>NC_137696.1:41799365-42399365 GCF_964034855.1 Anser brachyrhynchus
GCACTTGCTTTGTGCATATAACCGCTTTGTTTTGCTATAAGAAAGGGAAGATGACAAATACAATTGAGGTGACAATGTCTGAGAATTTAGATTTGACTTGCTAACAACCTCCTTAATGTTCAGGTTTCAGCTATCTTGACAGTTATATTCACAGAGGATGAAATTCACATGCAGACAGACAGCCCCAGGCTTATGCACCATATAAGTCCTGTCTAAGCCCCTAAAATGCTTTATAAGTGGGCCTAATTGATGCACAGGACCTGTACTGGCCCCTTACACATGGGAGAATTTCTCCCAGTTTTTTGGCTTGCAATTATTAGCTATTGTACTTTTGTTTAAAAATATTTTACCCTTTTTTATCTGATTCCATTTTTCCTAGTGAGCTGCTTTTGCACTTCCTTCTGTTTAAACATAAGCACAGAGGAATATTTGAGATCACAATGTATATATTAGATAGGAACACACATGAAATGTATATTAGAAAGGTCAGCATTCAATAAAAATTCAAATCAGATATTTGGATTTGATTATACACAGTGTGATCCATGCAGTATGCGCTTGGGGATTGTGCAGAAAATCCACTAAATGTGGTGAGGGGAAAGCACACATTTTGTAAAGGACTAAATTCATCATAGCTTGTAATGATTCTTAAGACATTGGTGGAGAATTTACTATAGCAACTGATTATGTGTTTGCTGGTAGTTTAGTATTTGCTAGTACATTAAGCACAATCTGCCACTTCTAATTAATACTTCATAATTTATATTTATTGTACCATCAACTTTGAATCAAAAGGTAGTACGACCAGCTTATTAACCTAATAATGCAAAATATATTCTTGTATCTAGTTTGTGCCTTGCCCCATTTTGTCTAGTACCTTAAAGGACAAATCTTTATTTTTTTCCCCCACATTAACCTCTAGCTACCTCCTGTCCACCTAAAGAAAATCAGACACAAAACATCAAATATTACTCTAAAGAGAGGATGTTACATGATCTTTATCATGGGATTTCATATTTACATACATTTTGGACCAATGTTCTGAAGACACATGTGCTTTTGTTTTTTTAAGAGTACTGTTTTTATCTGACCGATGCTTTTGCCTCAAGAGTAAATAACCCAAATTGGTTTTAAAGTACTTTAATTAATCTTTTCAAATACCTGTGTTTCTCTTGATTTAATGCAGCATGGCCTAATTTACTTTGGAAAAGAATCAAGCTAAATGTGAAATAGCTCCGCATTAGTTTTCAATGAGAGCATCTACACGATGGTAGAAGTAATCTACCTTAAATTCACACCGTTACTGAATTCAAATTAACCTTGAAAGTCCAGATATAGACAAACTCTTTTACTCTGGTATTTATGCAGAAGAATCATGCATTTATCCAAGAATTGCAGTTATTTACAAATTTCTCCTAATGGTAATTGTGCTTGCCTACATATTATAAGTGATGAAAATTTTGAATTGTAATCCAAAAAGTGTTTCAGATTGGAGTCATAATTTCAAATCAAGGCAACCCAGGGTACGTTCAGATAGTTCATTGTACACTGGCAAGTGTAGAAATGAGTTTTGATAAATACTTTTTTAAGGTATTTGTTAATTGTCTTTTAACCTATTTTAACTTATTGGCCTATCTGTAGACAGTTTTGTTGGAGTTCATGTAGTTTTAAATAAAGTGTTAAAATTAAAAGTGATACAGTAAAACACATACAGTGAGGTAATCAATACCAACATTGTAGAATGGTTACTGGGTGACAAAGACATACTGGGAAAGCTGCTCTATAGGTATTCAAGGCCTGAATTGCTGTCAGTTTGTTCACTATGATTTATGTAATCTATTTTTCATGTAGATGGTAGTTTTCTGCTTTTAAAAATAAAGGTGTTGTTTGTAGAGTCATGCAACAAAAGCACTGACAATGCGAGTATGTGATGTTTTGATACCCAAGTCTACACATGAGGCTTGTGATGCAGTTAGCAAGCCTGCTAACTGTGGAGGTTACTGATCTTATCAGGAGCACTTTGCAGGTAAAGACATAGGAAAGATGTTTAGTGAGGGAGCCTTGGAGGCGAGCAAGCCATGGTAAAAGCTAAAGGAGATTTGGTGGTGGAGGGTTTGGAAGAAGTTTGGCTGTTCCTGAAATAATTACACAAGGCTGACAAAAGGGAAGAGAGAAAAAGAATGGAAGAGATGAGTGTAAGTGCACTGGAATGGAGACAAAGCAAGGCATCTTTGTACTCTTTAAGCCAGTAATCTTTCCATTTATAGCTTCTCTGTTAAGAGGATAAGCATTTTTAGTGGTTGTTTTCTGATATAAATATTTGTCCATATGAAACTGGCTTAAAATGTTATGTCTTGTGTGTTGCATAATATTGTATGATATATTGTGTGAGATGACTTGACCTATGTTGTATGATGTAGGAATCAAAAAAATGTGATATTTTTATATGTAATCTGTCTTTTCTCATATTTTTAAATGTTAAGGCAATCTGCATATCTGTATGCATTCATTTTAAATCTACTTATGTCACAGTGGAAATACTTTTACTATACAGTAGTGTTCATGCTGTCAGTGTACGTCCGTGCACAGCAAAATTTCCTTCTTGGCTCATCTCTATTCATAAACAAATGTCATGGAAAAATTAATATTCTGCAGTTTTTAAGAATCTACTGTATCATGCCTCAAACTAGCATTGAAAAAAGATGCATATTTTGCAAAACTTATTTGCATGGTTAGCATTATTTGTACTTTATAGTAACGTATAAAAATTATCGTTTACATGGGTAAATTATCCAGGCTTTCTGCTGTATTGTAATTAAATACCTGTGTGTTTGAAAGTGGACTTCATTCATTCCTCTATTCTGGATGTGCAGTGGTAAAGAGAATGGTAGCATCCAGCAATCTAGCAATGCACAACTTCGGGTTTCCTTTTTATCTACTTATTATATTTTAACCTAAAATTTAATTCGTACCTAAAATTACCACAGTAATCGAGGTGCTTTGAAGAGGCTAGATGTCAGGTCTCAAAAAAGTGGCCTAAACACCAAAGTAGTGGTCATTTAGATGTAGGATGGCATCTAGAACATGCCTGGGGAAAGTAAAAAGTACACATGGCAAAGCTGCCCAGAAGGGCAAACCAGGAACTCAGCCATCAGCATATCCACAATACAGCTGGATGAGAGCAGATGTGATGATTTGAGGCTAAGGACAGCAGCTGACAGTAGCACCAGTCGCGTAAGGGCTAGAATTGAGCCATATACCTTCTCATACAAAGGTACAACTCTCATCAGGTGGTGTTCTGACAAGGGGTAATGTAAAGAACTGATCTAAATATCAAGGACCGTAATGAGGTATGCAGTAGTTGTTTTTTTTGTTGTGGAAAGAAACCCTGCAGGAAGCCAGCAGGTAATTAGCAGAGCCCTTTCTAAGAACTGGTCTTTCATGTCAGTCAAAGTTGCTGTTCCTTTGACAGAGTCGTGTTGAAACAGGGAGCGTGTGGACCAAGAACATTGCTTGGTGTAACAACATGAGCAGAGAAAGAAACAAGATAAGCTCCAAGTAAAGAATGAAATCTCTGTATTAAAAAAGCGTGTATCACCTTGGTATGTAGCTGCAAGGTGACTCCAGGGAAGAGCTCCATGTTTCTGGGAAAGAAACTGTCCACTGACAGGAGAACGTCTTCTTTTGCTACAGATGTATTTTTCTGCATTTTGTTGAGATACATCTGGTCCAGCACAAAATACAGACTGATACAAAAGCCCTGAGAATGGATGTCATGAAAGTCGAGAGATGTCTAAGACATATTTCAGAGAAATCACAAATTGACAATGAAATGGTGAGGTCCTATTGTGCTACAAGCAAAATCAGATGAGGCTGTGACATTTTGTTTTTTGCCTGAGGCAAGTAAATGCCATTTTAGATTTTGATGCCTGCCTCATGCCATGGATTCATATTTAATAGCAAAGACTAAGTATGTGGTTTTCCTGTGCCTCACATGAGCATTGACAGATTTTTTTCATGGCTGCCTCCTGTACCAATTTAGAAAGATGCCCTTTAGGCTGCAGAGATTAATGGACATGTCGTAGATCAATGGGTAGTTTCCTGAGGCTTTATGCACAGCACACCATTGCATGTCTTAACATGTTGTAATTTTCAGTGCGTACAGGGAATTTACTTTGCAACAGCTGTTAGCAGTCTAGCGGTTGCTTCAAAGATGTGTATCTTGCATGTAGCCCAGCCAAGTGAGCAATCGGCCTCCGCAGGACACACCACTTTTGTTATGTGTAGGTAGACAGGGCCCAGGAGTGGAAGAAATGTAAAATGATGAATAAAAAGATGAAAGAGGAGGTTAGAGCGGGAAAGAAAGCAATTTGGTGGGAAAAAAATATATATAAAATAAAATAAAAACAGAATAGTGAAAGAAGAAAATATAAAGAAAAGGATAGAGAAACAAGGAAAGACACAGAACCTAGAGGAAGAAAACTGAGAAGAAAATAGGAAACAGTGTCTGGGGAAAGGGAGAAAAGGGAATTTCTTCTTACTGTTAGAAATAATGACTTGTGAGATAGACCGAGGGTTCTGTCTCAGACCTAGCTGGTATGTGTAATGGCACACCGATAGTAAATATTGTTGAAGGGTTTTAGCTGACGAAGGGGTATGACCTGGGGCACAGGGTGATGTACTACTCCAGGACCTGCAGATTGGTCACCCTGGCAGCTTTGCTGCACTTGCACAACAGCTTACTGGAGCTCTTCCCAGTGTGCTGACTGTTAATGCTGAGCTAGAGCTATGAACCTTGTCTCAGTGTGCAGAAATTGTCTACTGGGAACTGTGGGCCAAGTAGTACAGAGTCTTTCTTTAGCTCAGTGGGACACAACTAACATTTGATAGAAAAAAATAGGATTTGATAGAGTCCATATGTGTTTCTTTTGCTCGTTTCCCCTCCTCCACTCAGCCATAAATCAATGTGTTAATTGCCTCCACACAACTGGCTAAAAGAGAAATGTGGTTGCTCGATGTTTTGTGGTTTCAGACTGTTACAAGCCTCTTATTCCTCTGCCTGTATTGCAGTTGAAGCTCTTTCTTTGCACCTGCTGCCTCAGTGAATGGGGTGCAAGGTAAACATTTATCAGGTTGTTTCAGATGACCCCTGTCAGAAACGTGCTGCACAGACAGGATGTCTACCCACTTCCAGCAGAGAAAGGAAGTTGGACACAAAATGTCTGTACCTCCTCCGGTGGCTGTGCAAGCACCATTGTAGGCCCTAGTCAATAACTCTTCAGAATTTACTGAACAGATTAGTAGGTTTTCTGTTTGTTTGTTTAATTTTATTTGTAATTCTGATGGGCTCATGGCCATATTCTTCAGTGTCATGTTCGGTCACTGTTCTTGTGGTCTGGCACAGAGAGGCAGCCACTGGTCTTGTTGGCAGCCACATGGCTCCCAGCAGGCCCGTCATGTATATTTATGTAGTAGCCACTAAGTGAAATCAAAAACAGCTACTTCCTTGGGAACTGGCTTCCTGCATGTCGTACACGATATTTTGACTCTGCAAAGTCTTTATTTCTGTTTATACTCAAGATATTTATTAAATAGGTCCTTGAATGCATTGTACTTTATCTTAAATGAACTGTTCATGCCTTATCTTGCCTACAGAAATATATTTGTCATATTAAGATACAAACCTGTAATGCTCCAGTCTAGAAATGCAATCAAAAACCTCATACTGAGGACATTCTATGCAAAATACCTATTGGAAAGTATCTTTTATCCTTCCACCTCACAAGTCTGTAAACAAGCTCTGAGCGGCTGGAGTAGTGACATAGCTAGGGTCAGTATAATTTTGCAAAGCCTCAGCATCTCTTAGAACAACAATATATGATTACAAACTGGTGGATCAAGATTGCAAATAATCTTGTAACAAAATCTGGGCATAAAAATTGGTTGTCCCAGAGAACGTTGTAGAAAGAAAGAAACATTTGAACAAAAAGTGAAACAAAGATCTTTTATTCCCAAGTACTATGAATTTTGAACAGTATTTTGGAAATCTGGCTTTGATTCTGTGATGCTGACATCAACATTGTCTTACAGTTCTTAGACAAATGGTGTTCCATGTGCTAGCAAAAGCTGATGTAACCACATCAGTTAATGCATCAAGCATTAAAATCAGTGGTATTACATCAGTTTACATCAGGAGAAAGTGTCTTGAGATGTTCTGCTACCTGTAACATGTACGTTGGATTCAGCCATTGGAGATGGTAGTTTGCACACTAAACTAGGTACTGATATGAGACACCATGTAAAGCATGAAATCTTGAAAATTGCTTTACTTCGTGTGAACAGAAATATTCTTTTCATAGATCTATTTCCTCCTCAAGCAATCTTCTCATAATTTTTTTTGCCCCCTGCCTGTTCTGCCAAGGTACAAATGTACTCATTAATCAAGGAGTACAGCAAACATGGCTTTGCTTGAAAAATGCTTGCTCAATAAACACACTGGTTTCAGTTACAGATGGAGAGTTCAAGCATGTCTTGGTCTTTTGAAGCATTGCACACCCACGAAGAGGCATAGTGGTGTTACATGAAAAAATCTGTCCTTTATATTCAGCTAGCATTTCAGGCAACCCTTTAGAGCCTTGGAGAGATTATTGTTCATGATTGCTACTCATAAAATTCATAGCAAGTCTTTTTCTGTAAAGAATGCTATTTCCCCCCTCCCCTTTCTTCCAGATTGTTTTATTTCTAGGAAACTCTGGAGCAATTTACATGCCTTTTAGGTCATGCAAGAGATTTTCTAGCCAGCTGAGTGACTGGATGGAAGGTAGTGTTCTCCAGTACAGTCAGATGGTCCTGTTTAGCTGCCACATTTTAACCATGTAGCTTACCAAGGATTTATAATTCTCTTTAGAACTAGTGCTAATGCGTTGAACTGCTACAGAATCTTCCTATTGAACTCTCAAAGCTCTTCGCAAATGTGATTGAATTTAGCCTCCACTGAGAGGATCACTATTCTCACCTTAAAGATGGAAAAGCTGAGGCATAAGGAGTAAAGCCAGATATCTAAATGAGATATCTGGTGCCAGGCAGTAGAGTTCCTGTTCAGGCATGCTGGTAACAAGTTATGCATAAGAATCTCACTAAATTTTGTAAATGCCACTTCAGCTATTATTGTTGCTATTATTATTGAATATTATAATCTGGGAAGCAAGAAAAAATGAAATGGCAGCTGGTAAAGCACTGGTCTGAGAAATTTTGAAAGGTGACAACATGGTGGGTGAAAGCACACAAACGTATAAGAGAGGTGAGTCTGAGAGGTATCTGAGTGGTCAGAAATGAGGGGATAAGCCATACAGAATTTGGCAGGATGATGAAATTAGTATCACTAGGTTCAACAGCTAACCAGCCAAATCAGAAGCATGTACACAAACAGCTGGATCAAATGTCTGCAGTTGGGATGGCAGTGAACCAGCATCTTGCTGATTTGAAGATGGTGGAGGGCAAGAAGAGATACCTGGCCTTCCTTTTTTCGTAACCCATGTATTGCTATTAGCATGAAACTATATTGGTAAACACACCACTGCAGTAGTTACTACAAACAAGATGATGCTTACTGAGGGAACAGCAATGGCACAAGATGTCACAAAGCAAAAAGGGCCATCTTGCTAAATGGATGCAGGGTAAATTCTGTATTCACTTAGCTTTACTAATAGGTATGGACATGGTACACCGCGCTTCCAAAGTAAAAGTGGTTCCCAAAGAACATTCTCAAGTCAGAGCTGACACTAAGCAATTGAAGAATAACGATGCCGTTGCTGTTCTTTGGAAGGGTGAAGTAGAGGGCCATCAACTCAAAGATTTAAGGCAAATTCTGAAGGCAGAAAAAATGAAATGAATGGAAAATGCTGTAAAAAGTAACATAGGTTTAACAAAGCTGGATCATGCAAGACTGTATTTTGTGATAATACAACATAATCTAAATGAAGGACAGTAACAGAGTTAAATTCACTAAATTATCTAATGGAGTATAACAAAGTTACTGTCATTCTAAATGAAAATTTACACCAAAAATAATAATAATAAAATAAATTAAAGTGCATAAAGAACTGCCTAAGAAATAGGCAGATTTGGGGAGATATCCAAAAGAGTCAATGGTTCCTATGGGTCCTTTCATAATCTTCCACCTTTCCTAAGCTAGAAACTTATCGGTTGGCAATAGCTAACAGAAGAAGATTTGATGATCACAGATGACTGTAACATGCCAAATGATTTAGTCATGGAAAAAGAAAATAGGAACCTGAACTCAGTAATCTGTTTGCTTTTCAATCAAAAATCAACTGCACTTTGAGGTACTGGGTTAACAGTTTAGCTAGTGTCTGTGAGAGGCAGAACATCTATTTATTGGTTCTGAACTTGTCACCTGTTGGTTTTGTCCAATATCATCTTTGTCATATGAAAGGCACTGATCATTCCTTGCTTGCCTTTTCTATACTCCCTTTGATTTTGTAGATCCATTGAGCCCTTCCACAATCATTTCTGTTGCAGACTTGTCCTAGTCTATTTACTCCTTCATTACACTGCATCTGACTGTCCTCATCAGCCCTGTTTATACCTTTCTACTAAACTTTTTTGAAATGACAGGATCAGAATTGCAGAATGCTCAAGATGTGGGGGCATAGTGTATTTTTTCAGCACTTTTCTGTTTTCTTTTCCTAAAAATATTCTAATATTCGTTTTGGTTTTGTTTCTTCTTTTTTTTTTTTTATCAGTATGTTCATACTGCTAATGTTTTCATAGGAATATTTATTATAACTCCAAGATCTCTTTCCTAAAAAATAGTTTACTTCAGACCCCCTACTATACACATATATTAAAAAAAAAAAAAAAAAAAAAAAAGGCAAGCTTACTAGAACAGTGATCTATGTTTAAAAAAAAAAAAAGAAAAGAAAGAAGTCTCTGGTCTTCAGAAGTGGAAAGTGACAGAAATCCAGCCAAAGGGCATGCTGCTGTGATTCTTTCCTGACCCACAGCTGTCATGAGAAAAATGACTATGTCTCTCCAAATTGCAGCCATGCTGTCTGAAATTGGCATTTGTAATCCTTTCTCTAAAGAGACAGAGTTGTTGCACTGTACCTGATAGTTTCCCTGCAGAATTATCTGGAGATATGATAGAAAAAGAAAAAAGGACACTATTGCTTAAACCAGTGATGTAACTCACAAGTTATCAGTCTTCTGTGTTACAGCACACTTCTGAGGTGATCTGAGATTCTGACGAGTGGAGAAAAGACATTTTGCACTGATGATGGCAATAGTACCAGCTGCATCCTTCCTTGTGGAGTTTGTACTTGCACACGCTCTCATGACCTCTCTGAAGTTCACTAGCACTAGTAGCAATTAGATGTGCGGGGCTCTGGTGCTGAGGGAATTCATATCATAGTGGAGGGGCAGGGAGTCAATGAGAGCAGTTTTTGAGCACAGGGGATCCAGCAGTGCTTTTCATTCTTTCCCTGTCACTCTCTTGTTCCATGGCTGAAAAGGATCAGCATACAAACATGCAGATCCATGATCTCCTCACAGAAAGCAAAAGTCTAAACTTGCATTGCTTGTATCTGCAACAAGTCTTGTAGCTGTGTTCTAGCCATGTAAGATGGGTGGGTCATTTTTCTTAACATCAGTGACCTGTAGATTCATTGCTTGGAGAAGAAGGTGAACATCAAGGTCTTTGTCACAAATTAACATTTCTCTAGTACACATTTCCCTTGCATATTTTATTTCTCTTCCCATGCATATTCTCTTTAAGTAGCTTTCCCATTCTTCCTTTACTGTCTTTCCTACACTTCCTGGCATTCTTTAAACATGCTCAATTTCACTTTTTAATTCTTTTTATAAATCCTTTGAACTAAACTGTTGACCCTAACCTCTTGTTCTACGTGTTATGCAAGGGCCGTGACAGTATATTCCTATCTGCAGTGATATTCCACTCTACCATCTCTAGCTGTTAAGATGTTAACCACATGATAAAGCTAACAAGAACTACGAGATGCTGAGAAAATTGGCCAGGACACAGGGACAATCTATACAAAGTTTTTTCCTTCTTCCATTCCAGACTGAGCACTGCTTGTTACTGTAACATCTCTTAATACCAGAAGCAGACAACATTTGAAGTGGACCATTCAAACAGAGAGCACCAGCCTTTTAAATGGGTTAGTTAGATCTGGAGCAAAGATGAAAATCGTGGTTTATACCACTTTGTCATTTTATTAAAATTATCATTCAAATCTTGGCAGAGCCAACATCTGGAATGATATCCATCTTAATGTGACATAAATTATCACTGTAAGGAATATGGCAGAATGATCAGTAGCCAGAGAGAAAATGTTTCTGAGATGAACAGCTAATATTTCTTGTGAATTCAGTTGATTAAGAAGTGTGATTGCTTATTTGATCACATCAGTTAAATTACTGAAACAAATAGTAATAGAACAGTATGAGACACAGATGTGATGAAAAAGGTTTTGAACCATGATTTCACAGATCTAAATCCTAAACTGTTTCCAGAGGCAGTTATTTCACTGAAATGGGACATTTCTTGAGTGAGGACAGAATAAAAATAAATAGATAAAAGAAGACGAAATCGTCACTCTGGCACAAAAAATTCTAATGCTGCTGTCTCTACATTCCATTTCAAAAATACAAAATGCTTCTTAAGCACACAAAACTACATTTACTTTTATTTGGATTGACAGAGCCAGCTAGCCAGACAAGACAGCATGGATATAAGAACCAGGCTCTGCATGAATCTAAAAAAGGTCCTTTTGCCTGAAGTTACACAGTTCTTGAGGTCCTGATTAAATTCTTCGCTTTTCCAGGGACTTTTCTCTTGTAAAATTGGACATATCACTTCATTCGCCTGTGCCTCAGTTTCTCATCTGTGCAGACCAAGGACTGTCATGCTGTGCTTTTTAGTGCTTAGTATAATGAGGTGCTTAAATATGTTGTGGTCTTTGGTGAAACTTTCAATACTAAGGATAACAAGAATTTTGACAATACAGCAATAATACAGATAAAGAGCACATATAAGTTAGAATACACGAATGTACAGCCAGGATGTATTATAGTCAAGAGTATAGAGACTTCCAAGTGAGGTATGATCAGAGGTGCTAGGTCTACACATCTCTACTATATCAGATCCAGCTGGCTCAGAAAATAAGGCTGACTTTCTGTTGTTACTTGGTTAAATCAGAAACATATTTCCAGTATAAAAATTTTACTAATAATGTTTTCTCATCACTGGCAACGCTGTTCTGTAATACTTCAGGGATGTGCACTAGTAGTTACCTCCAGGAAATCCTCAATACTAGTGCTGAGAAGCTGCACCCACAAGTGAAAAAGGTCAAATCTGGGTAAAAAAAAAAAATGGAAAAGGATGATGCCAGCATTAAACTGTTCAGTGATGCTTTGATCATGTCAGTGAGGCACTGTGATGGGGAGATAAAATGGACAATGAACATTTCAGGGCAGCTGGACAGCTCTGCCACATCAGCTCTGCCACAGGTAAAGGATCAAGTCTGCTGCTCTGAAAATGACATGGCTGCTGCAGAAGGTGTAAGAGGAGTTGTAAGGTCCTGAACTGATTTAAATGTACCTGGTCATCCATAAATAAGGAGTTGAAAGAGAAAAAAAAAAAAAAAAAAGAGAGAGAGAGAGAGAAAGAGAAAGGACAGAAAGAATAACTGTTTAAAATCATTTTTATTGCAAGAAAAAAAAAAAACAAAAAAACGTGATTGAGAGCCAGGCCAGTGATCTTTTGGAAGGCTTTCACAGGGAACCGTAAAGATTATATGTAGGTTAAAATAGATATACTGCCCTTAGAAATTATGCAGTTCAACTAGACTTCTAATGCTTAGCATGCAAAACAAAGTCATTTATTCCAGTATCAATAACATTTCCCCACCTCCACCAAAAATAACCCTATAATCTTGTTCCATCCCAGACAAAGCTCTTGTGTATGGCTAGTGTTTTTTTAAAATTTATTTACAAAGCTCTTTAAGGATATTTTCTATAAATAAAACATTGCTTGCTAAGCACTATTCCAGCTTCAAATTGCAGGTTTTGGTGTAGGAATTGCCAGGTGAAATTCTGTGCAGGAGATCAGACTGAACAGCTGCATCATGGTCCCTTTGGCATTAAGATCTGTGAGCTCCTAAATGAGCACAGATAGTTGTAAATGAGCACTGTTAGTTTACCTGTTTTATACTCCTGAGGAATATGCTTTCTTTGACTATTCATGAAATAACTGGTTCATTCTTGGAGCAGTTGATAGATACCAAATGTTTCATATTTTTTAGCATAAATAATCATTTGTCCTTAAATTTGTCCTAAAAAATGTTTCTCACAAGTCCCAGATGTGGAACCCTTTGATCATCCCAGTCAAGGAGTGGATCAAATATCATGCGAATTATGGATGACCAGTCTTAAATCACTAAATAATGAAAAAATAAAAATAGCTGGACAGCATAAAAATAATCCCTAGGCTGCAGTTTAGTGAACAGCTTTAATGAATGTACTCAAATACTGAGTAGTTCAGAAATCAAGAATACCTCAGAAAAAGAAAACAAGGCTGTGCTGTATTTGTGGTGAACATTTCCACCTGCTGTAGCTAGTACATTTCTGTCAGGGGGCTGATGCTGTCCTCTTTGCATTCTGCTTGCCCCTTTCCTGAAGCCCAGAAGCCTGCTCTTAATTCCTTCTCTGTTGCTGTGGCTCCTAAAACTGCTTTATGTCTTTTATGCTGTCATATTTACTTGCATGAAAAGGTACTGCAAACCAATTTACAGTCATGTATAGCATCACTTTTTACGTGTCACCATATTAAAGAGCCTGGTAACATTTCCATTCTAAGACCTTATTTCGGGTTTTATAAATCCTGCCTGCTTCTAATTACATCAGGCTGAAGACTAAGGTGTAAATGTTAACCCTGCAGACAGATTTACAGGAAATGGTAGGCATCTATTTATTTTAAAACATGAGGCACCAGAAAAGAAAGTGATTTTGCATATCCTCTTTTTTAAAACATGAGGCATCAGAAAAGAAAGTGATTTTGCATATCCTTTTTGATAGTAGCTGTTAGCTCACAACAGAACACAAAAGTTCTGACTGTTTACCCTATAATGAGAGATAATTTGAGTGTAATTAGAGGAACTGCAGTATTAAGAAATAGAAGGATTTAGCTAAAATTAGTCAAAGGTGTTTTTCTTTTTTACATTGTTCTATATACAAGAACACAAAGGATTGCTTGAAGAGATTCAGAGCTGATACAGATTTATAGAAGGATTTTTTTTCTTTGTAAAGTATATGAACAGTAACTGCATGGGGGGGGGGGGTCATCAAGGCAAACCTTGAGGCTGAACTGCAAATAGGAGCTATCAGTTTCATGGTATACTAGAAACAACTATTGCTTTACCAAGTATTGGCCATACCTTTGCCTACTGAAAATTGGTATCCTTGTATTTTGTGAATGAAATGCAGGAACTGCTGGTTCCTGGAACAGTGAAACACTGAAGCAAGCTACCTGGAGACTGGGAAATAGCTTTCATTTGAGGTTTTGAATAATGAACTAGACGGTGCTTTCTTTGCCTCACTCTTCACCTGTGCAGTGTTCCAGGCACAGAAAGAGGGTTGAGTCAGGAGGATTACCTGAGAGAGTGACCCGTACAAACCCACTGGACCTCTAGCAATGGTGTTGAGAGCTGGCCAGCTTGCTTGCTGTCATCTTTGAAAGGTGGAGAGGATCAGGGAGTTACCATCCAAGTTAGGATGTCACAGTTCAGATGAGTAGACAGCTCGACAGGTACAAATCTGGTTAGATGTGGGGGTCAGAGGGCTATGGCTGACATGTTTTTCCCTCTTTGGATGCCAGTAACGGTGGGTACCATAGGGGACTGTCCAGGGACCGGTCCCGATTAACACCCTTTAACCTGCAGGAGGCAACAGGAGGCACTCCTGTGTTGTCTGCACATCACGCCACATGGGTGGGACCAGTTGACAGGCAGAGGAACAGGCTGGCATGGATGATGTTAGTCATAGACTGGAACAAAGCTGTGCTGTGGAGGCTGTGATACAAAATGTAAAGATCTTTTTCAGCCTGCTCTAGTTTTCTTGTTTACAGTGCATTTTACTTGTTAGTTATTGTATTCTGTTTAATCTCTCTTTGCAAGTGGACTGATGGGCATTGACCAGTGCCAAGGAGCAGGAAACATCACTCCACAGAACCGTCTTTCTTTATTTCAGCTTTTAGTGTGATACTGTTCCCTTTCCTGTCCCTCAGGCCTTGGTAAATCTCATAAAATCCTTTTCAGATTGAAATCCTATTCTTCCTGAGCTGCTCTGTGTTTTACAGCATGTATTTCGCTATAGTTGTGTTATTCTCTTGTTGACAGTCTTTAGGTGCTAGTTCCCTGGCTGGTAAATGTCTTCCTTAGTCTTAAAATTATCCATTTGTTTTGTTCAGAGCAATGCATGGGGATAGCAGATAGGCTCACAAATACCTGACGCTGCTTCTTAGCTCTTTTTGGCATGCCAGCTTTTCATAATACTGAATCCTAGGGATGCCTGGAAGAAGCCAGCAGCATTCTGCCCACTTACGCATCTCTCAGAAGAGCTGCAAGCTGCCTGGATTTCTCTTATAAACTCACTCAATGGATGTGCTTTCACAAAAAGGTGTTTAATAGATTTATTCCAGAATATGATAATAAATAGTTGTTTCAAATGTCAATTTTAAGGCTTGCAAATGTAACTATATACATGCATAAGATCAGAACATAAATCAGCACAGTAAAACAGCTTTGTAAATATTTATGAACTCAGGGCTCTTTGTTTCACACTTACTCCTTCTGTGTCCTCATCTTAAATTTTCACTTACTTTGGTTTATGGATGGTAGTCTGGGTTGAGTCCCTGACATTGTTAAATTGCCTCCTGTTTGCTCTGGCATTGCATATACCAAACAACGCTAAGTCTTTATTGACTGCAAGTGAACGTATGCGCTATAGAAAGAGACCCGTTTGCATGCAGGGGCAGATTCTGCATTCTGATGGACCTGTGTGAAGTTTAGCCAGCCCCATGTCGCCAGACCGAAGCACAGCCTGAATTTGTCCTTGTGAGCTGCCACCCCTGTGGCGGCTGCAGGCAAGGCAGCATCCAGTTGGCATTGGTATTTCAGACAGGGCTGGTTATTCAGGAAGGAGAGGGAAAGGAGAAACATTAAAAAGATGGTTGAAAGGATGAAAAGTGGAGGTTTGCAATGAAGATGTGAAGGCCATGAAGGAATAAAGAGGAGAATCAGAACTGTCAGAGCACAGCACAGACAATCTAGTAAGTACTACAAAAAAGTTCTCTCATGCAAAAATCTGCCTCCTTGGCTCCTGCTCCTGTGGCTGTGATATTTGACCCAGGCATCCTGGCATTCCAGTAGCCCAGAAAGAGAGGAAATGACCTTCTTACTCCATCCATTGCAGCAGTCACAGGTGAAGGCAGAAGTTTGCAACCATATGGGCATTGCTGTTTTGCAAATTTTACAAAGTTGTGCCTGTCATCACTACTCCCATTTGTGCCATGTTATCTCTGCAATTTATATGACTATTCACTAATTCACAGCAAAATCTCTTAGTTGTATTTCCTCCTTGCTTAACTACTAGCAGATAGCACCATGTTAATTGATATAATAATCAGAAAGAAAAAAAATAAATCTACTGATATTTTTCCAGTGTTTGTTTAACTGGATCTTTAGAGTTCCTAAGTGGTCAGTTTGGACTGAGACAAGGACTATCATTTTTCTTCTCTCTAGTCTACTGGCTCTCAGCCTTTTTGGATTGCAACCCACAACAGGTTTGAGAACGCCACGTCTAGTAGTTTTTGTAGTATGAACAGGTGGTGCTCGTGGCAATTCAGGATGGATTCTTCACATTAAGGAGTTGGTTTCTGTTGCTTCGTGAGAGACCTTGATGGATAAAGGTCCTGAGAGGCAAGCAAACCAGGCATGCTTCCCATGTGTTTCTGTATGTCTTCACTGAAACTGGGGGATCAGCAGAAAAAGGGGAGGTTGGCTGACATTTTCCATGACGTTTACACATCTTCATTTGAGATTTATGACATTTCATGAGCATCTTGAAGGAAATTAATGATGACATCACCCTCCATCTACTTCGGGGGGGGGGGGGGGGGGAGGGGAAGAGAGCATAGTCATATCTTTATATATGTGTTTCTGAAGTAACTCCAGTAATATTGATGGAAAACTACTGCTTCTGTGAAATGGAGTGAGGAGTTTCTCCTCACACTAGCAGATACCTTGTCTAGATGCACAAGCCCAGTCTGAGATGTTTCCCTGAGCATGCATTACCAGTTCTTTTCTGCAACAGGGAACAGCTAGCAAACCTTCAGAAATGGTGGCCTTGATGTATGTACCTGCTTTCTGTGCTGCCCCTCTCCTTCATCCTGGAGGATCCAAGAGGTAGTTTCCTACTGAAGCTTCCTTTTAAAATTATAGCTCTTCAGGGACCTGGGATTGTGAACGACCTCTGTTTGCAACACTAAATACAGTAAATTCTATTGTGTTATCCAACAGTAGCAAATGAAATAATCCCACTCCCGTCACTTTCTAACAGGATAATGTTAAAGGCATTCCTTTGAGATGGAGAGTAATAATTTGCTAATTCCCCTCAGTATTTCATGCTTCTCAGTAGTGTAGCTAATTTTCTCTGAGTACCTTATTAACATTCACAATGACTCTGCAGTCCCACCCTAATAGCTCTCCACAGAGGCAGTGACTGTGAAGGTGAGAGCTGACACAGTGACACATTTTCCTCCTTTTTTCTCTGCAGACTGTATTATCCTGGCTTCCATCCGCTGAGGGCTGTCCAGCTGATGCGAGTGGGCAAACTGCAGTACAGTCAAGACATGTTTCCTCAAGCACTGGAGACCTTGAAACAGGTCAGTATTGTGAAATGCTACGTCCTCCCACAGCCCTCGCTAGCCCCAAACCAGCCATGTATTTCCTCCCCTTCTCCTCTGACTGTACCTTATGCCTTTGCATATTCCTCACCACTTTTTTCTGTCGTCGGTGCTGTTTCCCCAGGCTGCAGCTGAATGTGATGATGGGTCACTATTGCACAGAGTTTCAGGCACTGCCTTCCTTCAGTATCAGTCAATGCTAATTACAGTTTGATAGCTCAGAAGTGCCTGAATGAAAAATTGCTGTTAGATCTGAAGAGATAAAACTATATCAGTGCCTTCTACTCTCCTTATTACCATAGCACAGGGATTCTGGGAGCACTAAAAGTACAAAAACAGGTGCAGAACTGCAGTTTCTACCCTCCTTATAGTATCTCCTTAGGTATCTTTGATTTTGGATGGAAGAACTTTGCCTTTTCATGCTTGTATTTTATTGTGAGCTATGCAATCAACAGGCATGCTTCTTGATCCCCCCTGTTTCTGTGTCGCTCACCATCTTTCCATTCAATCTGTTTTTGCAGCTGGTGCTTTGCTGGTTACTTTTCAGTTTTAAGCTGTCCCTGTTGTACCTGAACTTATGGTTCAGGTTTAATGATTTTTATATTCATTTCCTCCTACCCCGGGCTCTTATTTGTCCTGCTGTTATATTGCTTTTACTATCTGGCTTGGGACTACAATCTTAAATATACTGAAGAATCCCCTTCCATGAGCAATATGTCTTCAGGACATAGGCTCTCACTTGCTTCACATCTCAAATCCTAAGGCACTGTTGGGGTATTTTTCTCCCCCTGGAAGATATGCTGCCTCAAGTGCCCCTCAGAGGTCTCAGGCTCATTCATGTGTATTGTCGATTGTCCTTTGTTGAAGCTGGCCTGAAGACACCACAAACTCTGTGAGGTTCCCCCACTTGTCTCCCTGCCCACCTCCAGTGCCTGATGCAGTCTCCTCACCGCCTTTGCTCAGTGCTGCAGAAAGCCAGCTGCAGTTTGCCCTCTGCAAGGAACTTGTCACAGTACTGTCACTTCGGGCCTTGCACAGCCTGTGTTGTCTTCAGGCCAGGGTATTTCACATGTTAGCAGTGCATTTATCCTCAAGACATCCCACTGGAGAAATGCTGTCATCTGCATTTTCCAAATGGGGAAATTGCAGGACAGAGGGACTAAAGAGCTTCTAGCACAAGCTTGGGAAAGTTCTCAGCACTTGTTCCGTTCCTCTCTTCTACTTGAATGTCTGAAATTAGATGCCAGAAATTGATGGCTTATTCCCCATTCATAGAGTTGAGAACAAAATAGCTGTAATTACGTGGGCCTGCAATTTCTGGTAGGCATTGATAGGATTCTCTGCTTCTCCATTTACACCATATATTATCTTAGAACTAATTAATCAGGGGTGTTGAATGTGTTCCTGCACAGTCCTCTCCAGTGCAGAGGTTGGCTGTTTTGTCCCCTTTGTTTAATGTCCGTATTGTATGAAGAGCTAGTTGTGTTGCAGAGGGGCAGCTGCTTGGCATAGAAGGAGACGGGAGTCTGTGCTGGGGATGGGGAAGAAGTGTTTTTTACTCCTGTCTAGATCCCCTTTAAACAGCAGTCACAATGCAACAGATAATTTGCTGTTTCATACTTGCTTTTCTGAACCACCCTATCTGTTAGGTTTTAACATCTGATTACATATGCAAGGTGAATAACTGATCATTTTCACCTCTTTAAATAATAAATCAGTATTTGATACGGCGCCTTTCTTACCAAATCTTAGTAACTTAAATCTTCACTTGATATATTTAACTTAAATTGGGGCCAATTCTGATCATTAAGAAGTTGATGGGAGCGTAATCAATTCTATTTCTCATTCATTATTCAGAGGTAAGCCATATATCTGTCATGTGCCAGGCAATCTGCTCTGCCATTTCCCCTGTAATATTTACGATTTCCAAACATTTGGGCCTTCCTTTTTAGCAAAAGGAGTGAGCCCCCAGTCAGAGGAGTTTCTGTTTTCATTGATATTGCTGCAATACATCAACAGGCATGCTTCTAATTGCATTTCTAATATGATGCTGCATTAAATGAAACTGGAGTTAATTCCCCTAGAGCCATCTGAATGCTGCTCATTGGTGAGGGTAGAAGTTGTGATAGTGTGATAGTTGTGTTTAGTGCAGTAGCCCGTTGCAGGCCAGATTGTTACTGTATTATTCTCTGAATGCAGACCGATACCTAACACAGAAACCATTTTTTTCAGATTTATCTCCTCTGTCCCTTAAAAAGGAGAACATGCTGTTTACTGTTCTATGCCATACCTCTGTCCATCTCTAACCATGGTCTCCAAGACATTAGTGGTCCAAAAGGACACAGTAATTGCTTTGCAGCTGGGATGCAGAACCATTTACAAACTAATCCCATTGCAGCTTTGTCTACTCCCCATTCAGTCTCCACCTTTTCACCCATATTTGTAGGCCAGGGAGAGACTCACCTCCCACTCTCTGCGAGCACAGTTAAGCAGACAGAAAAGCTTCTTGTCATCCTACTTCCCCATGCAACTTGTATGCATGGGATGCAGCGCTTCTTCGAACAGGATCTGAAGCTGACTCCTTCATTGCTGTCTACACAGGAGCAAATTAGAGCCATGTAATTCCCAGTTTGTTGCGAGTAAAGGATGTGATTCCTAATATAACTCAGATAATGTCCTGGAGTTATATCAGAACACAGTTTGGCCCTTTGTGATTAGATGTGTCAACAGAGCATGCCACATGCTCAGAGCAGAAACTCGATTGCCTTCTCTGCTTCATTACTCTTCTTAATACACTCTGACACTGAATAGCACCCTGTTGGAGCTCTCGTCAGACTAATTTCAGCGTGGCATTAAGGAGAAGGATGGGGAAGGTGCAGAGGAATCGAGATCTGAGTGAAATTCACCTCACTCATATAAATCCTGTTTAATCAAGCACAGCCTCGGAGCTGCTGTGGATTGACAGTGGCTCTGCGGTAGCCGTGCAGTGCGTTCGGACCCGTAGATCTTCTCACACGGCCGTGCAGCCCAGCCCTTATTGCTGCGCCCTGTGTCACCTGAAAGTGAATCACAACTACAGCCACCCTACTCTTATCACCCTTTGGTTTTAGCTCTCTCACCTGCACCCCGAAAGAAGGCTTAAATAATGTGAGGGGCTTTGTGTTACCCATTAAAATGAAATCACCTTTTAAAAGCGTATTATCCCCTGCAGAATCTAATTTGCCAGGTCTTGGAAATAGAAGTATTACAGAGAGGCAATAATCTACTTCTGGAGTAAAACCTAAAGGTAACCTTTGGTTTATCGTACAGCCAACCTATTATTTTTAAATTTATATACATATATGAAAAAATGTAATACTGGGAGAACAAATGGAATTATAGATCAGGAAAACCTTTGTCAGCAAAACACCGGAGCTGGAGCCCGGTCTGACAAACCTAATTTAAAGAGGCTGGGATGACTGTAAAAAGTGGCAGTAACGACAGTTGCAACGGGCAGTCTGGGGATGGGTAAAGCTTCTCGACCTGGAAGCGGCACTCGCGCAGGAGCCCAGGTCCGCATCTCTGGAGCTCATGGGAATCCCCTGGCAAGTGTCCGTGGTTTGTCCCTGTGCACACTCAGTAGCACAAATATTTGGTAGGGGTCATCGTTACCTTCACAGCACTGCAGACTCCCCTCTTTGGTTGCCCATAACCTGGAGAGGCAGGTGTGGAGGGGAAGACTTGGACCTGGTTTCTGACCCTTGCCCCCTTGAAGCAAGTCCCAGTGGTGGTGGTGGCAGCCTGTGCCCATGGGCTTGCTTGAGTGATGGCTGGTGGGGACCGAGGCAAGAGGGACGCCAAGGGCTGTGCTGCGTTTCATTTGCATTCGTGGAGTAACTGCCGTACCTCTGATCTAATGGGTTTCATATTCTTCGGGGATACAGCGTGCGGTTGGTGACACTGTGGCCTGAGCTGCTGTCTTGCGATTACTGTAGTGTTTCATAATTAGATTTCTTCTTTTGTCTGAGAGGAGGACCACACACATCACAAGACTCTGATCCGCCTTGGCTCTGCTGGTTAGCTGTAAGATTTAAAAGAACGGGGGGGGGGAGAGTTGGCATATTCCTCCATATTTTTATACATCATCGGTTAAAAAATCCTTGCTTTGGAGGTGAAATTATCCCCAGTTTTTATCTGATCTTTACAAAAATAGATACATAACTTCATGTCAGTGTAACCTGAGAATTAGGGAAGTCATTGCTATTCTACCTTCAATACAGCATGGTTCTGACTTGTAGTGCGGTGTGTAAGACAGAACATTGCTTGAGAATGATTTTCTCCCTGAAGGAGACAAAAGGATAAAGACTGGGTGCATTTATCTGCCGTACTGAAGACAGAAATGAAATGGAAAAGAAATGTTGCAGGTGAGAGAGAAGTCAGCCACGGTAATGGTACCTCAAGGTTAGGTATGATATTAAGGAATTTTGCCTTTTATGAGAGATATATCCTCATGGACATCTGTAACATCAGGGTGTCGATGGCCATCACTCCTTGCCTGACCTGTGTCCTGTAGGTGGGCTGAAGATCAGTGTCAGCTGCCCTGGGACTATGATCCAACCCAAATGTACAGCTTGTTAACACAGGTCTTTCCCAATAAATCCATCAGCTTTCTTGGCCAGATCATGTCAACACTACATGCCAAATGTGTCTGTATCTATGGCCAATCCCCCTCACCCTTTTGCCCTGGAGTCATCCTGACCATGCTTAGCCTGAGCACAGCTGCTCTGTGCTGCACAGCAACATGCCTGGGATCCCACCTGCAGCTATTCCGCTCTGCACCATCCAGGGATTCCTACACCGTGCCCGTGTTCATCTTTCTCCACTCCACTGTCTCTGCCAAGTAAGGACTGGCTCTTATTCCTGCCTTGTACGCTACCTCTTCAACTATTTATATTAAAAAGCTCTTGTACAGCTTAACACTTCATGCTCAACTATGTTGAAATACTTTCATGATCTGTTCTTCACAACATTTTCCCCTCATGTTAAATTAGGAAAACAGAAGACTAAGAACAGCTTAGTGAGTATTTTCAGGGAATATAATTATGACTTACTTGCAAACATTTTGCAAAAGCATAAACAGATTTGTATTTCTCCTAAAGTAGAAATATGCAAAAATGAGGATTTCTGATTTTATTTCACATTTGTTAGGCATTTCTAGTGAAATGAAAGAATTTCCATTGTTCTGTGTAACTGAGTATTTTACCATTTAGTAGTAGGAGGGCACTGTCGTAGCTCAGAACATGCCTGACTCTTTGTAGAATTCCTTGCTTACTCTGATTTGTTTTGACTGCTATTTCAACTTGTTCTTTCAGTCTTTTGCTTCCTTCCTCTTATTCTAAAAAGTTAGCTAATTGGAAGCAAAAATAAATTATGCCAGCATTTCCATATGCTTGCCTGTTTCTAGAAGTTGGAAGTAGAATTTCATTCGTTCTACCAAAGAATCTTTATATTTATTTTTATCTTCTAATTTAAATGAGGTCCCTTCCTTGACACATTTCCAAAAAGATCATTTTTCTGCAATCTAAAGCTGATTTAGCTGAATTTTATCAGCCAACTGGACCAGGAACTTATTCAAGCACAGGCTGCATTTAGTTTTTGATGATTCCTCAGTTTGGGTTGAAGAAAAATCTCTGATGTCTTTTCTTCTGTTGGTGCACTTGGAGCTCTCCTGTTCTTTCCTTAGAAGTGCTGAGTCTGTTTCCATCTGGTACTTCCCTTCTTCCACGAAGAATTTAACAGAACGAAGAAGCCAAAATGTCGTATGAGAAATGGTGATTGAAACATGAGCTGGGCGAGGAGTATGTCAGACATATCTGTGGCAGGGAATCAGCAATACAACAGGCAATATAAGCAAGCATAAATTGGCCTGGCAATGTAAGATGACCAACACAGAGAGAAAATAATCTATGGGAAATGCAGCAAAGAACCATTCCTAACACATGCCTTTTTTGAGTGAAGCTATTAATTTACATATTTGCTTGATGCTATGTATAGTTTCTCCTTATATAGTCAGAGCACTTAGTTCTATTTGTTAAGCATTAATCCATTTATGTTTCAAGGACTTTGAGGCTATTAACAGCATAAATATCACAGTCATCTTTTAAATAATGTATCGAAACCTTGGGTGTCGTAGTTGATCAATCTTAAAATTGCCTTCATGCCTCAGTGCAAAAGCATCTCCCTCTATTATGCCAAACATCCCTCTGTGCAACACATTAGGGGACTTTAATGTTTTAACATCTAAGAATAATGTGTCAGTACCTCCTCCTTTGTCAGAGACAAATTGTTACATGCTTTGGGATACTTCACTCTGATTTCTACTATGCCATGCATTAAAGCCCCCAGCTTGAGAGTTGGCACTGAAATCCATGCCCCACTGCAGCTACCAACCCTTTCAGATGTCCTGCACAATGACTAATGTGTCCCGTTCTGCTCTCTTCTCCAGGCCTATAAAATTATGAAGGTGACCCATGGGACAGATCACAGCCTGATGCAAACCTTGATGGACTTAAAGGAGCAGTGTGAGGCCATCATGAGAATACACTGAAGAAATTCTCCAGTCTGGAAAACAAAATATTCAAGGAGAAAGGAAATATTTTTTTTTTATTACATTAGGAAGCTTCTCAATGGTTTTGGTGTTTTTTCATCAGGCCCTACTTTTATTACAAAAATTTGTTAGTTTTGCTATATGATCTTCTGAATTGAGTTAATGGTTGGAAGAATATGTGAATATAATATTTTCAGAAAGTTTCTAATTTCTGCAAGGCAAAATGGTAGTGGGTAAGTCTCAGTATTTGATCTTAATACATGCTGGTGATAAAAATACAAACTTAAACATATAGCGAGGAACAATTCTATTCATTTCTATTTAATAACCAGAATCTCCAATCCAAATACCACTGAATGTAGGAAGAATCGAGAATTGAATTCTGACTCGATGATACTTGACCCAGCTTCTCCCATGTGCTTTATGTATTGATTTCTGCATCTGTCCCGTTATCTCTGGAATGATCACAAAGTCTCACCTTACCGCCTGTTTTATGTCTGTTTATCAGAACACCCTTTGGATTTTTTTTTTCCTACCAAACACCTAATTTAGATGATAATACTTGATTATCAATTTACAACACCTAATTTAATTGATAATAAATGCTGGGAAATGCATACAGTCTTAATTTTTTACAATATAATTCCATTGGCATCAGCAGACAATTTTTTGTGCCAGTTTATGCCAGCAATTGAAGATCCAGTCTCAGAAACATTCTGTGTAGAGAGAGCATATTTTTCCCTTTGGATTACCATTTGGTGTGTTTTCCAAAAGCCTGATCCAATACTATTTGACATTAAACAAAAGACTTCCAGTGTTCTAAATGAGATTTTCTTCCCTTGCATTTTAACTTTTGGGTTCTGTTCCTCTTTTTCTTGCATTTCATATGTTATAATATTGGATATTAAAATGGACTGAACAAAAAATTTAATCAAATATGTATCTATGCAGAAATTGTTTACCCTGCTGTCTCACCATTTTGACTGCTTCAACAAGTTCTCACTCCATAACAGTGTTAAAAAGAGATTGGACCTATGAGCTCAAACCTTTGTCTGCAGGTGCAATTTTTTGTGGAGCTTCCTCAAAATCAGAAGTTGGGTGTCAGGGGCAGTGCAAAAAGTAGTATGGGTTAGAAGTTCAGTGACAGGCCTGCTGATAAGCTGTCCAGATAAAAAGAATTCCAGCTTTTTTGTTTGCTTCCTTTTTATGAAAGTAAAATTGGAGAAACTACCTAGTTACTATAAAGCCAGAAGAGATACAGGAATGCTGTCAACAGGACCATGTTTAAGCTACCTCTTGGATTTTTAGAGGTGAAATTATACTTGCCACTAGGTGTCTCAATTTAAGAAAGCATTCATGAAACAATTAGAATAACCTGGTTTATAGGGCAACTAGGCTGTGGAAGCCCCCTTAAATCACTTTAGGGCTGAAGTCAAACCTTCTGCTAGCACCCAGAGGTACCTCTGGGCCTCCAGCACCTACCCCTCAGTAAGGAACCAAAACAGAAGTGAGGCATCAGCTTTGCTTTCGCACAGCAAAGTGCGCTGAGCATGTACTCAGGAAGATGGTGCTGTGGTTTCTAGACGTTTCTGAGCCTTCATTGTTTGGGCTTACTGCTTCCAGTTCCCCAAAGAGTATTTTGGACTCCAGAGCATAGAGCTCTGGGCTACTTAATCCTGTAGCTCAACACTAGCTAGGAGTTTCTTCCCAGCCAGGGAAATGCTCAGCTGGGTCACTGCAGCCAGGTACAGTCACCTCCTCCCCACTCAGGGCCGGCAACAGGCTGGAGCCTGCGGCTCTGGCATGTGAGCAGTGCAACACAGTGGTTAACAGTTTTTCTAAGCAAATTCAGTTTCATGATTGCCAGGCCAGCCATGTTCCTTCCTCCCTCTTTTCCATACCCCCCTCCTCTCCCTCTCAGCAAGCAGGTAGGGGTGTTAGGACATGGCTGTGTGGTGGGGCTCTAAGGCTCTAAGAGGTGTGTTGAGCTAGGAGATTGTCCTTGGGGAAGAGAAGCCTTGCTTGGAAAGCGTGTGCTCCATTTCCCCACACTCCTTAGCAAGAGGGTTGTTATTGCCAGAGCTGCTGACTTCCACTTTTAACACAGAAACCAATGTTAACAACAGCCAAATATTTATGAGGAACGTCGAAACCTAAATAATTTAAGGCCTCTGAAAGTATCGCTTCAGGTGTGTCGCTCCTCTCTAACAATTTATTGCTGCTACTCCAGCCATGACTGTTATTTCATTAATCCATAGTTGTTGTAAAGTCAGGCTTTTTTCACACCGGTAACTTGACACCATTAATTATTATGAGATGGGAGCACATTTAAAAAGAAAATGAACACTCCGGGCGTAATTTACAGCCCCAGCACATGAGTGCCAATGCTGAGGAAGATATCTCCTTTCAAGGCGTTTGAATTTGTTCCACCGTATGGAGCGTTCACTTGCCCGGCAGTAATATGCAAGCAATAACCTATGAAATGCAGCGCCTTTCTGGAGTACGAGGCATGGCTTGAGGCCAGAGGCCACGCCGTATCAGCCACCCAAGAAGTGCAATAATCCCCGCAGAAATTCACTGCTTGGTTGGGTCTTCTTGCTGTTATGAAAAGGAAATTATCTGGGGAAAAGGTCAGACCTTTGCATTTATTGGGATTTTTGACAAAGCAATAGCATCATTGATGGACAATCAGAAAATGTGAGAGATACTCAGTCTTCAAGAGCTATTTTCTGGTTTTAAAGGGACACATCTGTATTTGTCATTATGTGGTTTTGCATAAAGATGATACTTGTTTTATCTTATGATTACATATCATATAGGAAGATTTGCAAATGGAAAGGACTTCAGAGTGTGAGACGAGATCGTGCATCAGTTTATGCAGCACGTGCTGGAGATGCCCACCAGCTCTCATGCATACATACAGCTGTATGTATGAACGGCAGCACTGCCTTCTGGTTCAAGGACACCACAACTGTGCAAGCACAACAACAGGGAAAGACAGATGCTAGGGGAGAGTCAGAGGTACCTGTCTTTGGATGAGAAAGGTGACATTACAGCAAGCTAAAGGAGCCACCTATGCTAAGATCAGGGTCCTGAGAGCACCGCCACGTTGCCTGCCTTGCCTGGCCTGCTTCTCTGGGCTCTTCTACAGAGATTCCCTAGTACAGGGACATAATTCATGCTTTACATTTATTTCTGTTGACACAAAACTTGCATTTCTTTCAGCTTGGTCAAAGGAACAGTCAAGTTGTCTGGTTGGTGTCAGTCATTTATAGCGTGGTTTCCCTTGGAGACTTGCATCTCCCAACACCACCACCAGGGCTGTCGTTGCTGCAGGGACGATTGTTGCTGGCAGATTTTCTCTGTGTTCCCACTCCAGCCTATTTTCTGCAGAGCAGGCTGGCCTGTGACTGCAGAAAGATTTTGAAAGTGCAGTAGGAAGCAAGAGCACCAGGGAGGAAGGCACATTGGCTAAACACTCATTTCATTCCAAGGTTTTTTACATTTTTACATTTTACATTACATTTTTGGCTTGAACTCAAAGTACTTGGAAGTATATATGCACAGATGTTTTGGCCCTTTAGAATGATATCTGTCAAATTTTTTGGTTGGTTGGTTTGTGGGGTTTGGTTTTTTGTTGTTGTTTGTTTTGTTTTTGTTTTGTTTCTGTTTTTGGATGCTATCAGCTTGCCAAGATAAAGATGCTAAAGTCTAAACTCAGAAAGAGGCAGATCGCAACATTATCAATAATACTGGCAGGCTTGCAACTTGTTTTCAGCAGACTGGGTCAGAGATTTTTCCAGTACCTTTGGAAAGTAATGACAATTTGGGTTCACCTCAAGGCTCAGAAATACATTTTGAGTTACTTTTTTTTTGTTTTTTTGGTCACTTTCCCTTAAATTAGTCTATGAGTCAATGTTAGATTGCACTTAGAGGAATTGCATTACATTGGAGTATGTGTTTGGAAGAAAAGCAGTACCAACAGAGAAAAAAAATAGGAAATTGTACAGTTTTGCTGAGAATAATTGAAAGCAATAAAACAAAACCTTTAACAAATATAATAAAATAAAAACAGAACCTTAACATTTTTTTTTTTTTTTTTTTTAAGCATGGTGCAACTCTTTGTATCCATAACCCTCAAGGTTTGCTAATTATGTTAGAGTTGAAAAATCTCTGGGTCCTTAGCAAACAGAGCTTGCAATTCATAGCAGAGGTGGTAGAAAGGAAAGACGCTAGTGAGAAAAATGCAGTGAGCTGTGACCTTCTCAAGTCGATCACCCTGTGTCTGCAGTCTATTGTGTGCAGGTTTGTGCCAGCAAAAGTCTCCCAGTACTCAGCTTTTCTGTGCTTGTAGCTGTAACCCTGTTCTCTGCTGTATATTTTTAAGCTAGATTTTCTTACATTTTGTTTTGTTTTGTTTTGTTTTTTAACATAGCATATTTATGAAATGCAGAGGTTATTTCCCTGCAGAGTATATTACAAATAGTCCCTGGCCACTGCAAGACTCGTAGTGAACAGAGTTGTTTTTCACAGAAGTTGTGCCAATAAAGATTTTTTTTTCCTGATTCTGCATTAAATTTCCCATAAAACAAGGAGAAGGACGGTCTTACTGCTATGGATGTGGAGTTCTAGTTTGGCTTCTTCGCTGCAGTGGAAACTGTGTGGCCTTGAGCAAATCACCTAGGGTCATGCTGAGACTGATGTGTGCAGTTGCATAGCTGGGCTTTGTTGTTGTTGATCCTTGGGAAATTTCTGCTCACTCCTTTTTTTTTTTTTTGATAAAAAAAAATAAAATAAAAAGGAACTGGCTATGTCACTCTCCAAATGTCTGCCTCGCTACTTCCCTACCTAAAAGGGCTTTAAAAATCTACATGCCTTCCCTTAGTGCATTATTTGCAGGACAGCAGGAGAGCTATTTGCAGAAAAAGATGTAGTTCCCAAAATACCCCCAGAAGCTTTCCAAAGAAGGCAAAGAATTATATCACAGCTGAGGAAAATGAAGCCCATGGATAAATGCACCAGGATAAACACACCAATGTGTTCATGGCTGCATGATGCCACAACTGCAAAAAGCCCCGGAGCAAAGGCTAGCGTCCACAGCCTGGGGGTTGGTGGCTTCGCCCACGGAAAATGGTGTCAATATGAGCAGCAGCACCACGCAATGGTGTGCTGCAGAGAGGTCCCCTCTCTGAAATACATGACAGCTAAAGAAACTACTGATTATAGGGAAAAAATATTTGGCCAGGCTTGCGTTTTGGGAAGGGCAGCCAACAGCTGGTTACCAAGTTAAAGGTCCTCTTCTTTTTTATTTCTGCTTTTATAATGGCTATTTTCTCTTTCCCATTGGCCTTTTCATTTCTGATTTTACAAAGTTAATCAGGCTGAAAATACATTTGAGATGAATGCTTCGTAAAATGGTCCCTACAAAAACAGCTGAGTGTATTTTTCTTGCCCTAAGAATAATGAATGCAGGTTACCTGAAAATCTGTGGCTTTCTATTCCTTAGTCTTGTCATTCAGCACAAGGGGATTTCTGTTTATCCCCATAATAGTGATGTGTAAACCATGCCTATATGACCCCCATTAGTATTTCATGGGGTGAGTTCAACGTTTTTATTTGCTGTGCACTTGTGATCAACACGGACAAATCAATTCTAATTCCATCATTCTTTAGACTTTTTGTAGGTTTTAATAAGGACCTTAGAGATTCCTTCCCCCCCAAAAAAGAATAACTCAGGCTCAGTAATTAGGCTTCATACAGTCACTGCTCACACAGAGGAACCTAACAAGTTCTTTATAGTTCCCAGGAGACCAATTAACCTTCTTTTAAATATATCTCTATATAGCTACAGACACGCGCGCGCAGGAACGCACATACACACAAGCTTTTCAGTAGTCTCAGATGCTCCAGCTCCTTGTTAACCCAATTCTGATGGGGCTCACAGCAAGAAGGTGGGGCCGAAGCAACCTGCCTGAGTCCGTTTTAACTCCAAAGAAACCTACACGAGAAAAGAGCACAATCTCCTCTTCTGCCTGCCCCCAGGACAGGAGGAAGGGGATTACCACGTAGCCTCTTTGCTTAAAGTTTCCCTTCATCTCCTGGGCTTGGGCAGGTGGCACTTGGTGGTCTCCTTCACTGGAGCTAAGGAGCCTGATCCCCAGCTGCGTTTCAGCCAAGGGCTGGTGAGAATGTAGAAAAGAGCAACGTTTTCTGCCTCCGCCCCTTCAATTCAGCAGCTCTGATTCCCTGTCCCCAGAGGCTCCAAATAGGAAGGTGGCAATTTTACACAGCTCTTCGGAGGAAAACTGCTCTTTAAATCACAGGTGATTCCTCTTGACAATTCCACTTGACTTTCAGAGCAGGAGTCAGGAGACGGTAACAGAGAAAGGTGTCTGATGAGAAAATTATCAGAACTCCACTCTTCCCCTCCCCCAGGGCCTTTGCTCTGCTCCTCTCTGTGCTTGACTCTTTACATTTAACGACACTGTTTGTAACGAAGCCATGTTAGTGTTGCCTTCCCTCTGTAGTAGGGGCCAGGTGCGGTGCTGAGCATCCCGTGGTGGAATAGGCCGAGGTCTGGCCCAATCCTTCATGCTGCCCCGTGCCCAGGTGGGGACACCCGGGTCGTGAGTGCAAAATAGTGTGTCACTCACTGCTGCCCCTGCCACATGGCAGGAGTCTGCGGTGAGGGATGGGAAGGACGCTGTGGTCTTTGGGCACTGCCACGGGGAACCACCGGCCTCCAGGCCTACAGCAGCAGCCTGAGTGCCGGGAGGCAGCCGGCGCTCTGGGAACGGGCCTAGCGGGCTCTGTGCAATGGCTGTGTGAAAGGCAGAAGTCATGGACCACTGCGGGTTCCTTTCTGTTTCTCCTTGGCAATCCATTTTCTCCCACGTGGCTCGCTGAGCCCTTGCTATTAGTGAGTCTCCTTTTCCAAGTCACTTTCAGCTGTGGGGAAAAATTCCTCAGCCATGTACTGGCAATGCCTGTGGTTTTCTAGTCACTCTAATTCACTCTCCATTCACAGTTTCTTGTACCCAGCTTATCCCCTACGTAGGACTGTGATCAAAGTACAGTTACTGGGGAGTGATGGTCCCCAGGTCCCCATCATGCTAGCAGGAATGCTGGCTGAAGGTAATCATTATAATCTGGGAATGTTAATTTCTGAACGTCTATGGCTGAAGGCACCGGTTGTAATGGTATTTTAAAGGTCAATATAATGTGGGTATACAAAGAATTATTTTCCCTTACCAAGTGTTTCTGCGGTGACTGTTACATAACTTGTGAAAAAACAGACAGAAATCTGATTTTGTATTTTCTGCAAATAGGTCTGTGGTGACTCCTGGGCTTATTATTTATTTATTTTTTGTTTATTTTACTGATGTCAACCTGCAATACAACATGAAAGCATTGGCAGAGGTGCAATAGGCCAATAGAAAGCCCCTTGAAACCAGAAAGGCCAGAGGAATGCTGATTGTAGGCCTGGGATAGGGCCACCTGCCAGCCACCAGACAAGGATGCCTCCTTGCTTTATGGCTGGCAGATGGGAAGATGGATAAAAATCCCTTAAACGGACATTATCCAAGTTCACTTCATCAGCGTCATGAGGCTCTTCTTGCAGTTCATGTAATGCAACTGTGATACACCCAGGCCACAAAACTGCTTGTTTCACTATTCAAATCTAAAACCTTGGCAAGATGTGTCCCTCCAAGGTGGTGGAGAAGCTTATCAGGAGACCAGCATCTTCTCTGCTATGGAACAGCCCCTTGAAATCTGCTACTAGGTCAGAAGAAATGATGGCTAATGGTGTGGTGGGAGTAAGGAACTTGTCCTGTGTGTCAGAAAAAGGCCAGCTTGCCAGCAAGCTCCTGGCTGGTGTTTGCAGAGCTGCAGAAACAACATAGGGCTAGACCTCTGCTGGCGTGCAGACTCACTCAAAACTGGCCCAAACCCAGACTGGCTTTCACCCGGTCTCCCTTGCTCTGACTGAGACCCATCAGGGCGTCCTTTAGCCAGGCAGCTGTCTCGGTTCAGAGCACAGCCTGGTGAGGAGCCAAGAAGGGCAAAGGAAGGGATTTATTCCTCCTGCTTGACGCAGTGCCATCAGCTAACACCTCTCCTTACGAGCAGGGAATAGAGCAAGGTGCCAAAGCCAGCTGTAGAGCATATCGCATTTCTCACAGTCCAGAGAAAAGGTGTCCCAAGGCCTTCCGCATTGTGCTGCAGCCAACTCTTTGGGAGCAGCCCAGAGCTTCCCACGTCCCAGCTCTGTGCCTGGGAGAAAATGGTGCCTTGCTGGTTGCATTCTGACCATGGAGCACACACTGATCAGGGCCATCAACCTTATAGCCACTGAGGTTTTAGCCTTGTACAAAGATGTCATGTGTTCAGCCTCTGTCTGTGTGTGTGCGGGGAGCAGAGACTAAAAAAAATAAATAAACTTAAAAAATAAATTCAGAGGCAATAAGTAACCATTTTTGAGGTGGCATGGAAATGTTTTGCTTGCTGCTCCACTCTTGGCAAATGTTGGAGAACAAGTTTGGCAGGACAAGCCCTCAGCTACTGCGTTGGCTTTGCACCACGGCCGCTCCTCTGTGCCCGTCGCTCTGCAGAGCCACCTGCCATTAGACGCGGCTTCCCTGTGCCATCTGCAACTCCTCTGGGAAACCTTAAGCAGCCTGCCAAACTGAAATGGTGGAAACCCCAAATTGCCTCGAGCCTGCAGATGATCCCGGGCACAGATTTGTTGGTGGGGGAAGGAAATGGGAAGTGACACCTATTCTTCCCCAGAAATCAGTCTCCGTGACCTGCTGGGCATCAGAAACCCGCTCATCTCAGTGCCACCATCACATGTGGAGTGCACCAGCCAGGGCAGCAGCTCAGGGCACGTGGCTGTCTGGGGCCTGAAGGGAGCTGCAGCCTTGCCCTCATCCTGCAAGAGAGGTGCCTCCATCACAGGCCCAAGGCTGGCTGATGCGCTCAGCCAGCAGGACAGAGCATGGCTCTCAGCCTCTGCCCCCCCTGCCCAGGCTTCATACAGCCCCAAATTTACCTGAATTTTCTTGTAGCAAAAGCTCATGCAAGAAGCAAACATCAGCTACTGGACCAGCTCCTCACCAGCCTGTGCAGCCTCACATTTGAGTAAAGCCTGCAGGATGTGGTCAGGTATATGACTTCTTAGAGAAGTTGGTTTATGGTTTGCCCATCTCAAGCACTTATTTTGAGTTCAATTATAAGTTACTATATGTATGTGCACTGGAAAAAAGAAAAGGGAAAAAAAATAAAAAAAAAAATAAAAAAAAAAAGAAAAAGGTCTCCTCTGCCTTGTCCAGGGAAGAATTTCTAGGGTCACAGAGGCAATTCAAAGCTCAAAGGTTTACAAGCCCAGCAAGATAAGGCAGTGTAACAGCCTCCACACTTTATGGTGCCAGCTTGTGAAGAGATCGAAATGGCTTAGCGTGAGGGTCAATTTTACTCAAAGTTCCTGTTTGAGGAAGGAAGAAAAAACAACTAATCTTCACAGCTAGTTTTGACATTGCTCACCTGGCACCTCCCTGCCGTGGGAGAATGGGCAAGCTGCGAGTGTCACCTGTCCCAAGGATGGGGACTGGCGCTGCCACCCCGGCCTCCCCTGGGTCCTGCCTCTCCATCAGCTCCGGCCTCTGGGTGGTGGGACAACAGGTCTTCAGGTGAAGTCCTCTTGCTAGGCTAGGCTTTTGTTTAGTACACACATAGTGTTAGTTCCTGTGAGTAAGCCACTCCGCAGAACACTTTATGCCACTGCAATGCTAATTGTCAAGCCAATAGGACTAGGATTGGTGCTTCCATTGTTTTGGCCTGGTCAGCAGAAAGAATAGAGTCCGATGGCTGCAAAGCATGCAATGCTCAGGCTTAGATGCTTTCCAGAAGCTTTTCTGTGGCTTTCACAGCACTTAATGGCTTTACATATAACCTTCAGAAATGTTCTCTGAGCCTCTGGAAACTCATGTCAGGCATGAGCCCAAGCCCCCAGGGCAGCGTGAGTGACTGATGGCAGGGTGAGTAGCTGAACTCTTATTGTTCGCCTTATTCGCCTAATTGCGATGCTTTCCACTGTCCTTGGAAATTAGGAGAAAATGATGTTCACAGTGTTTTCTTTGGCTCCTGAGGTGCAGCTTGCTGGGTATTGTGGGGTTTCCTTCAATTATGGTTTGGGAGCTGTTTAGTGAAAACAGGGCTGTGAATCTTCCTGCAGCTGCTCAGACTCTCCACACTCGAGTCCTGGGGCACCCAGCTAAGAGCGCAGAGACAGGCATGAGTTGGGCCACAAGGTGCTGAAGGGCAAGGTGGGTAAAAGCACTGATACTCCTTCAGAGCAGTCCCATGCTCTTGTTTTAAGCAAGCACCAAGGGGGCAGTTTGCAAAGTACTGTGCAGGGCAGCACAGGGATGCTGAAGGCAGCAGTGTGGAGGAGCCTCTGGAGCACAGACCAGTGAGCAGCATGGCTTCTGTGCTCTTTTAGAAAAATGGCAGATTTTTTTTTTTCCCCATTTCTATGGTTTCAAGTCATTCAGAGAATGAAGCTGAGCAGGGATGAGCCAGAGACAGATCCTGAGCACGTTAAAGTGAGTGAGAGGTCCTCCATGGGTAGAGGTGTGAGACTTTCTCTCCGCAGCACGCCTGGGAGTACTGCATACCACACCCACACATCTGGCTGTCCATGGCTAGCCAGGAGCTAGAAATGGGAATATGGATGCGTGCCAAACACACACAGCTGCATACTTTTGGCTGCCAGTTGGCTGGCATGCCATCCACAATCTGATGCAAAACATGGGTGCCAAAGCCATGCAATAAGGTTCCATAGAAAAGCCACATGTAAATGTACGTGAAATGGAAAGCAAATCTTTTCCCTTGACAAGTGACCACTGGGGATGGACATTTCGGCTGCTTAGCGCTGTTCCCAGGTCAGCACTTGCTGGGGCTGTTCTTGAAGGGAGAACGGACTGGACCTCCAAGCTACCTATTTGCTGTTAAAGGTTTTGAGACAGGCCTTTGGGCACCATAGAGCATTTGCATGGTCGTACCCACTATAGTGTTGTTCGGTGGTTAAATAGCAGATGTCAGCCTCCAAAACTGCCAGATTGGCAACCGTGATGAACACTAACAGACACCATGAAACATAAAAATCCACTCACAGATGGCCTTTTACTAGAGGAACTAAATATTAATTTTGTGCTTCTCTGAGAGAGAGCAAGTTGGATTTTTTTCCCCTCCCTCCTCTCTCTTCTCAGTGGCTCAATGGCAGCCAGCGCTGCCGACCAAAGTGAGGCGAGATCCCAGAGCCCCAGTGTTGTGGCAGGCGTAGGAGAAGCAGCAGCTTCAGCAACTGGCTCTTCTCCCCAGGCTTTCCAGGAGCTGGGCAGCTTGCTCAGGATCCCCGTCAGGTTTACACGATAAATCCTCTCCTGCTTTGTATCTTCAGCCTGGCAAGTTACTGGCTTCAAAGACAGTGTAAGACTTGGGCAGGGCTGGGGCAAGACATTAGCTTACAAGAGGTACCAGCCGTTTCTGCCATGCCACACAAGGTCACCAGCCTTTTGCCAGGTGTGTTCCCCTGCTCTCTCTCTGGGCCCTAAACCTTTCCTGTCAGTCCTGCCCCAAACCAGGGGTATGTAGCATTGAGCTCTCTAAGGCTTCAGAACTGACCAACAGTGATCTGATTTTGTTTTCAGCTTGTATAGGTCCCCTCGCCACCAGCTCTGCCTCAGACAAAGAGTAGGTCTTGCTCTAACCCATTTTCCTCTGGTTTTGTCACTTTAAGGCACTTCAGGCTTTTTAATACTGATGTGGCTGCATGATAACAGCAATGAAGATAAATGTCCTGGTTCCAGTTAGGACAGAGTTAAGTAGCTCATAGTAGCTGGTAGGGTGCTATGTTTTGGATTAGGATGAGAAGAGCGCTGATAACATGCTGATGTTTTAATTGTTGCAGAGCAGTGTTTACACCAGGCCAAGGACTTTTCGGCTTCTCGCTCTGTCCTGCCAGCGAGCAGGCTGGGGGTGCAGCAGGAGCTGGGAGGGGACAGACCCAGGACAGCTGACCCAAACTGGCCAAAGGGGTATTCCATACCATCTGACGTCATGCTAAACAATATATAGGGGTGGCTGGCCGGGGTGGGGGGGCCGGCTGCTCGGGAATAGGCTGGGCATCGGTCAGCGGGTGGTGAGCAATTGCATTGTGCATCACTTGTTTTCTTACACATTATTATTGTTAATACTATTACCATTATCACTATTATTATTATTATTGTTATTATTATTTTCCTGTCTTAATAAACTGTCTTTATCTCAACTCACAGGCTTCACTTTCCCGTTTCTCTCCCCCCATCCCAGAGAGGGAGGGGGGAGGGTGAGCGAACGGCTGTGTGGTGTTTAGCTGCCAGCCGGGTTAAACCACAACAGTCTTTTTTGGCGCCCAACGTGGGGCCCGAAGGGTTGAGATATCGACAAATCTGACCAGAGTGTGTTAAACTAAAATTGGTATAAGTATTGGACCTGCTTAATAGTTGCTAGTCACGATGTTGATTGCCTTAATCTCCAGTCTGCTGTACCTGTATTCCAAATTGAGTTTTATGGTGCGTTACTTTCTGTATGTGCTCCCTGTTGCACTGTTTATCCTTTCCGGGCCCTGGTTTAAGATTGTTATGGTACTGTGCGGTGTAACAATGGCTTATGAAATGATGAAATATCTGGTCACGACTTTAACCTGGTATTTGTACTCAGCACTGACGTCGACTCTATACTTTGGAACCCATATCTCGGAAACTATTAGCAATTACACCTATTGCCTGTTTTCGTTAGGGAGCCAATCTGTGAAGGGGACAGGGGAAGACATGTTTCCCTACCTGTTCACTCTCCCTTTCTCCTTCACCACCACCCTCTTATCCCCCGAGTTAGTTACGGTGGTTCTCCGAGATGTTGAATATCCTTGGGATACTCAGACCAGCCTGCTCTTGTTGTTATGTCTCCTGAATGCGCTTCAGATTTTGTGGAGGGTTAAACAACTACTTAGGAATCTCATCCGGAGATCTGTCTTGAGGCGGGATAGTTGCGAGTGGCAGGGAGTGTGGGAGGATATGGGCAGGTTTCTAGAGCAGTGGTCACCTCCAGTGTTTTGGACATTCACCCCTGAACAACTGCAAAATCCTAAAAAGCTGGCAGAATGCTTGAAAAAAAGGTGTCATGACTCTGGCAGTTCCAAAGTGACACAAATCACTGTAGCGTGCTGGGGTCTGGCTTGTGCCTATCGAGCTGCAATTGATGTTATTAGCAACCTAGCTCCAGCTCCTGCAGCCGCTCCAGCTGCAGCTCCTGCAGCCGCTCCAGCTGCAGCTCCTGCAGCCGCTCCAGTTCCAGCTCCTGCAGCTACTCCAGCTCCAGCTCCTGCAGCCGCTCCAGCTCCTGCAGCCGCTCCAGCTCCAGCTCCTGCAGCTACTCCAGCTCCAGCTCCTGCAGCCGCTCCAGCTCCTGCAGCCGCTCCAGCTCCAGCCCCTGCAGCCGCTCCAGCTCCTGCAGCTGCCCCAGCTCCTGCAGCTGCCCCAGCTCGTGCAGCTGCTCCCACTCCTGTGGCTGGGTCAGAGAAACGAGCTGTAGCAGTGCAAGTTGACCCCGCAGAGGGTATCCCAACCCCTGTGGCAGACCCTGTGTCTGGGTCAGAGAAACGAGCTGTAGCAGTGCAAGTTGACCCCGCAGAGTGTATTCCAAGCCCTGTGGCAGACCCTGTGTCTGGGTCAGAGAAACGAGCTGTAGCAGTGCAAGTTGACCCCGCAGAGGGTATTCCAACCCCTGTGGCAGACCCTGTGGCTGGGTCAGAGAAACGAGCTGTGGCAGTGCAAGTTGCCCCTGTAGACAAGGTGAAAAAATGGTATAGAGGCTCAGGTCGTTTAAAACGCAGACAGTCTTCTGCTAAGTCTGGGCGAAGTGAAGACGAGGCTGGGCCATCAAAGGTGCAGGAGACTGAAGATGAGGATGAGGATGGCGAAAAATCAACAGTAACTACCCGGACTCCATACCAGCCATCAAAGGTGCAGGAGACTGAAGATGAGGATGAGGATGTCGGAAAATCAACAGTAATTACCCGGACTCTATACCAGCGTGAGCTACGAGATGTGCGAAAAGATTTTGGTCGCTGTATAGGCGAGCAGCTTGTCACCTGGCTGCTCCGGTGCTGGGACACGGGAGCCAATTATGTGGAATTGGAGGGCAAGGAAGCCAGGCGGCTGGGATCCCTTGCTAGGGACGCATGCATTGACAAAGCAATTGGAGATGGAGCACAATCTCGCAGCCTCTGGAGGCGTCTCCTGTCAGCTGTGAAGGAAAGGTATCTCTTCAAGGAAGAACTTGTATGTTTACCAAGCAAATGGACCACCATGGAGAAGGGAATTCAGTACCTGAGGGAATTGGCCGTACGGGAAGTAATTTATAAGGACCTAGATGACGCACAAACATCCACAGATCCAGATGCAGTCCAGTGTACACCACCCATGTGGCGGAAGTTTGTACGGAGTGCCCCATCATCATATGCCAACTCATTGGCAATACTAGCCTGGAAAACGGAGGAGAATCCCACAGTGAATGAAGTGACTAAAATACTCCGGCAGTACGAAGGAAATCTCTCCTCTTCCCTAAAGGCCTGTGTCTCAGCTGTGGAGAAACTCTCTGAAGAGGTCCACCAACTTAAAGAGAATTTATCTTCCCCTCCACCTGAACGAACCAGTGTCCACCAGCTAAAAGAGAATGCTTTGGAGAAACTTTCTGAAAAGATCCACCAACTTGAAGAAAGATTATCTTCCCCTTCACCTGAACGAACCAGTGTCCACCAGCTAAAAGAGAATGCTTTGGAGAAACTTTCTGAAAAGATCCACCAACTTGAAGAAAGATTATCTTCCCCTTCACCTGAACGAACTAGTGTCCACCAGCTAAAAGAGAATACCTTGGAGAAACTTTCTGAAGAGATCCACCAACTTAAAGAGAGTTTATTTTCCTCCCCACCTGTACAAACCAGTGTCTCAGCTATTAGGGGTAAACGTTCATCTATGCAAGGAAGACAATATGGTGGGCACACACACCGCGCCACCCTGTGGTTTTACCTACGTGACCATGGAGAGGACATGAGAAAATGGGATGGAAAATCTACTGCGACCCTAGAGGCACGGGTACGTGAATTGCAAAGGAAAACAATTGGGAAAAAGGAGTTCTCTGAAAGGTTTGCTGCTCCAACTTCCAGCAGGCAGTCCTTTAAACACAGAAATGAAGATTCTGACCAGGACTAGAGGGGCCCTGCCTCCAGCCAGGGGGAGGAAAGGGACAATCGAGTTTATTGGACTGTGTGGATTCGATGGCCTGGCACGTCAGACGCACAGAAGTATAAGGCTTTGGTAGACACCGGTGCACAATGTACTCTAATGCCATCAAGCTATAAAGGGCCAGAGCCCATCTGTATTTATGGTGTGACGGGGGGATCCCAGCAGTTAACTGTATTGGAGGCTGAAGTGAGTCTAACCGGTAATGAGTGGCAAAAGCACCGTATTGTGACTGGCCCAGATGCTCCGTGCATCCTTGGCATAGACTATCTTAGAAGAGGATATTTCAAGGACCCAAAAGGGTTCCGCTGGGCTTTTGGCATAGCTGCTTTGGAGACAGAGGACATTAAACAGTTGTCTACCTTGCCTGGTCTCTCAGAGGACCCTTCTGTTGTGGGGTTGCTGAGGGTTGAAGAACAGCAAGTGCCGATCGCTACCACAACTGTGCACCGGCGGCAATATCGCACCAACCGAGACTCCCTGAGTCCCATCCATAAGCTAATTCGTCAACTGGAGAGCCAAGGAGTGATCAGCAAGACTCATTCACCTTTTAATAGTCCCATATGGCCAGTGCGAAAGTCTAATGGTGAGTGGAGACTAACAGTGGACTATCGTGGCCTGAACGAAGTCACGCCACCACTGAGTGCTGCAGTGCCGGACATGCTAGAACTCCAGTATGAACTGGAATCAAAGGCAGCCAAGTGGTATGCCACAATTGATATCGCTAATGCATTTTTCTCCATCCCTCTAGCAGCACAGTGCAGGCCACAGTTTGCTTTCACTTGGAGGGGAGTCCAATATACTTGGAATCGGCTGCCCCAGGGGTGGAAACACAGCCCTACCATTTGCCATGGACTGATCCAGTCTGCGCTGGAGCAGGGGGAAGCTCCTGAACACCTGCAGTACATCGATGACATCATTGTGTGGGGTGACACTGCAGAAGAAGTTTTCGAGAAAGGGAAGAAAATAGTCCAAATCCTTCTGAAGGCCGGTTTTGCCATAAAACAGAATAAAGTTAAAGGACCTGCACGAGAGATCCAGTTTTTAGGAATAAAATGGCAAGATGGACGCCGTCAAATCCCAATGGATGTGATCAACAAAATAACAGCTATGTCTCCACCAACTAGCAAAAAAGAAACACAAACTTTCCTAGGTGTCGTGGGGTTTTGGAGAATGCATATTCCAAATTACAGTCTGATTGTAAACCCGCTCTACCAAGTAACCCGTAAGAAGAATGCTTTTGAATGGGGCCCTGAGCAACGACAAGCCTTTGAACAAATTAAGCAGGAAATAGTTCATGCAGTAGCCCTCGGGCCAGTCCGAACAGGACCAGATGTAAAGAATGTGCTCTACACCGCAGCCGGAGAGAATGGTCCCACCTGGAGCCTCTGGCAGAAAGAACCTGGGGAAACTCGAGGTCGACCCCTGGGGTTTTGGAGTCGGGGATACAGAGGATCTGAAGCCCGCTATACTCCAACTGAAAAGGAGATATTGGCAGCATATGAAGGAGTTCGATCTGCTTCGGAAGTGGTCGGTACTGAAGCGCAGCTCCTCCTGGCACCCCGACTGCCGGTACTAGGCTGGATGTTCAAAGGAAGGGTCCCCTCTACGCATCATGCAACTGATGCTACATGGAGCAAGTGGGTTGCACTGATTACTCAGCGGGCTCGAATAGGAAACCCCAGTCGCCCAGGAATCTTGGAGGTGATTATGGACTGGCCAGAAGGCAAATACTTTGGGATATCACCAGAGGAGGAGGTGGTTCGTGCTGAAGAAGCCCCCCTGTACAACAAGCTACCGGAAAATGAGAAGAAATATGCCTTGTTCACTGACGGGTCCTGTCGTATTGTGGGAAAGCATCGGAGATGGAAAGCTGCTGTATGGAGTCCTACACGACGAGTTGCAGAAGCTGCTGAGGGAGAAGGTGAATCGAGTCAGTTTGCAGAAGTAAAAGCCATTCAGCTGGCTTTAGATATTGCTGAACGAGAAAAGTGGCCAGTTCTCTATCTCTATACTGATTCATGGATGGTAGCAAATGCCCTGTGGGGGTGGTTACAGCAATGGAAGCAGAACAACTGGCAGCGCAGGGGCAAGCCCATCTGGGCTGCGGCATTGTGGCAAGATATTGCTGCCCGGGTAGAGAACCTGGTTGTAAAGGTACGCCATGTAGATGCTCATGTGCCCAAGAATCGGGCTACTGAAGAACACCAAAACAACCAGCAGGTGGACCAGGCTGCTAAGATTGAAGTGGCTCAGGTGGACCTGGACTGGCAACATAAAGGTGAATTATTTATAGCCCGATGGGCCCATGACACCTCAGGCCATCAAGGTAGAGATGCAACCTACAGATGGGCTCGTGATCGAGGGGTGGACCTGACCATGGACACTATAGCACAGGTTATTCATGACTGTGAAACATGTGCTGCAATCAAGCAAGCCAAACGGTCAAAACCTCTTTGGTATGGAGGACGATGGCTGAAATATAAATATGGAGAGGCCTGGCAGATTGATTACATCACACTCCCTCAAACCCGCAACGGCAAGCGCCACGTACTTACAATGGTGGAAGCAACCACCGGATGGCTGGAAACATATCCTGTGCCCCATGCCACCGCCCGGAACACTATCCTGGGCCTTGAAAAGCAAGTCTTATGGCGACATGGCACCCCAGAGAGAATTGAGTCAGACAACGGGACTCATTTCCGAAACAACCTTATAGACACTTGGGCCAAAGAACATGGTATTGAGTGGGTGTATCACATCCCCTATCATGCACCAGCCTCTGGAAAAGTTGAACGATACAATGGACTGTTGAAGACTACACTGAAAGCAATGGGTGCTGGGACATTCAAAAATTGGGATACACATTTGGCAAAGGCCACCTGGTTAGTCAATACCAGGGGATCTGCCAACCGAGCTGGACCTGCCCAATCAAACCTGTTACGCACTGTAGAAGGGGATAAAGTTCCTGTAGTGCACGTAAGAAACATGCTGGGTAAAACAGTCTGGGCTACTCCTGCCTCAGGAAAAGGCAAACCCATTCGTGGAATTGCTTTTGCTCAGGGACCTGGATGCACTTGGTGGGTAATGCAAAAGAATGGGGAGGTCCGGTGTGTACCTCAAGGGGATTTGATACTGGGTGAGAATAGCCCATGAGTTGAATTGTAGTATGTTAATTATTATATAATAATGTATGTCATCACTACCATGATTGCTATATATCATAGATGAAAATGGTGATTAATTAGAATGTATTGGACAGAGTGTAACCTGAGCATGACATAAATGGTATGGAATAAGGGGTGGATATCTGTCCTGGTTCCAGTTAGGACAGAGTTAAGTAGCTCATAGTAGCTGGTAGGGTGCTATGTTTTGGATTAGGATGAGAAGAGCGCTGATAACATGCTGATGTTTTAATTGTTGCAGAGCAGTGTTTACACCAGGCCAAGGACTTTTCGGCTTCTTGCTCTGTCCTGCCAGCGAGCAGGCTGGGGGTGCAGCAGGAGCTGGGAGGGGACAGACCCAGGACAGCTGACCCAAACTGGCCAAAGGGGTATTCCATACCATCTGACGTCATGCTAAACAATATATAGGGGTGGCTGGCCGGGGTGGGGGGGCCGGCTGCTCGGGAATAGGCTGGGCATCGGTCAGCGGGTGGTGAGCAATTGCATTGTGCATCACTTGTTTTCTTACACATTATTATTGTTAATACTATTACCATTATCACTATTATTATTATTATTGTTATTATTATTTTCCTGTCTTAATAAACTGTCTTTATCTCAACTCACAGGCTTCACTTTCCCGTTTCTCTCCCCCCATCCCAGAGAGGGAGGGGGGAGGGTGAGCGAACGGCTGTGTGGTGTTTAGCTGCCAGCCGGGTTAAACCACAACAATAAATTACCTCAAAAATAGGCAATAAGCCTTTTAGCTCTTTAGAGCAAATCAGAGCTATTCTGAACAGCCCACAGATGAAAGAAATAGCCGTTTATCTTCATTTGCAGCTACTGTGGAGAGGCACCAGCATGTAAATTCATTGGCCCAGGGGCAACAGCTGAAGTTGTACTGGAGTCAGAGGGTCTGCTGCTGGGAGAGGAGAACCTCAGGCCTCTCTCTGCCACACACCATCTCACTGCGTGCCAGACATCACTTCTGCAGCCACCTCAAGATTTTTTTGTTTGGAAGCAATGGTCATAGGTGCCGGTATCCCCTGCCACTGTGACTGCTGGCTCTGACACGGGGCTGATACAGGAACATAAAAGGAAGGACTATTTAAATGCACACCAAAGTGTCAACCAAATATTTAGGCTTGTAGCATGCTAACATGGCCCTCCTAAAGCAGGCCATGTGACGGAATCAGCTACCAGCATACCACGTCTTACAGGAGATCTTAAATAGCTTCCTTATTTGTCTTCACAAGAAATAGGATTTTTTTGTTTTCTTCCAATGGAAAGAGCACAGTGTCCTTACTGGGACTAACCCAGTGGTTAATGGGCATTTGAGATTTGCCCAGAGAGATAATTCATGTCTTGCCCTGCAAGCAAGGCACTCTTGATTATCCATAGGGAACACCATAAACATGAGCAAAAGCCAAGCAGAAATTGCAGACACTTTAGCCGAAGCTCGGGGGCAGCTGAACCTGAGCTACATATAACGTGTCTGGAGGAAAGGCCATAAACTCTTTTTATTACTTTCATGTTGCATAAAATACCTGCACAGTGGGCAAGGGAAATCTGATGCAGTAGTGAGAAATGATAAACACATTTTTATCATTTGTTTGGTCTTAGTTTTGTTCCCTTGCTTACAGATGCCAACTGAGCAACCACTGCTAATATGAAGAGGCGTGTATCCATAACCAGCTTATGTACAAACACAACCAGTTTGGGCCTGGTCACTGTGCTTGCTTTCTGTTTCTGGACAGCAGCAGGGGAGAGGTTGATGGCACTGTGCTTGGTTGCAGTGTTTCTGCCATTGCTATCAAACCCTGCAATTCCTTATTGTTTTCTGGTGCATTTGCTTCTCAGCAATACTTGCTTGGTAGAACCCCTTTGGGTATTTTAGTTTCAGGTTTGATCTTGCTCACGCTCATGAACAGCACACCTCATCTTGTGTTTGGTCACAAGCACCTTCTTCTCTGCCATTTCACAAACTTTCTCATCCAAAGTGAAATAGTCAGGAGGTGGAGGCAGATTTATCGGTAAGATAAAAGTAAACATTTAATGCCACTATAGTTTGATTTTTTTTTTCCAGACATCATATTTTTGACAATGTTTCACACCTCAGATACCACAAAAGGGATATTTTTTAAGCCAGCAAACAATAAACTTTACAATTTTAATGGCGAAAGGCTCAATGCATTTGTTGACCAACTTGGAAATGGCTGTGACTTGCCACATTTTGAACTTGTCCTCATGCTGTTCTTTCTACTTCTTTTTTTTTTTTTTTTCCCCCATAAAATTTAGTTGATAAAATATATATATATATCTACTACTGATACATCCTCTCCTGGAATCACCCATTGGTGGGACCAGCATAAGATATGTATCCATCATTTTGTCTCCTCCTTAGCCCTATCATATACCATTGTTATAACAAGAAAGAACATAGCCACGGACAGAGTGAAATGGATTTAGCAAACATACACTTCAATGCATAGCACTTAGATAAGCATTTCCACCCATGATGTGTAAATAAATTATAAAATACAAGCAACTCTATAAAACAAGAACATCCTGAGTTTACAAATAAATTATATCCTTCATACATAGAATATGATGTGGATGTTAGTAACCAGCAGTTTCAGCTATGGGAGAGAAAGAAGTCAAACAGAAAAGTTAGTATCTATGCATACATAAAACATATATGTATGTGTGCTAGATGTAAATATTCACACACATACATATACAATAGAGAGGGTGAATACAATCCATATCTATAGTATATAGAGAATATGTAATATAGCTGAAACTGCCTCAAGCACCATTTTTAACCATTATTATAAAGTTTGCTCAATATTTAAGTAGGACCACTCAAAGTAAGAAGGTTTGGGTTGTAGATTGTTTCGTGTCTGAGAGAGTTTTGAAGATAGTTTGAAATATTACAGATGAATGTTACTTTTTCACTGCCAGCACCTCCATTCTTTGACAAATAATCACACCCTTTGTGTTCAAAATGTTGCATAAGTGAGCCTCAGTCTGCTGCCAGTGAAGCTGGTGGCAAAATCCGTATTGACTTCAAAGGGGTCAAGATAAGGGTGCTACATTTTCAAGGGAAACTGATTTTTTTTCCCCCTTTTTTTTTTTAAAGTTTGCTTGAGAAGGAGAAAGAAGAAAAGATAAAGCCAATAATAAAATGGTTTATTATTTCCAAGAGCAGGTATGGAAGCTCAGATAACCTGTGATGAGCACACAATAAATGCAAGAGATAGAGATAATTAACTTTGGATTGACAAATCATTCACAGTTTTGTTTGCCATAGCTATTTGGAAACCTATTTCAAGTCTTGCAATAGCTAGCAACATCCCGCCTCGTGTCTCCAAAAACTGCTGGGTGTCAGCAACGCAGAAGCCTATGGGGTAACAAAACAAGGACCATGATGATGGCGGGATTAAGCACGACGTCACCCCTCTGTGGATTTGAGAAATAGCGCCGCCCTATGTGGCCATCATCTACTCCCATCAGCATGCACTGATACAACTGCTCTGATCTCTGCATCCCTAATGCTGTGTGACCATCCCACCCATATGAACAGCCATCGGAGGTTCAATAAACCTCTAATTTATGGGAATAATTGCTTTGGCTGGTCATCTGCAACACAAAAACTTCAGGTTACAATTTATAAATCTATGAGGACTTGACAGGAAGCTTTATCTCACAAGGAGTTAATAGTCCAGGCTTTCAATTGACGTGACTAGGGTGTACACACCATGCATAAGCTCAAATTGTTGTATTTAGCAGCAATGATCATGAGATATCTTGCCTTCAATTCATGACACCCTGGAATACAGAGTAGTTCATTTGGATTATTTCTACAGGCTTGAACATTTCAGTAACAGCCTCGACATGGGAACTGCAGCAACTCGGCCTACAGGATGCAGAACAGGGGGAATAAAGGACCTTTAAAGGAACCCTTCAGAAGTCTTTCAAGCCTTTTTCCTGTAGTGTGGCATAAGTCTGCTTCATCTTGGTGAGTGACAGGAGAAAGGTTTTATAGGCACTGCATGGAAGAGGGAGGGAGTGGGGCTTTTGCCATTTGTGAACAGCTATGCAACCTCTCCAAAATAATGTATGTGGGGGGTATCTCCCTCAGGCTACGTACGTATGCATTTGTCTGTATGTATATACTACCCTTCAGTTTTGATGATTGTTGGCTCAAAAAAAAAACCAAACAAAATCACAAACATTTGTAAAAGGCAATGTTTGTCAAAAAATACACTTCCTTCAGCTGTCATAAAATTTGAATTCCATGGTGCGGATAGTAGTGGCTATTTTAAGACAAACCATACTATTGAGATAAATGAAAAAGAAAATATTTTTAAAGGACTACGTTTATTCTGATGTGTATTAATCCCAGCATTACTCCAGGCTTTCTGCCTCTATAATTCCCATGTTCAGAGAAAGAAAAAAAAAAAAACTATGCATTATCTGCAGTTTTCACTTTTAGCTTGCTTTGTGTCAGAGAAGCGTGACGTTGCTCTTTATTAGTAAGTATTTTATGTAGCTGCAAGTTTCAGAAGTTGCGTGGTGTGACACTGGGAGTCTTCTAAGACTATGGATTGAAGCCTGTGGATGGTCAGTGATAACCCTGTGCGTGGCTTTTAGGCAAAATCAGGGATGCATCAGGGTATCAAATAGATGAGGAGCCCGTTCTTCAACTGCACAGCTCACCATAGTGGCAGGTGACTCTTCCTTTTCTTCACTACTGGGTTTTCTCTGCTATAACTCGTAACTCTTGATGCTGTTGTGCCTCACCACACAGAGTTACACACAGTTACACCAACACACGAGATGAGAACAGTCAGGATAGAGCTAAGAAAGGACAGCTTGGGTATCGGTTTGCTTGCCTGCCTTCTGCAAAATAGTACTTCTGATTACTCAGATGTGAATGAATTGACAAGAAATCATTCTGAAGCAGGTACAAGGCATGAATGGTGGGAGCGAAGCCACATGCAGCTGTGACAAATGCTCCAGGAATTAGGGCTCTCCCACACGCTCTATGAAACGAAGGGACCCAGAGCGCCCGAGCCGGCTGGTGCATGACCCAGGCTTTCTGCCCGCTGCCGGCGCTCACAGGGACCAGCCGGATGGTTGAATTCAGATCACAGCCAAACTCCCAAGTCCAAGGATGCACCTGAATTTGGGGTCATAGAGCAAGTTCTGTCCCTCGTAGAAATAATATTCAAGCCTGTCAAGATGAAAAGTTTTCAGAATTAGGCCCAAACCACCCCATCTGCCCTTGCCTGAAACTCTTGCCTCTAATGGAAACTAATGGCTGGTGCTCTGCACTCACTGCAGAACCTGACAATAAAGAACCGTGATCCTCTGTTGCACATGCAAACAAAGGTTTAACCTTCAGGCCTAATTGCGTTACCATTGCTGTTTCCTACTGAAGCTGTTCCAGGGAAATGAGATTGATTTCTGAATATGCAAACAATTAAGGATTCCATTCACATCGCTGGTATGTCTTTTGGGTAACGATGCCTCTTAAAAAATACAGGATAAAAGCAGCATTACACTGGTTATTACATTGCTAAAATAATGGGATTTCCTGGATGACTTGCAGAAGTGTCTGAGTCTTCTGTAAAATGCTGGCTACTATAGACTAAAAGCAATTTTAATAAGGTCACGATGCTTTTAATTATCTGTTTTGAAGATATTTGAAGTATAATAATATAAACTTTAAAGTAAAAAGCTATTTTAACAGAGAAAATGTTCCACAGATGTCAAATCTCTGCAAATTTACATTCCCTTTTATGCATTAAGCCACCACAACTCCCAGAAATACAGTGGCAAATTTTGAAATGCATTGACAGAAAGTTAAAAAAAAAAAAAAAAAAAAAAAAGATTACTATTGATTTTAGTATATGAATACTCATATGTGATAGGAGTTATGTGGCAGGGGGGTTGGACCTAGATGTTCTTTAAGGTCCCTTCCAACCTGAGCCATTCTATGAGTGTTAATGGTCATTATAATTAAGTCCTCATAGATAAAATATTTGTAAGGACTGCGATTTTGTTCATTCACTACATAATTTTCAGTGTGTCAAATGCATCCTTGGTGTAATCCATTTGGCTTCACGAATAAATTTTGGTCTATCCTGATAAAATGGCAAACATACATGTGTTTTTCTTCAGGTAACCCTTAAATAAATCTATCAGTATTTTTGCAGAGTTTTTCCTCTGGGAGTTAGTGCATATTGTAAAATGGCATTAATGTGCTGATGCAGGCAAAGGAGGAGCTGCATTTAAGAACAATATATTCATGAACTGATGCATACTGAGTATATGTTAAATGCTGCTCTTATTTTCTCATAAGCAACAGGAAGGTCATGCAAGTGTATGCTAGAGGAATTTTTGTGAATGGGCTTATTTTAATATTAAGAAGAAGAAACCCATACAACAAAATAATTCTTTATGCTCATTCATAATTAAAATGCAAATTTCACACAGTTCTTCAAGTAACACAAAGGATGTTCCTTCCCACATACCATTTATAGATAAAGATGCAAACAAGTAGAACATTTGGATATGCACTGAGGCCCAGACCCTCATCCTTTTGATGTCAATATAGTTTTGTCATGGCTCCAATAAGGGAGGTGTTGATTGGGAAAATGCAACAACCAACATGGTCTAGTGGGAGATGTCCTTGCCCGTGGAAAGGGGGTTGGAATGGGATGGAGACAGCACTTCTATAACATGCCTGAAGTGTTATATTCGCTCACTAATGACTCCTCTTTATTTCTGAACCAGCTGAGCTGAACAGAGCCTGCACTTCTCAGGTATGTCTGTGACTATGGACAGACCGGGCCAGGGACCCAAAGCTGCCAAAACATGTTTTGCGGTTGTGTATATCAAAAAGAGGCAAAGCTAAATGTTATCAGCAATAGTCTCAAGAAAAGAGGACAGAATAAATTGGACTGATATTTTGGACTGATAAGCACAGGAACAATCACCCTGAACAGTAATTTTCCAGTGAGTTATTAGTCCCAGAAAAGAGGGTTAGGAGCTACGAGAGCTAGGCCTCCTCATCCATAGCTCTAGCTAGTACAAAGCTAAAATACATGAAAAAGAAAACGAGTTATGGGGGTTGAAACAAATGGAAAATGTAACGTCACCTCTTCTCTCTCACATGTTGCAGAATCTATAGGTTGGGAAAATTACTGTATTCTCTAAGGTGGAACGTAGTATAAAAGAACACATAAGCAAACCTTGTTTACTGCTAGAAATATTTGCGTGTCATCTGGGAAAGCTGAATTTCTCTTTGAGTGGCCTTACTCTGGTAACAATAAAAGACAGTTAACATTTATTCATATGTCGTACTGATTAGGAAATATCTCTACAAACACAAGTTACTTAGAAACAGCAAGTCTGAAATAGGAGAAAACACCAAGAGAAAAACAAGCTGTAAATACATTTCGAAAGTGTGTTTGTTTTTTTTCCTTTTTCTTTTCTTGACTAGCACCATCTGTACACAAGAAAGTATGAACATAAATGTTTGGATAATAAAGTTTTGCAAGGCACTTAAACAGTCTTTCTGGATAGGTTTTCTTTTAATGAACCTCTCAGTGGAAGTCCTACAACCACCTTCCCTCCTCCCTCAGCTAACGCAGGGAAAGAAGTCTCTTCTGCCAGCAGTTCTTATTTACAGACATGTCCTTAAAGGTTCCTCAAAGTGCTCTTTTAGGCTAACAGAATCAACATCCTTACTCCATTTTTCATGCTTGTCCTGTTTTTTTTTAAACTACTCTTCCGTATAGTAAAGCAAATCTCTCATACACACAGTTGAGACTTGACTCCAACCTTCATCCTCATTCTGTTGTCTTTGGGATGCTATTCGGAAGGGAAAAGGAGGATGGCAGAGATGCCCATTGAAATTCTGTTGAGGTTCGCTCTTTATCTGCGTCTAGAGGTGATGTCAAAACAGGTGATCATCATGAGATGGGCCTTGCAGAAGTTGACACGATTTTCCAAACGTTCAGTCACACATTCCAGGGCCTCCAGGTATTCCAGAGAATCCAGCTCAAATACCTGCTCCAAATCAACTGTAGGAAAGAAAATACACAGATAGAAAAAGCAGACAAAACCGAGTACTCGTTACTGGGAGAGATAAATCTAATTCAAGCTTTCAAACCCATTGGTACTGTATACAGCATTATCTTTAGCTTCCCATTACCATTAAAACTTGCCTTTTCTATTTAACAACTATTAAAATGGTTTGTCAGCTTGCTGATAGTGAAAAATACTGTTATGATTGCATTGGATGATTTCTTGAGCGATATGCTCTGCCATCTTCTGCAGGTGAGTTTTGCCACACTCCATCTTTCCCTCAGAAAAGCCAGCAGGACTATTTCTCCAGCAACCACATGGCTGACTGTGAGGAAACAAGCTGGCACAAAACACCTGTAGGCTTCAGGTTAACTTTTGCTCCCACAAGGAACTCACACGGTGAACATGATAGGGAAATTCATTAATTACATGTAAATTTGGCCAAGTTAAATCTGTTCATACTGATTTTGATTGTTTCCATTCAGGGCTTGCTTCAGCACCATACTTAGCAAACACTTAATACCTAATGCTTAAACAAAGTCATCTCTATTTGGAACATGTATATAAAACGTACTGACTCTCTCACGCATTCTGCTGACCTGAATCTGAGATTCTGAATCTGAGAGTAAAGTAAGTGCTCTGCCCTGGGAGAACAAGTCCTTTGCTGAAATCAGAACTTGGAGTCAGAAACCATCCTCCAACCTCCTTGCTCCTCACACCTCTCCCTGTTCTGTGTGACTCCCACTAGCCTGCTCGAGAGTGGTAAGGGAAGGTGTACACATCAATCACTCCACCGCAGGCTCCTGTATGCTGCCAGAGACAGCTGGCAGGTGCCCCCATGGAAGCTGAGTGGGAACTCTGCAGTGTTAGCCAGCACTTCCCATCTCATCGAAGCCCTGTCTGTGCTGTCCTTGAGGCTTGCTGCATTTATCACACTGGAATCAGAAGCAAAGGCATCACACAATAAGTGGATGGTGATGTATAACAAATTCTCTGCTCCCTTTAAATCTATTTCTTTTACCTCTCTTCCGTAATACTGTTCCCAAAACATGTATCATGGTTGTTTTGCAAAAGTGCCAATCTAGTATTAACTTATGGCAGTTGTCAAGGGAAGAGTCAGCATGCTTTAAGAGAACGCAGCACCCTTTCACCACATGCAAATAACCTAACAAACTTGAAACTTTTTTTTTTCAGAGAAATCTGACATGAATTCGTCTGCTTGCTAATACTAAAAATTGCTGTACATTTATTGCAGTACTCTATCTTTTTCCGTCGAGGTGTGGAAGTCCTTCTGCATTTGAATGTAAATGCCCTTTAAGCTCACTAAATTTTACACATATATTGTAATGAAGAATGGGCCAAATTCATCCTTCATGTAAGCCCACTAGTGCCAAGGGACAAGTTTGCTTCACGGTGCTATTCTGTGGTAGAAGAGCAGATTTATAAAATTGCTCATATGTCTGAGTGATATGAGGCCAAAAAAATAATCTCATTTTCAGTAGATGTGGACTGAAAAGTGTGAACGTTTATCTACCAATGACAACATTCACCACTACAATGCTGTACCATTTTAACATTCAGCTCTCAGGCAAAAAGGATTGTTCAGTTCTACTGCTGACATTTAATAAGAATTATAGGGACTAGTTCTAGAAATACAGTCAATCTAAATCTTGCCTTTAGGTCATATGTCAGTTCATTCTAGTTTACAAACACAGTAGCTCACATCTCATTCTCAGCAAACCTTTCTGCTCCCCTTCCTCCCCACAGTGAAATAAACCAAAGGACACCTACGAGTTCAGGCAATAAAACAATGTCCTTACATTCACTGAGCCATTTATTAGGATCCAGCATCAGGTACTGTTTGGTCACCTCCAGTTCTCTCATTAACCACTCGTATTTGGCCTTGACCTCAGCGATTCTCTGCTGGCGATGCTCCAGGATTTTCAGCTTGGCATTGAAACATATTACTTCCTGCCAACCAGGAAAAATGAGCAGGGAAGGAATAGGTGAAGAGATGAAGAAACACCCAGATCCATTCAGCCAAATGATCTTCCAATCAATAATACTAACAATGAGCCATTTACTCTGGAAGCATATGAATTACTACACGAGATCATCTATCATCTGTTTTATTTTTATTGCTTTTGTTAGATTTTGATGTTTTCCATGAGTGAGCTTTGAAGACTTTGCAATGATAGTTAATAATAAACCATAATAATTAATAACAGACGGCATCTTGAAATCAGATTAATTGTAGCAAAACATTTCTGGATTTTGTCACCACAAGTTTAGCTAAGAAAAAACTAAGCTCTTGGGAGAAGGAAGCAATTCTTGGTGTATTAAAATCCTAAGTATATCTCTGTGCTTGGTGCATGAGAAATGCAGTAATCACATCATTAAATAAGGAAACCGGTAGCAATATCAAATTTAAAACATTCTTAAACAAAACAAATATGTTGCTGTGAAAAGTTCTAGCAATTCAGTCATAAATAATGAAGATGTATTTTCTGTAAAGATAAGGGGCACAGTAACAGCACAGGCTGTAGTGCTGGCCGGAGGCAGCCTGTCTGACCTCACTGGACCTCTGCGTGGTGGCACCCATCAAGATGTACAGTAAGTGAACTCACGGTGAGGGTCGTGCTATCCTTACTGGGGTGGGAGCGGTCCCAGTACCAGAACTAGCCTCCTCCAAACCTGTGTGAGGGTGGAAACACCACCGCAGAAAGTGATGTTTTTCCTCATGTAAAACCGTATCAGACAACAACATCATGAACAGCCTAACCAAATGATGGGAGCCTAGGAGGGAAAAATGCCTTAAAATAATAAAAGAGGCTACATACGTGGTTATTGTAAAACCACCAACTTCAGATACTCTTCCCAATCATACCTCTCAGGAGCTGACCTTTACCAATTCTCTGGCCTACTTTTAAGTTCTGATGGCTGAGGTTGGGAACAGAAACTTTGTTAGTGGGAAGAAAAAAGCTATTCTGGAAACAATATCATCAAAGTACTTGAGGCACCGCTGCTGTGTGGAAAGACAGATGTGACGAGATGCTGGAACACAGGAGCCACCAAGACTATTACCAAGGGGCAAAAATACAAGGGACCAATGTCTGTTAGCTGCTACTGAAGAAGGTGTAACTTGAGTTACAACTGCTCTTAAATGAGATACGTTTTTTGCTGCCAATTGAATTAACCATATATGATATTACACACTGCTGACTGCATGATCTGAATTCCTCCCTCCAAGAGGAGGCAGACAGATTGCAGGGATTGCACTCACCTTGCTGTCCCCTCCTCGTCGCCGCTGGAGTCTCTCCACATCATCTATTTCATAGACTTTGATCTCAAAGGGCTCCCCCAGCCCTCTCTGTCCACTTCGCAGGGGCCCATCCACCCAGCGGACACCAGGGCTGTTGGCAGGCTTCCTTGCAGGGGAAGTGGTGTCGAGTGATAGAGCTGGAATAAGCCTCCGTCTCTGCGAGCCTGCAAATGCAGAAATTGCCATGCTGCGTTAGCACAGTTAGATTTGATCCGCAGAGGCCATACGCACCCTAAAGCTTCCACAGCTTGTGCCTGCTTCCCTTTGCTCGGGTCTCGGTGCGTGCAGGTATGCCAGTGAAGGACCAGAGCAGTGGGCTGCAACTGGGCTAGCTTTGCTTTCCTCTCGCTCCACTGGCACTGGCTCCTACAGGCTAAGAACAAGAATGAATTAGCCAGCCTCTCCTTGGACCATCTCAAGGGGAGGTGTGGTCTTGCTTTTTTGTTTAATCATAGCACAAAAAAGCACTTTGATGCCCTAGTTCCCAACTGTGCTGGGGCTGAGTGACGGTATGCCACCACCTAGTCCTTTGTAACAGCCCTGTAGAGCGGCTACAGGAGTAAAGCACTAGTGAGGACAAAATGTCTGCACTAAGTACATCCAAGCTCAGTGGATGCCACAGAGCTGCATTAGTCTTGTCTCTGTTCAGTACAGCATTTTTCTAAAATGTTTGTCACTTATACTCTTACTCCAGCACTGGTGAAGGGCAAGACAGCAGCAAGAACGACGGACTGGCGGCAGGGTTCGTCACTGCCTGCAGCAGGAGCAGCGCTCACGCACACCCGCTCTGCTTTGTAATACCAGCACAGCGGATCAGAGCGCTGCAATAGCTGAAAATTTACCATGGCTGATAAAGCCTATGCCGTATGGAAAGCATCTGCCATGTGAGTTGCCAAGTCAGGGCCTCAGGTAAAGCAAGGGAGAAAAAGTACGTCACTGGCCTGATGGCAGCAGTAGGGAATTTGAGCATATGGTTTGTTGGGAGAAAGAGCAGACACGCAAAAAAAAGGAAAAACAACTGGTTACATTTCCCTGCTCAGTTTAGTACAATCAGAGCGATGGCTGGGTTACAGAAAAAATAAGAGTTTTGTGGCCGACAACTCCTGCCTGTTCTCCCCTAGGAGACAGCAGGAATAGGAGGGACGGGAGAAACCAAAAACAAAAGCCAGAGCCAGAAAGTTTGAATGAAACTATTAACTGACTCTCTTGGCTGCAGGAACAAAACTGATGCCAGCAGGGAAGGGATGCAGAATGATCACGCAGATTTTATTTTAAAAACAAGATAAAATCATTTACAGGAATCTCTAGCACTACATTCATTGAAATTTGCTTGCAAATAGCTTCAACATGTCTGCCAACTGTGTGCTTCAATGAAAGCTAAAAAAATAAAATAAAAATCCATTGATGACTTGGTTTTTGGATTTATAAGTAACATAGTATTGGCCAGTTTCATTCATGGGAGTCTATTTTTCTGCTTTCTTTGCTGACTTTGCAAACTACCACATCTTGTCCCATTGATTTCAGGGTGCAGCAGTCTTTGCTAGAAACCAGAACACAGTAACCTGCAATTAACCTGTAAATGCTAGATTTAACATGGAGGAGAAGGGTTGGTCTATCTTGCTGTCCACCTGCAAAAACTTGGTGTACGGAGCTTTTATTCCAATGCGTCAGAGATAACTCTACGCAAGAAAAGGAGAGCAGAGCCAAATCAGACAGGGAGCTCTACAAGGCCCCTTTGCGCCCAATGGCCTCAGACCTGCCCTGCCCATCCCATGACACCCATCATACTCGTACTTCTAGTCAAGCTGCAGCCCAGCAAATGAGCCCATGCCAGAATAAATGAAGCCTTTAAATACCAGCAAGCAGTTTTTTTCTAGACCTTTTGCAACAGCCACTGAAAGTCAATGCCAGCATAGCTAACAATAGCAACCATGACAGACGGTTTGAGAAGACGCCAGCAAGCTGCAGTACTACGGGTGACTCTCATCCGTGGTGCTAGAGAGAGGCAACCAAACGGGGACAGCAGCTGCGTACATGAGGGTAGGTGAGACAGGGTGGCAGACCCTTACCGTTTGTTACATGCAGAGGGAGATCCTGCAAAGGGCTCGTCCCCTCCTGGAAAATGAGCCCTCTGCTTGGCTAGATGTGAAGGGCTCTGAGTGCACCCCAAGCGTCACTTGAGACCAAAAGGCTTTAGGCATTAACTACTTCTAAAAACAGTTTTTAGGGGTTTGGCCATGGTCTCTCAGAGGAGTAGTCTTCCAAATTTCATCTGCCAGCAATTCCCCCAGAGGGGGGGATGAATCTGATTCACCTTGCCACAAGAACACCATCAGGCTTTCACTTGGAGCAAAAGTAAAACAGATGTCACTGTGGTGTGAATTACAGGGATGCTGGTAAATGATTTTGCTTTTAGTTCCCTTTCGTATTTATTTGGCTCAATGAGAAACAGAAGCCTGGGGTCTAGAAGGAGGGCTCCAACATGAGGCTCTGGCTAATAGCTCGTATTCTTTGGTGAAGAGGCAGAGGAGTGGCAAGAGACACGCTAACATACACTCATCATGTTTTCCTAGTGAGAGCTCATGTCTGGATAGCCCATGGGTCATCACAACACAGCAAGGCTAACGGCTCCCAGTGCAGCCAGGCAATGCAAAGGGGCAGAGCCACCTGAGGTGGGCACAGCATCGCCTGCTGGGGACCTGGGGAAGCCACCACGTCCCATGAGGGACACAGGGGACACCACACAGGTCTCACTGCCCTGCTGTGGCTGTATGTCTGCGTGTGAGGCTGAGACGAGGCAGAAGGAGGGAAGTCTGTTTGTCTGAGCCTTGAACACTGCCTCAGGATGATTTATCTGAGGTTTAGAGTGCTTTGGGAGAAAGGAAATCTGCACATTTGTAGGGAGGTAAAACTGAAACTGCTTTATTCTCAATATGCACTGATTAATAGGCTGCTTATTAGGCCACGTACAGAAAACGAGGGTGTCTTTGACAGGAGACTCCTGGCACTGACCTCTCCATTTTGTCTCTGGTTTTTCTGGTTTCACATTAACTGGGATCAGGCAGGAGATACAGCCTAAGCAGAGTGTGTCACAAAGCAGCTGACAGCTCGCTCATCCATATCAACACACAGAGACAACAATTAAACTGCTCAGATGCACGCAGTTTTCCATTTACACAGAAAATACCTATCTGAAGTCACATATTTATTGCTAGCATGTGATGGGAGTTAGGAAGTCCTACATTTTGGCTGGGTAATAAATAAAATGCTCTGTAGGAACTGCAGCACACCACTCTCCCCCTTTACCTGCAGGAAGGCAGGGTATGTTTTTCACTCAGCTTGAAGTTAGAACTTAGGAACAAGCCCAGAACTCAGAACAAACCCTCCTGAGCCTAGCTTGAGCACGAATAACCACACTGTGAAATAGCCCTGAAAACCCACAGATTACAAGATCTGTTTTAGCAACAGATCAGTTGCTCTACGGGGAGCTATTGGTTAAGGTTCGGCAGGTTCAGCCCTGCCAATGATGAACCAGGTTAAAATTAAGCTAAAAGGAGCAACATAGCAGTGAAGGTGTGCAGTGTGAAAGCAGATCTGACTGAAGGGTGGCACTGAAGCTACTGCAGCAGATATAAGTCCAGAGGAGTCTTCATCTTTAAGGTGTTAGAAACAGACCAAGCTAGCTAGGTAGGTAAGGGTAACTTCAAGGATAAGACTCGCTGACCTCTGCAAAACTACCCAACTCCATATGGATATGTGCTCATAAAAGCATGTGTTGACTGGGGCAGAAACCCTAGAGGTCTGTTTTTGCTTAAATACTGTATAGTTTGCAGCGTTCCCTTTCTATTGCTTTCCAAGCACACATTCCAGCCTCAGCATCTTTTCTGTGGAAAAGGTAAAAGCACAAAGTACAAATGCAAAATCTCCATGAAAAGAAGCACGATGCGTATCTCTTCAAAGGAGGATGCAGCTGAATGGGATGTTAAACAACTGCTGTCCTAGAAATTTCAAGATGTTTCAAGCAGAAGTTGAAACTGTAATTTGATATATCATAATTCCAGAAGTTTATAGTGTGTGCTTAAAGGCAGGATGTAGAGCCAAAGCTATTCCCTACTGCACAAAATGCTGTGGGAGGTAAAACTGCCTTTGTGTGCAGAACCTGTTGTTCAGCATTTTGTTTTTTTCTCACTATACAGTCCATTCAAACTGAAAGCGATTACAAAAAACTAATCCTGGCTAAGTAGAGCAGTACCCCTAAGCTCACCGCATTCTTTCTGTGGCTTCATTTCCAAGAAATACTGTCCAGTAGTGATAGCATCAACCTCCAACGTAGCATCAAACTATCTGCTTACTGGCAAAGATTACTTGTCTTGTTCCCCCTGCTGCTCTTCACTGTCTGACAAGGGGGCTCCTGCTTTGTTTGAGTTGAAGATGCAATGCTGACTTCTCCTCTCTTCCCCATTTCCTACAGGATCTGCCCTGCTGGGCAATTATCCGTGACTGAAGCAATTCTTCGCCATTTCTTTGACCTCCTTCCTCCTAGTTTATTGTACAGTGCCTTTTCCTCAGTGCAGAGCACAGTCATTCACTCCTCCTTGGATTTTCATGCAGTATGTGCAGTGCTCCCCTCCCGATTCCTCAAGACGTTGCCAATGCCTTCCAGAGGAAAGCCCCTCTGATGGTGGGGAGAATTCATCAGAAGTATTTAGGGTGCCCAACTTGAGGTCGGTGCTCCAAACATCAAAAAATCCAGGCATTTATTGCCAGAAAATCTATACAACATTCACTCATCCTGGCAACTCAGATGGCATAGGAAGGACTATGCCACACCTAAAAACTGGAATAGGAAACACTGATGAGATTTGTCATTCAGAAGAAAAATCTTCCATGCCCACCTCACTGTAAAATAATGCAGACCATATTCTGTGGTGGCTTTTATGCATTGTGAATCAGTAAGAAGTACAAGGACACCTAAGGCTAGAAATAACTGCTTGCAGTACACAGGAATAAAGCCACCCTTGTTTATAATTTTCCATCCATACCTATACAAGACATGTTGCTTCTATACTGGTATGAGGAATATGCTGAGGTACAGCCTACACCTAATTTTTTTCTACCCCTCCCATTCATTTCTTAACCATGCTTCCCGAGATACTGTCTCACTTTATAAGGAGCCTTCCAGGGCAGTTTAGAGCTGGTGAATGAGCACTGCTGAAACCAGATGAGGAAGCAGCCCTCCTGCAGCGTGGCAGGCTGACAAGGAATCTGGGAGACGCTCCAGGGAAGATCCTCCAGCACATCACAGGGACTGCGTTTTCGGCACCCACGATCCCTAGCAAAAACCAACTGGAGTCTCTTCTAGATCTTCATCTCCCTTTGGTCCAGATTGTGGTTTAACATGGATTTGTTGGCATTGGGGCGTTATTTAAGGAGCCGGTTACTGTTACTGCAGTACCGCACTAAATAGCTGCACTTGTGGCTTGGCCAGCAAAGGCAGAGATGGAGGAGGAAGGGGCTCTGCAGCCAGAGCGTTAGCTCCCGACGGGACAGTGGTAGAGGCATTCCTGTGAGCTAATTCTGTGGCAGTGCAAGGAGCAGGTTTTATTTATACCCAGCCTAATGTTGCACGACTCAGTCATGCATGTTACATGGAGCCTTCACTGTGCACAATAGCCTGCTGCCACTTCCTCTATTAAATCATTCCTATGTTCATGTGGCTGAAAGCTCAGTGCTGGCATGCAGTAGTCAAGCGTGTAAAAAATGATTACTCTGATCCCTTTCAACACAGATTTGCTGCATGAAATGGCCTGGCTTTGACCTGGGAAAATCAATGCTGTTGTTTTAATGAACAAAAAAAAATTGGAGCTGAAGCCCACACTGCCCCTCCTTCTGCTCCCCCCCCCAGGGCTGTCCAGCCAGCAGTCACACTCACAAAGGGGTCACCTGCACGCAGACAGCGTCTTGGTGTATAATGCTAAACATCCTTTGTCATGCTAAAGGAATAATGCAGGATATCAATTAGCTACCATCAGTTGTAAGCAAGTTAAAGTAGAAATGCTGGAGATGCCCTACAGCTTTGTGATACAAAGGGCAATTTTCAGCTCCCCACAGTGCCTTAGGCAGTCTAAACATGAACTAAATTCCTTTTCACTTGGATTCAACGAGAAAAGCTCAGACTCTTTTTGTTGGTGTTTTGTTTCAGCATTATCATTTTGGCCACGTTTCAAAACGTGTTGCTTTGTAATATTGGTTGGAGATGGACTTTCATAATTTACAGCCTACAGATTCAGCCTCTGGCTTTTTCTGCTGCTTTTGTAGGCTGGGCTAAGTGCTTTCAGAGGGGCAACGTGTGTGAATATGGAGTTTTCAGGGCTTTCCAGGAAACCTGAAATCTCCATTTTTAAAACCATCCCAGCTGTGAAATTTGGAGTACAGAGGTAAGAGCAAAACAGGTACTCTAACTGCAGATAATTATTCTCATGTCTTTATAGTCTATCTTTTTATGCAAGTGTTTAAAATCATGTAGCAATTTGCTCTACTTTGGTGGTGAAACTTAGTACTGAGAAAGAGCCGTAAGGAGTCATGAAACTTTACTGCAAAAGCAATAAAATGCTGCAGCAAGAAACTTTAATTATCTATAGGCAGACAGGTTCCCTGTGCAAAGATGACTCAAGTGTGCACACACACACATATACACACACAGGCAAATCCTATCCTGGATTGGTAGGAGCAGGGTCCTGCAAATGCTGTGAAAGACAACTGCAGCCCTAGGCATAGGTTTAAATCAGGAAGCCAGCATTTGGAAACCTTGTCTTTTCCTCAGTCTTGTTCAGACTTGGCCTGACTACCAATAGCATCCCTTAATTTTTTGTTTTCCAATGCTCTATGATAGCCCACGTTCAGGAAGTCTGAAAGATCTTACAGTGGCCTTCCAGTACTTGAAAGAGGCCTACAGGAAAGCAGCCAGGGACTGTAGCGATAGGACAAGGAGTAATGGCTTTAAAGTAGAAGAGGGTAGGTTTAGATTAGATATAAAGAATAAATTCTTCACTCAGAGGGTGGTGAGGCCCTGGAACAGGTTGCCCAGAGAAGCTGTGGAGTCCCTGTCTCTGGAAATGTTCAAGGCCAGGCTGGATGGGGCTTTGGGCAGCCTGGTCTGGTGGGAGGTGTCCCTGCCCATGGCAGGGGGGTGGAACCAGGTGGTCTGTAAGGTCCCTTCCAACCCAAACCATTCTGCAATTCCTCCTGTGTCCCTGCTCTCCACCAGTGCATTGTGCTGGTTGCCACAGGCCAGCTGCTCTCCCCAGCCCAGCGGGGCCACAGTGTGCAGCACCATGCATTTCACCCTGCCAGCACCAGTAAAGCTCCAGGTTCAGGCTCAGAGCTCTGAAAAACCTCATCCAGAGGGAAGCAGAAGTCAGAGAAGACACTCCCTGTGGCAGAGGAGCCTCCCAGCTTGGCAGATCACTGCAGGCAATGATGCACGACAGCCCTTAGGCCTAACTGTACGTCATGTGGGCTGGGGGCTCCCTCAGGCACCCAAGCCCATTCCCAAAAGGAACAGGAAAGCAAACAGCCTCAGGAACATCTCTGCAATTTCCATGGGAAGCCCCGTCTTTTAACAAATTGTCTTAGAGCCCTTCTCATTTTGCTGTCCCAGGGGAGGTCTCCTCACAGACCTGGCAGTCCTGTATCATCTGTAGGAGAGAGGTGAAAGGCAGGCACAAGGCATTCATGCACATCACGTGGGAATGCAAATAGGGCCTGCCTTTGCTGGGTAAACCTTATTAGATCCTGGGCTCTTGCTTTGCTGCTAGCTGGGAGCTGAGGGGATCATGCACCTGGAAACAAGCAGTAAAGCTGGACGACTGAAATCACCCAGTCCTGTTTTGCATTGAGAGTTGTTTTAGAGTAAAGGCCACATACACCCTAACTGAACTGGGGAAAAGATACTAACAAGGCAGAAGAGCAACAAGCAGCCACATAACACTTCTGATCTAAGGACCCCGCTCTGCTACTTCTTCCACAAGGCCATGATCTAGTTTTGTGAGCTGGTAAGCAGGGAACACGGACAGTGCACGAGCTGCCCAAGGTGACAGAGGGAACCAGCAGCACCCCTGAGAACACAACACAGATGGTGCAAGTCCTGATCTGCCACCCTGCCTGCCTCCCTCTCGTCCCTGTTGTGTTCCCAGGACACAAATACGGCTTGGTTAAAATGGAGGTAAGCCTGAATGCATTTCCTGATGACACAAAGGAGTCTGTACTATAAAAGCACCCTTGTCATTGCCTTTCTGTGGACCAGCACTGGGCCAGTTCACTTGAAACTTCTGAGGTATTAAAAAATAATATATAATTGGTGCTGGAGATGACTATGCCCTAACACTTCAGTGCCCTGCTTGAAACAGTATTGCCTCCCTGAGAGAGAGGAGGATGGAGTGAGAGCCAGGAAAATGGTTGAGATGCCAATTGTTTCCTGCAAGGAAAAGGCTAACGGAGTGAGAGAAGAAAATCGGAGCAAACACAGCTGCACAGATGCTTGTGGGTGGGTGGAGAGGGAGGGAGGGGGTGCTACAAAAAGAAAATAGCAGATAAAACCCTCCTCTCCACTGCTCAGTTAAGGGCAGGGGAGGATGTGTGGCCAAGTCAGTTGGGGGTCAAGGTCAGAAGTCAACGGTGCCTGCAATTTAATCCTGGATCTGGCTCTCACTTAGCTGTAAGCATTGGGTAAGTCAGTAAAGCTCTCTACACCTGTAAAACGGGGTCTGGAGTAATATTTGCACCACAAGGTGGATTAAGGGGCAGCTACACAAAGCTTTGAAATGTACAGCTGTCTATCAGGGCCAAATAGCTGTTTCTGCGATAAGCAGTCACTCTGGGGTAATGTATGCTGATGTGGAGTTATAGGACCAATGTTAATTGCTGGAAAGATGGAAGTGTTTATTAAACTGATAGGTTACTACAGGGGGGAGGCTTATATGGTTCATGATGTAAACATGCGTTTTTCAATAGGTATCGGAATGTAACATGCAATTTATTTATTTATTTTGTTCACACAGTATTGGGCTGTCTGTGAACTGTACACATACCTGTGTAGAGCCTAAAATTTAACCTAAGGCTAAAACTGAAGGATATCAACTAGCTTTATCTTTCCAAAGCTGTCAATGTAGGTCTGATGCTTCATGTATGACAACCAGTGCAGAAGCACCTACACATACAAATAATGCACTTAAGAGCACTGAAAGACGAGATCTTAATCTCAAGGAAAAAATGATGTCTTTCCAATGTGTCAGAACTTCAAAAGTAATTGTGAGATCTGACAGCGTTGCTGGTGATTCTCCTAAAGACTCTTTATAGCTCCTCTTAAAGGGGCCTTGGGCTGATTCATGTTGATCGTGTCTGACAGCTAGCATTTCTGCTAATAATAATCATAAATAAAGTGGACAAGGTTGCCTGACCCGAAATGAGCATATCTACAGTGCCATATCCATTACAGCACAGTGGATCTGTGACCGCAAATCAGGAAAGGTCCAATGCTCTTGACACTATGTATTAAAATAATATCTGTCTTCTAAGAGCTCAGAACCTTTGTATGCTATCTTTTTCATTAAAAAGTGTTCCTTAAGAGAAATCATTCAGGTGAGAACAGACCTGTAGACAGGAAATATTACAGAGGATGAAAGACTGCAGACCTCTGCATATTTTTTTGTTTATTATGCAATAAAAATATGTTTGTGAACAACTACATTCTCCCTTATATCTCAGGTCCTCCTTCATGTTCTCCTGCATTGAAGTCATAATCCTGGTTTTATGCCATCATAAATCTGCTGACATGTGAAAAATTATACTATTATCAAACACATCAAAACAGAATTATTACTTCCCTGCTGCAGGACCAAATGCAAACAGGAGCTGGGTTATAAGAAAGTGAAACCTTATTAATTTCTGGATGGTGGTTTGCTGCTAAAGATATGGAAGGCAGGAAAGATTTTTTTTTTTTAATTGCTTTAAAATATTGGTTGCAGTTGCATACAAACACAAATACAACTTATTCTAAACAATACAGGAATTACTTGCAGATACAGGGAATCATTCTCAAAAGTAAAGTATCAAAAATAACACTAATTCGCATGATCTCTCCATGTCAGGTGACAGACTGAGTTAAGAGAGAAGCTTTGCAAAGTACTTTGAGGGATGTCAACATGCCACGCCATGCTGAGCCTACCCGGCAGGTGTCTTGCAGGGATGTTGGCCGTGCCCCGAACACCCTTCACTCCAGACCTTCCAATCTAGCAAAGGTAGGCACCCACACCATTGCTGACTAGGGAGACAGGAACAAAACTAAAAAGAAATTAGACTAAAGACATGAATTTGTCATCCAGAGAGAGAGCTGTATTTGGAGAAGAAGGTCATATTTCACTCAGCAGTAAAGAAAGAGTAGCAAAGCTGCCTCTCCATGTTCCCTGGTAAGGAAAGCTTCCTGCTCGTCCCATCACTCACTGTCTTTGCATATCTGTACTGCATGACAAACCACCATTACAGCTCTGACAGGTAGGATAAAAGTTGGATAGATTCGAGAGATAGGGATGGACTCTGGTGTCTACTAAGGTTGAATCTGCACTGCAGTTTTCTCTCCGCTCCCTCACCTGCACAGCTACCTGTTTTCACAGAAATTGTTAAAGTTCTGCATCTATTCCTGGGTCAAATGTTGTTGACATTGTCCAGCTGTGTCAGAAGTAACTGGAAGGTATTACAGGCTGTCACAAGAGAGGAGGATTGTCTAAGCTTTATTTCTAAGCTAAACAAAGGAATGGTGACCTTTACAGAGCCACTTGTGTACTGCAGATGGACATCTCTCAAGGATGGTGACTGCGTGCCTGTCATTGTATCATTGCCAAGGCAATTAGAAATCAAGAGGCTAAGCTTTTGCTACAGAATTAAAAAAAAAAAAAAGGCAAATGTCCTGTGGAAAAACTCCATATCATATGGGCAACTTCTCTATAACATACAATCTAGTTAGCATTACAATCTCAGAAATCACAGACTCACAGAATGGTTTGGGTTGGCAGGCACCTTAAAGATTACCTAGTTCCATCCCCCTGCCATGGGCAGGGACACCTCCCACCAGACCAAGTTGCCCAAAGCCCCATCCAGCCTGGCCTTGAGCATTTCCATGGATGGGGCATCCACAGCTTCTCTGGGCAACCCGTTCCAGGGCCTCACCACCCTCTGAGTGAACAATTTCTTCCTTATGCCTAATCTAAACCCACCCTCTTTTAGTTTAAAGCCATTACGCCTTGTCCTATCACTATACTCCCTGAAAGAGTCCCTCCCCAGCTTTCCTGTATGCCCTCAATGCAATCTGTGTAGTCAGCTTTGGATTCCTTTTCCACAACATACAAAATCATCCTTCTTTTTCTTGCACATTACCATTAAAAATTACATATTTGAAAGGAGCCATTAGAGGACCAGCTCCTCAGAAAGAGGAAAATCAATTCATTGCCACATATGCTGAAAGGATAGAAGAGAGTCTTTCTCATAGGATGCAAAGTTAGCATCAGAAAGATTATTTCATCACTTGGCCCTTGCTTGCACAATGAACAGCTATCACTTTCAGATGTATTTTCTGAACAGGTAAAATCAGCCATGCACTTATGGATATGGTTTTAATAGTGGTATCTATTGTGTTCACATCTGTGCTGCACATGTTCTTCCTGCTACTGCAGTCAAAAGCACAAGGAAAGAGAGGGTAATGCATCACTCAGTTCATTCACTCTAAATGAATCCCAGAGGCAAGTAACCCAGCAAGTGGAAAGGCTGGTGAATTAGGAACTATATGAGAATAACACGTTTTGCACAGCCAGAACTACTGCAGGGTAGGTAGCCACTGATATTTCAAATACTTGTACATACCCGTTCCAATGTCAACATGCATATTTAGAAAAAGAAACTAGGCATGACTCACACTTCAGACTGGGAAAGCAGCACCCAGGAAAAAGGTGAGGTGTCCAGCTGATGGATGTTCCTCATCCCCTCCCTGCAAACCTCTGAAACTCTAATGTTCTGGTGAGAAGATGTACCAGCTGCATGGCACAGACTTCTGGCATGGCCCAGGAGGCTCTTGCTATCTGATTAAAAAGCGCTGATGCAGCATGAAAGCTACTGGGGATTACGGCTGAACAAAGGCGAAGTCTTTCTGATCCGCTCTGTGATGACTAAAAAGCTGTCAGATCTGCAAGTACTTCAGTGAAGTAATTCCCATATTTATAATGTTATTAATAAAATTTATTATTTATTAATTAAAAAATACTTGGAAGTGAAGGGCTCACAACTAAAAAGTTAGAAAACAAAAGACTCAGAGGCAGGATATGATCTTGCAAGGGGCATGGGCACAGCTTTGTTCCGCCTTCTAATATGGGTGGGAAGAAGGAACTCAGTTTCAGCTGCAGGGCATCTTGAACCCTTTGGGCATCCAGAGGACACGAAGAGCTAAAGTGAGCTCACAACAGATACTGCTCTTGAGCAAGACTCTGGTCTTGTGCTGCTGAAACACACGCATACCGAGAGGTTAGTCTGTGCCCAAAGTGCTTAAGAACAATTACATTTGACTGCCTCGCAAAGGCATCTTTTTGGAATCAAATCAGAAGAATATTTGTACAAATAAATACTTGAATGTGATGGCCACTGGCAACATGGAACAGCTTTAGGGATACGTGTTCCGTTAATGTGAAATAAACCTAAGTGAAAAGGGTGAGGGGGAGACTCCGCTGCATAGGCAATGCAAACATACAGAGTTGTGCACATTGCAAAATGAAGAAGCTGAGAGCCCAGGACACTTAACCTGGCACGGCTTCTCTGCTACTAGATACAGCTGGCACTGAACTAGCTCATCTTCAGGGTTGGCCTCCCCACCGTGAACTAGCTTTCTGCTTTTCTCTGTGTCCCTCTTTCACATCACCGCAAACTTACCTGCATTTGAGCGTTTCTTTGGATTTTTGAGACTTCGGCACCTGCCGCTGGCAGAGCTGCTGTTCTCGCTCATGGAGTCTTGAGCAGAAGAGGCGCTCCCCGTCGCCTCGCTGTCCCTCATCATGCTCTCGTAGCCGCTGCTGCCCCCGCTGTGGTAGAACAGGGCGGTCTTCCCCATGGCAGGGGGCAGCTCCCCGCTCAGGACACTGCTGTTATCGCTCCCGTGACCACTGCTACAGCGGTGAGGTTTCCGGGGAGGGGTGATCTTGCTGTAAGGGGATGGCAGCATGTGAACGGCCGGCTTCTCCTCTCCATGAAGGCCCCCGCGCTCCTCTGCCTCTGAGTTTCCCCGCAGCTGCAAACCTCTGGAGCCGGCGCTGCCTTGGAGCAGCTCTGAAATCCGCCCGTTGACAGCCCGAAGCGGCAATTTGGAAGCGAGGCTGGAGCCTCGGTTTCTGCTGAGGGACTGTGTTGACCAGGACATATTCTTCCCACTTGGAGGCAAACTGGAGCTCTGCCCGACGGACTGAGGCAGAGACTTGGTCGAAAAGCTGAGTGTTTTGGTGGCAGAGGCAGACAGGCTTCGGGCCTTGGGACTCGCCAACAGGAGCTTGCTGACAGCAGAGATCTTTGACTGTCCAGCTTTTGGGGAGGCCCCTGCAGACTGCGAGAGCCCCGAGTTGGTTGGTGAGGACATGACACTGCGGCTGACGCTCCTTCCAGCCCTCGGCATGGTGGTGTCTTTGCCAGGGTTCATTTTGGAGCTCACAGAGGACAGGCTTTCTGCTCTTTCCAGTGAGAGACACTCATAGTGGCTTCCTGTGGACCTTCCAAGGGAGTTGGTCCTGCTGGCGAGCTGCTCCAGCTTGGCACTGAACAGCTTGCTGCTGCTGTTGTTGCTGCTGCTGTCAATGCCAGGGCCCTTGGGTTTGGCATTCAGCTCCTCAGGGAAGCTGGCCAGGAAGGGCCCGGGCTGGCTGGAGGGACTGCTGGTGGTGCTGCTGGCAGCGCTGTGCTGGGGGCTGGCTCTGTTCTTCTGATCCAAGCTTGACTTTCTCACTGGCGGCAGAGGAGGGGTCCCTTTGGGGCGAGTGAGGACACAGTGTTTGGGAGAGGCCATTTTTTTGTCTAGGCTAGCCTTAGAAAGCTGGGGGTGGGCAGGAGAGCTGGCTCCGCTGCTGTCAGTGGCAGTAGGAAGGAGGTGACTGTCAGGTTCCTCCAGCTTGCCTGATTTTGGGAGCCCTCGAGGGAGGCTACGGCTCTTCAAGCCATCAATGGAATGAACGGGGCTTTGGATTGCAGAGCCTGATGCTGCCATCTCACACCCATCCACGATCCTCTTCAGACTGTCAGATCCTGGGGAGATAGAGGCGTCCCCACCACTGCTGCTGCTAAACCTGTCTGCTGAGGACTGCTTTGTGCTGTGCTCAGGCTTGGCTGGAACTGTGGCTGTGTCAGGCCTTGGCCCATCGCTGCTCCCAGAGCTGTCCTTTTTAACATCTTCTTCTCTCTTCAGCCAAGGATCTTCAAATTTGATATCCTTCTTAGCACTGGATTCTTTCTCCTCATGGGAATGGGCAGCTTTTGGGTCTGCAGTTACTGCTGATACAGCGTCATCAGTGTCTTGTGCTTTGAAGGGATTAACGGCAATACATGGATAAACAGTAATGTTTGTCTTCATTGGGATGTAGCCCTCACAGCTACTGAGGCTTGCAGTGTTTTTAATTGTGACAGTAGTTTTCCCTAGAGCTGATATTTTACAGCCTTTGATGGGTGGCACTTTGCCGAAAGCTTCCTCCCCCATTTCTGACAGTATGAGCATGTTGTCAGTCACTGGCTTCTGTTTGTCACCTACACAGATCATGCTGGCACTTTGTATGGTGCTTGCAAACTCAGAAACAGGGGGTTCTGCCATTGCTTCTCCATGCCCATAGCATGCCTGGGCAATGAAACTGTGGCATGACTGTTCACCATCACTCCCTGTGCTCATTTCACTCAACCATGAGCTGATAGATGAGCGCCTGCTGCCATCATCCTGGGATTTGTCATCCAGGCCCAACTTTGGAAGTGGCAGGAACTGTGTGATGCTGACTTCAGACACAGGAGCTGCACTGGAGTAACATTCGAGATCTTCGGATATGCTGCTGATGATACTGACTGGCCTAGACCCAGAGGCCAAAGCCTGCACAGAGCAGTCGCTGTTAAAACTGATGATGCTGGTTGGGCGCCCGTTGTCCAGGACCCCACTAATGGTTAGCTCTTCTACAAGGGTGAACACCAGCTCGTCCTCTCCATTCAGTTCCAATGGCTGCTGCACAGTCACCATGGTGGTGCTCAGTATCTCCTTCTTGGATTCAGGAGAAATGCTTTGTTGCTGATCTTCATCAAGAATGGTGTCTTCGAAATCCCCACTGCTGGAAGACACCGACTTCTTCATGATCTGAGGGCTCATTCCTACAGGTGGGGTCCGGATTTCTGGCTGTAATGAAGATTCACTAGATGTCATCCCAGTATCCCTACTCAGAGGAGCTGGTGGGGGAGTGGTGCTGGGCAGGACTCCTTTCTGTGTATAGACCTTGCACCTCTGGGAAGGAGAAGTTGGTGGTTTGTACTCAGATGTTTTGGAGAGGCTTGCAATGCCAAGCCGAGGCGAACCCATTGGCCTAGGTTTGCCTTCCACAAATCCACAGGTGTTGAGACCTTCTCTGCTGCTCTGCAAGCTGGTGCTGTGTGCTAACTGGCAAGAGTTAAGCTCTTTACTAGAGCTGCCTGTTACACTCCTGGGAGAAGAAGGAGTTGAAACATTAGTAAGAGCTCCAGAAGGAATGGGGGAGTGATTTCTTTTAGTTTTGCTGGGTGTTGCATTTATATTTTCCTTGGCTTCTCTATCAGGATGCTGACATTCTGGCTTTGTATCTTCCTTATCTGATTCTGGTAAGTGGCTAAGCTCTGCCAGTTGGCTTGAGACAGAGCACTTAGACATCTGGTCTGAGCTAAATTGAGCAGGCATCTCTTCAAAGGGAAATTTGTCGGTCTCTTCACTGCCATCTATGCAATCCAGCCTCTCCTGGAGCTCTGCAAAGGTGTTGCACTTCAGGCAATCTCTTTCAGATGTGCTGGGCCCTGATTCACTACCTTCCTCCAGCCTTCCCTCATTTTTGGTCTTTTGCAGTGCAGGAACTATGGGAACAAAGTCAGGGGGACCCTCGTTATCTGTCAGTTCCTTATCAGAAAGGGCAGTGCCATTGGGGCCGACATAAATCACTGTGTCACAGGACTGCTCGCTGCTGGACGAATAATCAGGATCACTTGACAAATGCAAAATAGGGAAGTCTGGGTCAACGGTGTTTCTGGAATGGAAAGGTCTCAGCTGGGTTGGCCGCCGCATCCTGCCCTCCTCACAAGAGCTCTCTCCTCCAGAAGAACTCGATGTGTACTGCAACATCAGAGAGACAGTGACCATGACATTTAAGTATTGCAAACAGCTCCTTGCACAAAGCACACGCACAAAAATGTCACAGTCGCATCTAAACAGGGAAATCTCTAATGCACAGAGCTCTGAAGCCTTTTATATTCAGTCTTACAGCAAACACACGGCAGTGTTCAACAGAGAACCCAATGCCCCAGCTCCAAATGTCCCATTCTAAGAGTCATGAGATTTCAAAAATAAAAAGGACTGAATAAATTAATCAAGATCCCTTTTCTAATTTAGTCCAACCAAAGAAATCAGATATTTGCCAAAGGCTTTCCTGATTTTGTGTGTCTGAAGAGGAACAAGAAAACTCATCACACAAATAAGGCACAGAAAATAAAGACAATCCCTTTTGGTCATACTACCAGTGTGTGGAATTGTATAATGTGTGCACAGAGTCTCTGAAGGCACACTGCTGTGATGGTGTGTGGACTGATTTCCTTCTCTTGTCTCTCTTCAAAGTTTTTGTCAATCCATAGGCAGTCAATTTAAATCAGACATTCACTGGTTGTACCCAATTCCCAATGCAAGCTATACAGAAGGAACCAGGCCTCCATAAACACAGAATTGGATACGGCTCACCATCTCTTTACTTCTTGGAAAATCAACCACCAATATTTAGAAGCAGTCAGAATAAAAGGAGCATTGGTACCGGCAATGGAAACATTGCTTTGCATTTATTTTGTTCCTGCTCTCTGTGAGAAGCACAGAGAATCTAATTCTTCATTAATCCCAATTTTCTTTACAGTAGTTTCATTCCTTATTATTTCATTAGTACTAAGAATATAATTGAAAATTTATGCTCTCAGCTGTATCACTAAGTAAGGACAGCTTACAAACCTGTTATAACAGGTACGTCTGAAGTCATTCCTCTATCTGAAGCTGAAGCATTTACCCCCCCCCAGACTCTACTATGTGCTCTGAGCCACTCGCCTAGGACAGTACATACAACCTATGCACTTTGGAATTGATTGCTGATGTTGTATATGCTGCTCTACCCAATTAAGGAGCCTTTAAAGTCCTTCTTGCTCCCCCCTCCAGCATTACAAGAAGGAAGTTATACATTGCCTTACCTTAGTTTTCTTTTTCTTCATCCTGAGGACTCTTGATGCAATCTGGATAGTGGACAGCGTCTCAGCGTAGTTCCCCGCAGCGGCTGAAATGTGAGCTATCATTGTGGTGCGGCAGTTCATATTCCCCAGGGACTCTCGAAGCAACATGGTGAGCTTGCTGTCTCTGCAAAATAAAATGAATTAAGGCTGCATTAGCGATCGAGGTTTCACTTTGACCATCGTGATGTGACTTGGGTCTCAGCAAGATTTTTTCCCCTCCTTTTAATGGAATCCTAATTAGTTCTGTTCCTCAGGTTTGCACTATCTTGTATCTGCAGCTGAGCACACTGAAAGACCCTGGACTATGAGTTAAACTTCTTTTGTCTTCCCAGTTCCTCCTCTATGTCTTCTTCTGGTCTTACTCCTTCAGCACTGTCATTTTTGTGAATACAGAGCTACAGACCAGCACTGGAGACTGTTAAGGAGCCACTGCAGCAGACCGCTGCCCTCTTCCATTGTGCAGTGTACAAGCAAACTCTGGCCTAGCTCTGGAGGACAAGAATGTAGACTATTAGATTTGAGGACCCAAAGTTTTTCTTGCCTGCCGGGGCACTGCATGATTCAATAATACTAGTAGTTAAATCACTACAATTAATTTTGGACGATACTGGTGAAATACAAAACAATCAAGCCTTAAGACTTCTCACAATTGTTCTTTCATATTAGATCTTTTCTTCCGCTGAGACGGGAATCAAATTTTCTGTTCTTGCCATTTACTCTATTGTTCAGAACAGGATAGCTCTTGAAATGCTGATGCCTTATTGAGGAGCTATGACTGGACTAAGAATGGGAATTGTCAAGCATGACAATTTTAACAGCATAAAGATGCATATATAACGTTTCCGTGGTGTTCATCCAATCCTGTAGTCAAAAACATACAAAATATTTTTAAGGGAGCTTTAGCTACAAGATGCACAGGTCGACTAGCTGACTAGTTGGAAAATAGTATCATTTTGAAGTGAGCATCTCCTACAATAAAGGTTGTGGATAATCGTTACATATGGCTCAAAGTAAAGACAACAACCTAATATTTACCTACTGTTCAATGAATTGCTTTCACTGTTGTAATAATAGCAATACTGTCAGTGGTTATGGATCAGATTTTTGGGGCTCACTGTTCAATATCTGCTAATACCTATGGTGCATGCGTGCCCTTAGTCATCCACATAACATTCCCAGCTGATAGGAATTCTGCATAAAGCTGCAATTTGTAGGAAATAAACCTATTTCTACTGGATAGGACTGACAGACAATCATCAAAATTCTTGAACCTCTATTTTGATTGGGAAAACAATAGCATTTTGGATGCATATTTCAATGCATCTAGCAATAAGGTTGGGGAGCTCCTAAATTGTGCTTCTCCTGAGTTTTCTAGTACTCATGATTTCAGCTAGGCTAGCAATACTGGATAGAAAATATTTTCTGTTTCAGAATTTCTGCTTCCTTCTGCTCCAGACTCATTGAAAACTGTCTGGCAGCTTTGAGAAACAAACAAACATCCATAAAGACTACACTGAGATGGCCTCACTCATTTCACTTGTGACCTAAGGCTGCTTTGAATCCACAGATCCAGAGTTAATAGGCTGCTGTACCCCAGGTTAGTGGCCCTCCTTTCCATCAAGGAATAATTAAGATGTCAAATTTTGTACATCAGTTATTGCCACTCCAATGCAGAGTTAAACAGAAATTATTAACATCTGCACAGAAATCAATAACAAGCCTTTCATTTGCTAGTGCTTCTATCATAGCAAAACATGAGACGACAGAGGAAAGGGCAAAAGAATGCATTCTGAACATGTCGGTCTCCTGGGAATACATAACCCATGCAGCCAGCATCAGCACGCTGCGGCATGGCTCTCCTAGAGCTATATGCATTATGAATATAAAATAATCTGTGCCATCTGCCTTGTATTGAAATGCACACTTGCAAGAAGAATGACAGAGGAAATTCTTATTCTATAATTCAAATTCTATGACATATACCAGAAAGAAACTAAAGGGCAGATTTTTTTAGGATTGAAGCAGGAAAATTGGCAGCAAAAAAGCCCAACCAATACTGATTTCTAATTTCAGAGTTTCCACATTCAGTACTGCCTGTATCTTGACTATCAGCTTTGGACACAGAAAAAAATAGTCTCCTGTCACTATTGTATATTGAAAAATAAAATAAAGAGGAAGAAATTTGCTAACCTCATATTTTGTCAATCTGGACATTGTCGTGAATCATTTCACCTGTTCATGATTCACTGATCTCCTACAATAGCACCTACCAACTTCTAAAAGAAAGAATGAAAAACAAAGGGAACATAATAACACAAACATGTGGCTTAGCAACTATTAATTTTCAACTCACCCTATCCTCAGCAAGTAAAATTATTGACAAAATACTTTGTGCATCTCACTGAAATTCACCTATCATACAGTGTGAGATGAGAAGTAGATGGTTTGCTCTTCTGAGTGCTGACATGGTATTTCTGCTTGAAAAAGGAAAGGCTTTGAATTGCTTCATTAGGTGATTCACAAGCTGTTATTTGCAAAAGCAAAATTTCCTGTGAAGCCTCCAGTTTTACAAAAAGAAGGTCTGGACTGAAAGAGTTTTGAGAAGGAAGAACTTCGTTGCTCTTCTGCCTGTGCAAAACAAAGACATAAGAAATTTTGAAGAAAGCTCACAGAAGGGCTGCTGCTCCTGGGTGCGTGTTGCTCATTAAATTAAGCAAAGGCTGGTTTGCAGAATGTTACAGATTTCTCACAGCAGCATTGTGAACTGTTTTCTATTTCTTGTCTTCTGAGACCACCATACAAACTGGAATCAGTGTGAATTAGTTCTTTCACTGGCTCAGCAAGAAGGAAAAAGCATACGTATTTCTGTTCCTCTTAAACACATCTATCTTCCTTCCTCATGATTAATTATACCCAGATTCAAACAAAATCGAATCATACATTAGAAGAATGAAGTACTCAAGATAATGACAAGTTTGCTCGGACATGGCCTAAATCACACTTGACTATGTGCATTAAGTACAAGTCCATAATTTCATAACTGGATACTATTTTTCCACTAGACCCCTACCTGAATCACTGCACAGGATAAACACTGCTCACTAAACAAGAAGTTATCCAGTCTTTCGTTTAATCCCTGCCTTTTAATGTGCGGACTTGTGCCTTATCTACTGTTAGGACTACACAAACTCAGCTGTGCATCCAGAATGACTTATTTCTTCAAAGGCTTTTTTTCTCTTTCCTGTGGAGCTCATCAATGAAGCATATCTGATGAATGCCTCTGAGGTGAGGTATATAATCCCCTGTTAATACCTGCAGCATTGAAGACTTCACTAAGCATAGGTGTTTGGTGTGAAGCACTGATCTTTCAGAGTACTGAGCATCATACTTTCATATTCAAAGTACAGCTTCCTTTGACTTCTGATGCAAAGAAAATGGTGCAGCTGTTTCTCAGCCTGGGTACCAACAAACCAGGAGCATGCAGGAACAGCCTACCTACAAACAGTAGTAATGCTTCGGCAGAACCAGTTCTGAAGGTGGTACCAGCTCCCTTCAGAATACCTCCCTGTCCTTGCACAGCTCCAATTTCTATACACCTTCCAACTTCTGTCACGGGCCAAGGCAGGAATTTATTGACAATGACCACATCACAGTACAGTCCCGATTCATCTCCAAAGACAGTCCTTCATTTGCCTTGAAAAAGATGATAATTTTATGGAGAAAATAAAGTCCTGCAGAGAAAACAATATATATAGCCCATGGGGCCATAGTAAGTTTGCCAATATAACCTTATTACTGGCATTTTCTGCCCCTGTAGTAATTGACTTCACAATCTGCATATTCTTCTTATATATTTTATGTCATTTCAGCTGGATTTATATTTACACTTCAATGAGGTATCAGCAGGCCTGAAACCTTCCCATGTATTAAAAAGCCTCAACTGCTGAACAAGCTGACCAGCTGGCAGCAGCATCCAGCTGCCACTTTTTGTATGGACAAGTAATAGGGAAGGAGGAGGTGACTCACGATTTACCTTGCGGTTTTGTTAGTATTTGCTGCTGGTGAGGAACAGTGAGAATCAGGAGCACTGCAATCCTTTCCTGTACGCTACAGGAGAGTTTTGCTCTCATGTGCTCACACCCTCTTTGCCATGCTCTTCTCTTATCAGACACTTCTGTTCCCTTCTATCAGTGTTTACCCTGGGCTTTCCTCATCCACCCTTCTTCTTCATTCTCATTCCTATACCATAATCCTCACCCCCCTGCTCCCTCCTGAAGTGGCCCAACACTACTCCATTTCATGCTGCTGTGCTCTAACCACCTAAACCAGACTTCGCCAGTCTCCAGCATCATTTCTAGCACCTCTCCCAGTACTGATCTCCTCTTTCCTTACCTCTTGCTCCTATTAATGTCCTCCACTGTCACTCTACAACCACCAAAACCCCTCTCCCCACTTGAGTTCCCTCAGCTGCTCACTGATACCCATCAAAGGCACCCCATAACCCCCACATAACTTGGCATGGCTCATTGCACCACGCTACATAGGTGAGGGGGCATAGCATGGACAGAGCCTTCCTGTATTTTCCCGCATCTGTCAGATCCTTCAGCTTTATGAGAATTCGTGCTAGTAATGTGTTCAAAATGTGTTTTGCAGAAAAGAGGCAAATGATAATTGCTTTTGTTTAGGGCTGCAAAATAGAATTCATGAATGGAAAATGAAGCAGTAAGAATAAATATTATGCTCAGTAAATTTGCGGGAATTTTCATTGCCCAGCATCTCATTCTTTGTATAGGAAAGGCAAGGACAGAGCTTTTCCACAAATGGAGGGAATGCTGGAGAGGAAGATCCAGCTAAAGTCCTGGAATCATGATTTTTCTGTGGAATTATTAAATAAATCCTATTAGACTCTTTGCTCCCCCCCCACACACCTTAATGAAAATACTTTCCTTGTCTTCCCCTTCCACTCGTCCCACTACTATAAGGATTTTGGCTATTCAGTGACAAAAGCAGCACCATCAGGAATAGAAATAATAACACTCTACAAGGATTAAAATACAGTATTATAAATAAGCTTTAGAACGTGTATGGGTGTGTGTTTGTGCTCTCTATTAATCATACACCTTGGTGTATTCCTAGGCACTTGGCCAAAAGAAAAATGTTGTCAAGTCCCTCAAGGTGTTATTGTTACAGGATAAGACGATGTATGCCCTCAGGTGTCTTGTAATCTAATTATTTACAGGGGTATGTCAAAGGAAAAATCTCTGGAACTATGGCAGCTATTTTTGATCACAGTCTTAACTCTGCTCCCTTGTGCTAATGCACAGCTTTATTCATAGTAATAAATGTTTGCATAATGAGAGAATCATATAAATACTCCATTTGGTTTTGGCTCCTATTGCATGGAAATAATTTCTACAGAGGACAGTTCATAACTTAAAAGGCACAAAGCCAACATTGGATGTTACAGGTAGGTAGCAACTGAGTTCATGAAGAACCAGTGTAGCTTGCTTAGCTATGTCTTTCCCTTCTGTTAATAAATTTTACAGAAGGAGCAAGGAAATGGGAGCAATGTGTGTAGGCACAAGCAAAGTGAGGCCAAGTGGCTGGTAAAGCCACTCGGTGATTCAGCCATGTAAGCCTGGCTGTGTAAGCAGAACAAAGCAAGGTAGTTGAAGAAATATGGGTAACATGTTGGACCTTTAACCTGGGGAATCCTTCACCTGATAAAATGAGGCACTGGGGAAATCGCAAACTTGTTCCAGATGGAGGCTAACTAGCCTTAAAGGGAAAACTAAGCGAAGTGAAAATCTACACTACAGTTAGTTATCTTGTATGAAGTACACCAGCACAAAACAGAAAGCTGTCCTCACTGCACAGGGGAGTGGGGAGCCAGCTGAAAGGAGCATAGTGGGGAGATACTGTGGTCAGATTCATGTGCTGGGAACATCAAAATCAGGTATGAAAGGATGTGACACTGCAGAAGTCAAGGGCAGGAAAAAGGAGTTGCTGTAGTCAAGTATCGGATGGCAGGGGCTTATACTTGAATTCTAATATTAAAAAATATGTATGAAATGTAGGTTTTCCTCCCACAATTCTCGTCTTGTAGCAGCCTAACTGTGCAAATTTCATACTGCGGAACGATCCTTGTGCATGTGACAACACGTAAGCACGTGACAGATGCACAAAATGGCATTTTTTTCTCTCTTTTCACCAAAGACAGAAATTAATAATAGGACAACCCAAATAGCTCCAGCTACACTGACTCCTTGAAACTGACTGTCCCTCTGACCATAAAAAAGGATGGTTTAAGATGGTGTAACTTTGCATAGAAATAGCTCCCAAAGATGGTGAAACTTTAATAGTCAACAAAATAGCCAAAAAGAAGCCTGATATCCAGAAATGACATAGAAATTCCCCAGACTGGAGCAATTCACGCTTATCCACAGTAGATCTACCTCACAATAAAGCAATTTTCATGGTTTCTGACACTGCCAGCCAGGGTCTGAGCTGCACACCTCTATACCAGCCCTGGGGAAGCCCAGAGAAAGATGTCCCCTCCATCACCTCATGCTCCCTTGTGCCGCCAGCAGAGCTGAACCAGCACGGGCTCCATCCTCCAGCTCCTAGCACAGAGCCAATCTCCACTCACAAGGAACCATTAAAAACACACAGACAAAGCACAACGCGAATCAAAAGAAAAGGATCCTGGTTGGCCTAGCTGTCATTACAGTGCCAGCTCCAAATAAATTCTCGGCTGAAAAACAGAAGCTCAATTAATCCAGGGAGCTAATTAGGCTCTGCAACTGTATGTTGGAGTTAAAGCCAGATTCCCCCAAACCAGCAATGCCACAGGAAAACCTGAGCAGTAAATAGACTGTGATTTACAGGAGAAAAAAAAAATCCCACAGTTAAAACCAATAATGACACAGATTTTAAATAATTTAAAGACTTTGCATGCGGCCAGGCTCTGTCGTAACCTCTAACAATGTACACTCACAAAGGGAAGGAAAAAGCCCCCCCTCCTCGGCCCCCCCATCCTTTCTTGCTTGGCTCCCTGTCTGGAAGCATCACAGGGGCTCCGCTTATCACTGAAGAGATTTGCTTGCTTTGAATGAGAGGACAACATTTGTACCCACTTCTGAACAGCCCCTGGAGTAGCTGAGGAGACTGCCTGCCTCTGCTGGGCTGCCTGTGTCCTGGGAACAAACCAGGTGGAGAGCCAACACCATTGGTACAGGGCAGTGATGGGGGAAATCATATAGCAAAACCGAAACACAAGGACACGTTCCCTGGCAATCTGTTGACGACACGTTCTGGAAGCCACCTTCACAGCAGCCCCTCTGGTGGCTGATTCGGGTGGGTGACGGCCTGAGCACAGCGACGAGATGCCTACAGCAAGGGCAGTGGCCACCTCAGCTTTCACCTCAGCGCAAGCAGCAAGCCCCTGCCCACCAGGCTGGCATGACCCTTGTGTTGTGCGCTCCCCAGACAGCTGGGTGACCATTTCGGCTGCCTGCCTGGTGAATACAGCGTGGTCATTTGGAAGGGGGACAGAAATGGCGCTCGCTGCTGTGCACAGCGGCACCCGCTAGCCCGGGAAGCAAGCAACAGCACTTTGCCCTTTGCTTTCAAGGAGTGTTATGATTCATATCTACCGAGAGTGGAATACCAGGGTTATTTCCTCACACAGAAAATTAACTTCAAATGTTTGTAATTGATCCATGAATATTCATGATCTTTTGGGAGGATTTCATAATTACTTCATTCTGGTTAGACTCATTTGATCTGCAGTAGAGACAGCAGCAGTTTACACTCCTTCATCAAGACGCCAACAATTTGGCAGCGTGACCTTCCCAGTTTCCTGTGCTGGAGAGCAGCTCTAGTTATCCTAATTGCAATCCCAAATGGAGTGGTACCTGAAAATAAATTGACTGCTGTTCAGTTTTAGAAACCGCTCCACTTGGAAGTGCTGGTAGCGTAAACACATGACATCTCCAGGAAACTGGAAGGTCACTCAGCAAAGTCCTTTGCATTTTGATAAGTAAGATTTTATATGCCAGCCCCCTGCAGCCTTCAACCCACAGCATTATCATAGAGGAAGAAGAACACACACTCCTGCACAGAAAAAAAAAAAAAAAAAAGAAGGAAAAAAATGGAGAAAAAAAACAACAGACTTCATCTGCCATTAATATTATGAAAATTATACGGCTCATCTATGCTACTCACTAGACCTATTCCAGATGAAAGTTAGGTTTAGAAGTTTATTCTGCCCATGCATCTGTGCACAAGTTTGCCTTATCGCTTCCAGCAATAAACTTTCTGCCTGTTGGCTAATTTAAAGAAACTTTGAGAAAACAATTTAAAAGCCTCAAAGTCTCCACAAGTATTCTGAGAACTGATGGCTGGGTGGATGGATGAAATCTTATTTGTGCTCCCACAGCAAAGTGGCTGAGAGTCCTTAAACTCTACCCTTGAACACACAAGGGGAAGGTACACAGGTAAGAGAAATTGCCAACCACATGGCAACTTTCAGCCAGTATTTACACCTTTTTGGATGCCAAAATTAAGAGACAAATTGTTAGAAACATGATTTTCTTGATGCTGATCCTCTCAGAACTGCTCATTTAGATTAACAGACCAAAAAAGATCCACTCATATGAAAGTGGTCTTGGCTATCAACTGTCAAAACACAAAGTAGAACAGTAAAAATATTAAATTAACAACATCAGAGCAAAATATACAGTCAAATACCTCAAGAATTAGTGCCATCCTTGGTAGTCAATTTATTAGCTCTTTAAAGTTCCTCTTCACATACAACTCCAAACTCTCCTTCACAGAGAAGCATAAAACTGTTAAAAGCTGCTAAAAGAAGCAATACGTCTTCATTGGCAGGGAAGATGGACTCTGCTACAGCTGATTGATGTGCTAATTTAGGATTGGAATCAAGCAGATGAAGCAATTTCCAAAACTGGGGGATTTTTATGTGTCATTCCCCATTTGTCAGTTGGGGATCCACATGCCTGAGTTGCTCAGGTGCAAACCATCTAGGAATTCAGGACTGATATTTTGGAATTCTGTACTGACATGTACAGGTATTACATGCAGATCCTAGACACTTGGAAAATCCCACTGAAGTCAGCAGATATCAAGCGAGTCCATCATCTTCCAAAAATCTGGGTAAGTAACTAAGTCTGGACTTAGTTGTCTAACTACACTGCTTCTCCTTTACATCTATATTCTTCCAAAAAGCAAAATGGACTAGAAAGCTGGTTTCACTTCACAGATTCCATTTTGCCTTTTTTCAAGTCAAAATAAGTTTTTTTTAACACCTGCAATGATGTTTGAAGAACCAGATGAATGGCAGCGTTCTCTGGCTCGCAAGTCCTTTGCCTCTATATTTGCACTGCCAACAACCAATAGGGATGAGTTGAGCTTGTTAGGAACTGGAGAGAGACCAAAAACTCATTTCACATAAAAATTAATGGCCATCAGACAGCAACAACTTTTGTGTACAGATGGGCTGAGCTACCCTCACAATGGGCTGATTGAGAGATGTGATGAAACAGACTGAACGACAACAGTGATGATGCTATCTTGCACTGTAATTAAAGATCACAGATGAAAAAAATCTTTATCTGTGACTGGCTTGGTGATATCTGAAAAAATGCCTCAAAACTAAGACTTTTATGAGCTGAAAACCATGGCAGTGTGGTCCGAACCCAGCTGTCACTGAAGTCAACAGAAAGGCTTCAGCAGGATTTGAGTTGGGCTTTTACAGATTCTGTGATTGGATGCATGAGATGATGAATTGAATAATCCCTTCTTGAAGTCAAATACATGGCAATGAAGTTAAACCATGGAACCACAGGCAGTTTTATGATGTGTTTAAAAGTTTTTGGCAGCACAGGGCCAAATCTAGCAGCTGCTGCAGGGCAGTGGGAATTTTCTCATCTATAAACACAGGCACAAGAAAACTAAATGTTTGGTTCTTTTACCCCCCTCACACTTCATCATACTTTATTCATAGAGGATGCAAGATAAAACCTGAGGGACCCCAGTCTCCATGCAAATATTTCTTATTGTAAGTAAAAGTGGCCAAATCAATATATAATGATTTTAAATGTATATGTATTTGTCATGTAAACCATTTGGAGATTGGCCGTATCAAATACATTTATCTTCATCTATGCAGCAATTTAAAATATTAATGATGCACATGCATTTTTCATATTATCTGAAGTTTTGCTCCCCCTTTAAATGGATTCTTTATTTTAGTGGGATTTATTTTGCCCACTATAATGCCATTAATTAGACAAGCTCCTCAATAGACTCTCATATCTCCAGCACTTCAGTGATCTCTTAATAGCCTGTGACAGCAAAGAAAAGGAACTCTTTGAAACTTGCTGTTTTGTAACCTTACATAGCTTGCGGTTTTACCTGAGGTAACCAGAGCATGTTTTAGAATTCAATAGGCATCTATTACACCCAGAAAATCAACTGTAAATTTGAGTATTTCCATGCTAATAGCTGCCTCTCCACAAGATTGGCAGTCAGAACAGACTTGTGAGTGCCAGAAAGCAAAATACAACTACTAATGTTTGTATGTATTTAGCTTTAAATGATAAAAAGATATCTATTAAAGAGTCAGCTGTTCAAAATCCCAGAAGCATTAAAATAAAATTTCGAACACAAGCTGAGCCAGTCTTTCACAAAAAGCCCCTTTCAACCTTCAACCATCTTCAGAAAGCCTCAAACTGGACTCATTTACAATGTGCCTGGAAGGGCCCTGTTCTGTTTACAGAGCTGCTGCTGAAGCTCAGTAATTCTTGCAGCTGAAAATAGTTGAGGCTGCAGGAATATTTTGGCAAAGTTCTTGTCCTAGCTTTATACTCTCTACTCTCTCTGCTGTTGAATTTAGTTAGACAGGATACTAGAGGGACATTTGGCCTGAAGCAGTATGGCCACTATTATGTTCTTAACTTTGTATTACTGTGGTTTACAGCAAGGCTCTGCAGCCTCCCTCCTGCATCCCCTCCACATGCCCACTGCACTCTCCTGAGGATGGGGAAATGCGTTCCTCAGAATCCCGTCAGTCCCTGGGTGCTGGGTCTGCAGGCACAAGAGAGGCCCAGAGGAAAGACTGTCATTGTGTTAAGGACAGCATATGGCCAATGACCACAGAGAAGGAGGGAAAAGGAACACGTTGATTGTTCTGTGTTCCTGTGAGACTGTCATCAAAAAGGGGGTGATGCTTGGGGTGGGAAGAAAACGAATTATCACCTCCTGCTCCTGCCCAGTAGAGAGAATCATATCATCTTCCATAAGCATTTACAAGACCCATCATTGAAAACATTCGGGCTTCCTAGCACTGCCCACAACCACTGCCATTGCAGAGTAGCATGCTAGAAGCCATCAAATCTCCTGTTTATTCACGTTCGAGCACAACCCTTTGGTTTCCATTGCTCTCACTCCCCAGTAATGGGAATACTCCTGCTGCATTAACAGGCAACACATTGCTGCTCACCCTCTCTCTCTGTTGCCTCACCCTATTTGGGTATGAAAGCAAATTAATTTAGTCTTCTCTCACAACAATCGCAGAATGGTTTGGGTTGGAAGGGACCTTAAAGATCACCTGGATCCAGCCCCCGCCATGGGCAGGGACACCTCCCACCAGACCAGGTTGCCCAAAGCCCCATCCAGCGTGGCCTTGAGCACCTCCAGGGATGGGGCATCCACAGCTTCTCTGGGCAGCCTGTGCCAGGGCCTCACCACCCACCGAGTGAAGGGTTTCTTCCTTATATCTAATCTAAACCCACCCTCTTTTAGTTTAAAGCCATTACTCTTCGTCCTATCACTACACACCCTGACAATCCTGGTCCCCTCACCAGCCTTTCTTGTACTTGTTTCAGACTGAATTCATTCTTCATCCATGTAGGTGACCAGAACTTTAACCAGGAGAGGAATTGCTAGTCCTAATATTTATGCATAGGGGCATTAATATTTTTCTATTGCCATTCCTCATGTGTCTGCAGACTTCATTACCTTCTCAGTGTTGCATTGCCTGTGGACACCCGTGGTCATTAACCGACATGCCTAAATCAGCACAGACACCCCCACTCCTCTGTCTAGCTGATGAGCTCCCAAATTTCAGTAGAAATTGTTAGCAGTCTGTCAGCAAGCCCTTGCACAGGCCATTAATGCCATTTCTATTACTCTAGCCCTCAAGGTCCTGCAGCTGCTCCCAGCTGATGTTCTTCCTTTGTACAGACGATGGCTCTTTGCTTTGTGCAACCAGCCACTGTGATTAGCATGCTCCTGCTTTGTGTGTCAAGGCTGCTGATAATAACATGAAATAAAATCTCTCCCAAAACTGATCCTTGAGGAACTTCCCTGGTGGCCTTTCCTCTACTCTGATAGCTCCCACTTCAATGCAAGCAACTGCTGCCTCATCAGTCTTCACTATCAGATGCATCTTACAGCTTCCTGTCTTCTTCAGCTTAACAAATAATTCCTCATGGGGCTCCAATTCAGTTATTTACTCAAGTCTAGACGGATGACATTTACCACTGTTCTTTCACCTAGAAAATCAGACATTAGGTATCATTACGCACAAAAGAGATGGCAAGGGTCGTATCCGGGGCTGTCATGGAGGAGTGCTGAATTTAAATGCACAAGTGGCTATTCCACAATTCCACTTCTTGGAACAGCCAAGAAATATCAAGGCTCCCCCTTCAAGAAGATTGTATCTGGTGTCTGTACTTACTCTAAAGTGAGTTTAAACTCACTCACACCTTCAGGATTTGTCCCTCCAACATGTGAATGCTAATACTGAATATGTGTCGTAGCAGGACTTTCTTAACGTTTCAATGTTAACCTCTGCAGCTATCACAATAGCAAAAATTGATCATTTAATTCAGACAATCTAGCAGTGAACTCGTTTCAGCTCCTCTCTTCTCTCCATCCTCCATACACACTGATGAGCAAATCATTTAGAGAAGGGTTTGTCTGCTGACTGTATGGATTTTACTCAGCATGAAAATATATTCATCTAATTGCACTTTGAATGGTAAGGATCTGAATAAATGAAACGAATTGTTCTGTGGATAGAGGAATTAATGAAGACTGGTTTCCTGTGGGTTTGCGACCTGTTCCTCCATTTCCTACCCTTCTGCTGTCCCCTCTTCTCCATGCTTCCTATCACCTCACCTTGCTGCATCCCACTCAGCTCGTCTCATCAGTTTCATCTCCTCCTCTCCCTGCTGCCCTGTGTGAGCCAGCACACATGTAGAGCAGCACAGAGCAGTGCAGGGCTGCAGCCTCATGCCTTCCTGGCTCAGCCTGAGCGGGCACCTGCTTCTGCCCCCTCCCTCGCCCAGGCCCAGGAGCCTTGAGGAGGCTTCAAATGTCTGAAGGCCTGTCCCCATGTTAAATCTGAGTGGAAATGGTCAATTGAATGGCCAACTAAAAGATCTACTGGGATGACTGGAAAGAGACATGTGATGATGTACCCTTCAGTGTCTTAGAAAAGTGGCTAAAAATCTCTTGCAGTATGTATGCCAGAGCTAGTCCTGCTCTTGGAGCTTGTCAGACTCCACAGTTCTGAAACACAGCGCAGTGCCGAGAAGTCTTTCCCACCACCAGCTTCTGAGGACAGAAAGGACGTTCCCTGTATTAGCATTATGAGAGTGATTAGAGCCACCTAATTATAGCTCTGCAATGACAAAAATCTCAGCTCACAGATGTCAAGTTAGCCAGGCTTTTAAGTTCTTCATGTCCTGTGGCGTAGATTATTCCTGCTTTATAATTTTTCAGATCCATATTACAATTTTATGTCCAATTAATTCTCTGGGAAGATAGCAGTTCTCAGATGAACGTGGAGTAAATACAATCAATAACAAATTGGCTGTTATGAGAGTTCAAGTCACTATGGTATTGTTAACATTTTCCAGTAGGCCAGGTTTAGTTTTTTGTTTTTGTTGTTGTTGTTTCATATGATGTATGACACATTAAATACATAGCAAATGGCTTTTAGGTCCCTGTTTTCAAAGCTGCTACTGTATCAGTTTCCAAAAATGGTAAATTATGACGCAAAAGGGACCAAAGAAATTTGTCAACCCACAAATACTCCCTCAGCGCAACACATTTGCATATAGTTTAGCTAAGAGGTGTATTTGACCCAGGCATTTATAATTAACTCTTAAGTTGTCATACATAAAGAAAAGCTTTATATTAATTTCAATGTTTTTGTTGCAATGTAATTCCAAGAAACACCAATTAGCTATCAAATGCTGACAACTTGCACTTATCACTGATTAGGGCTAGATATGAACTATAAACCTAGCACATTACCATAGTGCAACAGCTCATTACCAGTCTAGCTTTCCTAGCTAATCTTTTCTACTAATTTTTATTTAGGGACCTTCTGGCTAGCTCATCTGAAAATTATACGCTAATGATCTGAGCAGAATCGAGAGCTTTAAACTGTAACACAGGAGAGAAAAAATTTCTATTTGATCTCTTTATGTTATGATAGATGCCATTTAATCAATTAGCACAGCAGTACACCACATTCCAATCCAGATCTTGCAAATATTAAAGAAAACATAAAAGGGTGAGAGCTTCACACATCTCTAGACCTTCTCCACCATAAGACAGAGCATCATATATATCATATATATGATAACAGAGAATGTTTAAGAGCACAGTCACTGAGCCAGCAGTCAAGACACTATTTCCTGTGGGTCTCCTACAAGTCCAGCATAGTGGATTGCCAAGGATGCGACTGCAGACAATAGATGGGACATGTTAGAGACAGGGTCACAGCACTGTGCGCTGTCTCTCGCAAAGTGGCCCAAGAGGCATCCTGGGGTACCTGCTGCCAGTTAAGCCTCCAGAAGGTTTCACATGGGAATGGCCCAGAATCAGAAATGTGGCTTGGAAGCTGTGTCTGCTTCCTTTACTTCTATTCTTCTTGAGATTATGAAAGTGTTTGAGGAGCTGCATCCACAGTACAGACTCTGGACAATCATGGACTACAGATGCTGCAGCAGTGACAATGAGTGTTTCATAATTATTTGCTAGAATTTTATGCTAAAATTACATAGAATTATATGATAAACAAGAATTACTTCTGAAATACATTGGAGATAAAGAAAAAAGGATATTTTATAATATTCACTTTTTAATGAGTACAAAGGTTTAAGGACGATAAGATGTAGGTAGGAAAGGGTAGGAAAATGTAAACAATCCACATTCTATAAAGCTTGTATAAATTAAGAGTATTACAGGATATAAAAGTTTTATATTTAATAACTAATACAAACAGATTGAGAGCAATGACAAAGATTTGAGAAGCAGCATAAGATCACATTTAGATGCTATCTCATTCCCTGTAATCTAACTGTGCTGGAGTTTCTTTTCTGAAGATTATGAGGTTCACCCAGCAATACCAATAATCATGTCCTGTGCTTCCTGGACTCTACTCTGAATGAGTTAAAGATAGAGATGATCAAAATTCATACTAATGACTTAAAAAACAAAATATGTTGTTAATTCAACCACTCAAACACCTCCATCGCTGCTCTCTACTTACGCAATTCAAAAACTGGATAATGCCAAAGAACGGCATGCTGAGCAAGTTCTCAACACTCATCTAGTCCTGACCTTGAGATGATAAGCAGGTAGTCTCTTATGTGCAGGAAGCTGGACCCTTTTCCTAGACAGTGGTAGAGATTTTTTCTCCATACTATGGACAAAAGGAGAAATCATTCCTCAGTACTCCCTTTCTTGGAACCTGAAAAGCAAGGGCGTGAAGACTTGTTGCTCTCTGCCCATCTTTCTAGATCTCCCAAAATACTGTTCTCTAGTTAAATACACAAAGGTTTGAAGATTTAACTGCAAGAAACATCTCAATATGAACATATTCAGACCACAGGGCAGAGAGATGTTCATTTATTATGGAAAAGGAGCTGGAAGGAAAAAGCACCATACATATTCCTATTGCATATTATGAGGTTAACCAAGGAGAACCTACTCTTGCATTCAGGTATTGCAAAACACTTGTGAAAAGTGATACAGGTAGGATATCAACTGTAAGGTCAGTTAACTTAGTCCCTTTTTATTAAGATAATAATCACTGGTAAATAGTATTAGTTTGCTTCTGGCACAATAGAACTGTATTTCCAAATTGTACAGTCTTAGAAGGGAACTGATATGAAGCTCCAGTTACTAGCACAATTAATATACAGAGAAGAATACAGAATTCATTAGATTTAATATGGATTACAGAATTAGATATTAATAGGAAAATTTTGGATTTTTATATTCCTGTGAGATGAATTAATGTAAAGCAACACACTGGGAATACTTATCATAAAGCATAACAGTTACTGGGTTTATATCTGTATGGACCATAAAATTATTAAGAAACTTATTTGTGCTCTGAACTTAGAGCAACTTTCAATATAGATAGGTAAAATAACCATTTAGTGCTTAAATGTGATATCGCTAGTCAAAATGAAACTCACATATCCACACTGTTATATTGAATATTACCTTACTATAATTTCACACACAGCCTGCAATGCTCTTCATTCAGCTAAACATTTCGTATTGAAAGGTGTGCTCTTTTGTTGCTGCTCTCTTCAATTACCCGTTGCTCTCTGGTCTTTGGCTAGGGGGACTTGTTTAGCAACAGGACAGTTTGCTCTCTGATTAGGCATCTAAACAGTTATTAGTGTGTAGCTGAGATTCCTTAAAAGAATCAGGCATCACCCTATAGAGAAGCACCACTGATGGATGGGACCTAGCCAATGGAATTAAAAATGTATTTTCATTGTCTTATTGCTCTATGGAAAAAAAAATGGTAGAAAAGTTTAAGCTAAACTATGAATTTTCTTGGGAGGACAAAAAAATCCATTTCAATTTTCGCAGTACACTTAACAGAAGTATTTGATACCAGGAGAAACCAGGGAAGTTCTTCCACAGCACTGCAAAAACATCGTGGCCCTGGCTGGACAAGTCTTGACCCTGCTGGGAACACAGGTGACAGCCCTGGGGAACGTGTACAGGAGAGAGACCCAAAGCATCGCATTCAGATTCACAGCAGCAGTAGCCTTTTCCCCAAACACCCTCATTGCCATGGGGCTTGCTGTGCTGAGAGGAACATTAGGGGAACTGTTACGACACCTACGAATGGACACTGAGGACTCCACTGGTTGTGTGACCTACCTGAAGTTTGTCTGACACACACACACATTATTTCTGGTGAACGAACCCATAAAGCACTGCAACCAAATGTAGCTGAAGACCAGCAAAAGCCACCAATTAAAATACCATTACACAACACATCTAAAATGGCTGAAGTCACCTAACAAGAGAAAAGAAAATCTGTAACCAGTTTAACAGGCTTATTTTATATTCTGTATATACATATATATATATACACAGTTCTCTGTGTGTGTGTGTGTGTGTGTGTGTGTGTATATACACACACACACAGCAACTACAGCACAGTTACCCTCAGTTCCCTTTTGTACATGGACAACTATCTTCCACCACTCCAGAAGTGCCCATACATGAAAGGTGAGCAGGAGTCAGGAGATACATGTGAGCGTGGTCTGACTGAGTACCCAGAGCTCCTGGCACAGTCTGTCTTTCCGCAGAAGTGCAGTTATTTCTGTAACACTATACCTTTGGAAGCATTTTTTCACCATGCAGTATATGCAAACTGGGTAGCAGATCTGGATACAGCATCTAATTCTTGTCCTCTTGCACAGGTGTGTAACTTCAAAGCACATCACAGGGAGCCTGTGAAAAACCTTGTTTGCAACAGAGCAGAAATGCGGTCTAGGAGCACAAAAGATTCTCTTACCCTGCTTATATCTGGAGGCAGAAATGAAAATTGTGTCCAGTCTTTATAAGACTGCTTCAGGGACCTTCAGGTCCTACTGGCAGAGAGGTGATGAGGTGCTTTTAGTAATTCTTGTTGTAAGTGGCTCCCCTCATTTGCTCTCCAGCTGTCTCCAAGATGAGCAGCACAGGTGCCTACTGCAGCCTGAGCTGCCCTGAGGGACTGGCACAGTCGACACAGGAGCTACAGGAGACCCCTGTCCCCTCGAGCTGCTGCAGAAGGCAGGCAGGACACCCAGCAGGGCCGCAAGCTCCGAGAGCAGGGCAGAGACCTCAGTGAGAGCACCCACTCCTGCAGAGAGCGACAGAGCCCTGGCTCAGGTTGCCCAGAGAACCTCCTCCCTCCTTGGAGATCTTCAAAAGCCACGTGGACATGGCTCTGGGCAATCTGCTCTAGGTGTCCCTGCTGGAGCAGGGGGTTGGACCAGATGACATTCAGAGTTCTGTTCCTTACCTCAGCCATTCTGTGATTCTGTGAACACATTATTCTTTCAATTCTGAGCCCCAGAATCCCTTCACATCTACTTCAGCTCCCAATTTCTCCTTTTGTTCTACAGAGATTGAAGACTGCATCTCCACAGGTCCCACCTTTGTAACAGTACCCAAAATAGCCGCTGCCACAGTTCTGCTAACCCAGCTCTCTGCTCTGCAGAACCAGAAATCAAAGGAAGGCAGAAGGGCTGATATTTCTGACAGTACTGATGTACATTTTATCATTGATTTTCAAAATGAGTAAAGCTTTTTTTCTGCCCAAGAGCAAAAACTTAGGAATAGAAAGAGAAACAATTTAGTAACTCAAGCCCCCTAAAAAATAACCCATAATTTAAAATATGGCAGATAGAACAATTTTGCTGATGTGATAGATAGGACAAAATAGATCTAAAACAGTTCCTGCTGTCTGAAATTACTTTTATTAAGTGTTGTCACATATTGCTGGAAAACATGTCACCTGATGGCATTTATAAATAAACAAAAATTTTAAAAATTAAAATAATCTAACAAGTTTGGTTCTGCAGCAGGAGAGGGAGCTCATTTTAATATTTCAGAAGTTAGTTCTCACCAGCCTTCTCAACTCTGAAAAGTCAATGCATATTTTAAAAAAATTCACTTCACATCTGTTCACTGTGTACAGGCCTGGAGGCAAGCACCATCCAGAAAACTTTGATCATCCAGCAGAAGCTAGTTGGTATCTGAAGGGCAGCGAGAGGATTGTCTTCGTCGCTTTCCTCTCCAACGTGTTATGAAAATAACAACTTCAGTAAAAGTTTGTAGGGAAAAAAAAAACATCAGCTGCAATGCCATTCAAATGCTACTGAAGCAATTTGAAAACTGGCTGAAATATTCAGCATTTACCAGCACATAATTCTCTTCAAAGCTCTTCAAAATGGGCCTGTCACTCCATTGAGGGGGTTCAGTTAAGTTTCATATTGGTGGTATAGAGTCAGAGAAAAGAAAGTCTGAAGAAACATTGTTCAACGATTTGCCCAGAGAATGTAAAACAAGATTTTGTGAGTTCACAAATGTGATTTATATACATTTCTGACTTTGAAAAGGAAAATCATATAGTCCTGTCTGCGCCACTTCAGGTGTCACACATTCCTATTTATGAGGCAAGTTCCCATATAACCTGCTTGAGCTCAAAATTCATGGTCACAGACCCATTTGCAGGAAGTCATCAGATGATCGTACATTTCCACTTTTCACATTCACCAATTCACACCATCAATCAAGCTCATCCCTTGCAATCCCAGACAATCCCATCACTAGGTAACACTTAACCCCATACTGCTTCTCTCAAAAAGTAAGCTGTTAATCATTGATTTCTGAACATGAACTACTGTATACAATACCCCTTAGCAAGGATTTGAGGATTATCTCATCTAATTAGATATAAGCATGTTTTCTAATCTCTGGGTTTAAGTCAAAGCCCAATAAAAAGACTTCCATTGACTTACACTGAGTTTTGGATCAAGCATTGTGAGAACTTGATTATGCATTTCAAAGACAAAGAGACCTTAACAAAAAGTGTAACTAAATGACAAAGGAAGAAAAGCAGTTAACTGAGTTAAATGGTCTGGATGTCTCATGTCACTAGGGATGAGTCTTGAGAAAGAAATCACTGAAAGTTTCTGGAGGTCTTGCAAGCGTAACAATCCAGCTGACTGCTAGTTTTCAGACTCCTAAAAGCAGGAGATTCTAGGAGACAAACTAAAACATTCTTTAATATTTATTTATTTATACAACTGCCTGCCATGTGCAAACAGGCTCATTCTAGCAATGAAAAGTTTGATTCTTGGGAAGTTATTCCATTGACTAACAGGAAGCACTGTTAGCGTGCTTTCAAGCTTACATCCCTCTGTCTCATTACTGAAGGATAATCATTCTGCCACGTCGTCTCACCAGAGCAATTCTCTCCTCCTGTGTGTACTTGCATCCTTGAAATACTACAGAGCAGTTGTCATCTCCCCTGTCAGAAAGGAGCTTCCTTGCAAGCTATGAAGCTTCATTTCTGTTATGGTGTTCTTCCAGTAAGCAACCCTCTCACCTCAGACCTTTCACAATTCCTCTTGCTTCTCTTTTAAATTCTCTGCAGCCTGTAACATCTTAGCAATGAGGTGCTCAAATCTGAACGAGGTATTGTAGGATCTGGTACTATGCAAAGAAAAGCAATTTTCTTTGGTAGTCTGCAGTGGCATGTGTGTGCTTTCTTGCCCCAAGTCACACCAGTTTTGTGTAGGGAAAGAAGGATCATCAGGGAAATGAAAGTTAGCTTCACAGATAATATTTGCACGTAACTGTTCAAGGAACTGGATATAACCAAAAATGTGAACTAAGGCTAATAAAAATTACCACACGCTTTTTGATAATTTGCTGCATTGCAAAAGATCTCATTATTCCAAGAATATGACTATTTAAAAATTGTTCAATTATACATGAAATGAATTACCACCACGTTTCCATGGGAGAAAATGTATTAGTGTTCAATTGAGCCTGAACTAGTCATGGAACAGGTGGGAATAAACTGCTGGATACCCTTACTGAAGCAATATTAAGGTTCAAAATGGCATTTTAATGAATTAAGTATAGATTCATTTGTACATGAAATCACCACAACTGCCTGTTTGGGTCCCAGTCAAGTTATAATTCAACAATAACTGCATGCTACCGGATTGCTTGTTCATTACCAGTCGTGGCTGTGCTGGCCCTGGACCAATGTGGTGTCCTTCCCTGATACAGCTATCTGCTGATGATAGGAATGGCTATTTAAATGCAATTAGTAATTGCTATTAAATCTTCCTATAAACCAAAAGCACTTCCCTTCTCATTTCATTTTGCAGTCCATCATTATTTGCTTATTACAGTATCTGTAAAGAAGTAATTCATTGAGTGGCTGAAAGAGCATTAGAAGAGCTAGCTCACGAGGACTGATTCTTCCCACGTGAACATCTGTGCAGAGTGGAGCCACGTCAGCTGAGGTCTGCTGTAAAACTGGGGTAATGGGATCGGGCTCAGTGAAAGCAACACACTCACCTGCATCCTCCCCACACACATGCAGACACCCTTGCTCCAATAATTAATGTGCTGCCAGTCTGGCACAACTGAACTGAAAACCCAAAGCTGGGGAATGGCATGCTGTGGCTTTGTGCTCCACTGAACCTTTCCTTGAGGATTTTGTCTACTACCTCTAACTAACTTCGTGATGAAACACACTACTGTAATAAATAAATAAATAAATAAATAAAAAAGCTCAAATCTGCACTATCAGCTGTACAAACCATCCTACAATAAACTGCATTGCTGATGAACACTACAACAGTGATTGCTGGAGCATGCAAAATCTGTTACCCTCCTGCTCCTAAGTTGCAGATTAAATTACTCTAATAAAATGTAAAAAGTTTTCCTAATTCACAGACTGTGCATCCCTGATTCCATCTATAGTTCCCTGGAATAAAGAAGAAAATTGACAGATATTCAACCTAGTAAAAGTGTCAGCTACAGAAAACCCCCAAAGGTGAAAGTAATTGCCAGATGCTCCAAATCCTCATTATATCCGTGCTGACAGTGTTTCTGTGCTCACCTCTTGCTAGCAACTGCATCGCTCTTCCAAGTTGCCAGAGCACTCTGGCGAGTGTCAAAGAGTGTGCACCTAAGGCCAGGTCCTCAGCTGGTATAATATGGCAAAGCTCCAGGGGCTTAAGTGCCTGCTAGCCAAGGCTCTGGCCCGTGCGACCTGGCTGCCAACGTCATGGAAAACTTCCTTTGTTCCTGAGCAGCTCACAGTTTTGATAGCTAATTAGGAAATATTTCACATTCAAATAAATCTCAATTGACAGCTCTCCTACAACGGGATCACTTGGGGGTATTTCTTAGGCTTATTCCTTTATTTGAATGGGCTCATTTCATTTTCTCCTTTGCTTCCCAGTTCTCTGTGGATTGTTGCCTCCTCTATGCCTTATCTCCCAGTCTCTCTTGGAGCTCTCCCATTCATTTTGGACCATTTCCCAGTCCTGGGGCTCTGTTTCAGCTGTCACTCATGTCCTCATTTTCCCTTTCTATTCCCCATTTATCTGCTCTCACATTTATAGAAGCAAACCAGCAAAACAGTTCTTCACCCACTTCTAATATATTAAGTATTAAATTAACACAGAAAGATTGCAGATTCCAAAGGCTGCACAAGATTTTATTTTCTGAGGCTTTCTGTGGCTTTTGCACCATGTTCTCATTGAGGAGAAGCAAAAGCAAGCAACAGAAAATAGGAATGCAGCAGTGGAAAGCATAAGTAACTGGAATCACTCAAAAAATAATAATAATGTGATTTTAGGTTTAGACTTGAGTGAAGTCACCAATAAACAGATTCCCCATTGAGCATATAGTTCAATTTTGGCATTAACTTCTTACACTTACCAAGCAGACTCAATTGTATGAATCCCACTAAACTAAGACTTAGTACAAACATGTAGCTAAGGATAAAATCTCCAGTACTCATACTAGTTATTGTACAGGAGTCTTCCTGGAAACAAGAACTCCACCAAGCAGCGTACCATTTTCCTTACATAGAATACTCTTTCATTGATTGGGTGTTACTGCCAATTCTCTCCTCAGCAGCTGTTCAAATTGCTCTGCAGAGAAACCCTCCCAGGACAGCACTAGCAGAACCATCCCTTGTGATGTTCCACCTTCTGAGCGTTAGTAGGAGCAACTACCAATGAGGATAATCCCAGAGTCAGACCGATCATGCTACTATATGCTTAGTAGCAGGCATACGGGAAGCCCTGTCAGAGTCTTTCATTGCTGTAAAAAAACATACCGTGTCTGATTCTGTGCCAGTACCATTTTTATAGTGCTGCAATTCCACTGATGACAATGGAGGTATTCCTGATTTATGCAGGGATGAAAGAGAGTGTAGGAAAATTACCACTACTGTAGTTTATTTGCCATCATGGCCTCTCTTTCCATCATGTTGTCTTCACATCAGTTAAACTCTTGGTCTATTCTTACACATGCACTTTCTCCCAAGCTGGCATCTGTGTAAGAGCCCCCAGTCCATCTTTTTTTTTTTTTTTTTTTAAGTATAACAGATGAAGCAATGGCAGAGATACAGGTAGTGTTTGAAAAGTACAGCATCTGTGCTATTGATCAGTTAATTCCAGGTGCTGTGTTCAGTTTTGTTTAAATTTATTGTGAAGTGGTTTTTAGCTTTCCTTATCTCTTCCTGAAAAGTTTTCACCAACGTTTCATCTGAGAAAAATATTCTAACTTGTGCTATAAATGCAAAGACAAGATGCATAAACAAAAGATATCCTCATTCTTTTCTCATGCAATTCCTCACACAGATGAAAAAACTGCAGACAGATACACCCATTTAACCAAGAAGAGAATCTGAATTACTGGATTCATCCAAACCTCATTTTTGTTTTAACCCCAATAATCAACTAGCAATTTAAGGAAATACCTGACATAAAGCATACTCTTTCAGCTCATCTTTTATACTGCAATACCATAATACATCACTTTCCCTTTTCTCCTTTTCACTTAAAAGCAGTAATAGTCTACCCTTGGGAAAAGCATAAAGCCAGATTTTCCATCCCATTAGAACAATCTGTGTGAGCCTTTAGCTCTGAAATAAAGGTAACAGAGTCCTAGCAACACTTACAATGTAAGTCATGCTTTCTGCCAAGTCTGAATGCCCTTTACAAAGTCCTGCTTGATTTTTTTCTAGCTCAGTTTTATAAATGTGAATATATACATAAATAGATGATTTTCCAAAGGTCATGCAGAAAGAAAGAAAGTTTTAGCCTAAGGTTTAAGCACCATATTAGATCTTAAAACATGGTGGCTTTGGCTCTCGTATAACCTTATACCAAACACTTAGTATCTTTTATTTTCTACCAAAAAAAAAAGAAAAAGAAAAAAAAAAGAACACACAATACCAGCATGTAATATATGGGACAATCTGCAAACATCTGAGAGAGAAGCAGAAGTTCAGAGAACAACATTCATGCTTTCAACTCACACCCATCTGTCTTATGAACAAGACTCCACCTCTGGATAAGCATGAGCATCTAGTTCAAAATCCAGGATGCCTCCAGAAACACAAACACATTGGGATAGCACATTAAGAGAAAAGCCTATTAGATAAAACAAGCAACAATTTCTGAAAAAGAAATTCATACAGCCTTGCACTTTTCTAAACAGTTTTCTTACATTCTCACAGCCATTAAAATGTATAAAAATGATTATTTCCTAAACAGCATTACCATGAATTATCGCCACTACTGTTGCCTAGCAACTGGAGTAATTTTTGAATAGTGAGCTATATAAACCAGTATCTGGAGTTTGTGCAAATGGGTATTCATCTGAGGGTTTAAAACACATTCCTCATAGAAATCAGATGCAGAAAATGCAGCACTAATGTAAAGCTGAAACGCTTTTAAGAAAATAAAACAGCTCTAATAATTGCTGCAGCTTAGCAAAATCCTCCTCCTATAGCAGAGCTGTCAAACTTGGTCAAGGCTGGAGTTGAGTTCCTTGCTCTTCTTGGCTAGCAAGTGCCCCTTTCCAATTTTCATGAAGATGTTTGACATTCCTGTGGAGGAAATCATTCTTGCCCAGTCTTCTGAGGGATTTGCTCCTAACTCAAGAGCAATAGAAAATGGTGACATGAAATGGCAACATATTTAATTCAAATAAATAATTCTATTTTTATATGACACATATTGAGCTAGAAGAACTCACTGGTTCATATCGTACCATGACAGAGTGATGTGCTTAAAAATGTTCAAAATTGGTCTGGACATTAATAATGACAAAGAGATAACCCACTGATATATTAGAGAGAGATTATAAGCACTTTAATGAAAGATACAAGCTCCTTTAAATCATGGCATAGTCACTTATTAGCTGCATGTGGTTGCCCATTATAGAGATTCTTGCCCATTCTTCAGACCCAAGTGGAATTTAACTCGATTGCAGGACAAGATCCTAACCTGTATTTTTTGATGTCTGAGAATTTCTATATTACTTTCTTACAGCTCTAATAGACAAGCTCATGCTGAAGATAATGTCAATCTGTGTTACTGTTCCCAAACTCTTTTCCCAATGGAGAAAAATTCCAAGTTACTGGCTTCCAAGGCTTTCTAGCCTTATGGGTTAAGAAAAAAATGTAAAATGTGCTGAACACCAGCGTGTTTCATGGAGACTGCAGACAAAGAGGCAAATTCATCTTGGCACAAACACACAGCCTGCTGAAGACAATGGAGTAATATCTGCCTATACCAACAATGAATCTGAGCAAGCTTTTCCCTACAACTGCTACCTGTAGAGACAAGGCTGAATACAGCACTAGGTGGAGTTTAAGAGACTGCAGCTTCTCGAAGTTCAGAAAACATTTCTGCAGTAAGAGAAAACCTTTATGTGTTGTTCTCAGACACTATTTCAGGGCTCCCAGGAAGCCATACAGTGCCTACCGACAGGCTGCCACCAACTACCTAATGGCTGTTTAATAGCTCGGGCACAGAAAAGATGCTCCATTTTGTCTGTTGCTATGTGGAAATTTGTTGAGACCACACACACAATGCACAGTGCTATCGCATAAAGGAAAAATTTCCCTTGTTTTCCTTCAGTACCACTCACAAATGGCAGTCAACAAAGTTTTAATTTTATCCTTAACAATGAAAGAGAATAACCCTAAACAAAGGGATATGATCTCAGCTAGATAGGCTAGCCGTTGCTGCAAATAAGAGGTGCTACTGAACACATATCACAACAGTCTATGGGATGCACAGCCTCTTCTACAATGCAGCACACACACACACCTCCTTCCTCTCTCCTCCACCTAGGGGCTGCACACACCTGCACTGCCAGATCGTTGAGCAACAGTATGCTTCCACAGCCACCACTCATGAATAGATCACCCTTGGGAAAAAACACATTCTGCACTCTTCTCAGCAAGAAGTGGACAGAAGTTGCTCCAAAATATACCAGCATGTTTAGCAAATTTCATTTTAAAAATCCTCTTTGGAGACAGTGACATTGCCTCTGATTTCCAGACAACAAACCACTGCTGTATTACTGTGCTTCTGTTCTTATAGGAGCAGATACAAGAGGAGATGCTGGCCTGAAGAGAGCTTTTATATTCTTACAGCAGTACGGAGACATTGACGAGCAAGTGTGCTGGCACCACTGGCTGTGGAAGCTCAGAAGTGCAATAGCTGGGAACTGCTACAGAAAGGGATTGCTAGTGCAGCAAGTGGGAGACATGTTTGGTAATGCTTTTCTCACAGTCGGGCACTGCCAGGAAAAACAGCTGTTGTATGTGGTAACTATGCTTTGTGTGTTCAGTTCTAGCCTAGGGAGCATCATTAACATCATTTTTCTATTTCTACAGTCTGCCTTCTCTTCCCTTCCATAAAAACTGAAAGGAAGAAGGACAGATTTTTTTTGATAAGCATAGACTGAGCTGCATTTAGTGAAGCAGTGTTTAAGCCATTTCCACACTACAACCAGGTGATCGAGCCACAGAACATTTCATGAATATTTATGTGTACAAATTTGGTTGGCCCTTAACTGAATTCCAGTCTGACTGAATTCCAGGAACAGGAATATTTCTGAAGAGCACGCTTCAAGCCCTGAATGCCAAGCAATTTTGGTAAATAAATGTTTAAAGAAAAATAAAATTAAAACCAAAAACCCATTTCATCTTTATTTTCTAAAATGAAGACAAAACCAAAGAAGTAAAACTTATCAATATCTTATATTCTTAAATTAACTTGAGAAACATGGTATTTATAGTCTTCAAAATGGTAAAACAGGTAGAATTTATGGACTCAAACATACTCTGTGAATGACTTTCTTAGTTCATTTTCATGTCACCCTACTGTTCCCAACTCCAGATCTGATATACACATCTTCCACAGATGGTTACATTCAGTAGCAGTTTGATTACAAGATGCTACGTAAACTATTCCTATGAGGCTGGTTGCTACTCCTAGGATTTAGGCTAGAGAAAAGCAATACCTTCCACAAAATCAGAAAACTCTCTAAAATAAAAGTTGTATGACTGTCTGGGTTGGGTAATGAGTCCAAACTTGCTTTCAGACCTGTATACATGACGAATGGGCTGAGACAACAATGAAGAGAAATGAGTACAAAACATACCTACTAGGTGAGCATTTCCTCTAATTTCCCAGAAGGCACCTGCAGTAGCAAAGGCCACTTGTCTAGTGTGACAAACAGGGTCTACTTCTTTTTTTGCAAGTGAAAGGCTGACAGAGATTCAAACCACACAAAAATAAAATGCAAAGTAACCTTGCATCACAGAAATAATCCCATGGCAAAGATTCATGTACATTGTGACAGATACGTTTGAGAAACAAAAATGTGCATAATGAACAGTAAAACATTTTTCTCAATAATGATTTATCTCCTTTATGAGAGCAACTTTTGCCTCCATGGAGCAAATACAAAACTGGATCTCTGAAGCTTTAAAGGATTAAAAAATCTTCGAATAATCCTAGAAAACAAAATCCTCATGTGTTGAACTTTCATCCTTAAGATCTTTAAGGCAACTAGGTCCTCTATCTTCAGGCTTCTTCCTTTGTAACCTGAACATGAAATACAGTGTAGCTACCAGATATACCGCTAGATTAGGGTTCACTGAACTTCAGGGAGGTTTTGCAGACTACCTCAAGAGGACTGCACTGACCCCAGGAGTCTCTCTCCCAGCTTACCACAAGTCTGCTGTGAGACAAGTAAACTGCCTGCAAGCATCCTCTCATTAGGTGTAACATAGATGTATACTAGGTGTAACAATATCACTTACTTGTACGGGATGTGTTTGCTTCCATTGACAAGGGCAAGGATGACATTGCCCAGTGCTGACAACGAGAGACAGAGGCCAGAGCTTCCTTCGCGGTTTTTGCTGAGCACTTTCACACAGCTCCCCAGGTCAATAAGGTGCAAGCGGCTACGACCTCCAGACACTGCCATAAACAAAGAAAGCAAATGGTTAGCATGTGCCTCCAAAAGCAGTTTCCCAAGAAAGCTAAAGACTAGCTACGACTTGTGAAGAGGAAACAATCCAGAAACCTCTCTTAATTCGTGGTATCAGCAGCAAACTGTAGGGATCCTGCAAGTTCACTTTCAGCCTGTATTGCTATACGTTTCTGTCCGCTACTGGCTTGCTTACAAATTGCTGAGGTTTTCACTACTCATCCGCTCCTGCAAGTTTAACTCTGTGGCAGGCAGGCAGAATGTGCTTTTTTTATTATTATTTTTTAATATAGCTCCTTTAGCCTATACCTTAGTTGGCTCTGTTTCTCTCTCTGAGATTTCTGTTTCTCTGCCTGGAAAACTACACGTTGACAATTGCTGTTTGGTGAGCAGTGGTTTTGTGATAGCTTCAGTTTTTCTCTTATCTTTCCCATCTTGGATACTGAAGGTCCATAGGAACCAAAGCATCAATGGGATATTCAGCTTTGCTTTAAGTTTACATATTTTTACATTATCATTTGGGCTAAGAAAAGGTTTTCCATGCTGTGGGTAGTGGATTGTTAGAAAGCTGTTCTGTTCTGAAAATGGTTTCTGTAAAACTGGCAGTGGGTGCCTGTTTTCTGTCATGTTTACTCTGTATCAACACAACTACACTGAAAGTGAAGGATGTTACCTTTGAAATACCAAGATTAACAGATATTTGCTCTTATGAAAAATCTATGTTTCCTTTATGAACCCAGGGGTGGGGACTTCATAGAATTAACAGAAGTGCTTCTAATTTTCTATTTTCTGAAGACAATTTCCTAGCTGCTTTCTTTTTCCTTTTTTGTATTTTGTTGTTGTTGTTGTTTTACATCTGATCTTTGACCAGTCCTCCCTATTCTCAAGAGTTAGTTTAGAAGCAACTGAAGGAAAAGACAGTTTTGTTATAGCATCATAACTCAAAAGTTAGCACTCTTTGAGGATATGAACATAAACAGAAGTAGAAATACTTTCACTTCTGAGTTTACCTCTGTGCAACTAAATTCACATCCATTTCTACATAGCACCCTAACTCACGCATCTAATCAAAAATATTTATATATATTACAATTGGGGGAGACCTGCTCACAAGAAAAGATGGCGATGGGAGCAACTATATGATGGAGATCTTAGAAAAGAAGTTTCCAGATCCATTTCATTGCTTTGGAAATGCCTTAACAACCACAAACACATTTTTCAATGATCCTGCATTGAGTAGCTGTGGTACCATGGCATGTAGGCGCCACAGGAGGTAGAAGAAAATCCACAGAAGGAAATAAGTGCACATAGATATGTGAAGAAGAAACTTGTAAAACGCTGCGTGTTGACTAAAAGGTGATACATGATCATATCATTTTGCAGATTTACTTAGAGAAAGTTTAGTATGAAATACATATCTAAATATATAAATCATACAGCTACTAAAGGCGTATGAAACATCAGCATACTAAAGGCATATGTAACTTAAAAGATGTTAACCTACATTCAAAAAATAAGGAGGGAGATTTCATTTTGCAAGCACTGCAAAGCACAAGGCTCACTGCTTATTGCTACTACCTGTTATCTTGCATGACACAAAACTCTAAAAATACAAAGCCTTTCTGTAGAAACCATGACAATGCATTATATACAATGCTAAAATTCTGATTCAGTTGTAGGTTATAGCTAATTAAAATAAACAACTAGAAATAGATTTTTATGATAAAAGAAGAAAAAAAGAAAAAGGAACAAAGAAGAAGTGGAAATAAATTAGAAAAAAGGAGAAAAATGAAGAGGAGAAAAAAGAGAACGAAATAACAGAGAAGACAAGTAAGAAAGGAAAAGAGCAAATTAAAGAGAGAAAATAGAAGGAAAAAGAGAAAGAAAAAAAGAAAAAAGAAAAAAAAAGAAAAAAGAAGAAAGATGAATATTTCTGTGAAAGTGGTTTATGCTATGGAATTTGACAATAATATTCCAATAATGTAGCCAGTATCTCTCGAAACAATTATCAAAATACAGTAACTGCTGCTTTTTTTTTTTAGGTCTTGTTAGCTCTTCAGCTACATTAGGTATTTGGCAAGAAGACTTCCACATATCAAATTATAGTGCAATATCGGCTAAGTCATGTTGAATATGATGAAAAAGAAGTGAAGAATAAATGTCTGATTAAAATTAATAGTAGTAGCCAGACATTCAAAATACTGTAACGTTCCCCAGATTACACTACAACCCATTAAACGTCCATGGATGCTTCAACACCGTGTTCTCTGAGGTGTTCACAGGGAAGTATCCACGCACGCTACAAATGCCTGAGCTCAGTGCAAAAAGTCAGGCTCCCCTGGAGAACCATGCAGGCAGCTGCACCTTCACTGCCTCTGAACCTTGCCCTCTAATTGTCCTTAAACTCTTAGACTTAGGATCCCCTAAATCCTCTAAGATTGCTACCCTCAGAAGGCTGAAGTTATCCTTTGTGAGTACTCCCCGATGATTTTGCTTAGAAAAACAAGGAAATATGTTTAGTTGCTACCAAAAATGACTGCAGGTGACTGTACTGGATTATATATAATAAATATTTCTGTTGCTAGGATTACCGGACACTGGGGAAACAAAACAAAATGAAGACAATCGCTGCCTTTCAAACTTCAGTCATATTGTTTGCACATATAGTCCTATTATACAGATTGAGGAAATCCAGAACAAGAGAAAGGACTGGATCTTTCATTCTTATTTAATTTACAAGTCAAAATAGGACGTGTTTCAGGACGGCAGATCCACTTGCTTGACCTGAAAATGAAATTATTTGTTAGGCAAGTTCTCCACTAATGTACCTGGCAGCTATAGAGAGAAGAAGAGAATTGGAACATCTTAGCACTTGTTTTTGTCAATGGCCACAGAGACTTTGCAGAGCTGACAGCTGAAAAATGACGGTGCCAGTTCTGCCACAATTCCATTTCTTTCAGTGGTACTAAGCCCGCTTCATGACATTCCTGGTAATGAATCTAACCAGGAGGTAAGTACAGTACTGATGCATTACTCTAACTGTCATTTTTTACCAAAATCATGCATTAGCCATCCCTTTAATTTCATCCTTTAGAAGGCAGGTTTCTTTTTTTTTTTTCTTTTCCTTTTTTTTCCGAGCCTTTTTTAATCCTGTTACTGGAATCTATGTATCTCTACTGTCTGCACGTTGTTTTCTGAGAAGTCCTTCATCACAGAAGGAGACACTGATAATCACTAGGTGCCTTTTCTGAGCAGCTGGAATTCCCCCCTCATTCAATTATCAGCCAGATCTGACCCTGCCCAGCTCAAGAGGCCACTCAGATATGGGAACTTGAAGACAGGAGGTGGTATGGCCAAGAGATGAAAATATAACTACAGGCAGTTGGGAAAGCATGCCATATTATAATCTTACAGGATCGTGTCATCTTCGTTTTTTAAAGTGAATCATTATAGCCACAGGAAAATATTTTTTTTCTCTTTTATTAATTGCATTTGAAAATAGTAGAAAAGGATTGTGTGTACATGTACTTGCCTGTAGTAAAAAACAGGGAGTATTAAATAACTGTAATAATAATTCCCTCAAAGTCAGCCATCTTTATTCCTATGCACCAGTCCATTTGAGCATTCACAGTCTTCCTTTCCACCGCAGGGTGGTTAATTAATAAACCTTTAGTTAATTGAGTTTTCTGCCTGCCAATTCCGCTGGGGTTATTACTTAAACACATGCAAACTGCATTTCCATTTAGAACAACTTTCTGGTTTTCTCTCTCACATTATAAGTACAGTAAATGTAAATTTTCTGCATTCAAACATCAGACATTAATGCTGCAGTGGTGTTCACCCACTACACATCATTACTTGCAATCTACTCCTTATGACAAATGACCTATGCAGTGCCAGGAACTGAAATATGTATTATATCTGCAGAACTGCTTAATCCACCAATTTAAAAAAAAAAAAAAAAAAAAAACAGAGGTCTCAGGTGTCTTTCAAACAAACAATTTTTCCCTGTAAAAAATTATTTAAAAAAAAAAAATAGGAAAGTTTGTCTTTTGGGTGGGGGTGCTCCTTATATTATACAAATCATTTATCACTGGAATTTGCTAAAAAAAAAAAAAAAAAGTATATCTCTAGCTATAAACAGTTTGGGAGACTTGAAAGAAAAGATAAATATAATAAAAAATATAAATGGTGAGAGTCAAAAGAAACCTTTGAAAATTATAGAATATGTGAATAGACACAGCAGATACTGGAAGCACCTTTTCCTCATTTACAAATAGGAAATGGAATAAAGACACAAGTCAGTGAAAATACCTACGGCAAAGAGAGAGAGCAAACCTACAGCCTGGAGTCTTCACACAAAGAACCACAAGCACACATGCAGGTGGGCCAGCAACTAAAACCTTGTGCTCCTCCAAGGAAAGCTGTAGGTTATGTACTGGCAAAATCAGCTCCCACACACCCTGCCCTATGGAAGTGCTGGATTGGAACAGTCAACATGAGGGTGGCAGGGAATCCCCATCGCCACAATATTTTCATCCATGATCTCAACCCTGGAGCCATCAGTAAAGATAACACTAAAAGCCAGCCTGAAGAGCACTTTTGCATCTAAACACAGACAGACACACAGTGTTGAGCACTAACTGTTAATACCTCCACAAAGGCAGCAGCTAAATTGACAATTGATGGCAATAATCCCTCGTGGCCTTTAATGGCCTTTGCTGGACCTTCACCAGACCGGTAAGCAGCCTAAATGGACCCACCCCACCGGAGACCACTGCTAATTTTCACCACTAGAGAACACTGCTTAAAGGCTTATTCAAAGCCACCAGCGGCAAGGGAAGGGAGTGGGGGAGCAGCTTACTTCCGCCCTTGCCGCTCTTCTCCATGCGGTACTGGTAGATGTGCAGAGTGAAGAGCATGTGGGAGTTGCGGTGATCCTCCTCGTCGCAGTCCCGCTGGCTGCTGCGCCGCGAGGCGATGGCGGCGTCGAGGAAGAAGGCCGCCTTCTCTGCCGTGGGGGCGCGGAGCTCGCTCTGGTTCTGGAGCTGGGGGTTGACACAGGGAAGAAGTTACCCACAAACTTCCACAGGAGTCAACACTATCAGACAACAACTGCAGTCAATGAACACTGTGGATGCGCTGGCTTCTGATGGGACTGGGGAGAAGGAAGCGCCCTGTTGAATGAGACCTCCTGGCACTGGCAGGGACACTGCCATGTCCTCCAGGTAGCCCACTACTGAACCCAGGCCCCATTTCTGAGGGTCGCTGCTTGGGGTACCTCTGGTGGCAGTTGTTACAAATAAGCCTAACATCTGTCCTGCGGGCTGGACAGATGCACACATTTGTTCCTCTACTTTTCCAGAATTTTAAGCCGTTCATTAAAGTTTGTTATTTTTGCTGCCTGTTTTTTTCCTGCTTTGGCAATCACTGTGTCCTCCTGACGGTTAGAAGATAAATAAGCTATTGTGGATAACACATCAAGCCCAACAGTTGGTGAAGACTGGCAGGGGCAGGCCCACGTGTTATTCTTCAGAAAGTGTTAGAAGGGAGCAGTCCACAGCCAAATCTGTGTGATAACAGGACTGAAGCTTGTGGTCAGACCCAAAGTGTGTGGAGAGAGGCACCGAGGGGAAGACACTTTCATACCCCTTCACACCACAAGCCTTGGCACCTGCTCACAAGATAGAGCAATCCAGTAACCGGAGCAAGACAGGTAGTGTGCATACATTCGTATTTGCTGGACCTCAATTGCCACCACCAGCCTGCTCTTATCTCTCCAGAGTGATAGACAGCATAGGAGGGCAGATATTATTAACCCACCATAATGTTAGGAATGCATGTGTGTTTCATATCACCTAAGACTAGCCTGCCTGTGGAAAGGACACGTGACTGTACAATCCGATGGCATTAGTTTTGGCAGTATGCAGAACTGGCCCACAGCCCATAGGATAGGCTTGTTTTGTCTGGCTTAAATACAGTGAGGAATTCCCATTCTCGGGATTTGCTTCCCTGCTGGGTAATGTAGCAAAAAGTTAAGTTCTCCCTAAGGAGGGCAGTGCTCCTGCCTTCCCTTTGTGATCATTAATCAGCCCAAGGAGGAATAATGCCATTGCTAGGCACGGGATGGGGTAACACAGCCGCATGCTAAGCTCTCTCTAGAAAGAGAAAGGGAGGCAAGAAGGAGTTAACCCAGCGAGCAGAAGGCAGACCAGTCTGTGGACGGATCTCACTAATGTAAGCAACAAGAGAATGTGCACACTTGGAAAGGCCCAATGACAGACAGTATGACATATGGTGATTATTCATTTGCTATACACACTGCTGGTTTTGCATATCTGTATGGCTATAATATAATCTCCTGCCTTCAACCGAGGATTTTGAGAATTCAGGTGTAGGACATGACTCCAGAACACTGTTATGTCTTGCAAACACACGTAAAAAGAGGTTTTGCTCCTACTCTAATTCAGTATTTTACACTGCAGAGATGCACAGCCCTCTCATGGAGCTACCTTTTCTCCGCTGATCTAAAACAGTTCACATTGTATATGGCTATTACATCTGCATGTATGTAAAAATAGTCTACTATTGTGGAATATTTATTTTTATTGCTATTGTGCTTAAATACCTTAGAGAAGAATTAAGCTCTAAGGAGGGGTTATCTGTCACACAGTTATGCAACATATGTAACATGCATACATATTCTAATTCAGATCTAAACCAACCCATCTATCACCCCAATGGGAACTGTGAAGACTTAAGTCTCCCATCTATACTCACTGAACTGCACCCATTACTAGATACCAGGGGGTGAGATCTCTTGTGATAATGTAAGTATTTCGTGAAGCACTAAAACTATGAGTCAAGTGAGAATAAGAACTCTAATCATCATTTAAAACCAAGAAGAAACTTTGCAGTCCTTGGGTAAAACCGAAAGGATTGAAAATACGCTCTCAGTATCTCCAAAAGGCTTAAACCACAAAGAGATAAAACACAAAGTTTACTACTTGCTGTTTAAAATCTCATGATTCACAACTTTTGGGGATATGAATCATAATTCCTAGATGCTTGCAGCTGGAAACAGGGAGCAGGCAGACAGGGTCTGTTCCCTCCTCCCTCCATTTTCCCATCCCTGGAGAGAATTGCTCTGCAGTTCCTGGTTGGATGCAGCCGTTGCCTTTAAGGTTGAAAGAATGTATTGAAGCTAGTTTGCCCCCTCCTCCCCCTTCATCTGTTCATACAAAAATCAGATTCACTTCTTCACAGACAACAAACTGAAAAGATAAGCCTTTCCTCCCCCCAACCAAAAGGAAAAAAATAATAAATAAAAAAATAGATAGCTAGATAGATAAACAAATAAATAAAAAGGGCTGCTGAGACTTTCTAGTGGTTACCCAGGAAATACATGAACCAGTTACTCATTCCTGCTAAACCTCTAAACCTGAGAAGATCTGGAGTTATTCTTGGCTTACCCAGCTCAGGAATTTATGTCTTGGCAGCAATTAATAAGTAGCGATTAATGCTTCCTACAACATTGCTAATGCAAGTGCTATAAATAATGTTTATAAAGAGATAAACAGCCATACTAATGGCCTCCAGCTATTTGTGCAGTACTGTAAATATTTTATCTTGTTGTTTTACAAAAGAGAGATCACACTTTCTTTTTTATTTTTTTTTTAGAATGAGGTGAATTTTTGTTTGCACTGAATGCTTTCACATTTTATTGCAAACACAAGCCCCTGCTCAACATCAGTTATACCAGAGGTACAAATATTTAGGCCAGGAGAGCAGATGGCCCTGCAGCTGCAGGTCATAAAGTTCTTGCATGCTTTAAAGTAAACACTTTCAAGTCTATAAACTTTGTGCTCTGGGTAGTTCTTGAATTTGAACCATCTCAATAGCTCAAAAAAAAATCACGTTGCTTGTTTTAGTGTAAAATGAAGACTGGATTCACCTGCATGCCACAAATGGGGTCCTCACATAGGTAGACACCTGGGGACTGGCCATCCTGCAGGCTTCCTGTAGCCACTTCAGACAACAAGTCTCTAAGATTTTCTTCTTTCCCCCACACTTCCACTGCAGAAATTCGGACTGAGAAGCGGGCTCCTGTCTTCTCTTTGCGTTCATTAATCAGCTTGAAGAGCCAGGAGATGGCACAAGGGATTATGCCAAGGTTTTGCATGGAATCATCCTTGCCAATCATGGTGTATGACTTCCCTGTCAGGAATGGGGAGGTGGAGAAAAGATAACAATGTCATTTCCAGGACCTTCACAGCCTTCTGCTAAGTGATATTATCCTGCATCGGCCTCATGAAAACAACTTCTTCACAACCAACCAGACAGCCAGAAAATGGAGATAGGCAGACAGGCAGACAAATAATACATGGAAAATGGAGAGCATTTAAAACCAACAGATGAAATCTTGAGACACTTTCAAGAATTGTAACCTCGTGTATACCTCCGACATTCCCCGTGCCCCAGGCAGGGTCTGCAGGTCCCTACCACACAACACTGCAGACAGTACCATGGGTGAATAGTGAGGAGAATTGAGCAGAGCAGGAATGCCATGGTCTATAAAATTCCCTTTAGATACTTTAGATACTTTAGATACTGTGTGATATATTTTGTATACCATTTTACTTCAAAGCACTACAATATGTGTCATACAGTGGGACTGGCATTGACATAACCTTGGTCCCAGGATCACAGAGATGTAACTTTATACAGAGAAGAGAAAAAAAAAAAACAGGTACACGTGGTCATTTGGTGCAGAAGTGGGTCCACAACAATAAATATTTCATATGGACCTAAAGCTTCCCCTATTTTACTATTATTTTATTCTGCACTTATAATTTTGGCTTGTCTCTGCTGTAAAAGTTTGTTGAACAAGAACAAACAACAAGTTCTATCTTGTGCTGCTTTAGGTGTCAGTATATAGAGACAAGTTTTCTAAATTTTCTAAATTTTCAATTTATTCCATATGTTGAATCTATGTGGAAGAAGAGCAGTGGACAAAATATTTTTAAGCATGTGTCTGTGGCAGTGTCTGTGTGTGTCCACGGTTGGTGGAATGGTGATGCAACTGCAGAGACTCAACTCGTGCTCCAGTAAAGCTGCAACTAAGCCATCTCTCTGAAGGACATGTAGGACTTGTGAGTCACCAGCATCTGATGGCTTTCTTTTCCATCTCACTTGTCATCTACTGTTTGGCAGGTCACACAGGATTAAATATCCAAGTGTTTATCCTACTGTTACTCCTGTATGGTCCAGAGGGGTCCTGTGGTTAGTTGGACAAGTGCCCCTGCTCCATTTATTGTACCAGAGCTGGTGGGTGGTACTGCAGCTTTTGTTGTATTCTCCAGCTTTTGTTGCATTTAAATTGGGATAATCATAGCCTGATACAGTTTGATCTTTGTTATCACTTGAAAAATGGAATTATCCTTTTAAGTTGTGTGTGTATATCTGTTTCTTTGAGACAGTAAGAAATAGAGATCATTGTACCCATTCACAACAAACCCTTGTTCATTAAAGAGACATTATTTTCAAAATACTTCTCAATAAACATGAACAAAAAATATGATTGCTCATAAAATACAGTTATTTCAAAAGAAAAGTTTGTTAATGATAATGATTCTCCTTTTCATTGTCTTTCCGTGAACACCTGAAATGCTGTTGATGCAAAGAGTGAGTTTTGAGTAGTTGGTAATATTCAGTTAACCATTAGAATAGGATTTCTCGGAGACAGAACAGGGAACAATAATTAAAGAATTGTCTAATCTGGGAATAGGAGAGAAAGCATATGATTTGAGTGCCCAGTCACTGCACTTGAACAGTGTCACCACAAACGCCGAGTACTTGAGTGGATACACTCAGCCTTTACCCAGCTTGACAGAAGTGTTTTGGCAAAGAGTCTCCAATACTAGACACGTTTGTAAAACTATAGATCCCTATTGGATCATCCATTAACAATTGAGGAGAATACTAACAATTGCTGTAGTGCTCAGGGGACTGAATAAAGCAAGAACTCAAAGACAACCTCCGCTTCAAAGAGCATGTTGTCCATCATTTAGACAGTATGCAGAGATGAGAGACGTGCTAATGAAAGGTGAAGGTGTAGTATAAGGCCACGCACGCAGTGTACTACTTTCAAATACAATTACTATGCACAGATAAATGACGGTTTGTTTTCCCTAATCTCGAGCATTAACAACCTTTGGTTACAAATATTCATTTTGCTGTTCAAATACGAAATTTAGCAATACCAACCAAGTTTTGCATGGCCAAAGCAGAACACGCAGCCATCTGCACCATTGACCACTGACTGGATCACTTCAGCCACAGTCCCAGCACATACTTCAGCCTGTAACCAATATTAAAGAAAAAAAAAAAAAGAGAGAGAGAGAAATTAAAGAAAATAATCAACAATATAGGAAAATCAACAGAGTACTTTCAGTATAAATAGTCATAATGTCATCAGTGCTCCAGATAGCATGCTAAATTATCAAAAAGTCTAATCTTACTTGTTTCATTTGTGTGACCGATACTATTGATGGTAATGGCATTATTTGTGTAAGCACATGAAACAAGACTTTTGCTCTCTCAAGGAAGTTTCATTTGCTGAGTATCAACATCTGTCGTGGGGTTAAACAAAATACACATACTATAAAGGGGATGTGGTTGGTTTGATAGATCTGTCTATTAAGGAGTCTTAAAAATATTTTTTTGTTGTTGAAAAGGAAATACTGAGAAATTTTAACAGGTTCTATTATTTCCCCAATTATGGACTGAATTAATTTCCACTAGCAGGTGGGTAAGAAATGTAAGGGGGAAAAACAGCATGTTTGGTATTACCTAGGTGACATTTCTTAATTTTTCTCTATTTTACTATGAGTCTTCCTAGCTTTTAGCAGCAGTAGACTCCATCCTGAAGACAGTAGTAGTATGTTAAGAGGTACAACACACAAATTCACCCAGGGCATTCTTAGAGTTAAGGTTCAGACTCTCTGGTCTACTTTACTCTTTCACTGTCTTCCTCATGGCATTTGTAAAACAGTTCATCAAACCAAAGTCTAATAAAAATGAGAAATCTGATTATATACTTATGGAGATATGTGGATTAAAATCTCCAACCTTCTACTGTAAATTGTACAATAAAACAGTGTACAAATAATCCTTGACTTCTTAATGAATAGAGAATTGTATTAGAGAACTGCCATTCTGATCAGATTGCTGTATACACCAAATAATCCGTTTAAAATATACAATAATTTGTTGATATTGAGGATTTGCATTCTAGGTACCATTTAGCACATTTATTGCATGTATAATTTTAGGACCAATTGTTTACAGTAAAGAATAAAGAAAGCACACAATCATTTAGATATGATTTAATAAATTGATTTCACTGTCGATGACACTGATGGATCAAATTCGACTCTGGTCTAACTCTACTGAAAGTACTGCTGCTGCAGCTGAAATCAGTCTGGCTCTGGTGCATTCTATTGTTAGATAACTGTTCTGATCAGACTTTGCCTACCTGTGATGCATCTTGGGGAAAAACTGCATCGAAAGCAAACATCTTGGGTGGAACCTGGTTGCCCCTTTTCTGAAAAGCATTCTGACCTCCACAGGTCGCTGGGTCATAGAGTGTGATTTGCTTCTTACGGGGATCGACTTTTAAGAAAGAGCTGGACTCAGATGTGTCTCTGGCAAGCGTGGAAGAAATGCGCACCATGACTTTGACCTGTCAGCAAACACAAAAAGATGACCACATTTGATGAGACTGTTGGATGCACTAGACTCTTGTATGTTGAATGAACTTTCCAAAAACACTCGACCCAAGCCACTCGACTCACTTTGCTGTAGCTCCATGGAAGTCAGTGAAGACACAGGAATGATTACAGATAGAACTTGGTCTAAAATGCACATTGCATAAAGCCAGAACTTGTCTCTGTCTACTTCAACAAGCACCTCGTGTATTTAGAATTACAAGGTACCTCATGGTGTTTTAGTGCCCATGTTACTCAAGTACAACGATGAAGTATTACATCACCTTGTCTTACTCTCGGTATAAATTGAAAAGTAACTGTACCCTAGTGGCCCAATTAAGAAAGCTGAAATGTAATCTAGGCTGCTAAACTATCAGAACTACTGCAGTTTCTACACAGTAGTGTGATCAATAAGACAAGCACATAAAAGCCAGATCTGTAATTTACACCTTTCTGATTCTACCCAAATGCAAAAAGATGAACTGCTCGCATCTAAGTGTCATCATCAAACAGTTGTGAAAAGAGCCCTGTTTTAATGGTCAGATTTTGAAATCATCATCAAGGGAGTGAAATGTAATAAGTGATAAAAGATTTGTTAAAACATGTTAGTTCACAACTCATTAAATGGCTACATAAGACGTTATTTCTAGACAAAAATACATCTTCATGGATTTAATGAGATTATACTGCATCATTAGCCCACTTGGTAAGCAATTTAGATGCAAGTAAGACAGATGATAATCGGTCTTGTTTTGGTTCTCCCCATAAATTCACTACCTGCAGACAAATCAGTTCCTGAACTTTACAGGGCAAACCTCACCTCTTTGCCAGCTTTTGCCTTCTAGCCACACATTCATTTACTTTGTCCTAGGGCAGACTGACTTTCATGCCAACCAGAGCTTTTATCTAATTGTTTCGTTCTAACTATACCTCAGTTGTATTAAAAACCACGCATGGTTGGCATGCAAGTCACCATGAAGAGGCACCTCAGCACAGGGTGGGCACTCAGCCACTGCTGGGGATGGCAGAAACACACTGGGAAGTGTAGCTCCAAAAGTCAAGCCAGGCTGTGGTTCCTGTCAGCCTCAATGAGATTGGTGCTCTTCGTATGTAGACCTCATTTCATGCTTGCCCAAACTCATCCCACATGTAAATAAATCATCTGGTCTGAGAGGTCAAATGTGGGAAAATTCATTTTTTTTACACAGCTCCTCTGAAGATAATAGAATGAGACCAGAAATCAATCTAGATTGTTCAGTATTTTTGTGATGTCGTCTCTATATGCTTGTGAGTCAAATTGGTAATGTGAATACAATTTTAAACCAGGAAAACAACTTGTCATTAGATGGTGAAATGGTCAAGAGTCTGATTTCAGTTTTACATGACTAGTTGAGGGGAAAGAGGAAGAATACAGCTTGGGTGTGCAGGGGTTCTCTTTTCAACCACTCAGCTCAGCAGTTATGAAACCTAACACCTAACCGAAAAAAGCCACTTCCAACATTTTGCCCAAGGCATTAATCTAATTAGCAGAGCTAATTTCTACTGAGGACAAAGACCATCAACACCCCCAGTCAGTTGTAATGAACTGGGCCTGGTTTATTTCAGCCCTAGGTGTCCTGGCAGCTCAGAATAGAGGCACTCGTCAAGTAACCACAGAGGGGAGGGAGGGCAACACTGAGTCCTGGAGGAGAAAGAAAACTAAAACATATAATCATAGAATATCCTGAGTTGGAAGGGACTCACAAGGATCATCAAGTCCAAGTCCTGGCTCCACACAGGACCACCCAAAACTCAAACCAGGTGTCTGAGAGCATTGTCCAAACGCTTCTTGAACTCCTGCATAGTGGTGCCATGACCGCTTCCCTTGGGGAAGCCTCTCCCAGTGCCCGACCCCCCTCTGGGTGCAGAACCTTTCCCTAACCCCCAGTCTGACCCTCCCCTGTCCCAGCTCCATGCCGTTCCCTCGGGTCCTGTCGCTGTCCCCAGAGAGCAGAGCTCAGCGCCTGCCCCTCCGCTCCCCTCGTGAGGGAGCTGCAGGCCGCCATGAAGTCAGTAATATCAGTCTTCACCTCTTTTCCTATTTTCAATTTTAGATGAGCTAGGTTTTTCTATTGTATCCTATTTTGAACAGATGTCACTTTATAAGAGTATTAGACTGATCTTCTAGTAACCCAATTAACTGCTATTCTTCAACTAAATCAAATAAAATACTCGCTCTAGTTTACAAATCTACTTCCCTATAAGTTTACGTGCATCTTTGGCTGCTGTGAATCCATGTCCTCCAGATCCTTGATCATTATGTGTAAAGGAGAGCTAACTGAATACCCCAAGGGTAAGTTTTTTGTTGTTTTGTTTTGTTTTTTAGAAAGGAAAGTAGGTGAAATCTAACAACCCTTCATATATAGGTATGAATACATTCTTTCTGCCCTCAAACTGTATGGATGCTTCATTTCAAGTTCAGCTACCAGTTTTGTACCAGTATAACATCACAAGCTTTGGGCCCTGACTTAAACCTCTTCACACAAAACCAGAATAATACCTGTCACTTCTTACTGAAGTAATACTGCAAATCCTCCTAACTTCCAACAGCTATAGTGATAGAAGCTCAAGCATCAGGTTTGTCTTTCCCTGGAGTAAAAGATCAATTTAACTGAAATCCTAAAAATTTAGTAGCATCAGATAAACCGAATGAACCACTATAAAAAGGAACTCATCTCAGAAGTCCCAGGAGATGTCTAATGACATAAACTTTCTGACCATTCGGCTCCTCAGCTCTAGCAAATACAGACAATTCACAAGAAAAATACGCTATTGCCATGAACCTCTGTATTTCCTGTGTATTGGGGAGTTTTATTTTCAGATCTAATTTTTCCTGTGTGTTAGGGCAAAGGAATACTGCATTGACTATATGTGGGTATCCTGATAACCGAGCTACTTCTCATTCTGAAGACAGTTTGTTTGCAGCTGGTATGAAGAGGTCTGCGCACCTGGGCCTCAAAGGACTGGCAGTTGCCGTTAGGTAGGCACTCTATTATTAAACATTATTATGCATGTAACTTAAACCCAAGGATTCATGCAAAATATTTCCCAATAGCAGTTAGGATGACAGTAAATCAACTAAGCTACAGCAGTAGAAACGATAGAAGAAGACGGCCATTTCACAGTCTTTCAGGCGATTTACGACTGGGGGATAGCAGGGGGAGGTTTGGAGTCCGTGCTGACCCCTGCAATCCTCGCCACGGGGGAGGCAGTGCGAGAAGAGGAGAATGTAATTCAGCCAGCTATGGGGATAGCACAGGAACTTAATGGACTTAAAAGACTTCGGTTCAATTTAAGGAACAGACAGGTTGAAGATCACAGTGACGCTCTGGGGAAGGCAGAAGTACAGTATGGTTAATTTGAAACTAACTGAACAGTGAAGTTTAAGAACTCTATTACTTTACGCTTGCAATTTATATTTAAATAAACTGTAAATTGAACTTCTTCTTAAGAAGAAAGCAGGTTTTCTGCTTCACTTCCTATGTGTCATTACTGCTTTAGTCCAATGCTACAATTCTCCACTAATCTCTTGTAATTGAAGGGTTTAAGAGATACCACTTGTGATTAATGGGACCACTCTGTCTGCCAGAAATTCTTATTTGAATCCCAGTGATCGGGTCTTGGCAGCGCCCAGCCTTAGACGCACCTCTGACTGTTTCTACAGGGAGAGATGAAAGCCCTCTCTTGAGACATGGGCTGCTGGTAAAACAAACAACCCGGGTCTAATTTTGATCTAAGTTTACACTCCTGCAAATCTGGCTGAACTCAGCAAGAATTACCCTAGCTTAAGAGTGGAGAGAAAGAATAAAAGAAAAGGTCACTTGTTCTGCATCATTACTGTGCCTCTTCTAGGACATAAATTCACTTCTTAATTCTGCTCATGCCGGAAACATTTGTTAATGTATTTTCTCCTGTGAGATCACAGGATTTGATTTGACAACTATTAAATCCAACAGGACTCCCATTTACTTCTCTGGACATCAGTTCCTACCTGGGAATAACTGTTCTGTTCTTGAATGAGTTTTACAGTCATTTACTTCCGCAGTATTATACCTGATATGCAATGGCATAAATAAAAGCAAAATTGGATCTGTACTGCTTAGATTTCCTCAACAGGGTTTCTTTATATTTCTTGCATACATATTTATATTTAATTTCTGTGCGTAATTATATTAAACTATTTTTAAAAAAATGCATAGATGTATAGATGTTTTCTGAATTTATATATAACTATATATATGCATTTTTTTCATAATTTTCTCTCTATGTGGTAATTATGGGCATTAAATAGTCACTGTTCATTCATGGGTACTACTCAGTAGCATCAAGGGAACATTGCTGTAATATCACAATGCTTTCGTACCATAAAAATAAACACAGACCTTTTAATTGCTTCCATTGCAATTTCAGCTGCCTGAACCATATTCCTTTGTTTTCTCCTTTTTTATCTAGTGCATCCCTACAAATACATCAACTATTTCTTGAAGATGGCATTTGCTAATTGCACGATTTTTTCCTGTTAAACTCAATTTGTGACCTGTCATGGACCTTTTGTTATGTTCTTTCTCTGCAGAGAAGGACAAAGGTTCAGCAAGCTCTGCAGATTCAAACAACTGGTGCCATTGGAAAAAAAAAGAGAAAACCTAGTGCAGCCCCAGCCACTGACACTCCCATGTCTCCTGTGCCTGCAGGGGTCTGTCTGGAGGACCAGCAGTGAAGTGAGTGCGGAAGAGGGGAGAGGTAAGCTCTGTCAAATCCGTACCAAAGAAGAATAACTACAAGCAGAGGCTGGAATGAGGCAATGGGGATATTATCACTTCCTTCTACTCTTGCCTGTAAGATTTCATTTGGGGTTCATTTATCTAATTACTGCAGGGATAGGGCTAGACAGCTGTTGCTTTGGGCACTGTGCTTGCCTTTATGAGCTGCCTTTCTCATCAATCATTCGAGCAGCTTCTGCTGGACGTGTGCTGAGTAGTGGTGGGAGGCAGGAGCTGTGATGCAGTCATGGGCGAGACAGGCCAACCGGGGCTATTGAGCTGTATTAGCACTCCATCAATGTAATGGCAATCACTGGCTGCAGGAACAGCCTTATTGGAGGTTAATGAAGAGTGGGTTTTGTAATTTCTCACTGTTACAGTTGTAAATAATGGTGGCAGGCATGCATTTTTGTTGTAGTCAGCCACAAAACACTACAGCACAGGAAAATCTATGGCATCCCAAGTGCTTAAGCACATACATGCTTTTGCATGATGGATGTAAAGCTAGAAGCCTTTCTACAGTGCCCAGAGAATAGAGAAACAGTCTCTTAAGTATTTTCAAGGGTCTTTCCTACAGATCATGAGACAATTAAATGATTGTGCTAAAATGAAATTTGGAAAGTTAAGATAAACAGACGGAGCAAGAATGAGACAAATAAAGATTTGTACGAGTGGACAGTGTTTTAATGGAAGTCTGCTGGTCACATTTGGCAAAAAAACTACAGTAAATTATGCTGATGTATATTGGTCAGGAAACCATGTGTACATGGGCCTCATTCTCCTTCCTCCCTTTCTGTTCTCACAAAGGTAACTCTTGTAGGTGTCAGTGCCTCACTTCAGCAGAAATTAGAAAACAATCAGGCCAGATCACTCACATTCAGTGTGGAAAGGGCTGTCGCTATTACTGCAAGCAACAAAATACTGCTCTGGAAAAGCAATGAAAACAATTGAAAAAAAAATCATTGGGCTCGCAGGTCTTATTTTTTTTTCTTTTTTTAACAACCGTCCCTCTGTTTCTTTCTCGTGCCATTGCTAAAACTAGTAAGGAAACATTTCCTTTACTGGCTCATCAAGCCCATCCTGCACAGCAGCTGAACTAATTGGCACTTCCAGCAATAAAGGGGAGTAGTTTACATGCGTTGTAACCAAACACCAATGTTGTTATTCTTATCTTAAGAACTTACCCTTATCAGGGTTGTATCTTTTTGTTGATTGCCTGATGTAACTTTATTAATAAACTCAGTAAAATCTGGTGTGAAATACACTCAGGTCACAGGGCATGGCTCGGTGACCTCTGTCTTGTTTGTGTCAGCAGTAGCTTTGAGTCTTGTTCCTGTAATTTGGTAAGGCTGAAAGACAGTGCTGAGCACCTACACCATCTGAAACCAGCATGTACGTCCCATCAGCCCAGTCACTCAGCTCTCACACTGCTACTTCAGCATTTGATAGATAACACAGAGCATTGCAAATTTGTTCTCTTCTTAAAAGAAAAAAAAAAAAAAGACATAAGGATCACCCTACCCTGTCATGGAAACAACCTTTCCCTAAATTTCCCCTCATGCCAAAGACATTCTGTGTTCCTTGTTTTCCTTTTGTTTGATTCTGATCTCTTTGAGGGAAGTCTGCATTTCAGACCTGCACAGCTGGGGCAATCTGTGTGTTGCCTCAAGCAGGAGGAGGATTTTTCCCAGCTTCTGACACTCTCCACATGCATCCACAGAACCGTATCTGCAGCTATGATGGAGCCAACAACAGCCTAACTGAGCTCATGTGTGGGGATGAAATTTCACCTTTTTTTTGGAGAATATCTATAAGTGGCACTGTTACAGATACTTCCATAAGAACTGAAAAACATAGAAAAGCCTTCAGCAGTCCCAGCATGAACAAGACAGGATCAGCTGGCAAATCATCCTCCCTGCAGTAGATCTGCAGATACATAAGCATGTGCCCACTGGTAAAGTATGCAGATGCCTTCCTTAAGCCTCTAGCATACTACTACTGACAAAAATTTGCACTGACCCTCTCACTCTGGTAAGAGTTTATTTTTCTGAGCTGAGAAGCAAGTACAGATGGCTGCCATGAATTTCAAGTGCTCCTCATTTCCTTGGCATCAGATCTCTTTACCTTTCAAAATCAAACCAATATTTTGCTTCACTTCAGTGACCTTTTAGAGTACAGCTTCCCACCCCTTTCCCCCTTCCTTTTCTCATCTTAATACAACCATTTCACAAGGGTCTTCAGATAGGGAGCATTTGTCTAGCAAATGAAACATGGCAAAACCTGTCCTCTGGCACAAAACGGCCAGCATCTTTTCCTGTAACTTTCATCCTCTGATACGGTGTGGCCATACCAATGGTCTACTAAGGTGGTTCCTTGCCTGTGATCATTTTTCAACCATGCCTGGAATTGTCTGGGAGAGTGGTCTACCAGCCCAGTATCATGCCAGGGACCTTGTTATCAATGCAGGAGTACAGATGATTGAGTTCCGGTGCCCAGGAAATGTTTCCTGGTCCTGTTTAATTGACATTATAATCCTAGCCACAGAACACTGCACAGCTTGGCCAAACTATCCCTTGTTTTAATACAAGAAACTCAGGTGGTACAGTACTGGCTTTCCAAGCAAGTGATGTGCCAAATGTTGCTCTGTTCACATTCCAACACAGCTTGGCATCTGCAGACCATGCAGAGAAATCAACAAAGCCCAGCAAGCACATCTCTGACACCAGTAAAGGCAAGTCTCCCTAAAGCAACTCCTTTCCTCCCTCTTGTGATCAATGACAAGGCAGCCTACACGGGGTTATGATCAGCCTCCATGGCAGGAAGGAGCAGGCAGCACCAGATTAGCTGGCTCCTTCTCATAGGCTATGCTCATATCCCACTGCAGTGCAGAAAGACTAACGGGATTTTTGTTTCACCCACTCAAAGTTCCCTCTTAGAAACCTGCCCTTCCAGCACACCAGAGCTGTACTGACGTGGTTGCTGAAAGGACTGGTGTGGACAGAAAGCGGTAGCAATAACAACAGTAGCAGTGTCTCAGACATGCTCATTGGTAATTATGTTTGCTGTAGAGTTTCAGTTTCCTTTCTGTGAAGCTATGGGAATGGTGCACACGATGTGGCTTGGTAAGTGTAAGCCGGCAGGTCATCTCAGGCCTAATTAGAGAGAGGGTAGCATCGAGGGCTTCGCATTATACATTCTCAGGAGAGCAGGAACTCCCAGATGAACAAGGCTCTCTGTTTTTTGTCTCAGGAAACAAGAATCTCGGTGGAAAGAATGCAGATAAAAGACAAAGTTTCTCTTACGCGTGCCTTTGAGATGTCTTTCCAGTGCTAGAGAGACAAAGTATATACAGGTATTGCACAGAAGATGTATAATCACAATTGTAAGCTTTTTCATTATTTATAAAGGTGATCTTCACGACTGCATACAAAAAAAGATTCCCCAGTCTGCACATAACATTGTATGGCATAGCACCATAAATAATGAGTAGGAATGCAATCAAATAAGAAGGATTTACATTATTTAAACCAAGCTGGAAGAGGTGAAAAATTACAATTTAATGTATATAGGTGTTGAAAAAGATGCGTAGAGCTTTGGAGTGGCAGTTGGTAATGACAGCCAGTAAATAAAAGGGACGGTTCATGGTACTTACTAGGAAAAACATTTGGGAATTCATGTGGAAAAAAAGAAGCCCAAAGAAAGTAAGGGGCTGGCATTGCTAAAGACAGTCCACATAAATGGAAGGAGATACAATCATCACATTAAATGAGATATCTAATATGCATTTGAATATTCAGAGAAGAAATAGAGTCTCTAGAAGGGGAGCATAACCACCCTCCAGTGCTGTATGTGGCATGAAACATCCAGCAAAGACTTCAAGGATTAGAGTTAGATGCTTTAGCAAGAAATTTAATATAGTATAATGTCAGTGTTATCAACAATAATTCCTTATTTACCTGGAAGCATATGAGATCTGAATTTGACCCTTCTTAGGAACAACCACGAACAAAAGGAAACTCAAAAAAGGAGCAAATGATAAAACCAAGGTTCTGTATCTAAGCAATGAAATTATTTATATGGTTAGTAAACCTTCCATCCAAAGATCCTGCAGGGCTTTGCAAAAGCTCCTGACAGGATTACGACCTATTTACAGTTATGCTGATTTTCCAACTGAAGAAATAAAGCATAAGAATAAATGAATCATCCAAGATCCCAGGAAATGCTTGTTTTACTTAAATAGACTACCTGAACTCTAGTTCTTCCTCTTCCTATGGTGTAACTGTAATATTTCCAGGGGCATAAATATGACATTAAATCTACCTTTTCTTTCATGTTATATCACATCTAACACTACCTGCATGCTTCTGCTTTGGCAGTGGTACAGGAAAGCACAATAGCTACAGAGCCTTAGCAGCCAGCCACTTAGAATTAATGAGATCCATTTGTAATGCTATATATTATCTATAATTAAAAATACATTTGTTGAGACTTAAAAGAAATATGCGGAATGAATTTTTATGGTGGGCTTGATTCCGCATGCCTCTGAAATGAACAGGATTACTTACTGTGCTTGGGACAAGAAAACAAAAGGCTTTACAAGCTGAATCTAAAGGTTCACATAAATATGTAATATCCCATCTCCAAAAGGGACCAACCTTGTGAGCCTCACACGGTGGTGGGCTGCGCTGACATCCCACTGGTCCCCTCATGGCTGTGGCTTGACAATACCTGCCTGGCTCACTGTGCCAGCGTGGTCCATTTCCTTCACCCTGCGTCCTACCAAGACACAAACTAGAGGGACCTCCTAGTGTCAAGGGAGAGCCACAGGCCCTGATGATCCAGCTTGTAGTCTGAACCAAATCTTACCAGCCTCTGTAAGCTTTTAGCACCTACAGCATCTTCTGCCAAGTATTCCCATGCCTTATATACATTTCTCATAGATAACATCTTCCTTTTATTATATTTTTTAAAAGAGTCCGCTACCTGCTTACTTTATTTGATGCTGCCTAGTTCTTTAAATCAGAAGAGACAGCTGTCTTAAGCTCTCTGGGTCCCTATGAGTTGCACAGCACTCCTCATGCTTCCCCCCAACCGTCCACGATGTAAGCAAAGCCTTATTTGATTCTCATTAAGTCCTCCATATCTCTTACTAATCCTGCTGCTCTTCTCTGTATCTCTTCCAGCACCACTCTGCCCTTTTTGACATGGTGCACAACGTTCATGGCGCAAATGTTCAATAGATTTCTTAATAATAAAGCAGCATACAGAGTATTTTTACTTTGTTCTTTATGCCTTTCTTAACTAGTTCTAACATCCAATTGCTTTCTGACCAGTAGAGATCATGGAGCCGAAATTTGCAGTAGCCACTAGAAGGCACTACAACCTGACTCTTACCCCTGAAGGCAAGGAAAGCCAACAACATTTCTCATGTCTGAGAAAATTTGTTCCTAATGCCGGAGGATCAGCAAACTCTGCTTCTGGTGGTACACAGATGCTCTTACTTACTCAGAAAAATCCAAAAACATATTATCTAAGTCTATGTTGCCACTGCAAATGATCTCTGTGTTGTACTCTGCGGCATTGGTTCTTGGGCACGCATCTGACTACAGGAAGGGTGCAGCTCATCTCCGCTGCATCCTGTGTTCCCATGGGAAGAAACACAAGCATGCAGGCAAGCAGGATGGTATGGTGCACCTAGCACTGATCCTGGTCTGTCTGACCACAGAACCACGACGTCAGGACTGTACATCTTTCCTCATGGCACAGACACAGACAGTGTAGCAACCGGCTATAGCCATCTGGCAGAAGCAACTGCAAAGAACCAGAAAACCCAACTTTGTTGAGTGCAGTAAATGTGCTTTTTGTACCAAGTGTAACTAGCTAAATGATACCAAACCAGAAAGGCAGACAAATAGACAGACAGAAAGAAAACTAAACAGGAATCCCCAGGGGAAAGCTAAATAGAAACAGTACTTTGACAAATGAAACTTGCCTCACATCACAGTGAGCAACTAACTTCTTACACCATGGTTGTGGTTTATGGCATAGCATTACTACTGACCCTCAACCTTGATCAATTCAACTCTGTAGCATTGTTCAACCAAGAAACAGCCCGCAAAATACCCATCTGCTTGGTGCCGCTTACCACTAATGATTTCATCCACTGCTTGCAGCCTTGTTAAATGCCTTAATAAATAACGGCAGTGTTTGTGAATGGACTGGGTAACTATAAACACTTGCCCTGGAATTAATATCTACCACTTGCTAGTAGTCTTTGCACATGCCCTAAGACATAATTCTGCAATCTTAACTCAGGCAAAACTCCCATTGTTTTCAACTTTAACTGCCATTTCCTGACTTTTGCACGCTTAACCATGCAACCTTAGCATTGCTTTAACGCTGATGTTCACCAGCAGAATAATTCATTATGTTGTGTGTAGCTTAGGGACTGTGTAATTCTTTCTAGCAAGTAGCAGCCTTTAATGAATGGCACCTGATCAATAATGCAGAATTCAACATTTGAGAATAAATAAAAATCCTTTTTCATGAGGGGTGTCTGTACAAAATGTCAAAACCATTTATCAAGGGTCCAGACTGATAGCCTGCAGCTGCTGTCCACAAGAGCTATAAAAAAGAACTTTGCTGAGACCTGCAAATATGTTTTTTGTGTTGAGTGTAATTAGCTTTTTCCATAACCAAGACACAAAATAAGGACTTACTGAGTATAAATGCAATGGTCATTACAAGAGCTGTTTTAAAGCAAAACTTTGTCAAAATAGTACTTTGTCCCTAAGCTGCTAGTTATACAGGATGAAAAATGCATTTGTATTTGGGTTTCAAAACCTCAGATTAATGAAGCAATCAGACAAACATTACAACAAAGAGAATGGTAGGAACTTTACCTCTTCCTGATATCTAAGTGAAGCACATATGGAAGGAGTAAGTAGTTTTGATTGTTACGGAAAGCTTTCATTTTTCTTAGTAAATGATCTAACAGAGAAGCATATGGCAACTCCACCTCCTTTGCTGATAATTTGCATCCAGCAGTAAACAGAGTAGCAACAGTTAAGGTACATAATCACCTATGACAGATATGAGCAAGATGATGAAAACAGGAGTCTAATAAGTTTGCTGCAGTCCTGCAGGGCTTAACAAATTTTACTGTAGCTGCTAAAGTGATCCTGCCTCGTCAAATCCTAAAGCCAGAGCAATCAGTTTTCTAGATATATTATTTATCTGAGTAGCTAAGAGTGTAATCTCATTCTGGACTCTGTATCCAAGCAAGGCTCCCTCCATTGCACCTACTGCGAGGATGGGAATTACGTCAGCCACATAAGCTTCCTATCCGAAGATCAGCAGCCTAGGAAGCCTTTGCCTTTAGCTAGCCTGAACTACACTGACAATGTGATTGCTTTCTTTTCTGATGCAGACGGAAAGAACAACCTGGTGGTGGATAAGAACAAGTGGAAGACCTCAGTGAGGCTGAGCAGGCAACAATTCCATGTCTCCCTCCTCTTTCTCTTGGACGTGGGAGACAGAGCTGTCTGCTTCATCTCCTCTGCACTCATGAAATCCACGCTGGTCACGGTGATGTCACCATGGGTCATCAACGAGACCCAGCATTCTCAAAACTGAGATCACTCAGCAAAGGCCACAGTGCCTCTGGCGGGCAGCAATTCCTGCAGAGACACTACATCACTGTTGTCACTAGCGGAGGTATCCTAGCTATTACACCGAGGAATTTGTTCTTAAATCCATCTCTTTAAAAAGTCCTTTTCCACCTACTACAAAAATGTCTATGGTAACACTGCTATTTGTCACGGGTGGCACTGCGTGCCATACAGTGGCTATGAAAGTAGCAGTCAGCACACAAGTTTCACAAATGATTGAAGCAACTAGCCTTCTCTTGAGCAATAAAAGGATCTCCCACTTTAAGATAATTTATCCTCCATGCTTGTCACTACTGTAGCTTAGTATCAGGGAAGAAATGATCTTTGATGCCTTGTAACATTTTGTCACTCAGCACAAAATAGAAAGATTAATGAAACCAAAAAAAATAGGTTGGTTGTTTTTTGTTTTTTTTTTTTCTTTTTAGAAGCATCTTCCCACAATATTTTAGAGCATAGGCAGAACAAATAAGCAAGGTAAAATATAGCAGAAAGATAAAAGGGAGAAGATACCACAACAAATAACGCACAGTGGATTTTTTATGCGCAGCATAGAAGGAAGCTTGATGAAATATTCACACTCCAAATCTAAATGTGATCCTCAGTCAGCACCATGTGGTAGGCAAGGAGACAGCTCTACTGCCTGCCTGTCTGGTGAGGGATGGTTTTATACCACAAAACCTGAACAGGGTATGTCTGATGTAAGTGAAACTGCATGAGTACAGACTGATCATATACATCAGTATGAAATGTGAGAAGCACAGAAAGGGAGTGTGGCCAGGGTTGGGACAGGATCCAAAGGAGAGTCATGCCAACCACAACAATATTCAGATTTTTCACTGGTGGAGCCAAAGCCAAAACTTGGATCAACTTGGATTTTCCTCATTTCTTTCACTACACAAAATCTTTCCAAATAGTTCCAGGAATTGACAGTGTACCACGTTTAGACAGAATGGACCAAAGATTGGTCCAGCTGGAAAGTCTCAGGTACAGTCACAGACATTAAGGCAAGTACTGTGGATTTTTAATTGGCCTTCTGAGGCACTTGTCTTCATCCCATGTCGTCCAGCACTATAGCTGTACATTAGCCCTACATTTTTTAAGGACTGTCATCACAGCAACACTCATCTGGGAGGCAAACCATGCATCTCTGTGCTTACTTCTCTAATAGCTAAGTATTTTTCATTCTTACAAAGTATCTTTGCTACACAAGGCAAAATTAAGTTATAGATCTTGTCTTTGGAAAGAATGCATCTCCACTTATGGTATATTTACATCTGGCTTTTGATTCAGATTATTTACTAACGTAGATCCTAATAAATGGTAATCTGTCATGGTTCATACACCACCTTGTCTATTCCACTACTCTTACTGTATTTCTGTTAAATGCTACATATCGTACCTGACTGCATGTGAATGCTCATTAGCTAATATTCAAAACAATTTAGGGTAAGAATATTGCATATAAACTCATCAATGTAAAGGAAATTCACTCTGTCATTAATTCCTACCAATTTGCCTACATGTTGCAAGAAACATGTTCTCTGTCAAGATGCTTGAGGACATATCCCATTCATTGTGTAATAACAAGACAGAGCAAGGTACATTTTCAATGCAGTGACTAACTCTGGATCTCCTCGGTAGTGTGGGATTCAGTAAACCTCTTAACATTATTTTAATTAAGCTGTTACAGTCCATCATGTCAAAACATAAAAATACAGATTATATAAAACTACATTAGGGGATCTCACAAAGCCCTGATTAATGACCTGATAGGTTGTAAAATGAATCCGAACTGTAAATTTATACTGAGGGCTTTTCTAAAATGTGAATTATTGACTTGACAGATTGTAATAACTCTTTCCAAACTATTCTGGTCTATGGTTCAAATCTTTTCTGTATAGCTCACTGACATGCACAGTGAGTCTAATTTACTGTGTCTCTTACTGCATGAACATCCACAGACCGCAACATCCTCTAAAATGGATTCTGAAATATTGCAAGTGACCAGAAGGACAAAGGCATGAGGAAGAAGATGTCATTTATCTATAATGACTTCCAGGTAACTCAGAATCCCTCCTGCTAGCTCACCTGGCAGAATAGTTTCTGCCATTAACGAAGCACACCAATGCCTGAACACGATACATGAAATCTACTTTACGCATCAGCCAGCTTGGCTTTCCAGTGATTTCATTAGAAAAAAAGGTGGTTTATCTGCTGCTTCAGTATGCCATTATTTTCTACAGCCCTAACACACGAGATGTTTCTAATACCTAACAGACTACATTTAAACTGCTATTACCTGGAGCCTCAAAAAAACACTTGAGTCCAAACTTCTTATCTGGACATATTTTAATCACCTTTTAATACCTCTGTAGACTGGAACAAACCTCAGCTCATCAGGCAGGAAAACTCGGGCACTGCAGGGGAAGAATGCATTCTGGATTACATGGTGCTCAGCCCCTGCAGCCCCTTCAGATGAAACTCAAGCCACTCAATTCTGCCAACTGACACTCACTGTTGCAAATATTTACAGAAGGCATTAAAATATCATCTCCTCTCCTCTAGACAGTAGGGACAGTACACTCAAAGCCTATCTTGCCAAACCTCTTCAGGGTGGCATTTATTTCCCTGAAGCTATAATTCCAAACTCAGATCAGCCAGCAAATTTTGTAAAATGCCTTATTTTCCTCTTGGTAAGAGAAGGACTCTCAATTATACCTACTTTTTTTTTTCCTTTATCTTGTTGCAACATAAGCAGTTGAAGCTCTTTTAGTTACAAGAAATCACAAACATTTTAACTTGACAACTTTCAATTACATCTTTAAAAAAACTGAAGACTCAGAACTTCTGTTTTGTCAGGACAAAGACTTTGACCAAAATACAGGTTTTTTTGCATAGAAATAAAAGTCTCCATGACTGATTTTTTCTGAGAAATGCTGAAATTATTTTAGATGAATTCTAAATGTTTGTGTTGATAAAACAAAATACTTTCCTCTTACTGACTGTCAAAATACATTATAATGTGTAATGTAAAGTATATTTTCATAAACAGAAAGTCATTTTGAAATGAAAATTCTCCATACTTATGGACTACCATAATCTCAAATTTGTTTTGTTCCAGAAAATAAATTAAAACGAATTGGAAACAAACAAACAAACAAACAAAAACCAGCTATTTCTAGCTCAGTCATTGGTTCAAGTTTCAATCAATTCAGTCCATTTTTAGATAATCTGATTTGGTGACTACTGGGGAGTAGCATGACATGACAATGAGGAGCTATCCAGAAATGTAGCTACTAGTACAAAGAATGACGTAAGATATTTAAGTTCATGCTGTAGTAGAACCAGACCTACTAACTGGACGTGTATTAAGCACTTAAGTACTGAAAAAGTAAAGCAAATCCCAGCATTAAAAAATAATTATTAAAATTTCACATCAGACTTCAAATAAACGAGGAAAATAAGACTGAGCAAATTGATGTCTCTAAAAAGAGTTCTAAGCACATAATTATATCTTTTTGAAGTAGTGTTAACATGTATTTCATAGAGCTAATCTACACTTTGTTACTCTCTCTAGAGATGCATACTCGAAGTCTACATATATCCAACACGTTTCCCCATTAATAAAACCCATTTATAATCTTTGTATAAAACAACATGAGTTAAGAAAAAATCCCCAAAATCCAACCTAAAAGACAATATATTTTTGTGCAGAAAACTTTGAATAGGAGCAGGAGTACATGGCACACTACCCAGAACCTGCATTTTCCAGAGTCTGAAAAGGAAAACAATCATGCTTTTCATGTATAAACCTAGGAAAGCATACAGAAATCTGAATAGTACAGCCTTTGCAAATAGTTCCTGCACAAGAATAAAAATGTAGTATGCAGAACTGCTGTAAAGAAAAATGTAATGGTAGAGATTTAAAATGTTTAAAAAATATTTGATGATATTTGTGCACAGACAAGTCAAACTGTAAAAGATGAAACCCTGGTCCCACTGACTTTATCCACATAATACCTTTCAGGCAGGTTAGGTAATCATAGGACCTCATCAATTTAACTCTTGAAGACTAACAGGATCTTTTCAGACTGGAAGGAAAAGGTTCCACTAGACGTAACAAACAAAAATATGAAAGGAACATCATGACCAGAGTATCCCTCAAAAGTGGGTTCCTCTTGCAACTCCTGCAAGAAGTCAAACTCTTTGGAAAGAGAAAGAGTGCCTGGAGCTGGGGACTGAAGGCTTGACCTAGCCTGCAAGTCTCCTCCACCTCATCCACCATCTTTTTCCTCAGAACAGAAAAAGAAGGGCTAGCTGGAGACCACCAGTGCCCCAAGGCTTGAACACAGCCAATTACTTTAACCTTGCTGATACCGTTGGAGAAAGGAAGGAAGAGAGTCTATGCCTGGCCAAGCACTTGGAACAACTTATGCATCAATACAGCTGGTGTGATAATCCCCCAAACAGGACATAATCCCTATGATGAAGCTCAGCTGCCCTCTGTACATTGGGAACTTTGCAGTTATAATACCGGGGACTATAGTAGAAAGGTTTGTAAGTTACAAGGCGATGAAGCTGGCTTTTCTAGTTCTAACACTCCATGATAAATGGTTAAATAAAAAATTCACTTTGAATTCTCAAGCAGGGAAACTCTAGGAATGATAATACCAAGCATTTCCCTTCAATGTGCAGCACACTACTGCATAAGGCTATTAAGGTATATGCTGTATAACTGGATTTATGCTTTTTTTTTTTTTGGTATCTGGACAATGGTGTGACCTGAACAGGATTTGTTCTGCAGTTACGGTTCCATAGGGATGCTATGAACAATCAAACCACCTGCCAGACTGTGTCACCTAATTGTCCACAGGTGTAAGGAAAGAATCCTTCCTCCTCTTTTCCCTTACCCATGCTGCTGTAGTTTGAAACTTAGTTTAAGATGTCCATTAAATCACCAAGCAATGGCCTTCGATAGAAGCAGCAGGAGACTGGACTGTATGGACCACTGATTTCATCTTTGATAAATACACTCAGGCATGAAGATTAGTTTGTGTGGAACTATTTGATGTCCTTGGATCTCTACCTCATAGTACTCAATGCCTACAAAAGCAGGGTTTCTCCTCCTTCGCTCCCTCCATTCCATTATACATTCATATATAACTCAATTCTTCAGGCCTTATTGCTATGATTCATTAGGTGCATGCTCTTAATTACTTTGCAAGATACTCTACTATCGTGAGGAGAAAAGATCAGCTCTTTGCCCTGAGCATTCAGCAATTGACAAATTCAACACTTAATCAGGCCAAATACTACTCTCTCCTGATGAATTCTGAGGAATGAGATTTGTAAAAGTAAGGCATTGTGCAACATAGCCTCAGATTTCAAAATTAGCTCTTAAATTACTGAGCAAGTAAGTGCTAAGCAGTCCCAGAACCTGCAGAGCCTTCCTTAAAATATCATTCAGGTTCACAGGGAAGGCACAAAGGTGCAGAACTGTAACTGCCAAGACCAAATGACACAGTGCAAGTGTCCACACAACCACCAAAAACGCTGCACCTAATTGGTGGTATCTCCATCCATTCACCACAGACAGTCTGAACAATTTTCTTGCAATTCTCTATCAGCACTCTTCATTTCTCACCTGGAAAAGCTCCACAGCTATTCTAGCCCTAAGCCTCTTCTGGCCAGAGATGGAAACCTGCCAAAACATGCAGGAATACTGTGAATGAGGTGTGCTAAAGAGTCCACTGGGACTACAAACTCATTTTTACACAAGGTCTGAGCATGGGTGTGAACCCAGATGTCTAGAGATAGACTATTGCATTAACTTACTGTGCCATTTGTCTGCTTTCACAACAAACTCATGCTATATTTCATCGACAAGGCTACACTTTGCTTCAGCCACACGGTGACAAAAGCAGGGCTGCAATACTAATTTGTTCTAAAAAAAAGTTCCACGTAGGGCCATCTTTTGTACTGACAGATGATGCATCCTCTTCCACTGACACCACAGGGAACAGTCATCAGATGTCGAGAGGGATTTTCCAAATGCCTTCAGGGACCTAATTAGGCTGCCACTGAAGCTGGTGATAAAATTCCTGTTGCCTTTAGAGGTATGGGTGCAGGGATAGACCCTTGCTGTGCTCTGCAAAAGCTTCTCTCTCATCCATGTGCTATGCCACAGCTCAGGCTCTCTTCTCTATTTTGGACTTTGTCTGTATCCTGGTCCTGTGTGTCATCTGTTTTCTCAGTCCGATTTAGAGGACAGGATCATTGAATCAGCGCTGAACAAACTGATGGCAAAGATAAAAACAACAACAATAACTGCCACTAAAGATCAATTTTTCAGTGCATGATGGAATGGAAATCTGTCCCATCTGAAACCTGTAGAGATTTTTAAAATACTGCTTTAAAAAACATGGAGACTGACTGTTAGTTAAGTATTCCTAGTTTAACACCCTTATTGTGACCAGCTGGAAAATATATTTATCGAGTGGATTCATTGCCATGAAATTAAAAAAGAATAGATTTTTTTTTCAATTTCAGCCCATGATAAATTCCTCTTTTTATTTTACTAGCTCTCTCACATTGTATTAACAGAACTTTATGAAGTGTTTGCCAGGCCAAAGGCTAATCTAATTACACAGACTTCTCTGGATCAGAACGGTTTGTTATAAACTATTACAGTGACTTGGCGTCTGTCTGTGGATGTGTGTGTCTACACAAAATGATAAAATCAATGTTCTCTCCCCCAAGCTGTGAATCTCCAAAACCTTTATGTGCAATCTTCTCAAAAGGTTCCAAATGTATTAAAAAGGGGAAAAAAAAGAAATGAAGAGGTTTTTTTTCTAGTTTGAGTTCATCCAAGATGATAATTTACACAGTAAAATTACTGTGCATCAAACATTGCCCCCCCCAAATAAAGTACTTTAAAATATCTATGTTCATTAACACAGAGATTTAGCTTCCTTTTCTCTCCTCACTATTCCTCCTTCCTCTGATTCTCAGCTGCTCAAACCATTAATGTTCTGTGACAGAACCAATCCACAACTGATACGGAAGACTGGCTTATGCACTGAAGGACCAAAAGTAAATAACTGTTGAGGGAGTCAAGGGAAAACCTACATGGGTATAACGTACTTCTTGAGGGCGTAAAATGTCTGTCGAGGGAGTCAAAAGCAGATGCCTGGTTAGATCCAGCTTTCTTCTGTTCCAGTGCATGAAATTCCACGTGCCAAGCCGCGTACCAGCACTCTGCATGCGGGACAGCTGCACATCCCTTCGCGTGGTGCAAGGGCCCAGAGCCAGTCCATGAAACGTGTACTGCTCCAGCCACATCTCTCCTCCTCGGCCCAGCACACCAGGCACGGCTAGTGAGCAAATCAACCAGCAGGTCAGAAAGCAGGAAGGAGGTCTCACTAGGCTTCAAAACCAGGAGATACAGACCTGGCCACAGGGGAGCTTGAGATGAGGTTCAGCTGCGACTGGTCTCACACACACCTCATGAGACTTGACAAGCTTGTGGAGATCTTAAGCCTCGTTAAAATTGTTTGGCACGTCTCCAGCAGTGCTACCATGTTAAGGTGCTACCTGACTAGCCGTAGATTCCTCCAAGGTGGAGAAAGTCTCTTGAATTGCTAAATAGGAGCAAGCCTGGTTTTCTGGGAGAACACCAGCCTCAAAGGGTTCAGTTAATCAAACACACTAAAAATCCTAACAAATCAAAGCACCAAGTATTTGAGTCAATTTTTTAAGGTTCTTGAGACCATATTAGCTAGTAGACACTAAACGAGCTCCCCAAACTTAACTAGAAAGCAGAGGCATTTCAGGCATCTGTGCTGATGGGGAGTTTTCTGCTTTGTTACAAGAAAATTTCAGCAAAGCTATTCAGGCACCAGGCTGCCTGTATTCTATTAAAGTAACATGACTGCTTCTCCTGTTCAGTCTCTCCTTCTCTCTCTCGCCAACCCCTAAACGTTTTGCTTTAAATTTGATGACCAAAAGGGGCAGAAGAGAGCAAAGGTGACATTACCAGAAAGGGAAGTGGTTACTGGTTGAAGATCACAATGTCATCTGGAGAAGGATGAAAGTGCAGAGACGGGCAGACAGCCTGCCTTCTACTCCTGCCACCTTTAATAACTTCCTTCTTCTTTTTTGTTAAAACTTGAAAATGAAACCATTCAATTCAGATGGCTGCTGCCAGTCTGTCTGCCTGTCAGCCCCAGAAACCAGCTGATTTCTGTATTTCTCTGCAGCAGCATGACAAAGTCATTGCGCTGCTGACTCCAACCTTCACGTAATACCCACAATGTAGGGGGCTCCCGAGGCAGAGCAGCGTATGTGGGAAATCTGCACTCCCACTGCTCAGCCCCAGATGGGACCACTCGTTAAAGGCATGTCAGGAGCAAAGGAAATGCTGAAAGAATAGGTGCCACTACAAAACCTCTCATTTAAAAGCAAAGGCTTCTAGAAAGGCCATTGAAGGAGTACCAGAGCAGCCCTGCAGCTGTTCGGCTCTTGCAACTGAGAACAAAAGATGCAAACACAAGAGGACGGTCAGGACCCACCTAGAGCCCGCTATCCCTCCCATCATTCCCATATGTGGTGAAGCACACGGGGGACTAAGAATGTGGCACAGTACCGCCTATCTGCAGGCTTTCAAGTCTAAGGGGCAACCTGACCATCTTGTTACTAGCAATGTCCAAATTACTCACAATCCAATTCTTGTTCCTAGGGACATGCATCCAGCTCTAATGTCCCATCGAAAGCCCTGCACGGATGTCCCAAGGCATCATTCAGGTAACAGATTTTAAAAGTTTACTTGACTTTGAACTCCATCAAGCTAAGAAGTGATTTCTGAGAAACCACAGCATATGCAGAAGAGAAACCAAAATGTTCTAATTAAAGGCCTTCTCCTGTTATCGGAGCATATTGGATTAGTGCAAACCGCATCAGAGGAAACTAGTTAATCCATGTCTGGTTGATTTGTACACTGGGGAGGCCAAAAGATTTTAGCCGTCAGTATTATTTACAGCAGCTATAACATCCTGTCAGTTTAATGACAGAAAATCCAGCGTTACTTTTTTGGCTGAATGATGAGAGTTTTCTTTTTCAATATGCAAAAAATTCTAACTATCTTACTTCTAAACCAATATTATAAATATACTTTGATTTGTGATGTGATATTAACTTCAACAATATCCATGACACATGAATTAACAAGGCTGATAACCTCCAGAGAGTTGCAAATAGAAACACGATGTCACAGCCATGGTAAGTCATTTCAGGAGCATTTTAATTCCTCATGACAACAGTTCTCTTGATGGAGGGGTGGACTGGGCAAGGCCAGGATTTGCCTGGATTATTCTCTAGAATTACTATCATACATCCTGACACAACATCCACGGTTATGTTCAACTGGAAAAGCATGAGAACTCTGTCATGTCCCACTGCACATATAAGCCAGAACAGCCTGTTCAGCTTTTGTGCTGCTTTCTGGGAGGACATACTAATAAATAACGAGCGTACCTCTAAACACACTCTTTGTTAAAGTGCAAACGAGGTTCTTCATTTATGGTCCCAAAGCTTCCACATTCCAGGTGGGTCGTTTCTGGCCTTTTTCTCCTTGGCACACTGTTTAGACAAAGAAGCGTCTGTATGCTTCACTAACCCTTACATTGTGCTAACTCTGGGCTTGAACTTTCAGGCTAGGTGATATTTTTCCCCTTTTCTAAATGAATGGCTTGTTGAACGCTTTGTTGATACAGGGCTGAAGAGAGGTATATTATACCAAGAGGGACCAGTTTACATACAGCGATACACTGGTATATTTTATTAATGCAATCCATCATTTACCTTATCCTCTCCGTGAACAAAACAAAGGTTAAAATTTATATGTAACTGCCCAATGCAGAGATTTTTGTAAGGCTTGTTTATGAAAAGAGAAAACAGTGTGGGAGTAAAATATAATTCATAACATATAAATATATCCTAAAGGTACAATAAAGATCATGGCATCAGCTGAAATAAAAAGCGTTATGGCAGAAATGGGAGCAGATCCTCACATTAGAAGGCAGTGGATAGATCAGGAACGGAGGCTGAGGAGGATTTGGTAGCACCCCTCTGGCCACACAGATGGAGCACCAGCATTAGCTGAGCATGCAGGACGCTTCTGCCTCTGGTAAGTCCAATAAAGTGCTGTTTCTAGCACGCAACATCTCAAGTATCAGATAATAGAGATATTTGTTACTGCATAAATGGCATCTAGACCGATTACAGTTATACTGTATTCCTCTTTTCACATAACCAGAGTGGAACCAGGTACTTGTCTGCTTGTCCTATCTATCTATAAACAAGTAAGAGGTGGTGAGTTAGCTGCGACTGCACAAAATTTAGGCACCAGATCTTTACCAGATGTAAGTAAGCATTGATCAGTGAAGCTGCTCTTGCAGACCTCTGCCCTGATCTACTTGATCACTGTCTTCCACTACAGCTCACAGACATCTTCCTCCCTTTTTATAACAGAGTAGTGTCAGCAGGACGCACAGGGGAAGCTGGATGGGAGGGAAGACACTGGTTGGTGTAAGAGGAAAAGACAGGTTCCAAAAAGGGGAAACAGAAGACAGCCCTGAGGTGAATGTGAGAGGGTGAAAAAGTGGCACTGACGAAGACAAGGTAGACGGCCCATACTCCTGGAAGCAAAGACAAGGCAAAGACAGCAAGATGTAGTCAGGGGATATATTCTGTAGAGTAAGAGTGATATTGTGGTCCTGAAAACTAGACAGACAGCAAAAGGGCAGGGTGGAAGAGTTAAATATCACAGTCATTAATGAACTGAAATTAGATTATAAATCCTTTGGGATCTGTCACCCACTGTGGTAATGATGTGCTGCCCTGCCTCTTCATTTCACTGCAGAGACCATTCTGCTTATGAGACTGTAAGCAATTAGAACCAGAGCCCTCACCTCCATAAAATATATCGGAAGACACACAGATTGGAAGAGAAGCACATCACAAACTACATATTTGTGTTGGAGCTACTACAAAGTATATAAGAAATGCCATGGAATACAATGTTTTTGGCAGCTGCACTCTGCTTAAATCAAAAATAGGAAAGATAAAAAGCAAAACTACTAGACGAGAAGAGGCTGCAGTTACCACAGACAAAACTTCTGTATCAGAAATGGAATGGAAGAGAGAAGACAGTGCCCTACTTCACTTAATTGGGAGTTGATCACTTCTGTCATTATTAGTTTAACAACAAACAGTCCTCATTGGGAACAATTGATTCTGTTCAGTTTTCATATACTCTGGGCCTCCCAAACCTGTTGGCCCTGTGCAAACAAGCCTTCTGAGAAAATAAGGAAACAGCTTAGAAAAAAAAAAAAAAAAGAGATAATTTTTACAGCAGCAGAAACAGTTATTGAATTCCAGCTTTTTAGCGCTGCTGTACTGTGGGCTGGCAGCTTTCAGAAAGAGAAGCCTCTAGGTCTGGGGTTTGTAAGCAATTTGCCACACTTGTCATCCTTGCCGTATAAAAGCCTTTCCCGGAGGATATTGTTCTAACAAAATTATCCATTGTAAAGGCCAGCAGCATGCTCATCGTGTCTCAATCAAGGCAGCATAAAGAGGAAAGTCAACCATGCATGTCTATCATTTGGACGATTAGCCTTTCTGTCTGCAGACGCTATTCTAAAAGGCTAGTGCTCGGAAGCACCTAATTTCTCACTTGGAAATTATTTTTCTTTGTCTGTCAAAAGCACATAGCAATGAATGTCCTCTGAGAACAATATTCAGGAGCTTAAGACAGAATCAATGCAAATACATCAGAAACATCCTTGTAACCTCTCTATGACCAAACAAACAAAAAAAATGGGTATTTGTGACCTGGAGCAGCTGAAAACAATAACAAAAGAAAGCAGGTGAGTACAGGACACTAGTCCTTATGCATCTCCATTTACACTTTTGATACTGCTGCTATCAGTCTCTTTTGCTTACACCATCTTCCCTCTGCATCTCATCAGCTGTATTAATTACAATTATTTTTAAAGACAAAAACCAGACAGTCAAAAGAAAAGAAAGCATTATTTCCAAGGAGCCCTTCATAATCATGATACACTGCTTTAATCTGTGATCTGTACTCTCTATCTGATTTAGACTAAATTATACTACTTTCTATTATCAGTAGAGTCTTTTAGTATTAGCTCAACTGCTTTTGCCCCTTGATAAATCAAAAGAAAGAAAATCCATGAATTGCAAGCAACATCCTTACAGATCCACCAGTACAAGGGCCTGATGAGTATACCTGGTAAAATAAAGCCATTTACTCAACAATGTAAAAATTATTGCTTAGTCTGTGATAATGATTTATCTACCACTTTGTGTACTTTCTGCTAAGGCAAAGTACTAAGCCAAGAAAGGTCTACGAGTTTTCAGTTCATTCTTACTTTCCTTCTTTCATTCTTTTGTGACATTTTTAACAACAACTCAGAAGAAATTCTTCAAAGGGATCAGATCTGAACCATGATGACAAAGGCATGTCTAGATGGAGCTAGGAGTAAGATTGGTTGGGTTTTTTTTCAGTCTGAATTGAAAGGAAGGTTCACTTCTTTCCGTATCTGTGTTATCTCTAAGATCAGTAAAACACAGACAAACTGTCTTCTTAATGGGGGAAAAAAAGCACAAGCAAAAGCAAAAATATTTGTATACTACGGGGCTGCAACAGCCTTTACTTCCAAGCTCGACTAAGTATCAGCAAATGCAAATTAACGTCTCACTTAACACAGAGCTCTTCCTGCCAGACTATAATCCTCCTCATCCTTCCTCCTCCTCCCTGGTACTCTTGAACTTGATGCGGTCTCTGGCAGCTGTTTGGGCTGTGTAAATTAAAAGGCACCACTGCATGACAGAGGTGTTTTTGTTTGACTTCTGCAAGCACAGGCTAGGATTTGAACTGAAGGCATGATTGCTGGGGACAACCTGCCCACCATGCATAAAGCAATATTTATTTTTGCTATTTTTTTAATGAAGTGAATTAAATACTACGGAAGATGCCATGTTGACAATTTTTGAGGCCAAAATATTTCTCTAAACATACCACGTACTGCATAAACTGTATCCAGATCAGTTTACCTATTAACATACCTCAGCTCTATTTGGCTAGGGCCATTTCAAGGGGCAAAAGAATTGTTTAGTGTCTGCCTGTTTAATCTTGGGCTCTCAGTCAAGATTGCTAATTCACATACTGGTTTTTCTGATCTATTTGTCAATTCACTGTGAGACCACCAACAGCCTTCCCTCCACTGCTCTGAATCTCGAGCTGTCTGGATTTTGAAAATATCAAGCCCTAAACCTCTCCTCTAACACCTTCTTTTAAGAAAGTATCTTTCCACTCAGTCTCCATTTTGGGATATAATAAAAATTATTAAAATGAAGCAGACTTTCATGGTCTCTCTCTCTGAACAATTATCTCCGGCAAAACATCTCTGAAAATCCAAAGAGCAGAATTCCTGCACAACCCCACATAGGAAAGGGCAGTTGCTTGAGGGTCCCTTGCTCACTGTGGGGTGATGGCTGTCCTAAATAAGCCTTGAAGTTCAGTTACTGCACATGTTGCTGTGATGTGTGGTGGGCAGCAGATATGCAAACAGCCCCCTAGGCTTGCGCGGCCAAGCAAAGCAAGCTAATTTATCTTTCCATTCTTAAAATCCCAGCAGCAGGAGCACACTGTGTTCAGGAAACAGCCATTTTAATTCAACATTTGCCTTCTACACGTGAGAGTCATAGCTGAATTTGGTTCACTTTGGTTCAGAAAGCATCACTCTTACAGAGCCTTACACGCTTCTGCGTTCCATTAAGAGGCTTGTTTGCCATCTAGTCTTAAAGAAGGTGGCTTCAGATGGTAACACTTAGATGACAAATACTTGATACAGCTTCCGATTCAGACCTTAGTTACTTGCCCTATTACCACTCTTACTAAACCATTGCTCGCTATGAGGTATGAAAGTTAGTCTCTAGAAAGTATCAAAATCAATTACCAGCCTTTATTCACAGTCTGATTTTCTGATCAGCTGGACTTTGAACAATCATTACAAATTTGGACTTGAACCACTTACTTCAAAACAAGGAAATGCGCTTCAGTGTAAGGTTGTGTGCATTTTGTCCCTGACAGCTAGGGAAGAAAGCTAACAATCCTCCAAGGAGACGAAGGAAGGGTATGGGTGGGCGGCAGTGCTGTAGGATTAAGGTGTTGGGAAGAAGGGAGGGAGAGAGCATGTTACCACAGCTTTATCTCTCTTGTCAGGTCATTTGATCCTGAACTAAGCAATGAACATGTTTACTTAGTAGTGTATTTTTAAAAGATTTCCAAGGGGGACAGAGAATTTGGCAAATACTCTTCTATTTCACGGTACTAAAAGAACCTAAAAATAAAGGAAAAATAATTGGGTCTTACGGGAGCATGTTAAAAACAAGTGGAAGGGTGCTTCAGCGAGATAAAGATAAGTGAAACTTGCAGAGAAAAGAAAGGTGGGCTTTGTCTGCAGTCTGGTATTTTAGACAGGATGTATCTTCTCTATCCAGATGCTCTAGGACTACCCTCTAGGAGAGACAAATTGATATATATCATTGTACAACATGCACACACAAAACCAGCAAATCACATACACACACAAAAACAAGCACTGAGATGCAAAGACTTACTATGAAAACACAAACAGCCCAGGAGGTATTTTCAGCTCTAACAAACTTTCCTTGAAAAAGCAAAAAAATATATATAAATGCAGGGCAGGCATCCACCTTGTATATTATCTGTCTAGACAGTAACTGGGAAATCTGTAAGAAAATATTAATAGCCTGCCTCTCTGGTACTCTTTGCAGATCTGACCAAATCTCTGCAGTCTAGCCTTGAGAGACAGCGGATGCCGACAATGCCTTAAAACAAGGATTGTTTGATTAATCTTTGTTTGGGGATTACTGTCTGAGAATTTAGGGGAGATCCAGATATATGAGAAGAGCAGTTTCAGTTTGTACACTTTAACTCCAGTTTTTGGTAACTGGCTGCTTGTCTTCCCCTTTTCCACCCTCTAGATGCAAGAAAAAAAAAAATAAAGCATTTACCGATGCATATGTAAATCACATCAGGGAAAAACAAGGCTTTTGGAATGAGAAGAAACATCAATAATTAAGATACAGTGCTCAGACAGGAACAAACACAGGCAGAAGGACCACAGGCACTTACTGTGCACTTTACCTCCCCACACATTGTATCTTCTGCTACTGAAGAAACCAATATTTAAGCAGCAGCAGCAGCTTTCTCCACTGTTTTAGTCTGATGAAAAAAGGAGGATATTCCCACAGCAACCACCTGTGATAAACTAGTCTACACAGTAGATTGAAATCTTCACTAATACCAATATTAAATGGAGAACGGTTTCATTTGCTTTATTTTTTGGACTACTAGAACTATGTTAAAAGCAGGACAACATATGATTTACAGTCTTCGACACTGAGCTCCTATATTGGTCGTTTCACAAATGCAGTTGCTTTCCAGAAAAATGGTGGAGTAAAGGTCATGCTGCAGTTCTTTGCTAAGCTTCTACTCCATCACCGTATCAGGCGCTTAATCAAATGGGCTTCCCTTGATAGCCTTATCTCTCAGTGGGTCAGTGTTGCTTGGACAGAACTGCAAAATGGCTGCACATTGCACCAGCTGTGTTACCTATTTCATTTAGAGCAGAATTTCAGTGTTCTGAAAATTGCTTAGCAAACAGGACTTGAAATCAAAGTGACAGTACTCTCTCATGCCTCAAGTAAAAGCACATTTTGGTACCCAGCAGGTGACCAAAGAGTAGCTGTGAGTTGTTATTTTAATAGTATTGAAAGGTATCATGCAGAATCCCCAAATCAGGCAAAGCCCTGCCAGTCATTGACAGACAGCCATGGGCTGCACAGGAAAGGATGGAGGGAGAGCACTGTCATCTGGTGCTGGACAACTGGATGCTCACATTTCTCATTGCCCAGCCCAGCTATTATGCCGCAGGAGACTCAGGGACGCCAGGGATTTCATGCCGCTGTGATCCAAAAGGAGCTTACAGACCTCCAGGGAACACCCTGCATCAATTCATCCTGAAGCTTGAATATTTCACACTAGTAATGTCTTGTCTGGCTTTATATTGTGGGAGGAGAAAACAGTAAGAGGTTTATATAGAGGAAGGCTAATAATCACAATACTCTTCTTATTCAGCATTATTAGTCTCTGCTGAATTAGATGGATCAGTGAAAGATTCTTCATTCCTTTGGAGATAAAAACAGAACAGTCGAAAATTGTGAGGAAATATTGTGCCTGTTAGTCTCTACGTAAAAGCCCTAGAAATAATGCTCACAGAGATAAGATGTAGAGTAAGAAAATAATAAAGGCAAAACAGCAAAGGCAAATTCCCTCTCTGTGCTGCTCTGCAATTAACTGTTTGAAGCAATTCCCGATCCCCTTAATCTCGAGAACTCTGCTTATCTGCCCATCCAGTTATTTTTAATTTGTACTTCTATTATTACTGCTGCATTATTAATACACCCTGATAAGATAGGAAATAGCATGGTGGTGGTCCGTTTCAGCAATGCCTCTCATGGCTTGATAGCCTTTACGATGAATAGCTCCCTCCTATCCGAGGAGATTCACGATTCTTGCTGGTCACAGGGCACGAGGCCCAGGAGGAGTCCCACATCCTCGTCCGTGTTGCTATTTGGTTTCCCAGAAAGCAGCCAGGGCCTCCCCATGTTTATCACATCTGCACACACTGTTATCAATCAGGGTGCATGCCTTCTCCTTCTGTGTGGCCAGGCAACACACAGCCCCGGTGCCTCTGTCAGATCTCTTGCCAGCACATACCTTAGCACTGCTCCTCAGAGCTGACAGAAAGTTAAAGACAAAAATGCGATGTTTAAGGTATTTTCTTGGTGGGGGGGTATAGCAGCTTTTCTGGCCACACTGCTTCCAGAATCTGGGCCCAGGTGCCAAGCCAGTCAAGGAAAAAAGTCTATAGGAAATCAAGATCTTTGTTTGGCTAATAACTCTAGCAATACAAAATGGTGGAAAGAAGGGGGCAAGACATTACATCAAAGACAACTCTAAGACAATAATTATGCTCAGTGTACAGTTGGAAATACATGTGTTACAATTTCTGTGGGGAAAAAAAAAGAGAAAAAAGGGGGGCAGGGAAGAAAGGATCAACAGTTTTTAAGTTTTCCCACGTTTATGTTTCTGTAATGGAATACGTGCTGCTGTAAAGGTTACTGTACAGCTATCCTGGCATTTTAATACACACCACATTTTTACACCACATCTTTTTCTAACTAAGTGTCTCCCCTTCAGTACAAATATTATAAATTGAGCAGATCTGTGGAAAAATCACGCAGCAATTAATATGGATGAGACCAACTGGGATCCACAGAAATGTAATAGAGCTTCACAGATAGCTAGATAGCTAGAGAATTTAATGTAAAATGCTGCCGTTTTTATGAGCATTTTCAGTCACCCCAAAGGAGAAAAAAAATCATGTGATGTATAGGCGGACAGACTTAAGCAAGAAGAAGGATAATATTCTTGGTTAAAATCAAGTTACTGGGAATATCTTAAGAAAATTTTGAACTCTTCCTCTTACAAAAATCATCTGGTCTATAAAGTCTTGGCAAGTTATCCTCTCAGTTTTTCAGAAAACTTGTTCAGCAACACCATACATTGCTCTTTGCAATCTATTCCCACTGTGCTGGGTGAAGGGGGAGGTAAATATATATATACACATGCACCTATGTATGTTTGTAGATACAAATATACACCCTATGTATAGTGTGTATTGCACATATACCTAACCACCCACCCCTCACAGATGCACCCACTCCATTTCTCACTTCTGAGTGCTAGAGAAGTAGTTTTGATGGTGATAGACCTTAAAAATTGTATTAACTAACCTCATTCATTTGCAAAATTGATCAGGTCAACGTTTTCAAATTTCGTTTTTACCTTTAGTGTATAGAAAAGAAAGATTCTTTCATAATGAAAAGTGGGAACGCTGATGTATTGCATTTCATTCCTGGCATTTAATATCTCACTATCCAATTAAAGGTCTTTTAACTGCTAATCACTTCAGCAGCACTATAGATTAAAACACCTATTTAGACGGGGAAAATGAAATGGCATTTGGTTATCAAGAATTCAGATCCACTAATGCAATGTTTCAATGCCAAGCCACACTACCTACCTTTCTAGGAAGGAGCCCTCACTGAAAGCAGCTTGCTGTTCTGGTTACAGAGCAATGACACCTTGGGGATCTGAGGGCCAGAGGCTCTCATCTAATGGTTGTGTGCATTGTCATCAGCTTTACAGGTCCATCCTGGCAGAAGGAAAGCTGAACATCTCCAGCCCTTAAATCAATAAAGAACAATTCAGCCTTCCCTTGGTTTGCATAAGGGCAAACATGAAAAAGCTTTCTTGGTCATTTCTTTGAAAGTCCGATAGCTTCATGCATAAATAGTGGAGCATCTGAAGTCACTGTGCTGCCTTGGGTAGACTTGGGTGCAGTACAGTGAATCTTCAATGTTTCTTAGACTGGAAAGCAGGGGATGCAGACTTCCATCTGGAGGAAAGTTGCAAGCATCTAGAACTTTGTGCAAGCATCTTATTATTTCTCCTGGTAGCTGGTTTCATACTAAAGTTAAAGGTTCAGAGCAGAACGCAAGAGGCTGTGTTCCTACTCAGGGAGAGATTCGTTTCACCTTACCTGAGCGAGCCAAAACACAGATATCTTATTCCAAGACAGATGTCTACGTCACCTCTGTAATCAATGAAGAAAGAAAACTAGATCTGGTAGGCAAGTCAGCCCATCCTAACAGAGGCAACATTTTTTTCCATTCATCCATGGGAGGAATTTATATGACCAGCCTAGATCAGAAGTGTAGCATTCACTTAATTTTGCAACATAAATGCCAGCCTAAGAAAGCACAATAATTGTGGCTCTAAACACTGAGGAAAAAGACAAAGAGATAATGACTTGGAGCGTGGAGACGCAGGTTTTTTGAAAGAAAAGCACAAAAAAGGGTAAATGTATCCAGAGAGATCTTCCCCCCAAAATGTGTTTGATCCCTAAATAAAGAGGCAGAAAAGGGAAGAGTTGGTGAATGAAAAAAGCTACATTCAGTGGTATTCTCACTACTAAGCTACAGGTCACACTAGACTCTTCCTCAGCTCAGCTGGTTATCTATTTAAGTCAATGTTGTACAACAGAAATGAGGCAAAGCTCAGATTTTTATTATAATAGAAATCAGAATAGCCTTGCAGCTGAATCATTAGTCCGTGATGTTACAGCAGTGCTACAGAGGAGCCTCCAGCAGTGTCCCCATCCTGCCTGTGCCACTGAGCACTGCTCTTGGACACATGCTGAGAGGAGTCAAACACAAAAGAAAAAGTTGGGGGGAGAAGAGCTTTAGGAAGTTTTAAGGAAAAAAATGTAATAGGGTCTACAATTGAGAGTTTAAAGTACAGTGCCTTCAATTTACATAAGATCTCAGAAAACTTACCATGATCCACGTTTAAGGAAACTATTCAGCATTTAAGTTCCTTGCTCAGCATTGTCTGAGAAACACCCTTGTAATTTTCAGTTTCTTTCATCTTGACTTTCCTGATTTATATTAACCTCTTCTTCGTGGATTTAAATATAAATTTAATGGGGTGAGAGATTTAGGGGGGATAGGGCAGGGAAGAAGGGGACATTTCAAGAGGTACTACTGGAAGTCTTTGAAATGAACTGGAAAGGATTAACTAGACCTATTATAATGCCCCAAAATATTAACAAGCAGTATAATTTAAACTGAAAAGCGGAGTAAAAGAAAATACAATAGCTCAGACAAAGTTTGAAGAAATCAAAGTCTTAAAAACAATGGGTTTTTATATTCTAGAAAAATCTCAGTAATTTTCACTCAAATTGCATAAGCATTAATGTTTAAGGGATTTTAAAATGTGGCCACTCTACTGTGATACTATTTCAATAGCATAAGAGTATGTTTAAAACATATTTAATATGTCACCAATGTTAAAGATTTCTGCAGCTAATGAAGGTTGGCAACATTGGAACAGCCAAATTAATTGAGCCATGTGATTGTGTATCAAGGCTCCTAGTCAACTACATGTCTATAAATTATGATCATTCACACCAATAAGAGGCTTCAATTCAAGAACACAGGCAAGTAACCTAAAAGTCAAAGACTGATGCACATGAAATCATATATCCATGACAATGCAGAGGGCATTGTATAAATAAAGTCACTCAGGAATGTACAAAACTTAATGGCACCAGGCTGAAGTGATTTAAGCTATTTTTCTTTTGATCCTCAATGTTTACACAAAAATTCAACAAAACAGACCACGGTAAACAATATAAAATTAGGGCTTACAGCTCTCTCCCTGGGTGAATTGCACTATGAAAGAATCACAGAAAGGATTGATTCTTCTAAAAAAGAAATAGGAAATACTATCAAAATGAGGTGCAGCCTTTTTCATATCTTGTCTGTCTGGTTCAATTCCATCGGGAAACATCCTCCATCCACCTCTTGTGTTCACCAGTTCACCCATAGGTACAATTTCTGAATACACATAGGAAGATGTCAATAAAAAGAGGAACACCTTTTTTTTTTCTTTTTTTTTTTTTTTTTAATTCTTTGGGGCAAAAAAGAAGGAATTTTCCTGATGCCAGGAGTGACAACTTGTCAGACCACTTCCCAAGCTTTCAGTGGTTTGTAGGTGGGCCAAAACGGACAGAATGCCCTTAATCTGGCTCATTAATGAGTAGGGCTGAGATCTAATCCTCCCCTCCCAAAGGGACTGGCTAGATTATACGGCAGAAATGCAGCCTTGTTTTTCCACACAGAATTTCTGTGTAGTTTAGGCAATGGGACAGGTTTTCCTGTAGCAAGCTTGGATGATACGCACTCTTAGCTTTCCATGAAGCTGCAGCTTCTACACTTTGCAAATAGAAGGAACAGGAATTATGCCCATCCTCTAAATTGTGGAAACATGACTGGGTAGAAATTTCTTTAAAACACATCTTTCTTTAAACCTCACAGCCAACCTAAATGCAATGACAGGCTCCTGGGATGGCACTTGCACAACAATTGGCTTTAGAGAAAAAACAAAATATCTGTGCATAGAAAATATGACTGAGGGTAGTAAGAGATTATTATTTATAGCGATTCTTCCAAATTCTATTAATTTTACCTTTTTCTTAAAGCAGCTTGAGGTATTAAAACTCCTCTGAGAAAAGTGCACCTAGCAGAAATCTCGCTGAGGTGCATGAAGGCTTTTGTCTGCTCCAGCTGATATAGTTGGAAAGGAAAACCCCAGTTCTGAGCAACTCTGGATGGCAAAAGACCGTCTGGATTTAATTCCAAGTGGAACTAACTATTTAATTTATACAACAATCATGTTGACAACAATGATGAACACATATGTCTCCTTTAAATGCCTCAAGGGATCATCCTTTTTTCCCCCATTTCAGTAACCATGGTAACTTTGGGCAAAAACAGCTTCCACCTCAGAAATTGCTTTCTGTGATAAAGGGTTTATCGCCTAACAGTTACTTTTTCTCCCTATACACCTGAATGATAAAGGAGAGAGAACCTCTCCTTCGCAAAGGGAAGAGCACTTCTGCTTCTCTCTGAAAAAGCTTCAAGATGGATGGCAGTGAAGTGAACTACAGAACATATCTTGCAAGCTGTGCTGGTTTTTTTGCTGACCTTCACACAGCTTTTCATAAACACCCACTTAATGTACACAATAATGTTGTCAAAAAAATCCTCACATCCACAAATCAGTCAAAATGAAAACTCGCTGAGTAAAAAGGGAGGTTTTCTTTATCTTCTGGGCTTAGTCAAGATGTGCATCAATTTTGTTTCCTTTAAATCAACTTTGCAAATCACATAAATCTAAGAATGTCTCTCTACTTTCCACTGTACTGATCCAAAGAGTTGACACAGCTATTGAAAATATCTTTTGGCAAAGACTATTCAAACCATGATTCATACGGGCTACAGCAAATAGCCAAACTCACCATTAACACATGTATTGCACTGTTATAGCCTGGATTAAAACATGTCAAGGCCAGTGCGGTAAGTTTTGCCTAATTAGTGAAAAGTCCAATAAACTATTTTAAGGCAGTGGATAGCTGAAAAACTAGCAGTTTGCAAGGTGAAAGCATTGGCATGTTCTGTTACCCCAAAAGATAGTTCTGCACCTACTGAGAAACCTGAACTGCTTGGGCAGTAGGGCTTGTTCACTGTTACTTTTGGCAGGGGTACACAAAAACAAGAAACAGCTCCAATAGAGAAGCACGGACAGAAAGAGCAACATAGACAAGAAAAAACTTGAACAAATATTGGTACAGTAGAACCAAGAAATGCCCTTAAACTGGGGAAGGAATGGGATAACGAAGTGCTTTCTGAAAGGTCCTGGTGGTGTAAGAAGGAAAATTACCTCTGGTTGCTTCTCTTCATTATAATGCAAGATTTTGTATTTCTTAGTAAAGGAATTGAATTGCATTAACAATACTTGATCTGTTCCCTTTATATCACTTTCCCAATATGGAAAAACTCTGCGAAGCAATGCTTCTTTACTAGCCACTTGGATCAAAAGAACAGTAGTAGTATGTTACGTGATCAATACTCAAAGTGGGATGATATGACATTAGACCATCTTTTGATTTTAACAACACACCACTGCCTTTTTTATGCCAAGGATCTAAGACTCTGCCCATTAATCATCAGTGGTATCCTGTCTTTGTGGACCTCCTGCCTTCAAAGGAGCAAGGAGTATCACAGTTCTCCCCACACAAATGTGTTCACCTTCACCGAGATAATCACCAGCTAGCCTTCATGGTGGGAACCCGCAGTGGGATTCGGGGAAGTTGGTACCAGCTCGCTGAGACATTTGCAGCAAGTGAGAGGAACGACACAGCTGAGTGCCTCTGAAAATCTTCTGCTGTTTTGGCAGAAGCAATCTGAGGTCAGACAAAATCTGTCTGATGCTTCTAGATAGAGTTTTAGGCAAATCAGTGTGAGGGAAAGGTAAGCTGCAGACTAATGTAAAGTGAATAGTAAGCTTTAGGCTTATTTCAATCAAGTATTGTGCTTTAATGGAAGATTAAATTCTTACAAGCCAGGCACTATTTTTATTTGAACCTTCTGCAGTACATGACACAGATACTTAGAAGAAAGGAACGTGACTCAGGAGTGTCTATCACACCATCAGCTCACCTGCCAGCATTCTGCAAGCATTCCTGGCATTTGGCCACAGCCGCAGGTCAGCTGTCACTCATGGCCCTTCCCAGCCAGGCTCCATGCTCAGTCCCTGCCAAAAGACCATCTCCTGCATCTCTCACTTGCTTACTGACTGTAAAAAAAAAATCATCTGTGCTGCCTCCTACCCTGCCCTACACACTTGGGAAGGGTTCCTCAGAAGCATCTGCAGTGTAACCTATTACTCCCATTTCAAAGATTTTAATAATCTCATCTTCTACAACACCTACCAAAACTTGACAAGGGCTATCTAATATTGGACTGCTGGATGGGCTGAGGACACTACTGTGAAGATGAGCGATAATACCTCATTCTTTCTTCCTGCTTCCCATCTGTCTCATCTTTCTCCCTTCATTGAGATTGTAAGTGCTCTGGAACAGAAATGACGTGTTTTTGTTTTTGTTTTTGTCTGAATTTATATATTATCCAGCAAAATAGGACTAGGCTTTTCAAGCAAGAAAATCCTGGTGCTACAGAAAAATAAAAAGTAAACACAATATCGTGTAAGTAAAACACAAACACAAAAAAAGTAAACACAATTAAAGTGCATTTCGTTAGTAGGTTGAAAAGACTTGCCAAAGAAAGTTCAATGATGACGTGCTTCTCCTTTGCATCGGGATGATTTCTATTAACAAACATTGCTATTTTATTTTCATATTGACCAGTACCAACATACAACAACTCACACACACACACAAAAATAATATGTAAGTAAAGGTAAATTAATCTCTGTTCAAACATAACAAATACTTCTCACTGGCAGAGTTCTGTAAGACTACACACAGAAAAATAATAAATGAAAGAAAGCCCAGAGATCACATCCATTCATCCTAAACCCTGTGCCACCTGAAAACAACCTATATATTAAGGCTGGCAGCAAATTTTTCATTTAAACTGTTTTTCATGGGAAATGTGAGATTCAGCAAAACATCATCTTTTCACAGAAAGAACATTTCAGGTTTAGTTTCCTTCCTGTTTGACGTAACACAGAGGGTGGAGAGAAGGAGGGAAGCAGATTGGGGAGCAAATCCATGGAAATCTTATCTTAGTCATGGAATAATTTGTTATTTCTGCATGGAAAGCCTTTTTTTTTTTTTTTTTTTTTTTTCCTATTTCTTGGCCCATTGTCAGAAAGAACAAACAGACTTAAGGAGTATGTTCCGGAAAATGATGGGACTTGGGGAAACCGCACGTACAGTCATCCAGGATAGCGGCACTCTTTGTCTGTGTTTAAGTCCAGCGAAAGCAATCTGCCACTCTCCTCTGGACAATAGCCCAGAACACAATGACTCAAAGACAGCACAGAGAGAACAAAAAATGATGCTCAAGCTATGTCAGTTTGCAGAACTGGAGTGTTGTTCAGCCCAAAAGAAAACTGCTATCAAGAAACAACTGTGGGAATAACCGACTACTTCCCTGGGGATCAGCTCCCTCTGCTAGCAAAGGCAAACCCAAAGCACATGTGTATGTCACAACCCATACAAGCACCACTGCCAATTTATTTGCAATATAGTCGCAACCCTTTTACTTTACTTTAGGGAGAGATAATTGGAAATGAGTCCAACAAAGGATCTGATCCCTTACTACTTCACCTTGACACTGCTGTTTCTCTGTGTGGTCAACGGTGTGTCTAACATTGAAGTAAAATACTGCTTTCCGTTATTTCATCCTCCTCCTCCAGTAAAGCTGAATGTTAGCATTCAAATAATACTTCTTCCAACTTCCAGGCTAGTACAGCTTGCTTTGCAAGTGCTTTTGTGGGAAAAGGTGTGAAGCACACAACCTGGATATAAACTCTCTAATTCACTTCTCTTTGTTTAGACTATTCAGCTGTACCCATATCCATACTAACTGAGCTGGCTAATTAACTTTTAAATATCTCGTTGATAGCAAAATCCTCCCGGTTTAATTCAAAAAATTATATGCCTGCACAAGACAGTTGATCCATTCCTAAGAAATTTTGGAATTTGAAATGAATCATTCCCATCAATTTTGTAATGAGAAGTAGAATCTTTGAAAATTCTACTAGCAGATGTGAAAAAATGTCTGCTGTTTGGTGCCCAGTCCATTTTAGAAAACTGCGAAATGAAATTTAACCTCAAAGTCTATGCTTTGAAGTTCCTGACTTCCAATCCTGCAGCTTCTTGGATACTTATCTACCCCGGAAAACAGAGAGCTCTCGAGCTGATGCCAAGCCAGTAACACAGAGCTTCTGTGCTGGGGCTCCCAGCCCTACAGCCAAGAGCCCGCCTGCTGGGAAGCTAGCCCCAGGTTGTCTGTACGATGCCATACCCAGGCATCTTGGAAACCAAACACCTTGGCAAGGGCCTGCCTTCCATTCTGGTGAGCCAGGATTTCCAGTAACAAACTGCCCTGCCAGAAAATTCCCAGCCCATTCAAGCCCAAAGCGAACCAGAGTTTTATCACACTGGGATTGTTCATAACATGGTATTTAAATATAAAACAGAAAAAAACTAAGTGACTAAAAATAAAGTTTGGCTTCCCTGAACCCAATTCCTCCCCACGGGTCCACAATTTATGGATTTATAAACTTACAGAAACATTATGTGAAAGAAAATGCTGAGAAAATTAACATAGTTTTTTGCATGTTCGTACCGGAACATATGCCCACCAAACTGAACATATATATAAAAAATAAATAAATAAAAAGCAAACAAGCTAAAAATTCCAGTACTTCATCTGAAGTTTTCCCAGTCTGACAGATAAATTACATTGTTACACTGCGGTTGCCCACTTACTATGCCTCACACCCATCTCTCACCTACTGAAATGTAAATTACGCTATAGAGGTAAACTGATGGGCAACTCTGATGAAACCATAGGAGCTTTAGGTCATAACTACAGGGTGATTCCTAGAAGAAATCAGAGGTGAAAAATGGAACTGAATTCCAGAAACTGCAGGCTAGACATAATTTTGCTAATGAGAATGTCGTGGAAAAAATGAACTTTCTCTATTTTGACTATATGAATTAATCCACTTTGGTTTGCTACCTTGGAGAAGCATGTATTAAAACTTTTTTTTTTTTTGAGCCTCTTAGATATTTCTCACATACTCCAATAGCTTCTTCATTTGCTGGACTGCAAAATTTCAGTTTTACATATATAGCCTGGAGCCTGTTCTGGTACATGGTGTTGATGGAGAAGCAAACTGTATCTCTGTTTGGGTGTACTGCAAGACTGGTCCCCAAGACCTGTTCATTAGAAATCCAAGATCAGATGAGAAAGAAAGGTTCGGGTCAAGCTTACAGTGTTTTCACGGAGCTCCATCTGTGCAAGCATGTAGACCCTTTACTTGGGAAGGACAAAAACCAACAGTCAGGGTAAGTGTCCGCATAGTTCAACAAGGGAGATTGGTCCCCTGTTTTTATAACCACGTCCTTCATGATTCCTCAGCAGAAATTTTATTTGTACTCAGATATAACCTGTCTCAAGCACAGAAATGCAGGAATCCTGAGAAGAGAGCTTCTATTTTCCATAGCAGGTTCTTATACGAACTATAACACATTCAAGCTTCTTCCCCCTCCCACTGAAGACAGAGTAGGCATCACTACTACCTTTTATCAAATCATGACAGATTTGTACATTTCTTCCCATTTACCAAGCCAGAGGAAAGGAAGGGAGCCTTATGTGGAGGGAATCCTACAGGCCTTTTTCAAATGGGCATAAACCAGCCACAAAAGTAATACCGCTGTTCTATGAAAAAAAATATGGAACTGTGCAATTTCCCAAAGTGAATGTCCAAAACCAGCAACAGAAATACCAAAGCACATCATATGTTCAGTACTCCTAGATTATATATTACAGTTTCTCTTCTAAACAAAAAGATTTGCAACAAACTCATTGTCTCTGCTTCGTACCCAATGAATATGGAAAAGCCGCACACACAGATGCTTGCATAAGAAACTACCTTGATTAAAGCAAACTGCTGTCTTCAGCAACCGCGTGTGTGTATTCCCAGATGTAATGTGCCAGGCTCTCCATTTCTGACAGGGAAAAAGGGCTACTCAGACAAATAACACAGCAACAACAAACCATATAGCCACCTTCCCCATTGCTTCCACCATTTTCTATCATAAGTATGCACCTACACAGCATTTTAAGGGGGTGTGATTGTGGAGAATGGAAGGAAGTAACATGACAGAAGGAAAAGGGAGTAATTCATCATTATCAGCATATGCTTTGTTCAGGTATGCGGATCAGGTATGTCCAGCCTTGTCCTGACTGCACTGGAAGAAAGCCAGGATAGATGAGTGAGAAGCAAATTATGGTGCATCCAGCCAAAATACCAGCCTGGACAACAAAGGGATCAGGAACCCAGAATATGCCACAGCAAGCACCTGCTACACAGTTTAAACACAGCCGCAGAGACCAACCTTCTCCAGAAACCCTAGCAGAATGGACACTGTCACCCCTGGGTAGCACCACGGCCCCAGTGCAGGTGCATTTTGCCCAACTGAGAGCTCGAAATGTATTATTGCTGCATGGTGAGGGCTGCCTGTGCTCAAGTCAACTTCAACCTTATTACAAATTCGCGTGTACTAAGTAGTCTGTGTTGTCAGGCCTTTGTGCATGTGCAGGGACCAACTGCAGTAAAGCCAAACAAGAAACGACGTGCTTTTCCAATTCTCTTGATGCTTAGCACAGGGAAAAAATCTCCTCCCACAGAAAATAAGTGTTTTAGTGATACTTGTAAGGCTTACCTTGCCCACACCGGGGGTGTCTTTCACTTTGCTGACTGCCCTTAACAAACATGGTGGTGCAGGGGGTGGGGAAGTCTGAAGGATACTGCTGAAGCTGGTAGAGAAGAGCGGAGATTCAGGAGCAGACGATGCAGAAGGTCTGTGCTTCTTCTTTTTAGAAGACAGGTTCAATTTCTGAGCAGCTCTGTGGGAAAAATGACAAGAGTAAGCTAAAAAAAACCCAAACTCATCAACACAAGCAGTCAAGAATAAATAAAGGTAATTATCAGTTAACATTTATATAGGATCTCAATTTTGACCTCACCAATTGCAACAGCTCTACAATTCTGGTACTTTACTCATTAAGTAGGGTCAGAATCAGGTCTCTGTCATTGTCTCATCTGTTGAAACAATTCAGCCTGCAAAAAAAGCTCCAGAACCTCCAACTAAATCAATGAGCTATATGCCAATTTCTGTTATAAAAATAAGTTCAGTCACCAAATGGTTAACACAGAATTACTTGTCACTCATAAGCCTCTGATTAGAAAATGAATACTTGTGCAATGTTTGGATGTAAGCAGCCACTGTTACGCCAATTAGTATTAAACGCTCAGGTGAATTTGCTGAGGTGTAAGAAGCCTTGCACTAGCTGTTTTAAATTTCTATCAATTCTTAAAACATAAGACAGTCTAAAAGCTTAAGAAGTGATGACCAATGAAAATATTGCTGCTTGCAATGAGATAATCATACCATCTATAGCTGCATTAACCACTAAGCAGGGAAAACAACGAAGACAGTTTTTAAGCTGCAGTATTCTTAGCTAAGAATGCTGAAGTTTGTGTAGACTTTCATTAAAAAGCTAAGCTTTTCTGGAACAGAAACATTTCAATATTTTGCTTTGCAAAATGTTTTGAGAGGCAATTCAACACTCAGCCTTTGTTGCAGCTGTTTTGTTCCAACACACGTGCATTCTGCTCTGCCCAGTGATAAAGCCGATATTCATCATGTTGTCCTAGAGTTTCCCTTTTGTAAAATGGACACTTCAAACAGCGCGGGTCAACTGAAGCACGATCCCAAAGGATGAAGCTCAACAATTCATGAAGCTACATTCCTGCTCTTTGCTTTGGCAAAGAACTGTGGCTTGAGGTAGGTATAAAAGCAGTCTATGTTGACAGTAGCTCTCCTTACCTTGCTGAAGTGTGACAGTCAAGACCAGTCAACCCTTCTAGGTTTTAAGAAACTTTAGCTCTACTACACTGGTATTAGTATATGTTACCCAAATCTAAACTTCCAAAAGTGATTAAATTATTTTATCCCAAAGAGTTAGGGAAAAAAGACTGAGTGCATATATATATATATATATATACACACACTAATTTCGGTATGCAAGTACCTTGTGTTTGTATCAGATGTCTCAAACACACGAACAAATTACTGCTGGGCATGAAGCTGCCATATGTCAGCTGATCACGTGTGCACTGTGTGCCACCCCAGTGTATTCTTTTAGCCTATGGCAAATGCAAAGCAGTTCTCGATAAATTAGTTTTTAACAAAAGAGAAGCACTAGGAGATTTTAATTGACCTGACACAATTACAACTCGGAAGTCTCTGCGCTACCTCTTTGCCCTTGACCTGCCCCTTCCTTCTGGCTTTGAGACTGCAGTGCGTAACCTGGCCCTCTCTTTTAAGATTGTCTGCTTTTTCTCAGAAAACGTAATCAGAATTAGTTGGTCAAAACCAAAGCAAAAAGCACCATTTTTTCCCTCTTCCTAGCACCATGTCAATGACTGGATAGGGTTTGTTGATTTTAGCTTCCACGTTGTCCATTACTAATGCTTTTATAAAGTTGTCCATGCTGAATCGAGATTTCCCATGTGTCTTAGCTTCATAGAACATTATTCTAAGCCAAATCTTTTAGTACGTGCAACAGCTGAAAATACAAATGTTGAACGCACGGAATGAAAAATTTACTATGGTCTTTACACGGTCAAGCTCAGTAGTCCAGGCTTAAATAAAGGCAATGGCTCCCCCTCTCTGGTCATACATCTGGTCTCACTGACTCACCTTGGGGGAATACGTATTGCCTAAAAAGCATTTTCTAAGTTGACTGAGCCATTCTCTCTTGTCACTAACGACATTATGCTGCTCTTTTTACGAAGCTGATAGTGTAATACAAACCACTTCTTGAACAAATTAAGCTGGTGGCTGGCATTTTTCTTAAAGAAAAAGCACTGTTGGAGGCAACTGGCCTTTTCAAAGCCTTGGAACTGTATTCTAGTTTGACAGTTATAACCTTTGAGATTACATTCAAATGGAAGAACCTGCATTTTACTTTATATTTTTGGCCTGCAACTGGTAAGATGTATGAAAAAGCAATGAACTACATCTCACAACTTCATGGGGTTTTCTGTTTTTCCCCAAGGAGAAAAAATCAATGGATGGAGGGCTAGAAAATCATTTACGAGCCCTATCAGACTTTACTGAATTTTGAAAGGGATCAAAAAGGCAATAAGTCTCAGGTAATTCCCAGAGCATTTAACTGGGAAAGGACGGATATTTCAACCAGATGTAGACTGCAAAATGGCACAAGCCTGTACAGCGTGACTTTCTCGTGAGCACATTTGCATGAGTAAAATCACTCAGCTTGGGTGGCTAGCATTGCTCTGAACACAGTCGATCATGCAAACTGCAGCTGAGTTTGGCCATGTGATCTAGCACAGGCTAGAAATTATCACATTTTATTTTTCCAGGCAAGTCAGAGGCCTAGCCCTCCCACACAGACTCTCTGGACCACCAAGACCTCTCTGGCGAAGCACCAGGACGGACCTTGGGAGACCCAATACTGCTGCAGCTCACTGCCTGCCCAGCCCAGCCCAGCCCAGCCCGCAGCTCTTTGACTCTGCTCTTTGTACAGGAGCCAGCTAATTTGTTTTCACTTAATAGCTAGTATAATAGGGCTGATTTCCACTTTAGACTACGCGTACCACTGCAGTAGCGGTAATGATAATGATGGGAGCCTGGTTTTATGTATTGACAATAAGTTGATGGTGCTCCAGGTTATGTTACATCCCGTTTCAGCCAAGTAATATCAGCTACAGACAGTGCAGGGTGCGCAGTGGGCTCCAGCACGATGCAGACCACGTCACCACTCCGTGGGGTACAGCTGTGGCAGGGATAGTGCCCACAGAAGCACACAAGAAACTGGATCCAAATTAAACTTCTTAAGTGGGTAACTTAACCTGTATTTGGCCACTATGTGGCCACGCTCATTCACCACAGAGGTGTCTTGAATGTGATTTAACTGAATTACCTTCAAAAGGAAGATCAATTTAAAGCTGTTTAGCTAACACACTTTGGATTCACACCTTCAGTTAATTTGGACTATTTTTCCTGGAAGTCCCTATGTAAACAAGCAGCTGGAGACTTTTTGAAAGCTTTAGAGATTTGTGGCAGAGAAAATAATCACAAGATCAAGAATTGAGATTGCAGGAGGGGTGTTAGAAAGCTGATTAAAGTTTATTCCAAATAAAACTGATGAATTGTTGGCAGGAATGGGGAAGTACCTCAAAAATCCAGCTGGTCCATAGAAGAGGCTGAGTTTACTTCTTGAAATGACATTCTTTGCTTTTTGTCTAGTAAAATACAAGTTTAATAGAGGATATCTTTGGGCAGTCAGAAGGCTTTGTACCTCCTGCCTATGCAGAAATGGGGACATTTTTTTCCCTTAAAACTCCCTGGGCAGGTTGGGATCATCAGACACATTCACTGCACAGGAAACTCCTGTACGGTGGAAGCCAATTCCTGATTGATACGAATTTTCTGAAAGTTGAAGGCCTTCTGTGGGATTTATTGAAGAAATGGAAGTAAGCCAACTGAGAGGTAACTTGGAGAAGTTGGTGGCAAAGTGTATTCTTTGGAAACTTGTCTAGAGAGATGAATGAACAGAAATAGATTAAATAATCCATTTTTAATACAGAAGAAAGATGCTGCTATGGGTAACCCAAACATCTCTGCTAAGCTATTGATATTACTTGTAAGCAATACATGAATGAACAATGAAGTTGATAAAACACTTCAATCAAAATAAAAGCCATTATGGAAAACTTTAAATAGCTTGTTTAGAGAGGCAACTGGGTAATAGTTGCAGTACAACATTTACAAGGAAACTGTGGAAGGAACAGTTCGAACATTCATGAGATCTAAATTAATTTTGCTTACAAAAAGCAGCTTCAGAAACTGAGGACGACATCCATACATCCACTTTTTGCTATGCAATAGTCGGGAGAGAAAAGAAAAACAAACACTTTTTTTTCCACTTTGTTTGAAAATAAAGCCTCCCTGCAATACAAAATGCTCACATGCCTTCAGCTTGAACCGAGTCATGCAGAACCTCATTTGACACAAATACGTATAAGATTATGAACTTCAGGGGGGATTGGCTGTTGCAGCTCATGGCATATTTGCTTCCTCTCTTTTAAGTAAGAAAACAGGCGCTGCTAATAAAATTCAAGGGGAACTATTTAGGTTCATAAAAGATCTTTTTTTTTCAACTATTTATCATTCAAGCCAAGAGGTCAGCATGGCCAACAGGTTCATGAAATTCAGAAGGAGAGTAAACGCCTATGTGGATAATTAAAATATAATTCACATTTGTGTCAGCAAAGACCATCATTGATGAGCAGCACTGACTCTCACGCTTCAGTACCTGACACACCCCTTCAGCACTGATGTGAAATTTCCTTCGGGGCATATCTCTGTATAATTATTCATTACTGGAGCTTTATATTATACTATATTGTATCTAGTAGTTATCACCTTTGTAAACAGAATTCCAGATCATAGGGTCCAGTGAGTATATCAGTTTCTGTGACAAAATAAAAATTGAAAATAAGCTCACTTTCATGTTGTATTTTCCACACAATAAATGCCTGTCAAGCTGGGGAGGCTAAATAGTCAGGTACTAGCTAATTCTAATTTGCAATTTTCATTAAAACTAAAAATCTATTTCTCTCCTTTACTTGGAAGCATACATTTCATTTTGTTAAAAAAAATAAATAAAATTTGGGGGAGTAAGGTATGAACTTCATAGGTGCAGAGGATGTCTTACCTAAAGATGGGGTTGTTTTATAAGCCCAAAGGAAATTAATGGTCCTCTCTAGTAATCAAAACGCTACCTTTACCTATCCAAAACTGCCTTGCCTGCTGTATTTTAGTGCTGGGTTGGAAAACCCAGTTTAGTTCAGAAATCAGTTATTTAGTTATCAGAATTTAGTTAGAAGTTTAGTTCAGAAATCAGTCTTCTGAAAAAAGTCCCTAAGCATATTTGTGCAGATATATCACTAGTGGTAACACACATCTACCTTTGTGACTAACAGTGTTGGTTACCCAGTGTGAAACACTCATATATGGCAATTCCTGTGGTCTCAGATTGCGCACCTATAAGTGAAAATTAACATTCTTCAGCCTCACCCCCAACACGTAAGGCCTATTGATGATATCCTCTTTTATATATATGTATTTTAAGCCAGATGGACACAAGATGGACACTGGACGCTAAATCAGATGTACACATTTCCTAATGATAGGGACCCAACCTACCTAAAAGGGATTCTCTTTCTCTCAGTCATCTGTAGAGGTCATAAAGGCTCACTGAGATGACAATACAGCTAAAGACCTAGGTACTACCATCAAAAAGGAAGGCCCCATACATGCCAGTGTTCTGTCTGTGTAATTCCTTCCCCTCCCCTGCTCCTTTCCTCAATTTATTTTGGCTTGGTTGCTACTGCTTTAACCTCCTGAACTGGCTCACACTAAAGGGTACTCTAAATCACACTCACTTGACATGGCTAATATGCATGAATTAATATGGCAAGCACTTCCTCAACCCTAAAATCTGAGACGTGTGGTACTAAATGTGGTTTCATGCAAAATCTCATCTAATTGGAGGGCCATAATCTGGCCGGGACACATAGCTTCCTTTGTACCAGGCGTTTCTTTGCATCTTCTAAAGCAAAGAGAAGAGAGAAGCTTTACAGGATGTTTTACCAACGACTGAACAGTGTTCTGGTGCAAGGGGCTAGGATGCTTCTTCATTATCTGCTGCAAATGGAAGATACCACCTGAGAAGCTTGCTCCATGAGCAGAGCAAGAATGATCTCCAAAGGCTTTTTCTTATATCTCTACAAGGAACAATTTTTCTTATCCAGACTGAAAGTAAAAAGACAGGGCTATAAATCTTGCACTCACATTCCCGGCCCATACTCCCTGCCCTCCAACAGGACTTCTGAGCTAGGAATGAGAATCGGGGCAACTTCACTCCACTTTAATTCTCTGGGTGGCCAAATGCAGGGCTGTGGCATTGCAGCTTAGTAAGAGATGTAAAGAATGAAATAAGAATCCTCAGAGGAACATTTTCTGCATTTGTACTTCCAGGAAGATCCTTAGTATTTGTGTTTAATTATTTTACAATGTCTTTAAAATCTGGAGATAATTTGCGCTTTCTGCTTATGCTGTAGAAGGTATAATAAACATCTCTCTAATGCCCAGTAAACGCTTGCCCCTTATTGTTCTCTTTATTTGTATGCATGCCTTCAATTTCATAGCAACAATAAAGCTATCCCAGGCTGCAATCTTTTACTTCTTGGGTGGTTAATTCAGATGTTTTGGCCACAATGCCTTAGTGACTGCTCTCCCCTGGAACTGTATTGTAAATGTCCAGAAATTCATTATTTTTAAATTATTATTTAATTCTAGCACACAGTCAAAATAGGGCTTCGATCTTTATTCAGGACATGCCTTATAAAACCCAAAGCTTGTTGTACACAGGTAATCTCAGTGAAATTAACTGCTCAGACTGCCTCTTATATCAAGTTCAAATTCGTGTAAATCAGAGCTGCTCTTAAGTTGCTCCAAGATGAAGAAGATCAATATGCTTGAAGATCAATAGCTTAATGGGAAGCTCAAAGTCATACACAAATGCATATTGATGGACGGAGGAATTGTATTCTATACTGCTGTTATTTGGGTGAAACTCAGTTTTAGACAAGGCTATGGCGAGGTATGAAACAAACCACTTCTCATGCCATTGCTGTTTGATCCACAAGATTCCCTTCACCAGGTAATACCATACCGCAGCAAAGAGCTTTTCACCTAACCTGGTAAGCCCAGATTCAGTGACAAGACTTCCTTCTGATTTTAGCATCAAAATCATTAACTCTCTCTCATACACAGGTGTAATATTGGCCAAAAAAAAAAAAAGTAATAAATGAAATGAAATCTGAAATTTCTACAGGAGATGATACCCTTGTCTTTAAATAGTACCCATCAAGAAAACTACATGTTGACTCAATAGCTTGATGCATTTAGCTAGACAAAACCATTTCTGCTTTCTTCCCTTCCTTTTCATTTCTTTTTCTCCTCTTCTTTCTCTTCTGTTCTTAGTATTATTTCTAAATTTCAGGCATTACTGATCCAGGTCACCACACAAACTATAAAAATGACCAGAGTCACCTTTTCTGCTGTGTTATTAACTTCAAACATAAAAGCAACCTGCGTTTTTATGGCAAGGAGGGATTTTGGTGACCAGCAGAAGGACCCCACTCTAAGAAAATCTTCAGCACTGAAATACAGAAGACAAATCACAAGTCACTTAAGGTTTTTTTGTTTTGTTTTTTTTTTTTGTTTTTTTTTTGTTTTTTTTTTTTAAGACTGGGTAGAGGTTGCTTTTATAATTAATCTAACTTATTTTTGTCTCTAAAAAAATGCTTTTATAAGAAACGGTGGTCACAGAGATGACGGTACTCACAGCATTATCCTGTTCTTGGAAAGCTCTGAGGATGAGTTGGATACGTGTCACTGCATGCTTAATGCATGAAGCAAGCTGAACCATTACACTTAGATAAAATAAAATCAGATGTTTAGCACCAGTTTAATACAGGAAGAAAACCAGCTACATGTACTATAACTCAAACGAATTCAAATGTAAGCACTTACCAATTACTGCTATGGTTACTTGGCAATGCATCTTCAAGTCACAAAGGAAAACTGCACAGGCATGAGCCTGACAGCCACAGACCAGAGCAGCCTTAATTTCAATCGTGCATTGCTGAGGGCGAGGGCACTAGTACCTTTCAAGGAAAGGCCCAAAACGAGCTCTGTCCAGCTCAGGCTTTGGGTGTTAAGAGGTACTGCCTGCATACACTTACGATTTAGATTGTAAGATGCCAGCGTTGCCACCAAGTAATAGGAAAGGAGACGTGCGCTGTTTTATATTTGCACTGTTATTTTGTAAAACAAGAAACACACACAGATCTGTCAGTCTTCAAGTGTTAGCTGGAAAATATTAGGGGCGCAGATGTACAGTTACATTGCCTTCTCCTGGAAGTACCACCGAGGATGGCTGGCAAGCAGATTTTCCCAGTGCCTGAATTCACCTACCCAACCTCCAGCCATGGGACAGGACTGACGGTCAGGCTGCCCGTAGCTGACTCTCCTCATGATCAAGTAGTCACAGTGACGACAACTCAAAAACGTGACTAACAGAAGCTTTGCAATGAGAGGCCGTTTAATAACAGTCCTTAAAATCGCATAAAACAATTCTTTTAATTGTAAGTTTTATGAGGCTTATAAGATTGAGGTTATTTTATTACCTTCAGTGCTAAAGCCTGACCACACACTGTGCGGAAAACTATTTTGCTTTATCTCTGGCCCATCCAGCCAAAGCCTCTCATAACACCAGGAGGAAAAGCAGCCAGCACACAGATTCATAGCCCATTGTGTCATTGTTTAACTTTCTGGTTGGCAGAACAATTAAAGAGATGCATAAAAAGGCCAAAAGGTGGGTAAGCTTTATAGTTTTCTTTGCCTCATCACTATTTCAGCGGCCAATACATTTAAACTAACATCAGCATACAAATGGGAAAACACTGACAACACAGATGCACTGAAATTCAATGCACTTAAACCCAGCCCTGACAGGCAATCTCCTCTCATAGTCAAAAATACCTCCTGTGGGAGTACCTGAAAGCCTTGCCTGATACCTAGGTCACTACTGTGAGACAGGGATAATTCTCTGAGACAGTTTTGTGTTGTTTTGTTTTGCTTTCCCCAGTGGTGGCCTAAAACAGGCACCACTACAGAAGAACATTTAAACACATACCCATATTTCAATTATAGTGATATTTTTTTCCACCTCTAAAATGTAGCCAAGGCCTGCATTTGTCCTCAGCTTTCTCTCAGTCCTTCCAAATTCACTTTTCTTCTGTTGAGCACAGAGAAACATACTGGAAAGACATACACAGCACAGGAATAATAAGGCACAAGGATTCAAGGCAATAAGAGCTTAAAGCACAGCATGGCTTTTAAAATGCATGATTTATTCCTAACATTATGTTTAAAAGAAGCTCCGGTTTATTAAATAAGCCAACTACACCTTCCTGAAATAAATTAGCTCTTCAACTACTGGAGCCTGTCACCATCACTATCCATAAAATGTCAAGGTCCCAGACTGAGGTCATCTTCTTAATGGCCTACACACTTGCTAAAGTCAGTCCAGCTCCAACAGCTTATAAAAAGAACAGACAAAGACAGGAATATTATGATCCCACCTTTACAGAGATATGCCAAAACACGAAGAAATTCATGGGCTGTGGCAAATAGTAATTTAATTTAGGTCTCTTCAGCAGAATCATGCAAATGGTTATTTGGTGGGTGCCTAAGAGCATCCCCCCTGTACCTACAAGAAGAGCACAAAAATGACAGATCCAGGCTCTTCAAAGCAGTGCACGACAGGAGGACAGCAGGTAATGGGCATATGCTGAAACATGAGAGGTTCAGATGAGTTACAAGGAAAAGCTTTTACACCCTGTGGACAGACAAGCAAGATTGACAAGTCTCTGTCCTGTGGGGGGTTTCAGGACCCAAAAGTCTTGGGCAACCTGTCTGACCTCAGAGCTGAGCCTGCTTTGAGCAGGGGGCTCGACAAGAAACATCCTGAGGTCCCTTCCAACCTCCATGATCCAAATATATATTACTGCAATTCCGAGAGCAGAATAATAAAAATATGACACTTCTTTTTTGTCTTTGAAAATATCTTTTCTCTGAAAATTTTCTACAAAATCAGCATCAATCTCAGCAATTTATTCAATCCAAAATGAAAGGTTTCAGTTTTAGAATTTAATTTAAATATAATTGAAGCAAACTTCAAACTACAATTCCAAATGGGAAAAAAATAACTACTACTACTTTCTGCAAGTGTGCAACCAAAACACATTTTAAAAAGTCTTGATGTTTTGATTCTAGATTAATTTCTGGGAGGAAATTAAATCAGCAGAAGCTGATGGAGCAATTTAATTTGACTGAAATCTACATTTTTTGCTGGGTAAAAAGTTAGACAAAAATTTCACCCAAACCACCTTCAGTGCTTTGTTATAAGACCTTCTCCCTCTAACCATTGAAGATTTAGGAAGCAATTATGCAAGGCACTGAATGTCCTCATCCTGCAAGTCATACATGCCCAGCCTTTTGCAAGAATGTTCAGCATTCTGCTAGCTCAGACCCCACCTCCTTTGGGAGGTGACCTTAATATTAACCTACTTAAATCATGCTGCAGAATGAATTACTGAGAAAAATTATGAAACTGGAAAACACTATTACTGTTGATATTTATTGTTACTACTTACAAAAACCCTTTTGTACTTATTTTTCTATTTCCAGTCAAGTGAAATGAAAAACAACATGGAATTAAATGCATCACACAAAGAAGTAAACCATGCCCAAGAGGAAATGAGTTGTAGAGAGGTGTGGCACAGGCACCAACAAGCAGAATTTGTAAGAGATATAAAGACTTTAATCTACAGCTTTTTGCTTATTACCTATACAAATTCAGTGAAAGCCCATTTTATTTTCAGTTCTGAGGGCACTTTTCACACAGTTGGGCAAACTGCTAAGCCAAACAAGTATTTGACATGTATTTTTACTTCTTAACAAAAATATTTTTAGGAAAAATACCTCTAAAAATGAACAAAAAAGTTATTTACAATGGTCCAAAATTTTAGGCCAAAAGAGTTCCTCTCAATGCATCCTGTCATATAGAAAGAAGATAGAGAAATACATTTGTCATTTGATTTAACTTGGAAATTAACCTCAGCTGATTAGTTAATACCCATATGCACCCCTCTGTTCCATCTGAATACCGTGTCACTAGCTCATGTTAAGCATTTATAAAATACAGCTGAAACTGATTGGAGGGGCATGAATGAGACAAATTGTCAAGGGTCTTCTCTGTTCTTCTGGATCGTTACAGGTACTGCAGTATCTGAGTCCTATAGGACCATGGCAGGTATGACAAATGCAAGCAGCAATATTAGCCAGAATACTCTTTTCCCTCTTCAGATGAATAGAAAACTAAGCTATGATTTCTTTTATTGATACAGACCTTGCTGTTGAGATTTAATTTTGTCATTTGCAGGCTGGAACATTGCCATTTGCTCTAATGAGAGCTAGGTGTGAATGTTTCATACAGTGCAGCCAGAACAAAAGCTCATTTCCTAACCAGGAATCCCACCACAGGGTAGATGATGTTGCAACTTTTCTTCAGAAACCCACCACCAAAGAGGTTATGATTCAAATATCTTAAATGGTTTTATACAGAGACTACCAAAAAAAAAATATGCAATTTTGCACAATTTGTGCTAATGTTGACATTTAAAACTGAAGCATTCTCTTTCTTCCTATTTACAAGAGACAAATGGATGCAATCACCTTACAGAATAGCCCATCTCCTAAGCTGGTTGTGTCATCTTATGGATACGGCTTTCTCTGCTTTCATTATGATTCCTCTCAAGAATTCTGGTTCATCTTTTTAGGACATTTTTTCAGAATAGGGGCTTTATGGAAGAAGGCCTAGAGTATATACTGCCTAGAGTACCTACGATCAGTTTGATGTTGGGCAAGGACCCCAAAACTCATAAGCGGTATTAGAATTGTCTGATATCCTGATATATGGCATTTCCCATTTCATATGGGCAAATTAAACATCTGCAAAGTAAATTATCCCATCTTTTTGAACAAATTGATCGTGTATGTCGATGCCTTACAGTCTGTGTTGTTGGTTATCCTGCCTCCAGAAAAAGGTGAATATAATTTGCTTTCCAGACCAGAGGATAACAGAGGAAGGATTGCTTTCTTTTGCTTTACTACAGTTATCTACAGCAAGGCACAAGCAGTCAAAATTTTCCTTCACCCTGTGTTTGCCCCTGTTTTCCATTCTGAAAATCTGATCACCGCTGATACACCCGGTCTGTTGGTCATTTTAAATAACTGTAAACCCCTTTACACAATGGCTAGCCAGGAGATAAAACTCAGAATTCAGTTTCCAATGTCATGAGACTGCTTTCAATTGAAATGCTTTTATCTGATTTAAACAAGAGAGGACTGCAACCTTATTGAATGGGTAGCGTAGTTAAAATGAAGGAAACCGACGGTGATCTGGCACGTCTGGGGCCGCCTCCTTGTATTAAACTCTCCATCTCCTCCAGAGTAAAACATTCTCCTGTTGAAGGTTCAGATCAAAATGAAAACTTCATTACAACTGTGAGGTATCGATCCATTTGGGACTTACCTAAGCTGCCTAGCTTTATCAGTTTAGGCCTCCTGGGCTCAAAACAAAACTTCAGAACTCAGAGGAGCTTCAGGCTGGCTCCCCCTTCAGCCTCCCACCCTGATTCTTCCGTGTCCTCATACCCAGCAAACTGAGATTGCAACCAGCCCTTTCTAAAAGGCTGTATGCAGATACCAGCATATCATAGCACCTTCCTTTCTCCAGACCAAAAAAAATACTCTGCACCCTCTCACCAAGCCACAGACTTTAAAAAATAAATTTAAGTTATACCATTGCAATTTCAGCAGTACAGTGATAGCAAATAACATTCTTAGCATGAAGGTATTTGTTCTGGCACAGTTTATTCTCATACAGAAAGGGGAATAAGGGAATATAATGTAAAGTACCACCTAATGATAACATTGCAATTATGTAAGATTGGCAAAAAGAAATATACTCCACAACTAAAATGTCTTTATTTTCTATGCCTGAATACACACACACAGAGATGCAATACCACCAGCTAACTTTCCCCTGAACGTATCACCATCCACACCGGTCCCGCAGGCAGAAACCAAAGAACAGAAGTGCTGCAGAGCACAGGACAGGGGATGGGCCCTGCTACTTGGGCAAAACTCACTACACTGCTTCACACCAGAGCTGGGACAGCACAATACTGTGCCAGACAAGGCTACCAGCCCACAGATCTCTTTTTTTCAGTCATCAGTGTCACTGGCTTCATTTTTCTGACATTTTATTAGATGCTCTTGTAGCTATTTTACATAGAGTTTGTTATCCATTTTTTGCTTTGTCTGGTTACTGTTCCATCAATTCATTTAATCAAAAAGTATTAGAAACACAGCAGGGGGATGAAATGCACACAGCTCACCACTAACACATACTGCTAGCCATTCAGGAGTGATGTTACAGTCCTCGCTCTGTTATCAACTCCTGCCCACTCACTGCACTCAGTCAGACTTTCATTTGCCATTCTGTTCCCCAGGCTAGAGCACATTGATATTCCCCTTTGGATTTATTTTCTGTTCTAGGTAGCTACCTCTGAAAATGAAGATACAGAAAGAAAAAACATGGACTATGTGATACACAATTAGACAGCAACTTTAAACCAGGAGAAACAGCATATCCATGGGGCCTTTTTGCACAGTTATATTTCACGTCTCTAACACTGCATGGAGACGCACTGATCACATTAAATGCAAATCGATGAAGTTAGGGGCAGTTTCAATGAATCTTGGGAGAGAGGACTGTGCTCTGAAGCTCACTGAGGCCAATCTTAGATTCACTTGTTTCTAAATGTATGATGAATTTGCCATGCAAGTTCAGTTTTACGAGGACCTAAGTACCTCCTGTGAAGTGCGCTGTGGTGTGTGCTCAGCACTTGCTGAGACTAATGGGACCTTAAGGGGCTGGACAAGTTTCAAGAATAGGCATTTTCTGAGTTATTAAGGGGATTCCTGTCTGTGGACCAGATCCCACAAATTGATGTGTGCCCTGTATTGCTACTGAAGGAAGCAGAAGCAGAAAATACTCAGTATCTTGAAGGAGCAGACTACAGAAAGCCCCAAGGCTGGAAGAGAAGACAACCAGGCCGCGAAGGGAGCTGGTCAGTACGCCAACCAGCGCTGTTACGAGGCTCTCAGAAAAGTTGTCTGGGTTGGCAGCCAGCCAGTGAGCACCAGGAGGGCAAGACATCATTACACTATCGTTATTTACCAAGATAGCCACGCTTGCTTTATCAAGCATGACTGAATTACAACAGCCCATGAGCACCTGGCTGGGAGTAAAATGGCTCACAAGCACACAGAGACTGGTTGCCTGTGCTGCAGACAAACCCAATATCAGGAGAACTTCAAGGAAAACACATTCAGGAATTACAGGAGTATAAACATAGGGCGTTTATGATGACTATGCCATTCCCCTCTCTCTATCTGATGTCATAAGAAAAGTCAAATTAAAAAAACAATGTCTACTTTCATGTTTTTCACCAAGCTTAAAAAAGATTTCAGCAGAAGCAGAAGGGCAGTCACACTGGCTTATACGAGGACAATGCTGTGCTATTCTGAAGCTGCCTGGGGGGAAAAAGCACCAATAAAACAGTCTCTCAGTCTCTATTTTAAGGAGTCATCTTATATAACAGGAAGCACGCACGGTTATTCTGGATGCTTGAACACCGTCTGTCACATTGCCGCAAGCTAAGGAAGTATAAATAAGTATGTGCGACCACTTGAAGATTAGTTTTAATTAGTATGTAATAATATTGGTTACATAAATCCTTGAAGGCTGAATTAGAGAAAGAAAGTGCCAAGGAGATTAAGCCTCCATAACGTCTAAATCATTCCAAAGCTGAGGGGACCAAGAGGTGTTTCCTTCAGATGATAAGCCCGGAGGCAAGGACAGCAGTCAGCGTGTGGTGCTCACGAGCACTACCCCTCACGCTGATCTGAATCCCTCAGGGCAGGAAGGAAGGCCTTCAAGTGGCAAGGGACGTGTGGCTGATCCTTGCCAAAGGAGGACTTTCCTGCCCAAAAGCTAACAAGTGAAGCATCAGCTTAGCCTGCCAGTGCTACAGGGCTGCCCAGGGTTGCCGGTGGAGAGAGCTAACATTGCCTCTACTATTTCTCTCAACTAGCACAGACAAGCAACACAGGGTAAGGTAGGATGTGGTCCTCAGTTTCTTAGGCTTCTAGGTTAGGGCTTCTCTTACGGCACTTACTGTAATGATTTATTTTTCCTGCTCAGTCAGCAGCTTGAAACCCGAAACTCATGAGCAGAAGGCATTTTCTGGCATTTGCCAAAGAAGCTGGAAGGTCTGAACCTTTTGGTCAGTTTGGCCAGGCAAAACAATTTGGCAAATCGCTTTGGTCACAAAACCATGAAGAAGGAAGAGATGTACTGAAATTTTGAAAAGACCAGTGAAACATGTCAATGTCTTAAAACCACATACACCTAAGTTTTTAAGCTTTAGCATACATGAAAAGAGAAATAAAATCATCTGTATCAGATTGAAAAGAATGTTGTGTTTAACTCAAAACAGTATTTTGTTGTTTTTATTTCTGCTGCCAAACCAAAAACCAATTGTTCATACAGCTTTAGTTACTAACCTGACCAGAATTAGAGGAGGAATTCTGCTGATATTACCCAATTGTGTGGAGCTTTACCCCAACAAACCACTGCCAGCTTCTCCCAAGGCTGCTCAGGTGTATAGCTCAGAAATACTACAGTATCTAGAAACGCACTGCCAAAGAGAAACTTTGCCAACCTCAGGAATAAAAAAAAAAAAAGATTAGATGCTAACATAATCGTGCATAGTCCATCTGGGGCAAATTTTCAGGAAATCTAAGGCAGGGTCACTCCATGTTTGATTTCACAGCAGCTGGTTCATGGAGAGCTTGAAATTTGTCCCACTCTTTATCCTGAATTAGTATAAAATTGCCTCTTTAGATGCGAAACCAAAAACATTCTAATCCACAAATGATTGTTAAAATGGAAGAAAAAAGATGAAAGGATGAAAGTTCGGTCAGCTAATAAAATAAATAAATAAATAAATAAAGCAAATTAAAATAACAGTGAATATTATTAAAGGCTAATGTAATGTTTTACTGGGTTTTATCCATTCAGTTCTTGCTGTGCTGATCCAAAAAGAGGAAGACAGACCCATTTAGGCATGTCTTTCACATGTACCATTAAGCCTTTCCTTCATGAAAAAACATCTGCATAGCTCAATGCTAGGAACTTTTCATAGTGACTAATGTATAAACCAAGAAAGCATACTGTTTTGATTACACTTTAAAATGGGCATATTGAAAGTTATAAAAGAAGCAAAGAACGTAATAAAACTCCTCTGATTCACCATCCAAATAACTATAATCACATTACTTACATTGCCTTCCAATCCATCATTATCATTACCACATTATGGCTAAATAATCAAATGCAAGAAACTTTTCTTCATGTTCAATAATAAAACGTTTTGTTCAGATGTTCCTGGTTAGAGCTGCAGCTTCCCTCATGGAAGCACAACGACACGGAGGTGAAGAAAGACAACCATAAAGATCCCCAAATCCACTGGGATGGCACAAGGCCAGAAGGAATGAAAGAGTCGCAACTCTCATGGCACATGCTACCACTGCCAAACAGACTTGATCTGAGAATGTGGCTCCACCGAATTTCATGGTAATGTCCCATCTCACCCTGTACCTGCTCTAGCAATACGCCTCTCTTTAATGTAGCAGGTTTTGAATAGCACATTGCAAACTTCTCCCTGCAGCCTTCTGAAAGAAACTGCATGTGCTTCTCTCTTCCCTGCTATCCAACATGTAAGCATGGCTGTGAAAGACCAAGGCACGCACCATGTGTGCGACTGGGGAGGCAGAGATCTGAGGCAGAAACACTTGCTGGGACTCCATTTAACCCATCACTCAAGAATTCCCTTGCAGAGAGCAGAAGGAATTATGCCTTTAAAATATATGCTCTTTTCATATACAGATGTGCACAAAATGTAGTTTCTAACTCTGTCATGAAACTAGCTAAGCATAATTTACATAGAAAAGTATGCATAAATATATGTGGCCATCACGCATGTTTATCTTGTACACATTCAAACCTAGGCTGTTGGAAAGGCTGATGAGAAGGGCAGGTCCAATTTGGTGCAGAAGCCGATGCTCACATATAACAGGAAGGCTGGACCACAGCTGCCTCTGCAGTCCTGTTGCTCACAGCCTGCTCAGCCAGGAGAGCAGGCGCAGCCCAGAAGAGCCAGCTGCCTTTCTAGCCTAGCACTGATCCAGCGCACACCACCGACCCACACAATATGGGGAAGGAAGGGGGAGGCAGGTAGTAAGCTGTGGCATGAAATCAAGGTATAGCCAGAAGTGGGGTGAGTTCCTGTGTCCCTATTCTCCTGTGCCACCATGGCCCTTTGTGTTCCCCCCAGCCTCTTAATTTTCACCCAGCTGTTGCCATAACATACCTTTCAATTTCAGTTTTCAAAGTGCGGTTTATGTGTGTTTGCAAAAGCTCTACTGAGACTTTAGAATCACTGTTGCATGTCTCCTCCTCATTCAAATACTGGTGCCGTCTGCTCAGGGTTGATAATACACCATGCAGGGCTGAGGACCCGAGGCCCGATTTTACACTACCTTGCAAACTCATTAATTGTTTCTACCTGCATGAAATTCAGATGTTAAAGCAATTTATCCTCAGTTGGCCAGGGTATAAACAGTTGCACAAGTGGCAGAATGTCAGAGCAAGCGAAGCATGATCTCCTACCAGCAAAGAGACGCTCTGAGCAGAGCCGCACCATCTCCCTACACGTGTGCAAGAGCCCAGAGTGATGACATCTGCATAAGCTGCCAGAGGTATCGCATCGTATGCAGCCTGCACAGCCAGCACATCACGACCCACACAGAAGACAGGCATTGACAGTGGCATCACCAGCACACAGGGGATGTGAGCGAAAGCAGCATCCGGAGTATGCCATTAAGGGAGCAGCAGGACAGTGGGGATGCCACATGCTCCTCAGACACAACTGTGGCTTGGACAAGTAGAGCCATCTCAAGGATTTTATGCTGTTTCCAATTTCTCTGTATCTATTTTCCTTCTTTCCCAGGAGAAAAAGTATATCAGTGTAACCCAACATCACAGGTTCTGTTCAAAGTAAAAATGTGAACAGGAAAAAAAGAGATATTACTTCTGAACGTATTACTAGGTGTGCAAACTGCTAGTGCTGTTTTTTAAAACACCGATAACATCCTTCACCTTCTTCCTAAGGTTGTACATCATCTTATAGTTTTCTGTAGGATGAACTGGAATAAAATGTTCTTAGAAAAACTTCTGAAGATTGTCTGATGTGCATCGCTGGCTCCAAGCAAAACCAAACCAATACTGCATAGGACCACAGGCTGGTTCAGGTTGGGTGGGCTGTCTCTGGTCCATCCTCCTGCTCAAACCAGGCTCTTGGTGGTCCCCGCTGAGCTCCCTCCAGCTTCTCCACGACTCTTGTAGTGGGAGGCTCAAAGCGGACCCAGGGGTTAGGCGCAGCGCTGACACACGGCCCCGCTCCTGGCAGCACGGCCGGGGCTGCTGGTGCCCTCCCTTGCTACAGGGGCATGGCTTGGGCCAGGCCCAGCCTGCTCACTGCCCTGCAGGACACCAGGCCCTTTGCTGCATTGCCTGTGGGGTTGCAAAAGCTCCTGCCCAGGGCAACTGTATCAATACAGTTGAACTGATATCTAGAAGGAAGATGAAAATCCTGGCAGAAAAACAGGTCCAGGAATGTTTTATTCTTTCAGAGAACCTAGGGGCGGTAGACCAATGGTGATGCCACCTCCTCGCTTCCCTCTCGCTAGGGCTAAGATTGTTCCAAGTGAGTATTTGTGGTGTATTTTCAGCCAAGTGTTTAATACAGGGAGAAGTCAGGCTCCCGTGCTTCTTTGGGCTGATTATTCCAAGGGGCAATAGCAGAACTCTCATTCAGGAAATTGTTCCCAATACTCAGATTAAGATTTTCTTTGTTTAATTTCCTCCACTTACTTATAGCTAAAACTCATCCTTTATGCTAAATAATTTTTCTTCCCTCCCTCTTTGAGGGAGTCCCATCCCTCAAGTATTTGTGGGCTGGTCTATCCCTCAGGCCCCATTAGTCACCATTTAGCCAAACTATACATATTTAGTCCTTTTTATTATGACTCATTAATTATTCTTAATCCCCTCCTCTGAACTCCCCAAGATTTCAGTCTCTCTCAAAACAATGCAGCCAGTATTCCCCATGTTCCTGCATCACAAGACTGGAGAGAGGAACCCCCCTTTCTACATCCCAGTGTTTCGGGAAGTACAGAACATAGTTTAGCTGTTGCATACTGCATCTCTCTGTGCCTATGTCTTCCTCAGCATTATTGCTTCCCAGTGCCAAATCCTGCTTCCCTTACTCACATGGCAAGCCCGACTGGAGCAAAGCCCACAAAAAGGATTAAGAGTTGGCTTTCTCCACCATCTGAAACTGTGCTCACTTCCCTTTTTTTTTTTTTTTTAAACTCATTGCTCTCTCTTTCAAGGTTTAGTACAATGTTCATTTTTGCAGTAATAAAATGGCCCAATTTGGAACAGCTTCTACCTGGTTTTGTAGCTTCAGTAGTATCTAAAGCTACTGAATATTAAGTATCTAAATACCTAAAATCTGACTAAAATACTGTTAGCCATGTATTGTGATTTAGGAATCAATTTTATTTCCAGTACTGTATTTTCAGTGCTGTTCTAACAAGGTAGGTGTAATCACTTCTCACTACTGTCCTATTTTATTTTTAGAAATGCAACTGTTCTGTCACCATGGGTGCTTTCAGTAAATGTTGGCTGTAAAAATAAACTGACTTCTAAAAAACAACAGCAGTGCTCTGCTGCAACTAATACTCTTAATATTGAGCTAGCATTTAATAAAAATACTGATTCTGACTATTGCATAATCACTGAGGCACTGCCTCAATGAAACAACAGGGATTCATTGCTGGTATCGGTGGCTTCGGCTCATACAATTAAAAGCTTTGAAATGCTGAGGAGATGACTCTGAATCACTTGTGAGATGGGTAGAGAGGCAAAGACTGAGAAGCAGGTACAGCACATATTTACAGGGTACATCTGATCTCCCACAGAATCAACCCTCCTCAGCAGGCTACAGCATATATCCAGAGAGTGTGTGAAGAACCTATCTTTAACCCTTTCTGCACCCACTGGGATGCTTTGCATGCCTTGGAGGGCCAAAGAGGGAGCAGAGAGAGTGAGTTTACTTCTAGCCTTCTATCTAAGCCTGGCAAGACAAGAAATGGTGACCTAAACACTCATCTGCTGTGCAGCCCTACTGATTAATGAAAAACATTTATCAGAAAGACAACTCTCCACTCCTACACAGTAGCTTTGACTAAGAGTATAGGAGTTGTATCAGTAACCTCTGACTTCACTTGAGATATATGCCACCCTTTATTTTTCATAGGCTGTCCACATGCTAGTCTCTGTTTCTGGAAAAAGAAAAAAAAAAAAAAACTCCAAAGGTGTTTTTTTAGATTCTTCCTTCCATGTCTACTACATATTTTTCCCCAATTTGCCTGGAAATGTCTACAAGTATGAAGTGTCAGACTGTAATACATAACAATGATGTATTCCAGCATTCCTTAATAACATTGCTGTATTGCAATCAGATGTAGCTGCAGAAGTCCTTCTGACAAAGAGACTTGGGCCCTGGTGTTGCTAAAACAAAAAAAAAAGGCAAACAAAAAAAAACTTTTTTTCAAACATTCCTATGGAGATTTTTTGTAATTTGTTGACTGAAAATCTAGTATGGACTAGAATATTGACTAATGAAGGCTAAACCATAAGAAACAAAAAGAAGAAAAGCCTTTTAAGTCCTGTTAACAACTTTACATGTTCTTTAAAGTTGAGCAACTGAAATGGCAGACCTTGGTATGAAATCCAGACTGCTGAGTAAATGCCATCTCAACTTAGTTGAGGATGCACAATGTTTCTTTCATTTCTGCAGGGTATTTCTTTCCTTGCCCTGGCCTGTTAGGGGACATTCACAGTATGCAACCACCGGTTTGAGCCGGGGGGACACGGTGCACCACCTGACTGCCCCAGCTGATGCTGTGCTCGCTCCTTATCCAGGAGTCCTAGATAAAATGTGGCAAGCAGTGCTGTACCAGCAGTCAGATGTGCTTATGCCTGGCCCCCACAGAATTTCCTGCATTTCTTCAGAAGCTGCAAGCTGCTGGTTAGAAAGCAGACACTGAACTAAATGAGCGGTAACTTGGTCCAGAAGTTATTTCTGTTCTGCAACAACTTCTGCTTAATGCACCAACTCATCACCACCTGGTGACATGCCAGCCTATGTCCTCTTCTGCATGAACTCACGGCAATTTATACTGCTTCAGCTCTGCCTACCGCAGTCGTGTGACCATTGCTTCATTAGCAGATGCAGTTCTTGTTTCTTAAGAGCATAGCCCTGATTTGACAGTCACAGCCACATAAATACCTAGGTAAGACATGACCATGCTGTGACAGTGTGACCATCACCTCAGACACTGTTCTAAACCACAGTTCCTAGCAGGCCTATGGCATTTTGTGTTGCATGAGTGAACACACAACATTTCATGTTCACTAGTCAGGCCAAATTAAAGTGAACATGTAGAGATCTTCATCTTTTACTGAAAGGGGTTGTTATACACCTTCTCCTCAATAACATGACCGGAATATAGATACGAAAACTCCAGGCTAGGAGGATGTCAGCCAGAAATACCACAGGGAACCAACCTATCAAGGGGATTTATGGCAAGAAAGGCATTCCATGGCAAGAACATGATCCATGAATAATTAGATTAGAATTTTCTGCTGACAATCCTCCTGGAAGATAAAAGAGGTAAAAAGACAGAGAAATGTGAAACTGTATTCAAAGGAAATTAGGAAAACAAACAGAAACGCAACCTAAGGCAGTGCAAGATATATAATTGTCACTTGCAAAGCAATACTACTATTTCATCTTTCTTCTTCTTTTAATTGGCAGAATCTGAGGCAAATGATTATACTAATCTAAATTAATTTACATACTGACAAGAATGTGGGAAAAGAAAGCAGACTTGCAGTAAGTCGTGTAGCAACAATCAGTGAAGACACTGTTCGGAGGCAACTATTCTAACTATAATCTGTGGAGAACTTTAAGAGTTTTCATTAAAATTAATAACATTTTCATTTGGGAATGCCTTAGATTTGAAACAGCAGCTACGCTGTAAGACTATACTGGGCTTAGCAACTACTTGTATGTTGGTCAGTCTATTACTCATGAATTCACCAGACCCATACAGTTCATTACAGTGTCAGAGTTTAAAAGGGTGAAAGTGCTGTTCGGGCAAGAGTTCTGTGTGTAACTAGAGGAGGGCCCTGGGGCATCCCTCAGGCAGCACAGACATGCTGTAACCCAGAAGGGAGTCCTACAGCAGAAGTCACAGTTAGGCTCCTTTCACAAGCGCTGTTCTGACAACAGTAACAAATAATTAGAGTGCCAAATGCTGAATCAGTAACTTCCTTCTCTCTTCACAGATCTGTGTTTAAATTCATATTTATGTCATCTCCGGTGAGACAAAGCACATAGAAAAGAATTAAATTTATACACAATTCTGAGCCATGTGAACCTGATTTACTTGCCCAAATAGTACCTCTAGTTTCTATACAGTCTATGGAGAGAAAGAAGCTCCTCTAAAAGACAATTGAGAGCACCTGTATTAGGTTCCAATGCTAAGCTGATGCTTGTAGGAGTTCGGCTTCTCCATACATTGAGAATTTTATCAGCTGGTTAGTACAAAAATCCCCCATTACATATAAATTAGTTTAATATTACAGCTTACAACTGACAAGGCCTGCTCAGGAGACTTGCATATGAGGGACTCGCTTTCACTTCTGTTCTTCTGCACATGCAGGTCTTCTGCATGTCCTCAACTTCAGAAGCACCTCTGTATGTCTACTGCTTTTTATAATTGTTTTCCAAAAACTTGTCTTCCAAGAAATCTGTTTTCTTCTTCTGACTCAAAATGAATTTTTCTTCCACACTGGCTCCTTAATCAAGAGTATGACCACATCTCAGGAGGTACAATATTTAGTTTTCATGATTAGACAACCAAATATTTATTCATTAGTGCACCACCAAGAACAGGAACATACATAACCACTAATTTTTATGCTCTTAGTATTTCCATTCCTGAATCACTGAAATTTCAAGTGAGCCCTCTATAATTTCAAAACATCAGAATAAGCAACTGGGGTTTCCTTCATATAGTACATGCGTTTCAGCAGCCTGATCCGGTTCTGTTGAGGTTAGGACTGTGGGTACTAGCACTGGAATCAAGCAGTATTCAGAGGAAATATAGGGGGTGGGGAGAATCATATCATCTGGCATGCCAGTGACATGAGCCTACTACTTACACTGGGGATATGGAAAAGAAATAAAGGCTAGGAGAGAACACCACCGTGTGAAGAGAATAAGGGTAAGATGTGTAGTGATGTGAATTAGAAATCACAGTAGAGACAAATAGAAGCAACTGACTGAAAAAGAAATCATGAAGGAGCACTGGAAGTGTGTCCAAATGCAATTCACAGTGAGCACCCTGCAGTCTATGGAGCTGGCGTTACCTGCCTGATCCAGAATGATTTATCTGCTGAAATTGTAATGTATATTGCATTCACAGTCAATGCAATGTCAGAAGACACTTTCTGTGCAGAGCTTTCCCAAAACGCAAAAGTAGAGCAGCGCCTCTGCATAAACTCCTTCACACAGAAATCTTTCATCAAAAACTCCCTTTGCACACGGAAAAACCTTTCAGCAGCAAAAGCCACTCCTGGTGAATGAGCAGATTTGCCAAAAGTTTGCAGAAAATTCCATTTGCAATTATCTGCACTATCTAAATCATTCTTTGTCAACAGCCACAGAGTAAAACCACTCAAAGCCAAAGAAAAACTGCAGTAATGCTATTTTCAAGCAGAGGTTTCCCTCAGTTATATTCTTGTATTCCAGTCACTTCCGTACACAAATAACAGTTTCAGCTTCTGTGGATAGAATCGATTTATTGACTCTGTATTGTGAAAATCTGTCTCAAAAATTTGGAATCTGTACTGACAGATCCAAATTTTCTGACCACAGTTGACCGTACCTATGCCATTTCTGACAGATGCTTGCCCACCCTACTTCTGAAGACACCCTATGATGCCATCTTCACAGCTTTCCTAGGACATCTGTTCTGGCACTTCATTGCCCTTACTCCATTGGCCTTTGGAAATCTAGACTTTATCTTTTAAGTGAAGCATTCTTTCAGCCAGAAGATGGTTTTGGACATTTTACTGAACAACAGCATCCACCCGCTCGGATGCTTACCCCACACCTGACTATTGGAGAACACCCTGGGATTCCTTTGGAATTTTTTTAAAAAAACTTTCTAGTAACAAGCATGGCAGACAAGGGTGCTATTTTGTTTTAAGCTTTTGGTTGGGGTACAGCTTTGCTTTCACAGCAAAGATAAAGGGAATTTCACCAGAGACTACAGGAAGAGCCAAAACGAGGCCAGGACCACCTGATCAATTCCAGAGCAAAAGTCACCTCCCGCAGCATGAGGAAGGTGCACCAGGATAAGTTTTTTACACTGTCACCTGCCACTAGCTGAAACCCACAGCTGTGCTTATACCAGTACCCAAAATGGGCAAGGAACCATATTTTGGCCTCAAGACCAGCTGGTAGAGCATTTAGCTAAACGCTCTCAGCACCTAAAACAGGGTGTCTGTACCCAAACACAGCCCCTTGGAACAACTGTGGTCCATGCTAGGCTGTGGACGATGCCTCGGCCTTCTCTCAGAGGGTGCCCAGCGGTCACGCTAACTCCTGAGCAGCACAGGCAATTGCCTGCCCCTGCTTGGGCCCGTGTCCAGCCATGTTACAGTCAGCAGGCCCATAAGGGAACAGCACGCTGTGGGAAATGGGGGTTGACAGCAGGTTTTAAGGATTTGATAAGGTATGCCTAAAAATAGAAAGATGGACATGTTGCTAAGCATGTGGAAATACTGCTTTTGTCCATTCCTATCCATTTTGCATGTCCCCAGCTGGTCGCCCAGAGAGAGAACTCAGCCTGGCTGATAGGGAACAGCTGCCTCAGTGCTGAAGGCTGCCTCTTTTGCCCCAGAAGCAGGACAGCTGCTGCCATCAGAAGGGGCAGAAATGACAGGGAGGAAAGGGGAAGGGGCAGCTGCCCTGGAAAGTCACTCACCTGTCCCCTGCCCTCGCTGTAGGATGCTGGGCTGAGCAGGAGGCTCTGACTGCCAGGGGAGGCTCAGTGAAGGGGAGTTTGAACACCTATAATCAGACCTAACACTTCAAGTGCAACTAAGCAAAACCCTGATGTCTTATTTCTTCATTGTCTTTTTTTTTTTCCTTTATTTTTCTTCTTACTCTCTCTCCTGAGATGTTCTCTTATTCTTTCAGGCCAGCTGTTTTGACTCTGGAAATACTACCCGCACTGTCCAGGGCTTTAGGACAGTAAATCTTAGAAGCAGAACACAGTTGCTGCTCTTCAGATTCAAAACAACTCTGCACCTTTTCCCTTGATAATGTGCCTAAGGATTTTACTGTGGTAAAATCTGTTACCTCCACAGATTTCAAATTTCAAATAAGTCATGAGACTGCATTTTCAGCTTTTTTTTTTTTATGGGCAGCCTCAGCCAAGTCAAATGCACTGTTTGTAAACAGAAAGCTCATTCTTACTTATGACTCGTAAGTAGGCACTCGGCAGCCCTCACGTAAGTTGTGAGCCAAGTCAGAAAGCCTTTACATTCAGTTAGTAGCTTTACTTTTCCTCCTGGATTTGTAACTGTAAAAACCTATTTAGGATGAGAATGAGCAGAATCCCATGAGCTGTCACTAGCATGGCCACGTGAAGCAGAACTCCACTTGATAGAAACCACACAAAGACAATAATGAACTCGCCTCCCCAGCCTCGGCTTTCCCAATCACCTTCACATGCAGTGCTTCCAGGTTCCCTCTTCTTTCATTTCCCATTATTCCTCTTATATCATGCTTGATGGACAGCACCATCAAATGTTCTGTAGAAAGGAAACTGAGGGAACTAACCAGAGGAATGCACATCATCATCTACTTTATAATTGAAGAAAAATACGAAAAGTTATCTGTTAACTTGAGCAGGAATCTCTCTGAAGCAGGATTGACAGCTTCTGTTTCTCACGCTAAATACATGGGCATCTATTCCAGTAGACACATAGAGCTCATGGAGTACATGCCACGATAAAAACAGAAAGAGTGGGGAAAAAATATATTTAAACTGTTTGTGTTACTCTTAATTATTTAAATTTTAAAATACTCTGATTTTTGTTTAAATGATTAGTGAAGTAGTATTTTGGGGAATCTTCGGACATAAGACTGAAAGGATCTTTCTGTCTCAGACCAAAATACAATAAGAAAGGCCTGCTTCACTGTTAATTTTTATCAAGCAGCCAATCCAGCCAATTACAGAATCTATCATATAAGGCCTCAATGTTATAATCCTACAAGTATCTGAAATTACATTACATCTAAATGGAATAACCAATAAAACATGTCACTTTGGTCTGGTTCTTTTTGAGGATGACGCTAATTTATGTTTCCAGAATTCCAATTACATCGCTAGACCACCATTAACCAATACAGTGGAATGATCCATAACATGCATATGGATAAATGATCTGAAACGTCCTCATTATCGACCTTGTTGCTCTGAACATTGCAGGCAGGATCCTTAGCAGTTATCACAGAGTAGAGGCTCTCCAGAACAGCCTGTGTGTGCTGGGAATATCTAAAGAGTCAAGGACTGTCAAGGGCATCATATCCACAAGCCTCTGAAGTGCTCAAGAGGCCCTGTCCTAAAGATAGGCCTCTTTACCCCTTCCCTGCAATTGCATGGGAATTGCACGTTGATATGATGCTTTCAGCTTTCCTTGTAGCCAGGGACTGCTAGCAGAAATTCTCCCAAAGAGGATCTAAAATTTTTTCTGTGTCCTTTATAAGCACAGCTAGTCAAAAACAATTGTTGTGGACGAGATATAACAGAAAGTTTTGTTTTAAGAAAATAGAAATAGTTGGAGTCTTTTACTGGATAATCTTTCCTTCACAGAAGGCACTTTGCACCACCAGTAACACCTCATCTTGTAGAGAACTTAGCTCACAGAAAAGCATAAAGAAGAAATCACAATTCTGATTAGGCAACTCAAGTTGCAGTTAGTTTCCAGCTTCCATTTTATGACACAGATTTTTCTTTTTATAGCTTTTTTAAGGGGGAGAGAAGAACACTTACTTTTTTTGTAAAAACTCAATGTAAAATATGATATAAAATTTAGACAACAATAAAATGTTTCAAATTTTCATAAGAAGTACCTACACACATTGTTTTCCAGGTAAACCCTATTCAGAACTGCTCTGGAAATAAAAGCATGCTACAATGAGTCAAAAGTATGATCTTTTATGTGCCCAGGACAATTGAACCATCTGAAATCAACAGTTGTGCAGATGCTGAGACTCCCAAAGTGACTTTCTACTCCAGGGCCCACCAGAGCTACAAGCCCCAGTGCTCCACTAAATACACGACAGTAGCCGTGAGTGCCCCTGAAGCAGAGTCCAAAAAATTAGCTCCTGCTGGACCAGTCACAGAAGGACACATTATGTGTGTTGCTGTACCTTCAAACAGCTCTGCACAGGGACAGGCTGGGTTTTGCATGGGCAGCACCCACCTGGAGCTAAGCAGACAAGCCAGACCCAAGCTGACCTGACTCCACAGGAGCCACTCAGTCAACATTTCCTCAATCTGTAGGTTCTTGGAAATCGTCTTCATGATGCAATGAAGAGCAGCGCAGATGGATGCTCTGGCTGAGACAATAATCCTGGACTCCTGTCTGATCTGCAGAAGGCAGCATTGGATTAGTAGCTGCAGCGCAATGGTAGCCAAATTATGGACATGTTGGCTGTAGTGGTCACTTAGCTGTCCCCCCTGAATACTGCATTATGTGTTTTTTTCAGGTTGTTTCAGCTCTCCACTTGTCCTGCATAATGGAAAATAAACTATAACATGGAATTATATTAAATGCTGGTAAAAGAATTCAGGAGCCACATGATATCTCTTGCTGTAAAATAGGGACAGTTTCCAAAAGCAGCAAGCAATGTTATTCCTTTAAAAATATGTATGCATAAAGTAACAGTCCCACTCACTGAACTTATTGAAACTGGATGCTTAGGACAGGAGCACAGTTGGGTGCTGGCATGCATGCATGTACCCAAGCTCATATGCACCTACTCATGCTCTGAAGCAAATGAATTTCCTCAAAAATAGCTCATTATATTATAAACTGAGTTATACTGACAATAACTAACCATGGCAACCACCAAATGTATAAAAACATACAAACACTTTTTCAAAGCATAGCCTCTGCTTGAATCTGCCTTTTTAAAGCCTGTATGAAAACAGTGGGATGCAATAATACAAGCCTAATTTGTGAAATCTGGCACAAGAGAAGGGAAGAGCTGAGTAAGTTTCTGAAGAAACTATACTATAGAAGATATTTTTTGATGTTAAAATCAGAAGCATCATCCTACAATCCTGTCTGAACTCCTGCATAACACAGGCCACAGAAACTCATTCAGCAGGTACTGCACTGAGCCCATACCTTCTGTTCAGGAATCAGATATCATTTAAACACATTAGATAAAAAAACTCATTCATGACAGAAGTCTCTTCCTGCCTCTAAAACTGGCAGCTCTAAACCTCATATTTCCTTGTGCAGCTATTCAAAACTCTGATGGGGCACATACGTGACCAAGTGGCTAACTAACAAGTATGTAAACCAAATCAGTAATGTGACACTACCAACAAGCACAAGTAATACCTACTACAATACAGAAGATGACTGTAGAACCCCATTTTACTGTGCATGAACCATAAAATGCACTATACATGCATTTAAAAGCGTTCAAATATTTGTCTAAGTTTATGTAATTAAAAAATTATAGTTGTATTAACAATATATAAAATAAAATAAAATAAAATAAAATAAAGAAAACCCATACTGAACACATTTGCATGGGGAATATTTTTTCTCTCTACATGTAGGATCTTTTTTCATTAAATGGAAAATTGAAAAAAATTATAATGAAAAGGGAAGAATTTAATTCAAGGTTTCATTAAAAAACTAGCTTTAACAACTAAGGAAAATTGCTAGTAGTCCCAGGTGTGTGCATGTTATGCAGCATTCAGTAAAAACAACAACAACAAAATAAATAAATAAATAAATAAAGAGATGGTCATGCCAGCAAAGCTGACGTCGTCCTTGGCATCCACTGGACACAGAACCACAGAACATCTGAGGTTAGAAGGGACCTGGTCCAACCGCTGTGCTCGAGCAGGCCACCTAGAGCACATTACTCAGGATTGTGCCCAGACACCTTTTGAATCTCTCCAGGGAAGGAGACTCCACAACCTCTCTGGGCAGCCTGTTCCAGTGCTCAGTCACCCTCACAGTAAAGAAGTTTTTCCTCACGTTCAGATGGAACTGCCTGTGTTGCAGTTTGTGCCCATTGCCTCTCGCCTTGTTGCTGGGCACCACTGAGAAGAGCCTGGCCCCAACCCCTTGACGCCCTTCCTCAAGATACTTAAACACGTTGATCAGATCCCCCTGAGCCTCCTCTTCTCCAGGCTGAGCAGGCCCAGCTCCCTCAGCCTTCCTATGCTAGAGCATCTTTATGCTCCTTCATAGCTCACAGATGCTAGAGAGTGTAGCATCCTAACTTCCCTCATTCAGGATTATCCCATAGATGGACATGAGCCTCCCTCTGCTCTGGTAGGCTTTGAAGACGACAAAAGCCACCAGACACCCTTGGAGATTTTTCTGGAGGGTTCTAAAAGAAAATGAAGCCAGTTTTGACAAGCTGCTGGCAATAATACCTAAAAGCATTGCCAAGATGCCCAAGGCATTCAATATGTTAACAGGTAGCAGACCAGATGCTACATTACTTCTGTTGAACTTACCGTTGACACTGTTAGGAGTTTAGCAAAAAATATTCTCTGCTCACTGGAATCATCATCACTATCATCATCATCGTCATCACACCACCAGTCCAGAAAGCTCAAAAAGCCTAAGCAAGGAATGATCCCCAGGCATCCGTGTACACTCTGCCTACAGACCACAGGCTGTCAAGACAATTCACCCACCTACAGATGATTCCCTGCCACCCCTGTTTTCCTGCAGGGCCTTCGGCCAGGGGCAGGGAGTGGGCTGTAGGAAGACAAATTGTTCCAGCAGCATCAGCCAGCTCCTGGCCGCTCTCTTGCCAAGGGCTCTGCTGACTCTCCCTGACACTTGGCCTGGTGCACATCCGTCACATGAACAAGACACGGGTCAGCACTGTGAAATGGTGGGTGCAACCTACAGGCTGATTTGGGGATAGAAACATCTCAGGCAAGATGTGATAATGCTTTCAGGTAAAGGATTTTTTCTGCTTGGTATGTAACTGTCTGCTTTTCTCAGGCTTCCTCACACTTGTACAAGTGAGGGGAACAAGCAAACAGAACACTGCTACAAGACTTTCCTTCACCTGTACTGCTCCATTCAGAAGAAGAAACAACTTAACTCCTCTATTTTGGTCTCTATTAAAATGATCCTATTGAAGCTGGTAGCAGCATTAGCATTAGGAGCAGAACTGAAATCCAAATCAGATATGTAACTCCTGCCACTCACTATTTGAAGAGGCATTTCCTTTTGTTCAGAATTGCTTCACTACATAACAGTCTGTGCTAAGGGAAAAATGGGAATCTGCTGATGTTGCTTACACACACCAGAGATCTACCATAGATAAAAGAGACACTAAAAAGCACAGCAAAAACTGTTCTTGCAGTATACCTCTTTCACACCCACTGGTTAATGATTTAAACCAAACTCTGCTTTCCTTAAACCTCTTTACCCACAAATCTCCCTCTGCCCACCTAAGCCATTACAGCTTTCTTAGTGACTGCTCCTCACCTGTCTGTAAGCTCTGTTTAAGTAGGTTATCTGATGTAAAAGCACTGGAGTAAATCAGCAGTTGAAGGTGAAAATGCAAATGCTGTGGTTATCAGAGCTACCAGAGCCAGCCTGTCTGCAAGCCTCTGCACGCACGCAGGAACGACTTTGCTCACCGAGGCTTGGGAAGGCTCTGTCACGTTAAGCCCCAGCACGCTGCAGGCTGACATCCTCGCAACAGTGAGGTAGGCAATTAAACCTCTGGGATATTTTTTCCTAGGTTGATTTGAATGTATCTGAGCAGGTAAGATGGAGCTCACTACCTAAACAAGGTATGGGGGGCTAAGAGGAGCTGCGTTCTTAAGCAAGGGTTCTGCAGTGATGTAGCATCCCTGTAGTGAGGGAAGTGACCCAAACCCACCCTCGGTCCACAGACACAGAACATTATTCACGTTAACCTCACTGCTTGTATCTGGATATGGGCTCTATATTGGACTCTTTTTGTTTGTCTTTAAATTCTTTAAGTAAAAAGGCAATGTCAACAACTGAAAGGCATAATGGCTTGCAAACCATTCCTTCTCCCCAGCCCCCACACCATAAAAAAACATAAAAGGTTTCAACAGCTCCAAAGAAGTACCAGCTTAAACTCATTATTTTGTTCACCCAGGGTAATGCCAGCCCCAGCATTTCTCTCCTCTCATTCTTTCCAATCATTGCCCCAGACAAACAGGGCTATGAGTTATGGTTCACAGGCTCTGTTCACCACATGCTCCTCTTCATCACAGTTTCATTTCTAATGAAGGTTTTGACACTGGTAAAGTAAATGATAATCTGCTACTCAACTTCTAATTAAGCATACCGAGCTGATAGTGATAACCTTAGCATCCCTGGCTGACTTTTCACTTTAGAGGCCCTTGAGGTTTCCAATTCAATTTCTAGCTTCTCCAATCACACAAGAATAATCAGGTTGAAAACACAAGTAGTGCAATATGGCACACGTCCTCAGCTCTACTGCAGTACTGACTGTAAGCTTTAGGTGCCAGAAACAAAATCCTGTCAAGGGAGAATGCCTAAAACCTCAACCCGCAGAATACAGATGCATTTTCATTTCTGTCACCTATTTGACCCATAACAAAGCACCAGTAGAGTTGCAATCACTGCATTTCTCGTTGTGCAAAGGCCTTGTTTTCCATTAGAGAAGGGCTGTAAACTGAGCTGCTGATCTTCCTCTGCTTGGTTGTTCCACATAGGATCTAAACAAAACTGTCTTCCACATGTTTATGGAATTAGCATCTTACATGCTTAGAAATCTAAGCATTATCCTGTAACTGTAGATTTGGTAACGTTTCATCTTGTTAAATGTTCTGTAAATTTCTTCATTTCCCTCACAGATTAATTGGCCTTGAGGCACAACAGTATTATTTGACAGGACTGTAAATTATGTGAAAACACCATCTACGTGTCATATAAAAAGTGTGTTGAGAAGCACAGAGCTTAGAGCCTTGACATAAACAGGAAAACAAAGGGAAGAAATGTAAAATTTGTGTGTTTTCTGCTACTATATATGTTTCTAGAAGGTATTAAAAACTGCTGAATACCCTGACAACTCTAAGGGGTATTGGGTCATTGGACATCAGTGCTCAGGGGTGACTTGGAAATTCTCAACCTGATATGGGAATGCCATACTTATACCTCAAATCATATGTGGATATTCATCTCTAATTCAACCCCCACATGCAGTCAAATGGCTGGCTTTAGAAAATGTCCAAATTGCAAATAAAGTCAGAGCAACCCTAGATTAGTACACTTAAAAAAAAAAAAAAGGCAACATCAGAAAAATTACAGGTTTATGTGGTTTCTAAAATATGATTATCATATCTTAGATGAATGCAAAGCACTAATTATTGCATCACAGATATCACTGGTTGGAAGGAATGAATAACAGTGAAATATTTTAAAAGAAAACACTGCACTTCCAGCCCCAGAGGTGCAGGTTGGTCATATATTACTTGGATGTACAACAAAGGTGCAATACAAAGTACCAGTACAGGAGGAGACAAAGACTGTATTTGTATCAAGGGACTGAGGGGCTGCATGATAAAGTTTTCCCTTGTGCTCCCATCTGCAATCAAAAGCTCACACTAAATTTAAAAAGTCAGTAATAGCTTAAAACCGGATGGGAACTGCATGCTGTGATTTTAGAATTTCAGAGGCATGTGCAACAGACAACAAAACTCACCACCTGTAGAAAATGTACTCTCTCTATTTACATTTATATTGAAATGTACAGAAAATAGCAACTGATACTAAAGACCTAGTGCTAGGGTCTGTATTGTTATCCTGCCTCATTTACTCTGATACTGTGTTTTCTCTTACAAAGTACCTATTGTTTTTACTGTGGCGTATTTAATATCATAATGTAAATCTGAAGTTCAGGAAGTGAAGGAAAATAGTGCAGCACCTCAGGGTTATATTATGCTTTTTTTTTTTTTTAAGAAATGTTCTTACTCAATCTTATAGAAAGCTTTTTATAATTTGAAAAACAGTTGCAATACCACATTTTTCCAAAATGAAAATTGAGAATGCAGGCAGATACATTAATTTGTTATGTTACCAATTAAGGACACAGTTCTACATTTCTTCTACAACAAATGCATATAACTAGAGGGTATTTTTTTCAAGTCATAATTCATTGGAATTTTTTTTTTATCCCTTTCTCTTGGGAAATTCCCATCAAATATAATAAGGATCAAACCAATAAAAGTCTGAAATAAATTAAATAAACTCTATAGAAATTACCGTAAACTACATACAGGTCATAGGAGAGTTCAAAGAAATACTTATGTAACTGAGTTCTATAGCAGAGCAGCATTACCCTTTTAAATCCTATAAGCTGCTTTAAGTCTATCAGTAGGAGATAGCCCTCTACCAAATACTACAGGACCTTTTAATTAATGAAACAAACACCCCAGCTCTCCCCAGGAGCAATCTAAAAGGAGCATGAAGGAAAGAGCAGTGAAAAGTTTCCAAAAAAAAAAAAAAAAAAGAACCTCAATTTAGCTTTGTATTTTAATATGCTGTTATAAACAGCGGTGCAAGGCAGGAGGGAAGCAGGTGGGAAAAGACAATCATGCAAGCTCAGTTTTTACACTTTAGTAGCTGATAGGAAATAGTGAAGCACAAAGCAAAGGAATGAATAATGTAAATATTCTTATTATAGTAGACCACAGGATGGAAAACTATCAGCGAAAAGAGGGACACAATGAGATATGAGGCATATTAGCATAAGAAAATACTGAGCTGGCAAAAACCAGAGACATTCATGCTGGCCTTTATTCTATGGGTCTCAATCAAACAGAACTCTTGGGAAAAAATCAAGTTCTTCTTAATGGTCTTTATTTTGTGGATAGTGGAAGGGAATGGGGAAGGGATTTTTTAGTTTCCTTTTTCAGCTGGAAAAATATGATTGACCAGCAGTAAATCAATGACACCGAAAGGATATTTTAAATGCCAAGAATTCAAAGATTCTAGGATAATAACAAATGCAGAAGTGAAGCTTTTTGAATGAACATTTCTGAAGGCTTTCCTGCTTCATTTTAAATGCAAGGCACTTGTCTTGGAAATGATAAATTGAGACAATACTTTCAGGCTCCCTTGGTGCCATTACACCCAATCATACAGGGTGACATTTCTTTGATTTCCACTCTAAGACTTCATTACATCTTGTATAATTTCCTACCAAAAAGAACTCAGAAGGGAATAATTCAGTTAGTGTACAAGTATATTTCTCTATGTCTACATCTCTCTTCCATGTATATTAATAATTGACAGGCTCATGTAAATTGACAAAATGATCAAGCATTCTCATTTCAGTCTAACTTTGGAAATCAAACTGCAGTCTTCTTTAAGTTATGTTTTAAATAAACTGTGAATAAAATTGCTATAGCTTTATAATAGAAAAAAATTTATCCAACACTTTTGGTTCTGGTGTTTGAAACTGCTAGCCTCACCTTCAGCAACCTCTGCCAGATTCTCACAGAGCCCACACAAGCCATCCGTGCTGAACATGCAAGGCTGAGTACGAGGAAATCCAGCTGGCAGCACAGACACTTTCTCATTGTCTTATTCACAACTAATTTGACTTATTATGAAGCTCCTGACTCAAAAATCCACTGTGAACAACCAGAAGTAAAGGACCGTGTAGAATGGGGTCAGATCGCAATACAAGTCTCAGTACTACAGTATTACCATCCTCTTTCTTCTAGACAACTTTTAGAAATGCATTTGAACAGATCTCTTGCACATTTACCCACTAAATGTCTTTCCTGCTTGAATACTTCATTGCCTCCTGCATCCACAATGCAGGCTTGTGGTGCTGTGAAAAAAGAATAGTTATCCTTCTTCAAAGGTTTTGCTGCGTTTTTCAAAATCCACTGAAGCGTGTATTACAGAGAAAAAAATGTAAACCAAGAGTGGTGTGCTAACCACTGACACAGTAGGGCTGCAATTCAGAAAGGATTACCAATTCCTTAACATTGCCTTTGCAGTCACTGTCTGTTACAGTGCATTGGGGAGATTGTTCTGAAACCATCATGGTCAAAAGCAGACGTTATCCTGGAAGTACACTGCAAGTTATTTAACAGCAGAGCTCCCCAGTACAAAGACTCACTCTTCATCAAAGAGAAAATATACATGTATCTTCCCTTAGTTTTTGCCTAACAATACGTCTCAGTGTATTGACTGTTCTGCTACTCCATCCTAACATCCTATCAAATCTGCACAGCGGATTCCATACACACAGTTCTCTTTTACTAGAACTTGTTAAACACCCCTACTGTGATAGCAGCAGACCATGACCCACACCAAAGAAAAAGCATAAGGGTGTGTGAAAGTTCATAATGTCAGCAAATATCCATGACGGTATTGGTTTTCTGACCTTTTTTTCAGAAAGGCTTTACAGATACTTCCTCATCCCACAAAAGACATGTTGCTGATTCATCAGTATCCTTTTACCCCTGCATCCCTCCTGCTGCCTCCTGTGGTGCCAGCATAGAGCCCAAACTAATAAAACCAGCAGATTTATTAGCCTGGACTTTGTTATATACCCAGCTTCTTGTGCGGGTAGGTACCACCAGGACAGCATGCAGTCCCTGCTGGAAACTGGTGAACAACAGAGAAGTTTGAGTCCACTCATCAAGTTAATTTTGTTTATGACTTCTGCCATAATTGAGCCTCCATATTTTCTTACGCTAATCCTCAAAGATTACCATCATGGTTATACAACTGTTAATACCACATCTGCCTTGTCCCAATTTACCTAGCAGTACAATTTGCTCTGACTGGGAGAAAGACATACAATCGCGTTTCTCTTGACCTAGCTAATTCTGTAGAAAGGGTGTTCCTGCTGGCTTTTCTGTGAATGGTAGTATGACAGATTTTACTTGATCTAGCTGAAAAAACCTGCAAGGGCAAATTAGCCCTTTACATACCTTGAATAAATGTGAACTGGTAGAGTAGCTTGGCATCAGTTCAGTGATTTGTACCATTTATCTGGTGGTTTTCATCTGTTTCTGGATGGCCTCAAAACAAATTCACCGATTTGTGAAATTACTGCCTGGCACTCTTTTTCATTTGGTGCTTCCCCTTGAAAGAAACACTACTTACGTTGGAAGATCCCAGTTCAGAAATCACTGTTGTTTTCTGCTAACATGGCTCAATGCTAATCATAAAGAGAAAATAATACAGTACTCTGTATTCTGTACTCTATTCTGTGATTCCTTTGTCTTTAAAAGACTCATTATCCTGCAACAGTTTTTATTATTTATGGCTTGGCCCTTCACAGATTTGTGGGTTTCTGTAGACATCTAAACCTACCCTTTGGACACATTCTGGACATAGAGAAGATTCTTCCCAAACCAATGCTTGACACTGAATCAAATGCTTATTTCAATTATTTCAATAGTGGTTGAAACAGAGTGATACACAATGCAGTGCCAACACTGGCATATCGCGGATGTATTCCATCACCATCTATGGATGGAAACAGCACGAAGTAGCGGCCTGTTGGAATTTTTTTCCATTTTATGGCTATTCTCTAAAAACTCAGACCAGTGCTTCAGAGATTCCATTCCACCTACTTCATCAGTACAAATATGACAAGTTTTCCCCAGTCTTTCTTTTTGAGTAGACATTATCTATACACTGAAATCTGTCCCTTTCTTTATAAAGAGAATTGGCCACTTTTCTGCAAAGTGACTTCACAAGCCAGTCAGGCTGCACTGACCTATAGTTAGTTTTTTTGGTTTTAAAGAAAGGTCACAGACTGAAAACCATGATGGCTGCACATGGCATATGCACCACGGGACATGCAAAGAAGCATGAATCAGTTTCAGCTATTAATTAAAGTGAAAAAAGTGACTTTTTAATGTATAATTGCAGCTTTCTTTTGAGGTGCAATAAAAACAGGTCTAAACATTACCCTTCATCTGCCTTTTCCTCTGCTTTGCTCCAGAAACCACATTTCTATTTCTCACAAAGAAAGACAAGAAACATCCCAGCCTGATTACTTCATGTTACTACAGGTTTGTCATGATGTTTAGGGATAAAAAATATTTAACCTGTAACTAGCTTTTCAGTGCTATTTTCTCCATCTGGCATGCCATTTGCAATAGAATTATTAATTGGTTTCATGACCCTGCCAGAACTAGAGAATCCAGAAAGTCTTACCCAACCATCTGCAACACTGTTTAGGAATTTAATTTCCAAAAGTGATTTCTTATTCCCTTCAAGAAATGCTTACATAAGTAATTTTTGACTTGGGAATGAAATGTCTAAGGAAACCCAGTAAGTAACCTCCAAACAAACATCCTGTACAGCAAAAGGACAAACTACCCAGAATGTTTCTAGCACTATTTAATGGTCTTTGCATATTATTCAAACTGGTAAGCCCTGAACCCTCCAGCTGATTCCACTCTGAAAATTTGCTAAAAGAGGCAGCATGAGGTTCCCTTTCCACCGTCTTTCAATTATGCTGAGCAAATTAACTCTGGCTTCAGATTCACAAGATTTTTCTTCTCCTACTGCCAGACCAAAATTAAAGAAAACTGTGCCCTTTCTGCCTCAAATGTTCATCGCCAAGGGGAGCTCTGGTGCAGGTGAGCTGCCTCTTGCCACCTGCCTTCATGCAGAGGAGGCGTTCTGAAGGAAAATAGGAATGTGTAGGCCAAGGAAACCCTCTCCTCACATGGCTTTATGGGTTCTGTAATGCTGATAGGACTTAAAAGTAGTAAAATCATATTACTGTGATTAAAGCTAGTGGCTCTAATTTGGAATACGCACAAAAAGCAAACTCTGAAAAAGAGAAAGACACGGTGCAGCAAGAATAAAGTTTGTTAATGTAAAGCACAGCCTACCTTAATTTATAAGGCAGTCAAAAAGAAGTGACAATCACATATGACAAACAATTGTATTCTCTATGTTTCAACCTCTGTGCAAAATTTGCCATTTAGTTAAGATACAATCTTTTAAGAGCATCAAAAACTGCAGCGTCCTTAATTACAAGAAATTATTTTAAATTTGTAAACCGATACAGAAGCCAAAAAGCCCCTTTCAACAGTGATCTCCTATATGGTCAGTTGCAAATCTGTTGATTCTGGGAGGAAAAATGATGCTTCAAGTAACGAAGTGCTTGGCCCAAATTCTCACACTTTGCCTTAATTTCCACTTCAGCTTACTAAACTGCAAGAACCTGGCCCACAAAACTGGAACCGAGTTCCTAATGTAGCAGAAAACTGCTAATAGTTTTACTCTTAATTCCAAGATACTACTTTTGTAACAAGCACACCATGTCCAGCTACCCAGTTCTGGCCATGGCTCCATGCTGCTCAGTTGGTCACCTCCCAGCTGCAAGGGAAGCTCCGCTGAAGGCCACGCTGATACAGACAATGAAGTCTGGATGAGCCTGCAGAAGGCATTTTAGAAGTCAGGTAGGGGTCTGTCAGTTAGTAGAGCAATGATGCACAATTAATGTATTAACAACAAGGGCACAACTATGTAATTGTATGCAAATAGCACGCCATTTACCATACACTAGCTCACAGGCAGACAGACAGCAATAAATCCATAGCATTTTTCAGATCTTGTCTGCATAACCAGAATATGTACAGGGAGGCCCCAGATACATTGTGCAGAGCCATGAATTGGTAAAATTTCATATTTCAACAATAAAAAAAAATAATAAATAAATAGCAAATGGGTAAGATGCCACATCAGCAAAATGATAAACAAAGAAATATTTATATTTAAACATTTTTTTCCCCTGGCCAAAAAAAAAAAAAAAACACCAAGGGCTGAGATTCGTCAATGCTGAGCTTATGCTAAAACCAGAAGGAAATTAAGAACGACCTTGTACAAGGGAACTGGCAAATGATGCTCATTAACAACCAGCCCAAGTAAGGCAATCTTGGAGGTAACCTAATGTACAGGCAGAGAGGGTTACCATGGCCACTGGTTCAGGGACGTTTCGGAGATGCATAAGAACAGTAAAGGGAATTGTGTCAACAGCATTAAATATATGTGATGAAAATCACGCATTAAGAAAACACTGAGTTAACATTTATTTAAAGGAGAAAGGCTCTCCATTACTGCTATTCAGAACTGCTTTGTGAGTAAAGTATTGATTCGATACTACTGCTTAGGTAACTCCTTCCCCTCCGGTTGTCAATAAAGATCATAACGCAAAGGCTTTGTGTACAAATGGTGCCAGAAAACTCCATGGCAGATTGATTTTCTCTCTTTCTTACTGACAGATTACGTCAACTGAAATACCTCTTAATAATTTTAATTAGTTTCTTCCTTTTTTTTTTTTTAGGTCAATTGAAATTTAATTAAAATTATCTCTGTAAAGGAACAAGGCTTGCCTCATGCTGTTCAGCATCATTTATTCAGAGCAAGCTGCACTCAGATGACTGTCCGGTGGCCCATGACTTTGTGTACAATTTATAATCCAAATGACGAAAATAAAAGAAAGAGAGAAAATAAATTTGATTTTGATGGGAATATGGAGTTAATGAGTATGAATTTTTCTTATGTTACTACCTAAACTACCTTGTCTGGCATCCAGTTAATTATCAGCTATAGCCTCAAACAGAGAGAGGTTTTTTTACAAAGTTTCCGTAAAGTTAAAGCCTTCTTTACCTCTGCAAATAAAGAAAGACTTATCCATGTCGGTTAGAACAGAAAACCAAAGATGAAACCCCAAGCTAAGAGGTTACCTCTGAGATTAAAAAGGCCACAAGATCTTCACACTAGGTGCTTCGGAAGATTTATGGTACGCTTATAAAAACTGCACAATATCTAGCATTCCCTGCCCTTTTTCTGACACAAGTAGAAGAATCAGCACTTCTACGCCAAGTTATAAAAGTCTCAAAAGGTTGAGAAATGGAGCTGCACAAGAAAGCCAAGCCAAGATCCCTTCACTCAACTATCCCAGGGACAGAGACACAACAGGACACGACAGCCCCAGTGCTACCAGATAATTCCCTTCCTGGTGGAGACAGCCCTCTTGGCCCAGGTATGCTGACTGCACAGTCAGATCCATTTGGCAGTGCCGTACAAAGCAGACAGATGACAAGTGGGAAGACATTGCCAAAGTTGTACATGAAGGGCTGGCTTTGTAGACTGTGTTTGTCTGTTTGTAGAACAGACAAAAGAAGACTGTTTGTTTGTAGAATAGACTGTCATTGCCAGAAGTCAGAAAGACAGACTGACTTTCTTATACAGCACTGTAGACTTTGTATGTGCCTTCACATTGCAAAAACCGTTCACATGGACCGTAATCCCAACCTCCCTGGCATGAGAAAAGCTCCACTCTTTCAATCCCGGCTACAGTAGACAAATCCAGTAGATGAAAACAACTAGCAGTACAGAGACATACCAGATATCAACAGCTGTAGTATTTCTGATTGGCTTGCAGTTTTGTTCCTTAGGTTCATTCCTTGAACGGGTTACCTACTCCTTCACATCCATTACACTGGAAAGCCAGTGTAATTATGAGTAAATACATTTCCTAGAAACCCAGCAATGGAAGGAGAATTTCTTTGTATCTGGGCTGTTGATGGGGATTTCTTCGTAACTGATCTACAAATCCAGCTTGTTCTGGTAGTGAGATCTGAATGCTGCATATATATATATATATGTATATATATAAAACGTCCTATGATCTATTTACAAACCTTTGAAATAACTAGATAATTATAAATAACTTCCTTATTTGAGGCTACTCAAAAGCATGATTTTACACATAGAACAGTTTCTAGACAATTAAAAACTGATCATTGCTCTTTTCCAAAAAAAAAAAAATTGATTGCTGAATTAAATTGCACAATGTACGTTTTGCTTCCTGTCTGACTCCCAAACATGTAAGGAAGGTTTCCAAAATAACCGCTTCAGTAGTAAACACATAGATGAACAGACACTTGTTTCTGTGAACAGTTTTGCAGACAAAATCTCTTTGTAAAAATATTTATGGAAAACAAGTCAAAGTAGTTTCCACTAGTATTGAAGCAAATTTCTATTTTTTAAATCCAAAACAATGAAATATCTGTTCTTGTTACTTTAAAAGTGACAAATACAACCAAACAATTGATACCTTACAAAGAACTTGATCCAGCTTCCATCATATTAAAGACTTTTGCTGGCTTCAGTGGGAACTGGATCAATCTCTATAACCTGTCCATGTACTGCCAAAATATTCTGTGATACTTGTTCAATTAAAACTCTGAATTTAATCTAATAAATAAAACAATATTTACTCACTTTTGACAGAGGCGAAATGCATTTGTTCACACCCACACCCACTGCATACACATGTATATCAACACATATGCCTGAGCATACCTTATAACTAAAAGTTTCATGTAAAAGTTGCTTCTGAGGCGATGTTCATCTAGGCTGAAGAACAGAAGCAATGCCTGAACACACTCGGTTGTCTTTATCACTGTAGGATGTTCTGCCAGTTGCAAACCATCAAAGATAAGTGAATCAGCTTCTTCACCCTGATGATCAAATCTCCAGGGTGATAATTTAGATCTAGTAACATCTGTACTTGCACCAGTATACTACTCAGAGAGAAATGAATGTGATGTAGTTGAAATTAGCAGCGAGGCCAATGATAAAGAAAATGTCACCAGTCACACCACTCAGGGAGTTGGGTAAAATTTTGTCCTAGGCATTTAGTTACCCTGACATCAGATGTCTAGAGCCATACTTGTGGAGTGAAAGCCTTCAAATAAAAACAAAAATACTAAAACCAGGAATATCTTTTTCTTCCATAGAATAAACACATTCCTATACTAAACAGTTATTTATGAAAACTAAATGCAGTGTGCTTTAAAAAAAAAAAAAGAGCCTTCAGCATTTTCATTTATTTTTTTTTAAAGAGTGAAGCTGAATCAGCTGTCAGGAATATCTCTATATGCATATGCTGCCAAGAGATTAAAAGAAATAGGTTTAGAAGGGCTACACAGTGTATTTATTTCTTCAGGTTGAGGTTACAGTCTAATATAAAATTTTATTGCAGCTTTTGAAGTGCAGATGCAATGTTTCTGCTCCTTTCTTTTGGAGACAAGCACAGAATGTCATTGGACAAACTGTGTATTTATTCCAGAGGTGCAATTTTGTCCATAGCTGTACTTGGAAGAAAAAGGTCTTTTACCACAAGTATTAATTTTCTTGATTTTACTTGGGAAACCCCAAGAATGAAGATTTAAGATGATTAAAGAATATAAATATTGAACTAGCTCCAAATTTTGATCAGATTACTAGTATTTTAATTCTTTCGGTTGAAGAAGGGACAGAAGCTGTATAGGTAAGTGGGGAGCTGGCAAAATAAGCAAAAACATCTCAGAACTGTTTTGACCAACTACCGTATTTCACGTCCTTCTAAGTTCAGGAAACTTGTTGTTACAGGAGGTCTTCTGAATCATGAACTACCAGCAAGGAAATCACAGAATCATCTAGGTTGGAAGAGACCTCCAAGATCACCCAGTCCAACCTCTGCCCTAACACTAACAAGTCCTCCACTAAACCGTATCACTAAGGGCTACATCTAAACGTCTCTTAAAGACCTCCAGGGATGGTGACTCAACCACTTCCCTGGGCAGCCCATTCCAATGCCTAACAACCCTTTCAGTAAAGAAGTTCTTCCTAACATCCAGCCTAAACCTCCCCTGGTGCAACTTTAGCCCATTCCCCCTCGTCCTGTCACCAGACCAGCATAAAGTTCAGCAGCAAGACAGACACATAATTTGGCATGGGAACTACGATAATGCCAAGGAAGGATTCAATCATTCCACTGACTCCTCATTGACTCCAGTAGCAGAGCCCACAATGTGGTAAATAAGCCATAATGATAAACTGCATTTCACATCACGTTTCTGCTATTAGACGTCTGTATCAAGTCACCTTGTTTAGCCAGGGCACCCTTTCATTGCAATCAGTATTGCTGTTTATGGAGTAAGAAATAGAAAGCAAGCAGGTTTGGCTCCTTGTTAGGTTACAGGTTGACCTGTGAAGCTGATGGCAAAATTCACATCGGTTTCAAAATGGGGTAAGATTTTACCTGCTAATTATTATTACTAATAATCTGTATTTGGCATCTCCATCAGCCTCTACTCCACTTGCTACACTCCATAAGAAATGAGGATAGCTCTTCTGCTCTGACAGAAGCTCAGTAGTATCCTGTCATATTTCTGCCCAGGTCCTCAGGGAAGGCACTCTGACAACGGGGTAATAACGCAAGCTGCGCCAGAGGGAGGGCATGTGGGGGACAACATTTGGGAACATGACAGGAGCATGAGAACTTTGCTAAAGATAGGCTTGATACTTGCCAGGTGCTTCGTCTGGTAATTTATTAATACCAGAAATAAGGAAAGGCTTTACACTGTTTCTAAATACAAACCTGACTTAAACTGTTTGACAGACCCACAGACAAATACAGTTTTCTCTCTGAATGTTTGAGTGAGGCTGTTCACATTACAGATGAGTAGAAGACACATTTGCTATCACAGTGGGGAAAAAAATACAAACAAAAACATCCCACCCATCCCCTCACCCTGAGTGGTGTGGCAGTGAGGTGCCAAACTTGCCAGAAGCAAAGAGCACACACAGCTGAGAACCATCCCTCTGAACTTTTCAGTAAAGGCAATCACACTGAGCAAAACAACACAGCAAGTCTATCAGTTTGCATTTTTAGATGTTATTGTTTGTGTCTCAGATTTTTCTTGACACACTAAGTCAGTCCACAATTTTTAGGGTTCCTAGTCAGTACACACCAATTATGCAAGGCTTCTTCTTCTTGGGTCACCTAAGTAACATCACACTGATGCAAAATCAGGATTCAGAACAAGACACTTTTGTTGACAAAGCATTTTTTAAAATCTATTTATATATACACATAAATTTTCATCAGAACTGATGCCTTTGTGCCAGACCAGGTACACAAGAACTAGATAGGAAGGCGGAAGAAAGGGTTTCTTTCCTTGACTTCTTATCCCTTTTGTGTTTGTCAGTGCAACTGAAATGCCTAAGGGATATTAAAACATGATGTTGTAAGTCCGAAGTAAATTACAAGCTTCTAAATCTAACGTATTATAAGAGCATAGAAAAGAAGGAATTGTGCCCTGAAGGAATCTCCATAGCTCTCCCAAGCTCAATTTCATTCAAGTTTAACCTAAGGTAAAACACTTCCTGTAGCTTTTCTCGAAGTGATGGAGCTTGAATACCCATGTCTTACTTAGAACAATGTCTTTTCACGGATTTAAATAGTCCATTGATATACTATTTAATACAAATAATAAGTGGCAGCAATCAAATATTTAGATTTTTCTATTTTTGAGTGCAACCAGTATGCCCCTTATTTCAACAGAAAATTTTGTATAAATAGCATTATTTGAAAAGGAAAAAAAAGGTCAAATATCAAGCTCTGTGCATCATGACAGTAGGTGGAAGAGTGAGACCTTTTAATTGGAAATTTGTGCAATTAACAAACATTTAGGAAAACATTTTTGCCAATTATTTAATAAATTTTAACATAAATACTTATTCATTAAAAAGCACATACACTGCTCCCCAAGTTTCACATTGTTCCCTAGAGTTCACAGCTTCTCAACTTGGCTCTTCCTCCTGGACCCATCCATGACTCACATTTACAACTTCCTTGCTGCTTCTTTCACAAGAAACACCCGCCATCCTCCTCACTCGCCCCCAGGCTACATTAAGAGCTTTTCCATTTTGAGGTTTGCTGGTTTATACACCTAGCAAAAGAACAACATCATCACCATGCTTCCCCTCCTATATAACAGGCCACAGATCTGCACTGTATATTTTTTAATTGTACTTAAAAAGCTTTTGCTGTTCCTCAGCCCGCAATGGTTAACTGTCCTTATAGCAAAAACCTTATTTCCGATCTGAGCTCTTCTTTCTTCACTTCCTAGCCATTGCCTCTTTTTACACACCCAGAAGACTTAAGAGTCCTCAACTACCAAATTTCACATCAATGCAATTATATTTAATCAGCTCTACTTGATATTTCTTTTTGATGAAATTACAAGTCATTTTGACAAGAGCTATTTTCCATAAGTTCCTGTTGATTGGCATTAATTATATTGCCTTAATTCTTTATTAATTAATCTTTATTAATTTTAATGTGCTGGTCTGTTTCACAAGGTGCATAACTGGATCTGTATGAGCAAGCGTGCTTTCAAAAAAGTTTTAAAAAACAGCAAAGAATTGCTTTGTGGAAGCTGCAATGGTAGGTGTTAAAAACCAGACATCATCTACCCTTAAACTCATGTTTCCATCCTGACAAAGCAACTCAAAGCAGAGCGCATGGGTTCTTGCAGGAATAGCTGCTGGGTGGCCTGAGCTAGGAGAAGATACAAAAGAGGAGTGGGAAGCCTCACACACAAGGAACAGGTGAGTGCGTGCCACCAGGACAAGGCGGGGGTGAATCCCTGCCAGCCTGCAGAATACCTGATGTGCGGATGTCCCCAAGGACTTGGCAGCACATCCTGAACTGCTGTTCCCCTGGCCATATCCCTGCAGCAAAATGCACCAGGGTGCTGAATATGTACACAACATGACCTAAAGACTCTGTTGTCATATAAATAGTCACTTCCACCTTTTCATTAGGGTTTGCTATTGCTGGGTAGAACCCTACTGATTTTTGCAATAAACAAAATTGAGATTTTCTGGTGCAAAATGACATGAAAATTGATTCCACAGAGGACCTAGTTTGTGCCACTCTTCAAACCTCCCATGGCTACATAGGCATATCAAAGGAATCACTTAAAATACTGTTTCCCGCCCAACAATCAAGGTAACACTGTCTTGACAGATGAATTACAAATTTCAACATTTGACATACACAAAATCATAGAATGAATATCCTGAGTTGGAAGAGACCCATAAGGATCATCGAGTCTGACTCCTGGGTCCCCAAAGGAATACCCAAAAATCAGACCCTATGTCTGAGAGCCTTGTCCAAACACTTCTTGAACTCCAGCAGCTCGGTGCCATGACCACGTCCCTGGGGAGCCTCTCCCAGTGCCCGACCCCCCTCTGGGTGCAGAACCCTTCCTAACACCCAGCCTGACCCTCCCCTGTCCCAGCCCCATGCCGTTCCCTCGGGTCCTGTCGCTGTCCCCAGAGAGCAGAGCTCAGCGCCTGCCCCTCCGCTCCCCTCGTGAGGGAGCTGCAGGCCGCCATGAGGCCTCCCCTCGGCCTGCTCTGCTCTGGGCTGAACAAACCAAGGGACCTCACTCATTCCTCAAATATCTTGCCCTCCAGACCCTTCACCATCCTCATGGCCCTACTTTGGATGCTCTCTAATACTCTTATGTCCTTATATTGTGATGCCCAAAACTGCACCCAGCACTCGAGGTGGGGCTGTACCAGCACCGAGCAGAGCATGACAATCTCTTTCCTTAGACTGTCTAGCAATGCTGTGCCTAATGCACCCCAGGGCACAGTTAGCCCTCCTGACTGCCAGGGCACACTGCTAACTCATATCAAACTTGCCATTTACCAATACCCACAGATCCCTTTCTGTGGGGCTGCTCTCCAGCCTCTCATCCCCCAGTCAGTATGTATCGCCAGGGTTGCCCCACCCCAGGTGTAGAATCCAGCACTGGCTCCTTAAACTTCAGATGTCTAGACCTCTAGTCTGTCAAGAATGCTCTGCAAGGCCTCTCCCCCCCTTCAAGGGAGTCAACAGCCCCTCCCAATTTAGTATCACCTGCAAACTTAATTAGTGTGCACTCAAGTCCTGCCTCCAGGTCATTTATGAAAAAATTAAAGAGAACTGGCCCTACAATGGAGCCCTGTGGTAACCCACTAGTAGCTGGCTGCCAGCCTGATGTAAGCCCTTTCACTACAACCCTTAGAATCCAACCCACCAGCGAATTGGTCACTCATCATATTACGTACTTGTCTAGTGGTACGCTGGACATTTTGTCCAAAAGGACACTGTGAGAGACAGTACTGAAAGCTTTGCTCAAATCCAAAAAATCATGTCTACTAGCTTCCCTTCATCACCTAGATAAGTAACCTTGTTGTGAAGGGAAATTAAGTTAGTTGAGCAAGACTTTCCTGCTCAATATACAATTTGTAGTGACAAATTAAATAAGTTCTATGAAGGTTTATTGAAGGTAATGGCTCATTCTTTTCTCTCATAGATCACATAGAAAATACAAGTCATAATTTGCACACATTTAGAAACCATAAATTTGAACAAGAATTTACATATGACTCAAAGCACCAGTTTTCAAACTTTTATTGCATACAATGGTTTGCACGTTCTTTTGAACAGAGCCAAGGTACCTTTCTGTACAGACAGAAATTATTGGGCATTTTGGGATTCAAGTCTTGGTTACTTCCTTACCTAGAGAAACCTAGATCTTAACTCAGAGATTGGCAACTAACATCCTTACTGCTGCAGCTTGTGTCAACAATTTAAACAACTGAGTAATTGTTACTACACTTCAGTACTTAAACAGCATTTGTGTTTTGAGACATACAAATGCCCACTCAAATATTTGTATTGCTTTTATGAAAAAAATAATATGTTTTAGCACACGGTACTTCTCCATCTTCAGGCCTTAGAAGGTACAACAGGATAACTCAGTGTGCAGTTAAAGATAATAGTCCTTCTTCCCTCCTACACGCTTCTCATCAGAGTCTGCTGCCCTTTTAAGCTCTGCTCAAGCAGCCACCAGTTCTCTAAAACCAGACCACTGGATGATTCAGGTTAAAAGAACTTCATGTTGCTGGAGGGCTATCCTTAAGGATAGTCATTCAACGGTACACAATGCTAGGCAGGCCCAAGGTTTCATCAGCACAATCAAAGGGAAGGCCCAGAGCCAAACCAGGATATATGGGGAGGATGAGGGATAGAAATTTCTTAACTTTATTACACACCCAAAATTGCTTCTCAGTGTCCCAAAATTCATGAAGTAAGAGTCATACGGAAGCAAATGCCAATGGGAGAAGAATCCAAGAAAAGGTAATAAGAGAGCTGAAACAAACAGTAAAACAATTAAGGAGAGAGTACTGGGGAACCACAAAAGATTGAAAAATCCCAACTTGCCATAGGAAACCTAAAAGGTGGAAAATCCTTACAGAGGAGGAAGATGTATGTAATAGCATTATCATTCAAATCAGAAAAGATAAACCATTAGATATATACTGTCCTGTAACAAAATGCTGTTGGTAACATCAGTATGCACACCATGAAGTCAGTGTATTGAAGAAGCCAGGACATAGCAACAAAATGGTGCCTGCCAGGTCTCTGGGGCACAAGTACAACTGACTAGGTGCTCCAGTATCAACTTTGAAGCAACAAACTGGAGGAAGAGAAGATTTTTTCCCTTTAGAGAGAATCTGTAAACACTATTATCCCCCTTATTATCCAGAATTAAATTCCAGCTCAAGATGGGGCACTGTCTTAAGACTTGTGAACTCAAAGATAGAAAATCAAGTGCCAGAAGACAGTAGCTTCCCCAAAGTAGGGAAGAAGACGATCAAGGCTGAACAGGGACACTCTGCAAGCACTTTACCACTTGACATTTATTTTCCTTTGCCTCTCAGGTCAGAGGGTGTTGGATAAAGCTGTGAACATCCAGCTAGTCAAGAAAGACTGACTGACCAAGCTAAACAATATTCTATTTTGATACCCATACTAAAGAGAAAAATCTGAAATCGGTTTATAGTAAAATATGTATTTGCATGCTCCAGTATCTTCTTGGTGTCTGAAACATGTGGGTGTGGAGGGAATTTGCTGTTTGCAAACAGACGCATAAAGAGGAAATGTTCAACTTAAAACCCATAATTAGCACTTGCTGCTGGTTTTCTGTGGCTTGTGTGAAAAAGGAATTGTACTTGGACTGAATTCCCTGACTCTTCTCCATTACCCCTTTCACTAATAGCTGAAGCAGTAAGAACATGAGGGCTGTGCTAGTTAGTTCCCAGTGCAATAAGGTTCACAGAGATGAATGCCACTACTGTATACATCTCTTCCGACCCTCCACAGTGGGAGTCAAAATAAGTTTGAAATTATTCTGATTCCAGTGTAAAAATAAAGACTGCAAAACAAACTAAGCAGTCCAACGAAAATTACAGTTCATACAGGTCTAGTTATTGGCTTGTTTTTCATATACTTTGTACACAGGATTGAGATCCACACTGAGAATCTGACAGAGGTTTACACTAGTAATTTTGCAGACAACACATCAATTCCTCCCTTCTCCTGTATTAATCGACTCCTCAGCCAAATTACTCTGCAGATCATTGAGGTAGAAATTCAGGGGGAGACAATTTTTTGCAGCCTACTCTGTCATTTTCCAGCCTGTTTTCAGCCTCATGCCAGATAACTGCTCAGGGTTTTTCCATCTAATCCTAACTCTAGGCTTTGGTCAAACTTGGCTCCTCAGCCCCAGAGCCAAGGCCCAGATGAACAAGCTGGCAGAGAAAACATTTTCACAGCCTGCATTGCTGTTTGCATCCCCTTTCCAGCCTCACACCCACTGCCAGTCCAGGCTTTGCCCTTCTCCTCCTAACCCCAAGGCCAGTTCCAGGTCTGCCAGGGCCTTGAGGGCACCCCCAGACCTTACAGGTCCTGCCCTGGCCCCCTAGGCCTTTCTCCAAACTTGCCCATGGCCCAAGACCCCATTTTAGCCCCTGTGGCCATTGGCCCCTGTGCCAGCAAGGCCGCAGCAGGACCAGTCGCCAGCTCCCTGCGGACATGCCCTGCTGCAGGCCCCTCCAGGGCCACCCATCGGCCCGGCTCCAGGGTGGTGCCCGATGCCGGGGCTGCCCCAGTGCCCCCTGCTGCCTGCCCCTGGCTGGGGCACTGAGACAGGCCCTGCCCTGAGCCCCCATGAGGAGCCCCAGCCCCAGCCCCTGTACAGCCCTGAAAAGACCTTGGCACTGTCTGAGCCTTTATCCCTCATGACCCAAAGCAACAGCACCAGTCTGTGTGAAAAAGTAATCTGGGGAGGAATCCTGTTGTGGTCTATGCCATCATCTGGTGTCCAAATCAGCACTGTCTGTGAAGATGACTTTTTCCATGAAACATCAATATTTAATGGTTCTTGACTGTATGAAGCAGATGCTGAGGCTGTCAGTGCTGTTTGACTGTCAGCCGAAGACTTTGCAAAGCAAATACAAATGAACCACTGTTGGGTGCTCCACTTTATTATCCACATTCATTATGAAAACAGCAGAGAAAACTACCTGTAGAAATGACTACACCTAAAATATAAAATCCTGCATCTTCTTACAAAATACATTGTCAATTCAGTCTCTCCTATGTATTTACATATTGCTTAGGTAAAAGCAATGGAAAATATATTGAGCTTCAGAGATTAAAACCTGAATCTTAGAGATCACAATCAAAACCTGAACTTTAAGTACCAGCAAAAGCTGATTGAGTTGTACCATAGATAGGTTTCCTAGATAAGAAGTTTACATTTCTAGAACAGTATCTCACTGAACATGCATCTCCATGACCTTCTCTCCAATGAGACAATTCTCTCTTTGTCCACTAAGATAAACATCCAGGATAATGGTGGGCTGGAGCATGTATAGTACCAGGATATGCTGAGACATCTGGGTTTACTCAGCCTTGAATAGGTGACGAGGAGATCTTAGAGCTGTCTACAACTGATGGGAGGGTTTAAAGACCATGCCAGATGCATTCTTGGAGATGCACAGGGAAAGAAGAGGCAAAAGAAAGTTGCAACATGGGAAATTCCAATTCTATATAAAAACTTTTTTCATGGCCAACCAATGGAACAGGGACTCAGGGAATTTGTCCAAACTCCATCCAGAGATATTCCAAGCTCCATGAGACAAGAACCCAAGCAACCTGATGTAACTGGGCCTACTTTAAGTAGGGAGTAGGACTAGATAAACTGTAGAGGTTTCTTCTAACCTGAATTATTCTGTGATTTTATAAACGTAAGTTTTAAAGAGGCATGCAGAATACTACTGTAGTATATTTGAGTATAAGGCTTTAAACATTTGTGCGTTTGACAAATACAATGCCAGCAAGGGATAAAACCATATTCTGCTGTAAATTAAAAAGGAATTTTGTTTCCATGAACATCTGGGATGTGTGTGTGCAATTGCCATACTACTAAACAAAGAGCTGGCATGAAGAAAAAGAAAAGGATCTGTTTCTATTTAAGATATTGTCCCTTGGAGCTAACATATTGTATAATGTGTTTGCAGTTTAAGTGTAGTTATTTGTCAGGAATTAAAAATAAACAATTTTCAAAATACAAGAATAGTACTTTATGACAGAACCAAAGAGAAATCTGAATCAGAACACAGCTATAAAATCTGTCTCCTGGAAGTATTGAAAAAGTTGTAATCACACAGGTACAGTTTTCAGAAGTTACCTAGAATTTCAGGAATCTAGGTGATAGTCACCATTACTTAAGTTCCTAAGCACTCAGTTTTTGAAATTGGGACCTAGGTTCCCAAATCATTCTCACCTCAGTGCTCTTGGAAACCCAGTCTCTTCAGCAATTTTGAAAATTTTGCTCTAGAAATGTATGGTTCTTGTATTCACAATGTACTTTTCATTGTAACGCAAATGAAAACCAAAACTGTTAGTCTGTATGTAGTCTACACATACCCTTCAGATTCAGATTTAAACTTCATCCTAGATCCAGAAAAGGCCTTAGGCACAAGGATTTCTCAGCAGTTCAGATAATGGTAAAGTCACAACCTCATCTCACCTAATTTCTGTACACAGTGAATAGGAAGATTCAGGCATTTTTCTCACCACCACCCCAGCCTGAAACAACACAAACATATAAGCTGAACCATAGGAAAAGCTGAAAAGAAATTTCTGAAATACTGTCTCTTTCATAGACCACAGCACTCCTCTAGAACTAGGCACCTGTGTGGAACTCGGAGTCACAGCCTGAGCTTTCTTTCTGGGATTGAGTTGCAAAGTCACAGATAGCATCTGGCACCTCTCTTTTCTTTTAGATGTGGCTGCTGGAGGAAGTGAATAGCAGCCACAGCCTGCCCGGCCCTGTTCTCCGGGCGTTGGGAAGGGCTCGCCCTCCTGGCCAACAGTCCCATGGGTCTCACACTGCTGTCTACACAGTGGAGCATCCTTAGCTGACATTGCTGGAGCAAGGATCTATTCCATCCTTGTTTACAATTATAAGGCATTCCTTTGGGTAGCATGAGGTGTCATTTTTTGACTCTTTTCAATTTCAGGGGAGTTTCATTCATGTACAAGTTTCATTCATGTACAAAGTTGTACTTAAATGCATTTCATATTTAGCTCTTATTGAGGTTGAGCCTATCTCCGTCCATAAGAGCAGTACAATATTTACATAGCCTCTCCATTAGCTCTAGCATATTACTTGTTAAGCAACAACACGCTGAGCACAATATGGGCCAGAAAATCTGTGCTGTCTGTGCCCATGTTCAAGGCATGCTGAAGATTTTGCTTTCTGTGATACATATGTTGATAATGTACAACAAACTCTTACCACAATGTAATATAATTTCATATAAGGTAATGATATGACTACTAATACACAAAGCCTGTTTACAGAAAGGATAAGGCATTAGAATGAAAAATGTGATGAACCATAAATAACAGACAAATTGTGTTTTCCTTCATCATTCAACAATAGCTAAATCCAATGTCATTATTCATAAAATGCCCCTTATATATTTCCTGCTCAAATTTGTTGACAATTAGTTTATCGATCCCATTGTTTGAACTTTCTGTGAAGGATACAGCCTCTGTGAAAACCCACTGACTCCTCTTGGTATGCCTTGCTTACCTTCTCTGACTGATTAATCCTATTGACTCAGGTGTTGCTAGCTTATCAGTCCACTCTTCACAGGTGAACAAAGGAAATTTTATGCAGGGGCTGATCCTATTGCTTATGTTAATCAAACTTTACTGATTCAGATTTTGCCTCCTCCCAGCAAACACCAACATCTTTCCAGCTTGCAGACAATTACATTACGTATCGAGTACTTGTCTGAAGCATTTATCTGTGTTGTAGAGCTTCTCTGCAGCAGACAGCATGTTGGTGCCTGTGGATTCTCTGAATTCCCAGAGATGGGAACCAGATGCTACCATAACTACACATACAAAAAAGTCTCTCACTATAAAAAAAAAAAAAAAGCCCTTGAAGGACTTTATTCAGATTTTATGAGCCATCAAGTGGAACAGCTGTATTTTTTTTTTTACATTGGTTTTATCCCAGTAATTTTAAAGCACACACATTTGCCCCAAAGACTTTGCCTTCAGATACAGAATGGTTTTTTATTTCAGCTTTGACTCGTAACTGCTCCTCTTAATTTTCATACCAGAATACTAAGATGCTTTTTTCCCACTCATGATTTTGACTAATGTACTTTTACCAGCAACAAACATCCATCACCTTTGCTGACTGGCAACCTCAATCCAAAAGGCAAAGAAAAGTAGTACTGATAACTTAAAAAAAAAAAAAAAAAAGCCTTTTTAGTGTTTGGGGAGGGGATTGGTTTGGTTTCTTATGCTGTATTATGCTGTATACTGATGTACTTTCTGAAACAGACAACAAATGGATGTAATCTCAAAAGAAGAGCAAAACAATGCACTACTCAACCAGATGTGTGCCCAGGGAAGCCATGAAAAAAAATCCACAAAGATTTCCATATCTTGTTGCATAAATGGCAAAAATTAAAATTCCACATACTGGCAGCTAAAAACATAAGAAGCCCTCTGTTCATCTACAAAAAAGATTAAATAACTTACCTGTCAATCACTCCTAGCTAAATCAAGAAAATGAATAGTTTACTCCTTTCTTCATTGCAATTTTATCTTATGCTTTGTTACAGCGTTTGTCTGAGAGAGGAACAGAAATAGTACTCCTTGATGCTGTAACTTGTACACAAATGAATGTCTTCCCAGATTGTTAAGTGAGACTATTATGACTCTCTAAAATATTTAACTTCCTGTGCAGCAAAAACGATGGATTTTGCCTACATTAAATCTCTTAAAGCCCCTAAACTGTGGTTAACTGCTGCCTTTTTTTGTTGTTGAAATACCCATTTTAATTGAAAAAACACATACTAAAAGAAAACTTGCTGCTACTCTTGTTCATTTCAACATGTCATTGCCCTTTCTTAAGTATGCACGTTTCATTACAACTCTGAGTTTGTCTAGATTCAACTTCCTGCCATTACATCTTGACATGCTTTTGTCTGCTAGACTGAAGTCCTCTGGTATCATGTTTCTGTTCCCTGCAGAGGTTTCCTGCACACTGTCAACACATCTCTCTAAATCTGTTTGATAAACTAAAGAAGTCAAGCTGTTGGAAGGCATGTTTTTCAAATTTTTGATCATCTTTGTGTCCCTTCTGAGGCCTCTTCATTTTTTCAGCATCTTTCTTCAACTGTGGACATCAGAAGTAGACAGAATATTCTAGCTGTGATTATATCTACTCCAAATGCAGAGTTAAAGTAACAACCCAACCTCTTTTTGCACGTTCTTATTCTTGCAGCTATTCAAGAGATGCATTAGCCTTCTCGGCCACAGCAGCCCGCTGTACACCCATATGCAACTAATAAAGCATGACACATAGATCCTTTCTAGTAAGTGCTTCCCAGTACATAGGCCCCTAGTCTGTAAGCGTGGTCTACATTCTTTATTCCTAGATTTATAATATTACATTTGACAGTGATATAACACATATTGTTGGCCCAGATGACTAAGCAATCTGTTAACTATCTTCCCAACACCACCATTTCAGCATCACCTGAAAGGTGTAATAATATTTTTCCAGTTAATGTCATATGGCATTCTGCACCTCTACAGAATCCCAACAGGAGCAGAATCATTTAACATAATACGTAATTTCATCTAGTTTAGTCTGTCTAATGCATTCCACATTTGGTTTGCATTGCTCTTATGTATTAATCAAGAATTCACAATGTTAACCCAAACATCTCAGTGAAATCCACAGTGTTTTATTAACTGTACTTTATTAGCTTGTGATAACCTCAAGAAAAACATGGAAGACAGATTTATTCCTCACTCCTATCAGTTCTCAACATCATTTCATGATGATTCACATGGTTGAATTAAAGTAGTGCTGTGTTAATAAAAGGTTGATGCTGCTGTGGAAAGGCACAATCATGGCAGAAGAGGAAAACTAGAAAAGGATTAGCTATTGTAATGAGAAAGCTTAGATTCATGTTCCTTTGTTTCTACTTCAGTAATAAAAAACAAAAGCAGAAATAGGCAACTTTAAACTTTCATGCTGTGTTGATATGCTCCACCCTGGATGGATAAGTAACTCAGTTTACTTAAAGATGGCTTGAACAAAAGACATGATGCTGTCCAATTTCTATGTACTTTCTCCTTTCTAACGAAAGGCTGTCTGATTTCTCCCTATATTTGCATACAAAGAGCTATTCTGAGAAGAAATGGAAATAATTTCTGCTAATACTGTCTTTTCTGTCTTTGCCTAGATTTCCACAATTTTCACTTTTTCATCATTCTTGCTTAGATTCAAAGAGATTATTGCTGTAATTCTGACAATGGAGTAAATAATTTGGTCCCCTTCTCTCATTATTGTTGGGGTAATAAAACCAAAGGTTGCTTCGCCTTTAGTAGTTATCAGGACTAGTTTTTTGTCTGGTTACTCAAATCAGAATGACTAATACGCAATCTAAGTCAATCTCTTTGTCTACACTATAAGGACATTTGAATCCATTGACCAACTTTAACCAGAAAAGGAGATCTTAAAGTAATTGAATCTCTCCTGATTTCCTGAAAATAGACCAATGAATAGGAGAGGCAGACCATGTCAACATTTTGACTGAAGAACGGCTGGCAATTCTTTATTAAGCAAGAGGAAAAAGCCCCCTAGAAATTCTCTAGTCATAAAAAGCCTCTAAAGCTACACCCCAAAGTCATGAAGTCTTAGGAAACTGATTCATAGAGAAAACAGTCTCTGTTAACCACACTGGTCCTGTAGTTACTTGCTTCCTAAATGTACATGTTTATTCTTGTTTTCTCCTTTAGCAGGTCTGTCTCCTGAAAGACATCTTACATTGTCAATAAACAGAAGTGTGGTATAAAGCTTTGGAGTCACTGTCCTGCATACAATGCATGCATGTAATGCTGAACTTGAGTTACTCAGAAGAGACCAAACCAGTATTTTTTTGCTGAAATTTGCCAACAGACAGCATCTGTGAGATAGGCATCATGTTCAATCAAGAGGTGAGGTTCTAAATTTCTATTTCCTACCATCCACCTAGTCATGTAAAAACAGGTGTACTATGGTCTTCTCATATATTATAACTACATCACAGGGATGAATATGTGCAAGTCCAACTGGCAGTTGTCTACCTAATGTTAAATTCTTTGGAATAAGCAAATGCTTCAACATTTCAACCAGTTTTATTGTTGGAGATTTTACTCTATGAACAAAGAAAAATAAAATGGTATGTATTCCTTGGTAATCATACGGAAAAGCCATTAAGCCATTGAACAGATTGCTCTCTTAAGGTTAAGAAAACTCTGGCTCTTTGAGCAGCTGAGTGGAAGACTCTGCAGATGAGGTAGATCACAGCTGGAATTTCAAGGCTACTGGGGCAGCACTGTTACAGTACTTCTTGCAACAGGAAAGCAGTAATTAGAATAAAAAGTTTGCCACTCTGAACTCCCACGTGTTTAGGAAAAAGTCTTGTTACTGTGGATTTATGATCTCTTTGAGAGTAGGTTAGTTTGGTGGTGTTAAAAACAGAGGGAGAAAGCAACTGGTACTGCATATAATTTTCTGCTATAGACAGTGCTATAGACAGTGCAACTACACCAATTCATCTTTCTGCAAGGCAAGATAGAAACACTATAAATCAGATCTCTTATGTCAAGGTTCAAGAGAAGCAAGAAATATGCAAAACAGTAAATCAACGTGAGTTTGCATCTACTATAGTTGGCAGTCACAGCTATACTAGGAGTCAGAAGATTAATGCTGTCCATTTTTATTTCCACTGCCCTAAGAGTAAAAGCCAAGATTAAACACCAGGAGTCTTTGGTAACAGGTGCTGCAGGATTACTGTATATGCTGCTAGAAGTTTTTCTTAATGTAGATGTCAGGTGCAGGAAAAGGCAGTGCTAAGGAGTTGCGAGGAAAGGAAATAGCCTCATTTCCTTTTAAGTTTTCCTGAAATCAACAGGGAACAGGTGTGTAGCAAATATTCTGGTACTCAAAAGCCATTAGAAATTAAAGGCCAAAACTATCCTTAGTTAGCCTCTCCCTTTGCAGACTATTGAAATCAGCAGGAAATCACAAGATGTGGCTGAAGTTACCACTAAAGTAAGGGAGTTACCACTGATTTAGCATAGTATATGGAGAGCAACACGAATTCAGCCTTCATACATGTAGACACTTTTGTACTAAATGCTCAAAATCACCTATAAGAATCAGGAATACACATCCATGAAAAATTTTCTCCTTCCTTAGCAAACCACAAAACCAATTGGTGCCTCGGTGACCTAACATCAGCATCCAATACCCCTCTATAATGCAAAGCATGAGATGCATCAAGAATGGGGCCAGCACTGTGATTTGCAGATCTGAAGCTTATCTACAATAGCAGTAATCAGTGAGGTGCTAACAGAGAAAGTTAAGGTAACACCTCAGAAACACAGGGCAAAGGCCTTTGCTAACTCCTAAAGACAGGAGGTGTCTTCGTTGCCTCCTTCTGCCTTGACAGAGACTATAAAACATTTAGACCTCCTACAAGGCATGTACAATACATGAAGTAGATTAAGTATCTGTTTGCATCGCTGGTCCCTTTCATTGTAATACCATCAGTTATTGACACTAATAGATGGGCGGGGTTTTCTTTCTAGTGAGTGGAGGTCCTGATTACCATACAATCATGGTGTTGTACTTGAGAAAATAAGTAGAAAAGAGGGAAAAGCATATATAAACGTATTGTATCCCTAAGTAAATTTTTTAGATTTTAAAATTGAACATAACTGATCATATAAAAATTAATAGGACAAATGAATTCTCAAGGCACGTCCACAAACTTACTAAATACCACAGATTCTGACGGAGATCAGAAAAGAAAGAGTTAAGATTCTAGATTTCAGGTAAGATATATCAGAAACAACTAATATATTGAAGTACACTTAGGAGACATCTGTTTTAAAACAATCTCTTAAGCAAAATAACTTTCATGCTATGTTCCCTTTGCTTTGCAGGATCAGATACTCATAAAATGAAATTGGGGATTGCATCACAGTGAAGAAACATCACAAAACTATCCAAAGAAAAAGGCAGGAATGGGGAGCTTTACTTAGAACATTATCAAGATTTCTCAAGGCTGTGAAAAGCTAATTACACAAAAAACTCCAAATCTTGATGACCACTTCAATAACAACATTATTGAGTCAATAACAACATTATTCATTGATGACTTTATTGCTGTTACCATCAATACGAAACATTCCAGATGTGGGGCAAGTGCAGATGAGAAAACACTTGTGCAGTGCACAGAAGCAGGTGTAGCATATTTCAGTGCAAGGCATAACAACAAAGTAACATACCTTTTATGGACTGGAATTTTAACTTCTCTATTCAACTATCAATAAATTGTTGTTGGATAGTTATCTTTTATTTTAGGTTATGAATCTGTTCTAAATAACTATTTTTAAAACAAGGTTAGTCCAGAAAAGTATACTTGTTATGGTAAACTCCCTGTATATCCTGTATTAATTTGATACTAGGAACACAGGGTGGATTTGTATCTTTTTTATCAGTTATTTGCTTTGAGGCTAAGCAGACAGCACATCCCTGCAAGTATAGGATTCTGATAATCAAAGCATAATTTTTAGCTGATCTCTTTTCATAGTTCCACTGATTGATCCCAAAATCCTGCTTATAAATCAAGGTTTATTGTCTCTATTTCAAGCTCTGAATAACACCTATTAACCTGCCACTAACATATAGTGTACCTAATTGGCATGAAGGTTCAAATTATTTTTGTTTACAGCCCAATGCCAAATTAAACATATCACAACCAGATTTCCAACACAGGGCTAAATATGCATGTAGTTTCTTAAGTTTTTAAGTAACAGTGGTGTGCAATATCCAAAGATTCAGGCACCACGGTTTCAGACATGTACTCTATGCAATTCCTGTTAGAAAATGACCTGGTCTGGAATTTTGTTACTAAACTTTTTTGTAATTAAAAGATATGATCTGATCAAAACAAAAGTGCCATGGGGAGCGTGTCAGCTTTGACAGTCAAAACAGTCACTGGAAATTGTTTGGGACCCAAGATAGAACTACCATGCAAAATTCGAGATCGTTCATGTATTTTTGCTTTCCCTCATCCAGATGTCATACTTAACTCTCTTTTCCTGCATATCAGATCATTGACTCAACTACCAGGCAGCAGCTGTTCCTACATGTAGCATGTAGTCTTTTCTGCTGGGACATTTTTATTTTTGTTTACATTGAATCAGAGAAAAAGAGGGAGAATATTCTTCATGTCCCAACCACTAGCCCCGTTTGGCATTGTGACAGTCAATATTCTCTTTTGATTGGCACTTACTTTATACACATGAAATAACACCAATAACGGGAAGAGTCATTCTCTAGTGTCTGTTAGGGCTCTTACAGCAATGGAGAGCACAGAAAAGCAGTGATTATGAACATGTATCTCCTGCATTTCTGATGAATACTGAGCAAGTAAGAAAAAACAGACCCTGAAGTTGTGCACTCAAACTTAGGTGCCAAATGTAATTACTTATTTCATGATCTTTCAGAATGACCGAGATCATTGTGATTGAAATTTCCCCTACTCGTCAGCCCCAAGACAGGCTTTGAAAATAGAAATATTTGTGGAAATGACTTACTGATGTTTTAAAACTTGTTCCCAGCATTCCTAGTGAAAGACAGCTTATGGATCTTTACTATTAACTTTCTTTTTTTTATGTATTTCTTATGCAGTATATTATGAGGATGAGGGAAAAGGGCTGAAATTCTGATCAGGTTTGTTAATATATAGTTCTTCAAAATGTCTGAGAAACTGTCCACAATTTAACTATTATACTTGGTTTGTTCAGCTAATGAAAGAAAATTCTTTTAGGTTCTGCACAGTCTGAACAGCAAGAAAACAAAATATGTTTTCACCTTAGTCTCAGAAATATAGTTTTCTCTTAGAGATGCTGAGGTAAGCACTACTTGACATCATAGATCTATTAAGCAGTGCCTAAACCAGGGAACTACCACGTGGCTAGAAAATGCAGTTCTGTCCACCACTCTTCAGCATGAGGAAACACTGTCACGAGTCATCTGCACCCAGACCATTAAAAAATATTCAAAACTTCAACAGAACTTTCTTGAGAAAAGGTGCAGGGAATGGGACAAGCAGCTTTCGTGCTCTGACAGCAGTCACAGCCTCTTTCCAAAAAGTCTCCCAAGCCTCAGCAGCACCGAGGTGCTGCCTGGGCCTACACCACCTGCTGCGCACCTGCACAAGCTACAGCAGTAGCAGGAAGCGACTCCTGGCCTGGCTCCTCAGCTGCTAGGCTAATGCTTCAGCCACACCAGTTGCAGACAGACCACTGGCACAAATCAGATATTTTTCTCCCAGGGAGCTGCCCCAGCCAAAGCTGGGCTCTGTGATACAGGAATACCCATCCACTCCAGGTGATATCCTTCTCTACTAGCCTCTGCCTCTGTTTCTTACACCCTTTCACTGCACATGTTCATACAAACCCACTGTTGAAACAGCAGGAAAAGTTCATTTTTGGGAGCTTCCCACAGACCTCCAAAACATTCAAGCCAGGACCTTAAAATGGTATGATTAGTTTAAACCAATCCCCAAACTTTAAGGAAAGAAGAAAACCCTGATGTTCCTGGATTCTAAGCCTTTGAGCATCAAAGATTTTTCTTCCCTACAGGAGGAAAGGTTTTGCAGAGTTGCAGTGAAATTTGTTGTGAATTTCAACAAAAATCACATAATATTGCACCTATAAGAAAAAAAAAAACAGCAAACACCAAAAGCTATATGATAAGCTGATTGCTTTCCACATGCATGCAAAAATCAGTGAGGCATGAGATTCAAGGTTCTGGGGTCCTCTTGATTCCTAGGTCAAAGTTAGCACAACAGCTTTATCAAGAGGGTCCCACAGAAACTGTACCAGTATTTTAAAAAATGGTAATAATTTAAAAAATAAAAATAGAAAGCATTTGCATGAGTGGAAGGGAAATCGGAGCATTCTGAATAGGACGTTCACAATATCCCTTTCCAGTACAGCACTGCCTTACCTCCTCCCACAACTGCCGAACCACACAGGGAGGGGGAATGAGTGTCAAAAGGGTCACCAGCAGTTTTCCAAGAAAGGAGGTAACTGTTACTAGAGCTTATCCCATGCTGAGTAGCTACATGTCAGTTACACGAAGCTAAGTATTTCTATACTCATTTCTGCTCAAAATAGGAAATATTTCAAAAATCTGGATACTTCTGCATTTGCTTTGAAAAACACATAGATGACTTGCTGCATCTACAGGAGGAGCATTGTGTGGCCCTGCCTAGTGTTTTAAGATCTACAAAGACATGGAAGATGATCCCTAGAACAGATTTTTTCAGGTTACGCTCAAGATTATCTATATTCCCATTAGGCTTAATTAAATCAAATACAACTATATCAGATTTCAGAGGGTGGTGGGCTTTTGTTCAGGATACGCTGTTACACTTTGTGACCAGCAACAGAAAACAACTTTCAAACCTACCATTATCTCCCTCTTTTTGAGGTCCAAAGAGAGAGAGGCTTTTACAGTTCTCCTTTGTCATGAAGTAGTAGAGGTTTTTCTTCTCCCAGAAAGCAAGCTCATTGTGACAGGGCAAACAAGGAACAGTACCAACATGACAAGAACCTGTGAGTGTTCTAAGGTTAACTGAGTGGCTTTGGTTCAGTTTTGACTTCTAGTTCCTGCACTGTGATATCATGCTTCAAGAGACTATTGAGAGTCCACAGCTTAGATCAAAATAGAAAAATTCAATTCATAAAGCCAGATTTATTCATGGAGTAGCCAGGTCAAAGCTGAAATCAGCATTGCAGAAGTTTTCCCCATGTGAGAAATGAGATAGTAAGCAAGGTTTAGTACAACATCCCTTGTCCTGCTAGAGCTTCACAGAGACACTATGAAAACCAGCAAAAGAAGGTCGTTCCCTCAGTTCTGTGGCAGCATTAGCACAGGCTTTTTCTTCTCCCTCAGCTGGTGGTGACACACTCCTACATTATGCCTGGAGGACACGAGGCCCAAAGATCCAGTGCTTCTCATGACAACATCCAAATTTTATGTAAAGAATCTTAACATTATTTCGCATTCACTAAATGAATTATTTTTATCACAAATAGACTACTTATAAGAAGCAAGATGATGTTGAATTAGCACGGACTAGAGGGTATTGGGAGCTAAAATGAATGATAAACCCTAACAGGACAGCAAATTTGGTGCCCATCACTAGAAATGCTATCATTTCAATTCAGCTTCTATGTCAGAATCACTGTCAGAAATTCATTATTCATACATGCATCATCTAATATTCATAAGCTTGCCAGCACAGCTCTTTGGACAATTTTCATTATTTGTTCCTTTAAAATAGTCACATACGATCCCATGGGAATTCTACATATAAGTTTTCTTGCAGCGATATCCTGACAAATGACAATTCACAGAAGTTGCAAGCCTTTTAACTGGTTGGGAAATCTGTCATCTATATATCATGAAACATGACAGTTAAGTATTGAGATAACTGATAAATCTGCTGGCTTTTCAAAAGATTGAGAGTTGCTGTGGCCTTCAGAAACTTCTCCATGGCTCACAGCCAGCTATAGGCCAGTCAGTGAGTACCACTATTGGACCAGCAGTGCCTGAGAACAAAAAAAATAAATAAAAAAATCTAAGCTCCTAGTTCTTAGTCTGTTCCACTCCTGATGCTTCTCAAGTAATTACAACCAAAAGTTCCCATGGATGCCTTGACATTTCCTTCACACTATTGCATCTTAGTTATTTTTTTTATTTTTTTTTTATGATGATGGATTACTTTTACATCTGAGGCTCATCTGAAGATCACTTTGCTTGTTAGGGAACATAGTGAAATACTGTGCTACATGATTCTAATTTCAAAAGAATATTTTCCATTCCTCTGCTTCCAACCTCAGCTTCATATTAGCAAATTTCCCTGCATAATAATTTTTTACTGATCATCTATCTAATCACGACATCACATATATGTTCAAAAAAAACAGGCATACGTTTATACTAAAAGGAAAAAACAACTTAGAAGCTTAAAGACTTACTTCTACTTTTTAAACACATACAACATGCAGGTTCTTACTTCATATCCCAACTTCACAAAAATGCAAAAAGACACATCAGATGCAAAACAAAAATTAACAGAAGGTCCACATTTTCAAAGCAAATTGTGGACTTTCTTGTTAAAATGTCAAGCATCAAATGATTGAATTTGATTTTCTGCTTGAACTATCAGCAGATGATACAATTTGAAGTCTAAAACTAAACTGACTTACCCAACTGACATTAATCTAGTATAATACTCCGAACTAAACTAGTCACTTTCATCTTGCTAAGTACAGCTTAAAAATAAACAGCCTAAACATGGGGTCTCTCTGCTGGGCCAAGGACATCCAAGTATTCACAACATCAGCTAGAAACTAAGAGTACTACTTAAAATGCTGGGACCTAATCTTGGGATTTTGAGTAAACTTAATTAGTTTCCTACACTTCAGCAGTGTATATTAAGAGAAAATGAATTCTATCAGCATAAAGGTGCAACAATGAAGAGCAAATGAGTTAAGCAATCTTCATAAATCAATTCATGTTAAATATGTGCTAATCCCAATCTGCACTCCAGTTAGATATTACCATACGAGTATGTTCAGCAATTTTAATTTAAACTGCCTGCAGTTTAACAGAAAAGGGCAGCAAATCAAGACCGCTGTCCTCATTCACATTTGCTATTGCAGCATCACATCTGTAAAGAAAAACGGCAGAGATGTCCCAAACAGTGTTCACTAGCTCCTCTAAAATACCGCTTTTAATCCTCTTACATGATTCATTTATTGTGTGACACTGGTTGAACATATGCAGTCCTCATGTGAGGAAAAATAGGAAAATCTTCATTCCAGATTTACAGCCTTCAAAGTTCAGCAACTTTATAAGTTTTCCATTTTCCTTTATAATGAAATAGAATCATGTGGAATTACTAATAGTTGGCTCACCAAAGGGTAAGAAGCTAATCTGAGTATGCCTGAGGCATTTACTCAAAAATTCACTCAATGTTTCAGATATCTCACTAGATTGGATTGGAAGCAATGTGAAAATAGCTTATTCTCTTGCTGTTTCATTGCTTCCACAACTCTTTCCAAGTCAATCTTCTAATTACTGAAGAACATTAAAAGACAAAGATTATTTCAACTTCTTTAGTTACACCAGGATTCAAGCAGGCTAAAAGCCTGTTCTGTAGAGAGCTTATTTCTGCACAGAAAAATGTTTCCATTGTCAATAGTGAATATTTCACTTATCAGCTGGTATGCCCATGTAACAAACCATTTTTACTAAAAAATTAATAGAGATAACCATAAGATTTTAAATGAAACTTTCATCAGATTTTTGAAAACTTTGTTGGAAACACTGGCTCAGTGATCAACAGAAAGGGTGTTCTGAGGCAGAGTTTAGACCATCAGGTCAACTCAACAGCATGACAGGGACAGAAACTGAAATCAGAAACCTAAAATATTCAGTCTGGAGATATAAATCTTAATAATTTGGCTAGATGTAAGTAAAATTCACCAAACCTGAAGGTTGCCTGCAAAGACAACTATCCAACTCCAGTTAGTAATACAATTGATTGCCTATCTCAAAAAAAATTTACTTGGATGGGTCCTTCTCACTCAGGGTATCCTTTATAAAAATCACACTGGATCAGGTATTATTCTGCAAATACAATCATATTTTATCCCAAATCAAGAAATTGTTATTTTACAGAGGAGGGTAGAAGCATCATCGCCATCTTAGAGACAAATGTACACAGGTGCATCAAACAACATTTTCATGGTAATTCAGCAGGCTTGTGATGAGCTTTATATATAGCATGTCTCTTGTCATGTGTGCATTACTCAGTCAGCCCCATGTCTTCACTACAAAATGAACGAAATTCCTGTGAAAGAAATCGTTTCCAGAGGTAAAATCTGAGAAGTCTTTCTTACCTGGCAAAAAATGATGCTGCCACGGAAGTGCCTGTGGATACGTCAGTAGCAACATATGTGCTCTGGGAGGCGGGGAAGCTGTACAAGGAGGGTTTATCTGCATTGTAGCGGTTCAGTGCTGCTTCAGTCAGGCCCTCTCGACTAGTCTCTGTCATAAGCTGAGATATCTGAAGACAAAAAAAAAAAAGCAGTGAGAGTCATCAGCTTAAAACTCACTTGCTGACCCCTCCTAATCCAGAAGTGCCTCTGGGTTGCAGATGAAGTAAGAGAGGCATTTCATTCACTACATCTGTGCAGGTCTGTGAACAAGCTTATTGCTTCTGTCATGCTAATCTACAGTACTTTGGCTCAGACCTAACCTTGTTTGCATTAAAACTAATGGGATAAATTCATCCCATCATTAGAAATGTCAATAATGTCAATGGCTTTCCATCCATATGGAAAAGAAAGGGTAAACCAAAATCCTTACTGGATTTCCCCTTATGGTACAAAAGAGACAGCTTAGAAACATGTAAGATACTTACATTTTACTTCAGAAAAGAAAAAAAAAGTTTACCTTTGTAAAATAACACAGCACTAGTGTATTAAATAGTTTTGTTGACCTTTCTTCAGAAAGGCCAACACAAAAGCATAGGAAGGAGTCAGTCCCTTGGGATCCTAGACTGTTTATCATCTCTCTGGAAAATTGGGATCATTACCACTCACTTTCATTAGCTTTCTTAAAAGGTTTTAAACACTCGATGATTTCATTCTTCTGATGGCCCATTTAGCATTTTCTTTGTTAGGAAGCCCCATCTCAGTCCTTCTCTGGGAAAAACAGATAATGCTAGCAATCTTCCAAAGCATAGCTTCCTTCGTCCTGCAAAAAGTTTGCAAAACTCATGTGTTCTTTTTCAGTTCTCATTCCCTTCCTTAGCATCACTGTAAGGTGGTGATACCACCACAATAGAAAGGGGATATCTTTGTGAGGTACATCAAGAAAAGTACTCGAGATCATCCTGTAGTTAACTCTCTTTCTAGTTAGGTTTGCTTTATTTCAGCTGTTAGACATTTTGGTCATTAAATGTGAAGTTGAAGAACTGTGATTTCATTTATACGGCGAAACAGCATGCAATATGGTTAACATTCTTTCATTCTGCAGAAGATTATTCCATAGGCATTGACCAACCTCCAATCCACCTCTGCTTCTTGTATAGAAAAGTGTTACCTGTTCTGCTACATCTAAGAAGACAGTCTAAGAGTTTATCCCTATTGTACTTATTCTGAGGGCAATTAACTGTAATACTTACAGGAGCACTAAATTAAGCCACTGTGTTAGATGAGGAACCAGTAAAGTCGCTGAGAGTACCCCAATGATGTTACTTGCACACTGAGCCTTCTGATTTAGTGATTCGTTATAATGAATGAGCAGTGGGTCTCAGAAGGCTGAAATCCTGGACTTAAATCATCTCATACTACTTAGTGTTAAAACTCAGGAATTTAGGCTAGCTGCCAGTACCTCCCTGTGTTTTCAGCATGCAGGCAACCAAACTTTTTCTCTTCAATGTGCTAACCTACACATGTCCACTTGGGGCATCCAATACACTTGAATTCACTAAACAATAATTTCCTGAAGTTTTCCATAATTTTTGTTAACTCAGATCTTTACATTTGCCATGAATGAACTGGCACAAGATTCTGCCTTATCATCTCAAACTACCTTGAAACCAATTTCATCATCTGCCACAATGGCCACTGCTAAGCAGACAGATTTTAAAAGTTCTTCCTTCAGAGCAGAACACATACACAAACTTAATTCTGTCTTAGTCCATCCACTTCATATCGGTGAAATCAGGGATGGACCATGACAGCAGTGTTGGAACTACATGATCTTTAAAGGTCCCTTCCAACCCATACCATTCTGTGATTCTGTGATCATTATTCAGTTGTCAGTGCTGACAGGGAAGTGGGAAGTGAAGCTCAGTTGCGCAGGAACCTGATAACAGTTGAGCCAATGAGTTGACATATCTCAACTGCAGTCTCAATTGCAATCATAACTTCCCCGTCTACTGCCAAATAAGATTTGCTGTTCCAAATATGAGTTTCCACATACACTGCAGCATCATGCTATGGACATAAAAGGAGTAATTAAATGGTTTCTGCAATTATGGAGAATTTTATGTAAGCCACACATATTGACAAATGCTATTAGCAAGAACAGGACAGAGCAAACAAGAAATAAAGAGTTTCACACAGATTGTGCACATTTCCTGAAAGGTATTACTCTCAGGCTTCCTCAAAAGCTGATGAGATGCTTGGTTCATGAACTTTTGAATATTTAGCTCAAAATCAAATACTCTCTTACCAAGGAGACATGAGATTCTTTTAAAAAGATACAAATATACACCACTCCTCCTAAATTATGCACACAAACAGAAATAGATATTAGCCAGCAAAAGGAACATTAATGCCTTTTAACAAATGGGGATGAAGATCTTAAGAAAGTATGACCTAAGTACAAGAATTTATATTAAAAATTTAGAGGAACTGAGTAAGAATCTGGAAATAAACATATTTACAAATTCTGTATTTGTGGAGCACCATACTACCCATAGGACAAAGAGAGAAAACAGATGAGTTATTCTCATTTTAGGAAAAGCATACACTTACGAACTAAAGCAGAATGAGGTTGCTTCCATGGTTTTTCAGTAGTACTGCTATTGTTATCATGCCATACTAATACAATCCAAATACTACAAGGATGGTAAAGTCGCTCAAACTTCAAGCTGTGAAACATCTGCATGGCACTGACCACCAGAGCCTGCTGAAAAGGCAGCAGCAGTTTCTTACAGCTCTTCTTCCTGCTCAGTAACATAAGCTTGCTTTGTTGCAGAAAGCAGGAAGCTACTATTGACATTGATAATGATGCATTATCTGTGAAAAGCTGCATTCCAGTGTAAACAGCCATGTCAGAGAGCCCTCCCAGAGCTGCCCTGGATGGACACTCATAATGGGGCACATTGGGCTTGTTACATACCCTTTTGCTCCTGAGGGCCCAGCATCACTGCTTGGTTTCTTTACTCGTGCTGGCACGCTTCCTGGGCAAAAATCCATTTCTCAGCATGAGCTCTCTCAAAATTAAACTCCCAAATGTATATACTGTCTGTCCTTCTGCTCTGTTAATTTGCTGTTTGCCTCAGCAGGGAGGCTTCTTAGCTGACAGCGTATTGCAAGGATACCGAAATGGGAAGACACGTTATTTTGCTTAGCACAAGGTATAGACAAATTAAGACAAAGTAAGAACTGTCTTAAATCACAGCCCAGAATCTCCTAAACTAGGAATGGTTTCCAGTTTTAGCACTTGCTTCCTTGGCCTGGCAAAATGGGGGGTTTTCAACCATGAAATGTCTCCAGAAGCAATGAAAGCTGAAATATTACCCCGAATTTCAAAGGTTCTACTGTTCCTCATCCAGGAAGTTTTCAACACCACTTCATGCTATAGAGGTCAAAACACACAGAAGTACCTTGTGATACAGCAACACCCAGCCTCAAACAGAACGTCAGGTTTTGCTTGAAGAAGCATCTCAAGTCACTGTGTTGCTATCTTTTCCTTACATCAAGGCAAGAACTGGAGAACAAACTAGAACATGACAATTAATTATGGAATTGTCCCTTTGGACACCCAGCCAGAGGTGATGAAGGGCAAAGTGCTATTCCAAATCCTAGGCCAGGCTGGGAGCCTTTTTTTTCATGTCCAGTACAGCTTATGCTGCAGAAATTTCAACACCTGGGTCAATCCACAGGCTAAGCACCTCACCTGGCACCGGTATATATGCCTACAATATTTGACTAATAAATCCTCATTTATTCTCAGAGTTCAATGCATATACATACAGTAGTGGACAGAAATAAGCCCAGAAAATTCATATACAAGTGTTCCGAAACAATAACTAGTTCTACTGTATTTCCTTCTTTTGCTTCATAGGCCAGAGAGCATACAAATAATTTAAACTGTTATACCAAACTGAAGGGTGGGCTTTGGTGGTATCATAACATCCCATTTGCCTTGTCCTCCAGTCACAGCACCAGATAATCCCTTCTACTCTTACATTCCTCACTGAAGTTCACATATATACAAACATGAATAAAATAAAATAAATTAGAAATTTAGAAAATCTTAGAAAATTTCTTTTTCTCCATCCTAGTTCAAAAGACACAGTTGAAAATCATGGCTTGAACTTGGGCTTTTGCAGGAAGAAGGGAGACACAACAGAATAATGTAAATTACGTTTGCCTGGCAAGTACAATTCACATAAATTTGCCTCTTCAGTGTCACTGCTCTCTCACTAAATACAGTTTCTGGAATTAATGGGGAAAAGAAGCACAGATTCTTGACTCTCTTTCCCTTCTCTTCTGTTAGTACCCACATACCATATACATGAGGTTTAAGATAGGTTAATAGGATATATTTTGAGAAATTCCTTTATTGAATTGTTGGCAGCACATCAGTGCATGGATAAGCAACGAAAAGACAAAGCACGGAACAACACAACCTTTCATGCCTCAATAAAAACCTTTTAAGTGCATATGGAACAAGACAGATGTCCCTCCCCAAGCCCCATTTTTCTCCTGTCTCATAAAAGCGAGGCACCCATTAACCTCTTCTTTCACTGCTTTCTGACAGTATACAGCAAGAGCTGGAGATAAGTCATGATTTAAATTCTCTACTTCATAGGAAAAAGATTGCTCTGCAGCTAAACCACAGGTGTCAACCAGCCTAGATTCTCTTCCTGTTCCAATTAAAGTGTCGCTCTGTGAATACAACGTGCCATCTGCAATATGAGGTTAATTATATTTACGTAAGGGCATTTTACAGCCAAGCTCATTCATGTTTCTAAAGCTCCTAGTTGAGGACTCCAACCGGAAGTACTGTAGAAATGGAATTTAACATTTATGAATGATGTGAAACATTCTTTGCTCTGGATGACATGATGCACCCAGGAACATCCCTGAAATCTAGTAAACTTCAATGACTGATGAATGAACTAGATGCACAGAAATTTATGAAATGTATCCATATCTGGAGCCAAATTCAAGATAAAAATCTGTGTCCAAAGTCACTATAAGGCGATCTTCAGCATCCAAAGATCCTAACCTGAAGAGAAAAGCTCACTAGCAAGAAGAAACTGATAGTAGAAAGCTCTCTTTCATATACGTGCAGACTCATAAATGACTTCTTTGGCAATCCACTCTTGATTCAGAGCAGCCCTGAATTTTCCACCCAATAAATACTGAAGAAATAACTTCCTGACTTATTTTAGACAGCAAACGTCTACATTTACCAAGAAACACGTTCTTGTGAAAGGTTCCCTCTAAAAGATGAGTTCATGATGGAAGCTCTAAAGGATACCTCTCCCAACGCTTTCACACACCAAAAACATCATAAATTCTTATATATCTGCTTAGACTACAAGTTTAGCAGCTTAATTTCAAGTTCTCCATTGCGCACAATCAGGTGTTCTGGCTCTTCTAAAATGTTCATCTTTTACCTTCTGTCCAACTCCTTTTGGCTCATCAGAGTTTACTCTCAGTGATAACAAGATAAAGTTATTCTTCCTGTTTGGCTCAAAGAGCTCAGTTTCTGGTCTATGGGAGTGATGAAACAGGCAATGAGAGAGGCATCTCACAGTAAATCATTTGCTTATTCAAGCAAAATCAAGTAAATGCAGAAGAGCATCTCTCAGCAAGAGAATGTATCAATAAGCAGTAGGTCCTCTTCCTACAATTTGGCTCCTTTATTTGAGCCCCTCTGGAAACACTGACTTCTTCATCCCGTTTGCCAAACATGCAAGTTCTGCATTATGTTCTGTGCATTAATAAAAAAAATAAAGCATAGAAAGAAATGATCTACGGTATTATTCAAAGTACAAGGTAACAGCTAGGATCCACTGTGCTCAGCACCACAAAGAGAAAGAGAAATGTGGGTAAATTGACGTTTAATATACTTAATTTTTGTAATTTATTTGGTGGGATAAATTATCATGTGAAAATAGAAAAGGGAAATACTTCAGAGTCAGTTTCAACTATCACTGTTAAACAGATTCAAATACATTGAGGTAAACTGGGTAGAGTGTTTACTGAAACTGAAGTGGGGCTTTGGGGGTGGAAGGTAGAGGGACAGAGGATTCTTTTGCTTCCTGCACAACTCACAAATTAATTTTAACACATCCTTCACAGGGCAAAAAGGAACAATAACACCATTGAATCAGAGCAACTTGAAAGTGGTAGGGATTTGCAGAGGCAGTCATCTTAAACATACCACGGAGAATGAAGGACACACACTGCGTCTGCCACAAATCACTCATTACAGCAACGGTGATATTTCAGGAAATATTCAGCACAAAACCCACCTGTAGAAGAAATCATTTTTGAATGGTAACCAGCTCCCCGTAGCTAAGGGCACTCATAGCATCTTGCCATTTGATTATGACCTTTTTCTCTCACAGCAGAATACTAAGCTGCTATAGCTTGAGATCACTGTAACTGCTGACGCAGAGACCGAGTGAGCAATTCTTGATAGTCCTTTCCTATCAAAAGGATGTGTTCCATGAGGAAAGGACTGAAAAAGGACATGCACAACTGCTGCATTCAGGCTTTCTTAAGAGTCTGTGATGTAAACACTCCAAATTCTGCTACCAAAGGCAACCATTCATTGCAAAAACTGAAACTTGAAGGGAGGGTCCTCAGGCATGTTTTCCTCCTGCTTTATTCAAATTTCCACACAAAATCTGAAATATTGACTTAACAGAAGAGGCTACTGTAGTGGTACTGACTTTGTATTGAAACATAAAACAACGCATCTTTAGAAAGAGTAAGGTTTGTCAAAAGGGGAGTTGCTCGGATGGCAAGAATGCTAATTATGCTTTACTTCTAACAAGGAAGAGTCAGACTGTATTTAGCATAAACTATTTTCACTTAAACATTACTTAGTTACCATGACAGCACCTAGCGCTTAATTGCAGCCTCTAGCTTCCTGCTGTCCAAAAGAGATATGACCTTTGACTGTTGCAGCCACATCCCATGTCCCTCTATAAACAAGATAGCTATTTAACACAGATCCAGCACTCCTCAGCAAAGACAAAATCCCAATTTGTGCAGACACATGCACATCCTCCCATCAAAAGTGCCATGATACAGTTAATTCTGTCTCACACCCAAGAGCCCATGCCATTAAATGAAATACTTTACAGTAAATCACTGAATGTCTTAAGATCAGCTACTTAGAAGCTGATCCAACAGCTGATCAGACATCCAGCTAATGTTGGATTTATCTCTGCTGTGAGACATTTTCCCCCGTTCCTCTTCATAAGAATTCTGTCTTATGAAACAGTATTTTTGATTTTTTTATGCTCTATTTTTCCACAGTAAATAATGACAGCATTACTTTCACGCCTTCACTCAGTGCACATTCTTGCCCTAGCTTTTGAACTGAAAAGCAAAGTGAAGCAAGTCAAAATAATTCAAAAACATACAGAGCAACAGTACTGCCTGAAAACCCATGAGTTACTTCTTGAGCACACATTCTTCAAAACAATACCTAGTAAGAACTGCATTTTTTTTTCTAGCAACAACGAAAGCTTTATTATAAAACAGGAAATCTGCTCTATTTAGCCTGTGACAATGGTTCATTTTCTCAATCAGCAAATTCCCATACCTACCATAGCTTGGTAAATATAAGCTGATGCACATTCCCAAGCAACCTCCACCACCAAGGCATGAGGGATATAGGTTGCTGGATCCTGCTTAGCAATAAATTCACTTTTCTCAGCTTGCCAGTACCCTCCTAAACTAAGTAATCCATGTGAGGAACAGTTAGTACTCGATTTACATCAGAAGGAATCGGTGTACTGGGGCTGAAAGAATACTGGCCCTGAAAGAGTATTGGCCAAGCTTACTTCTACCTCTCTACTTTGGTACTGATGTATTTATGGAGCAAAAAGACAAACAAAAAGGAAAATAATATTAAAGGATGGGAAATTACGTGATCTGAAGCGTTCAGGACAGCAAATGTCTACCTAAAGCAAACATATCCTTGTACACAAGTTGGAGATTCCAGGTTGCAGTGCTCCTTTAGCCTGAGTCACCTGACCTGCCAATTTTATTTATTGGCTACTACTTCATTATCAATATATTTTCTGAACAGTAAAGTGCCTACCTCATTACAGGAACACAACAGCTTTCATAACTCACCTTTCCATTCAGGATCATACCAGCCTCTCCTGCCCTCCCCAAGGAAGCCACAGGCAGGAGAGCTGGCCCAGGGTGCAGACTCCATGCCCCAGAGAAGCAGACTCCCCGTGGACAGACCCCAGCAGCGCTGCGAGCTGTCCCTTATGAGGAAAGCAGCAAAGCACTCTCAGCTAGACCCACACACCCCTTTCATTCCTGAAGCTCCACCAGCCAAGTCTCTGCGGACAGAACAGCAGTGCAGGTTTCCCAGCTGGCATATCCCCACGCTTACTCTGCAAATGAAACATAGGAGCAGCAGCTAGCAAAGAGGTTCTAGCCTCAATTTTGGGTCCCCAGGCATTTCAGCAATGAAATAAAATAAAATAAACCAATAAAAATAATACTGTGCAGCTACACAATAAACCTGCTTTCTTTCTCATCAAGGAGACAATAATAACATGGCAATCTGTGGGAAAGCTGAGGCTGCCCCCACCTTTCGGAATTTATTTTATTTTAAGTCTACTTCATTAAAGTTGTTGGTTCTCTTAATTACCTATGTATCCTCCTGCTGCATCATAAAGCTGTGCAGCTGGAAATTAATTGGATTTTTTTTTCTACTATCACTTCTATATTTCCTATCATATTTTTACCCTATTACAAAAGGAAATCTCTTACAAGAGAAAAGGACTTTCTTTTGTGTGGCTCATTTAAAGTTGAGTGCATGCATCCAGATTCAGTGATCACAGTGTAAACCCTTGCTGCATCAGCTACCTCTTAAGACTTCAGTGGTCAGGCTAATTGTGCTAAAATAAGTAGGGCAGAAGAGCATGTGTGGACCATGAAAGGCAGTCACACCTGACTTCTGTCCGTCTGTGCACACGGAGCAGCATCCAAACGAAGTAAGGGCACTCTTGAAGCTGAGGCAGAAGTCTTTCAAGTTCACTGTGTGCAGGAGCAATACATTTGTTATGAACACAAACTTTCATTTCTCTGATCAGCTACTATCCTGCCAGCAATGTCAAGGCATTATAAGAAGTTCAAATCTTGCTGTGGCTGCTTCCCTATCACAAACAGCAATCTGTAAGCCATTGACCTTTCACTGTCAGTTGACAAGAGCAGCTCTAGAAGCTACCAGAGTGTGTCAGCATGAGGGCTTAACTTAAATGGCATTATTGACCCAGAAAGCAACTTCTTTCTATAGCTAGCAAGAGAGTAAGCAATAAAAAACACCATTACTTTTTCCACACATAGGTGTGTGAACTAGATCATTAGTCTTTATTTAAAAGACATATGATCAAGTTCTACCATTAAAATGCGGGGAGAAAAGTAATTAATTTTCAGTACGAAAAAAAAATGACAGGCGTAGAGATTCCCATATTGAATACTGCATAAAAATGCGTCATAACACAAATTTGGCCAACACACACAGTCACCACAAGATCTCACCTTCTGGGGGGATAAGACCACTACATGTCTGACATGCCTCTTATCCAGCTGCTCTTGGAAGGTTGCGTGGGTTTGACCCTCAGAAATCCAGCAAATGTCTTGAATCTGTTCAGAGGTTTTTACCATTCCACCAGCTTCCCCATTACACAGAAATCACAAAGCTGACATCCATAAACTTCAGCCAAAGGTATAACTATAGCAGTACTGGCAGATACCACAGTGGCAGAGATCATCTGTGTGTTGGCTAATACAACTATCCATAAAGTACCTTACAAAGGAAGCAACTAGAGGACTTGACTGGACAAATGCTCTCAGACACATGATCTGATTTTTTTTTTTTTTGGGGGGGGGGGGGGGGGGGTTCTTTAGGGATCCAGGAGCTGGACTCGATGATCCTTGTGGGGCACTTCCAACTCGGGATATTCTATGATCTCAGGCATGAGCGTGTGCACAAACACAAAATAAATTATCTTCTCAGCTACATTATTTTTTCCTTTTTTTTTTCCTAATTTTTTCAGATCAGATGAGTTTTGGATAGTAGTTTTCAAAGCAGTTAATGATTTAGGAGTAAAATTTCCATGTATTCTCAAGTCATAGCAGAGGTTATTTGATGCAAGTCAAACTGCCTCAGTCATGGAAAGCTACAGCACTAAAAGGCATTTTGCCTTATCCCAGCAGCAGTGGTATTATCCCTAAATGAAAACATAGCAAGTTCAGCTTGGACTTCTCTAGAAACAGAACAAAATCATTTTGGGAAGTGCATCACGAAGACTCAAATCTTTCCAGGTGGACACCCACATCCCTAAGTTTGTAGAAACTTAGCCCAAGATGGTGTATGAAGCAAGTTTCTGACTGTTTTAAGGGCTGTTTGCAGTCAAGAGTCAAATCATTTAAAGGCCAGCAAGCAGTTGGACCAAGCAATACAGAAGTCTAGGAAGTTTAAGTTAAGAGAGAACAGGAAATCCTCCTTGACTCATCAAATATTCTAAGTTTGAAGATTTATTCCGGCATATCTTTTTCCATATGCTTCCTTAAATCATCTTTACATAGAAGTACATTTTTAAAAACTGACTAAATAAAAGTTAACCTCTGACACCAACGATTATTAATATTACTCATGAAGTTTTCTCTTTTCCTTCTGCTATGAAATATTAACCACACATCATCTGAAAGGACTCTAAGGAGAATCTTGTATATTGTGATTCATCCATTAGTGAAATAAAACTTAAAATGAATATTTGAATGCTTTGTTAAATTCATGTCTTTCAGGACAGGTCTAAGGCTCCAAGTGCTCTCAGTTATTCTGAAAGCTCCATTGAAACCTTCAGGCAGAAAAAAAAAAAAAAGCTCTATAAAAAGAAATACTGTGTTGAAATCTCGCTTGTCCCTTCTCAGCATTTCAGTTTAGCTTACCAGATACTGCAGCATATCTTCCAGTGTATTACCTGTACTGAAGTAAGATCTCTCCTCTTAAAAAGAGAAATTTGCCTCCTTTCTGAAGAAAGCATTTTTTCTGCTTGCTTTGTTTGGGCTCAATTCCACATGAAGCATTTAGAATATAAAATATCCAGTCTTCTGCACAAAATTTAGTTCTTAAAATGCTGCTATAACCACTTAAGTGCTCACAATGAAATTAATGTCACTGAAGTTGCACGTCAGGTGACCCATTCAATGCATCATTTGTAATGCTGTCTAAGGAGCCAGTTTGCTCTCCAAATTCCTGACATTGTATTAAAAGGTTATGATGGCTCAGGCAAAGAAAATTTTTTATACTACATCATAACAGCTGTCCACATGTACACTCTTAGCCTGTTGCAAGTGCAAGGTAATGTGATTTACTTAGTCACTCTTACAGACCTAAGTGAAAGAAACAAATTCAAATCATCTTGAATTTGCTGTAAGCTAAGACCATGCATTCACATTTACCAGGTATTAGTAAACTTGCTGAGAACTTATCAAGCTGATCACACGTCAGAGTCCTAAGAGGAGATTAGAATAATATTACAGTGGCATGTGGATGAAACTTTATTGAAGTTGATGCTGTGACATCCAGTTTTCATTCAAAACAAATTGTTACATTCTGATGTAGCCGTAGCTAAAATAGGAACCATTATGCAAAGCTGAATGCAGAGCTGCTCAGGAGTTACACTCTATGTTCAGAAGGGGTCTGTGGGGTGAAATGTAAACACAGAGAACTGGCTATATTACTTAGTTCAAAGATCCATGGAAGATGTGCAGAAGTGGAAACAAGAGAAGCACCAACAGTGTGGTGCTGCAAGAGAGGCACTTTTAGGGGGCTGAATTCCAGCTGGAAAAGGCTCAGAGCTAAGCCTTGCACTTGCCTAGGAAACGTTCGTATTTCCGTCCCCAAAGCAGAGATGCTGATACAATCTTCAGAAGCGAACAGCATATCCTTTCAGTGCAAATACCTTGTGAGACCATGATCCCAGCCAACCTCTCAAGTCAAAAAGCATAACAATAGTGTTCCTCTTTCCCCACAGGGAAACAGCATTTAGCTTCAACTTCCATGCTGAAAACTCCCCCTTTTTGGTGAATTACACAAACCATGCACTAATCTACCATCTCACAGTGTAAGTCATGCTGAATTGCACTGCCCTTTGGCTTTGTGTAGCTGCCTCACCCTTTTCTGTCCCTAATATTAATAGTCCCTTGCAGGTGTTGCTTCTTTCATGATACCAATGCAGAGCTGTAGCAACAGCTAATTTCACAGTTATCAGTGCTAATGGGACCTGCCGTGAAATTGTCTCATTTCCGAAGGAGTCAGTATTCAGTTGCTAAAAGAGAAAAAAAAAAGCCATGCATCAGCGGCAGTGACCTGTCTATAAATTTAACAAGGTTGGTCTTTCTAATCTCTGTCACAATACCTGCACACCTGTCTTACTTTCATGTTAATAATAAAAATGTCCTGCTGGGGTTTTAAAATTATTTTATGACAGCAGCAACCATCAGTTTTAACAGCAATACATGAAAAGAATTCAAAAGGTGCCAGAAGAGCCTTCAAACAAAACCACTAGCCGGACAGAAAGAGCTCCTTCCCGGCCCCGAAGGTGAATGCCTTAGGGCACAGGTTTGATTGCCTTATTACCTTGGTTTGCATAGCTACAGCTGGTATTAGCAGTCATAAAAATCGTTCAACTGTGTTTGACTTGGAGGCCTCTTCCTGCAGTGAATTCTATAGACTTGACTAGGTGCTGAGTTATGCTATATTCTCCTCTGTTTGCTCTAGATTTACTGCCATCTCAGCTAATGAAAGCAAGAAAAGAAGGAGCACATCCTCAACTGAACACCAAATTAGGCCCAGTCAGGGTGTGCTGCAAACCGCTAGGGACTGGGCGGCTCTGTTCTGGCCCCCTGTCAGAGGCTCAGCAAAGAGCTCAACCTGCAAGCTTCAGGCTATGCACTTGCTATGACGCTCCACTGAATTAAATGAGTATTTCCTACACAACACCAAAGATTCTCGGCTTTCTGCGTATACTCCTAGTTTGCTTCTATTTTCCAAGCAAATTGTGATTTTGCATCCAGTCATTGCGTGCAGCTTCTATCATGTTTTCAAGCCCATTTGTTTCAGTTGGCCATTTCCAATTTCCAGGTCTTTTTCTTGAAGGGATCCAAGCTGAGCGTGGTTTTCCAGGAGCTAGCTGAACATCACATTAGCTGAGGCTGGCCAAACATTTAATTCAAATGCATGCAATGATTTTTTCCCCAGTACATGTAATCTGCATTTTGGTCTGCAGGAACCATCATAATCCATCTTCACTATGACAGCTTTACGGTAAGAAAATCACACTCCCACTTTTCCCTTTAGGTCCCTTGCACGCTGAGTACTTCAAGCATGCTGACTATCCATTCCCAGCTGGAATTTAGCGCACACTCACTTGCAGACTGTTTAATTGATACCATTCCCCATCTCTCCTGACCAGCTAAATAACATCAGATGAAGAACTAAATTTTCTCCTCAACACTGATTTAAGATGCTTCTTCTATTTAGGCAACACAACTCCTTTACTTCCCTAAGATGGCATTTAAAAAATCAGTGATCAGTTTCGAAGATATAAACTACAGACATTTTCCAACTTGAACAGTTCTGAAAAGTGAATAATAGAGGGAAAAGGGGCACAGGCTCGAGTCTCGCTGTGCTCTACAGCACTTTCTGAAAAGGCAGGAAGGAACACAGTTGAACATTCACAACCTGAAGCACTAATAAATGGTGAACATTTTCGAAAGACGATATTCTTTCAAATTCAGACAGTATATCCAATAATGAGAACTTTGGATGGGCAAATAATAACCACTGAATTCATAAAGAATTATATTCCCTTAAAACAGAACCCAGATCAACCCAGAAGTAGACTCCATACAGCCTTAATGATCAATGCAGTATTGACCAATTCCTATATAGAAGAAGGGCAGTAAAAGACAAATGACAGTCATATACAAAAGTCTTATGCATCTTCCCTAATGCGTTTAACTTTGGAAGGCAGTGCTCACAGTAAATACTGCTGATTATTTACTCTTTTATTCATATGCATTCTTTGTGTATATTTTCACAGCTGAAGTGGCTCACAGCACATAGACAGTTATGTTCTTCTAGTTCCTGCTATAAATTATTACCTGTCTCTATAGCACCTTAATCTCAGATAGACATGTACTTTGTGAAATATCTAAGACCCTTGTGATTCTTCTTAATTTCTGCCTCATTGTAGGCTTATTATTTCCTAATCTTTACCATTAACACCTGCTAATGCTTATTCCTGCTCTTTTACATACCCTCATCACTTTTTCTGTTGGCAGCCTAAGAGACAGGAGAGGACAAGAACAAAAAAAAATATAACAACACACATTTGTAAAACTTAATAATAAAAGTACAGAAGATTAAAAGAGAATATCAGCTTAAAATAATTGTCTGGAAGTATACAGTCAAGACTTATAGCTATAATTCTTTCTCAAAAAAGTCAACCTAAATAAGCTTCAGAAGGCTATTTCTCTACTTTTTTTTTTTTTTTTTAACACAGTAGCAATTAATATCTACTTTCTTCTACATAGCACACAGACAAAAAGTCACAGCCCCAAGGAGTTTACACAATAACCTAAACTGACAAAACACACTCCACTATGATCTAAAAATAAATAGCGATTAAAATTAGTGCAGGAACTGTTAGTTGATATTTTTTATAAGCAAACACCAAGATTACATTAACTGGCCCACTGGGAATAAAACAGATTTACAATAGATTTAATTAAATGCATCTAATGAAGTCCAAATATAACAACAAACAGGCTCATCATCTGAAATATAGCAAACCATTCTGAACTGTAATAAATGTCTCATGTTTATCTTCAATTTTCATTTTGGCTTTCAGCACCCCACAGAGAATTTTTATTTGCTCGTGAAATGTTTTGGATTTTTCCCCTTCAACTTGTTTACTCAATTTGTAACATAGAAGTTTCAGAAGTTACTTTTAAACCAGTTTCTGAAAGGAAGTCTTTATTTTAATTAAATTTTAATAGAGCATCATGAACTGATTTTCTGCTCCACAGTGACATGCCAAAAGAAAGATTGCTGACTAGAGGTCAGTGGGAGTGCAGTGATGTAATCTATATAAATGAGAAAAAAAGTCTCCTGTCTCTTTGCAGTGTATACTGTAGACATTTGCTAAGTCATTTACACTAGGACAAAGGGAATACAACATAGGTATGAACTAGCTCCAAACAGTAGAGGACCATTCTATATGCAGGATAATAATAATAATAATAATAAAAAAAAACACTCCTGAAATATTTCTCTAGAACTGCTACTTAAGAAGTATTCTTAGGAGGGGCTGAAACACTCCCCATTCATTTCCTTTCCAAACATTTCCTTTTAAAAAAAATCAATGCTGATTCTTTTTTTTTTTTTTAATGTCAGCAGAATGGCATATGATTACTAAAAGCAAGAGTTATGATTGCTGGTCTGTCACCAGAGAAGTAAACTTGATTTCACATTGATTTTAGATCAGAACCTATCCTGAAGTTTCTCAGCAGTTTCCTTTGGAAAAGCAGGAAAGGAGTCTTTCTAAGAGGAAATGAAGAGGAATAAAAAGACATATTTGTGTGTGTACAAGCAAAAATACATGTGTACAAAAATTAAGAAACCAAAACATGGATGCCCAAAACATCAGAAGTGGAATCAATATATGTATGCACTAAAACCAAAAATTCAGGAGGTTCTAGACTAATTCTCCAATACTTCCCACCACTGAGTTGCTCTGCTCGTAACAGTCACGGCTACAGAAGCTCTACAAAATGGGGGCAGCGTAGCCCTTTGACCAACCTGGAGGTTGAAATACCCATTCCTGCATAGCATCCCCTACTGACAATGGGTTTCAATGCACACAGTGTCCAGTCCTATTGAAGAAATAGATAGTTATGAAAGTGTATGAAAAAAATGTCTACAGTTTCAAAGCTTGACTTTTCAGCAGAACAGCATTATGGAACATTCCCTAGGAGCAAAAAGAACATTGTATGAGGCTGACAGGGTTGTAGCTTGCTGGAGCTACTTTTACTAGGAATTAGAGGAGTAAACAACTGTTTTTATAAGGAATTAAACAAACAACAGGGGAGATATATCCTGGACTCACAAGCTTGTTGAAAGAATCATTTTCAATAGTGCTAAAACCTAAAAACTTCAGAGGTCAATTTAAAACTTCCATAGCCTTGATCTTCCCAAGAACACACTTTCAAGTGAATCCCTCTAAAACAAAGCTCTTGGTTCCAATCTTTTTTTTTTTTTTTCCCAGAAAGCACAGTAGCAACCTGTTGTAAATGCTAAAGTGCATGAAATCTGTGCAGTTGATAAGAATTCCAGCTCAAGTTGTATTTGAAGTTTTAAAGAAATCAACATCAGTTTCATGAAACTGACTTTTGGCCAGTCTCCTCCGCTTCTAAAGATCTTCCAAGTTATTGTGAACCTTTATAATTTCTCCATCTTATAATCCACTCTGATACTGATTCTTCCAGGAAGCCACAAATTTAACTTCCACAAATAAAATCACAAGGTGACCCTTATTGTCCAGAGCACAAATAACAGAAGAAAAGGTTATTTTCTCAACATTTCATAAACTGCATGGCACTCATCTCAGGCACACCCTTCCACTTTCCTGTAAATTGGATTTTTAACATATAAAGCATGGGACAATAAACTGTTTCATTCAAATCTATTGCCAAGGTTTAGTTTTGATGTACAAAGTATTTTGAGTCCTTTTACAGGAATGGACTTTAAAGTCTGCAAAATGTTATACAGTTACTGCTCCAGATCTTTCAGTCAGATTTATATTAGGTATTCTGCCAGTAGAATTTAATTTTTCCCCCATTCTATGTCAGTGCAATATTTAAAATGTCTAGGATCCAAATTCTCTATCTACATAAGCACAAACCATGCTCTTGCTCTAGTGGAGCTGTGGCTACTGATAGGTCCATTGGCTTTCTGTGGTACCACCTGTGGATTCTCCAAGAAACTACAGAGGCATTTCTACTTAAATGTAATCAAATCAGGCACAATACTAGCAGCAATAGCATACAGGCACTACACAAAAACTTTTTTCCCCTCAAAGATGATATAAAAATGTCTAGCAGATAAAAGGGGAACCTAAGAGCACTCAGTTATTTTACAATATTTCTGTTAAGCAACTAATAGGTACCCTCCTCCTCTCTCACACAAACGGAAACCAAGCCATAAAAGGTCTCCACTGCCATGCTTTAAACTGCCTATACTGGAGCACGTATGAGGAATAAGGTGCTATAATAAGGTGCTATACATCTTCAAAGATGAATATCATAGATATCACAAAATGTCTAGAGCCTCCTTGCACTGCCAACTGTTCCCGTTTCAGAGACAAAGGATTGAGGAGGCAGGAAGAGGAGGAAAATGCTTATAATATCCTATTAAAATCATTGAGCAGTGAACGGAAGAGGAAGCAAAGAAACCCACATCACTAAGCCCGTAAAATCTCATAACCTGCATAACCCCTCTCTCAAGTTCCTTTCCAGGAATCCTGGTCTTGCTCTTGCTATCATCAGGCCAGGTGTCTGCATTTCACCTCCTTTTGTGTAAGTAGGAATAAATCTTGATGAGATGATCTCTGGCAGTGTTTAAAGGGATCTTTGCAAAGAGGCTGAAGTAGAGGACAACACTGAGGAGATAATCAGCTTCAACTGCTAAATTCTGGCTAAACGGCACTTCCAGGAATTCAGGATTACACAGGTGAAGACCCTTGTGATGACTGACTAGGGCAGAGAATCACAAAGCTGGTAATACAAGAACTGATTTTTATTTTCCTCCAAAGCATTCATTTAAAAAAAATAAATAAATAAATAAAAGCTTTAGGACACTCTGATACTCTCATGATTCGTCAAGAAGGCCTGATGGTCAAGAACCCTTAGCTGTGCTGTTCTCATACGTCACATGAACAGTAGCTGGTTATATTATTTGCTGATCAGGACAAATGATGGTATATCTGGTTTTCATCAAAACAACAACAACAACAAAAATCAGAAATCTTCCACAAGCTTGCAAAGTAAGTGTCAGTTCAATCTGCCTAACATTGCAAGGCTCTTCATGGTGAATTTCATAGAAGCTGATCCAAACGTAGACAAAGTTTTTTGAGCACGCTTGCTCTGTCAGTCCTGTCTGCGATCACTGCCATGATATACCTTCATGGTACAATTGAGAATCATGTCGCATACATTTTTTTAGTTTTACCTCGCGCACATCGGCAGTGAACTTTGCACAAAGCCGTCAAGGATGAAAGAAACTAATCAATTAAGAATTTATATCTCACTACTATACATTTTCTTCTGATGTGCTCTGTATAATTTCTTTAATAATACTTTAATTAATTATCCAACTTCTATATTGCACTGCAATTGAGCAAATATACAAGAATAAAACAGACGTGATTGTGTTCATGGTTTGGGTTTAAAACCAGCAACACTGCCTACCTCCAGTGGCCCTAAACTCGCCAGGATTTAAGGAAAAATAAAGCCTCACAACTTTCCTTCTTGACGCTGGTTACATCTTTGTAAACTCCTGCGAAGATGGAAGAGCTGAATACATCTCCCTGCAAAAGTCATAGTAACTAACAGTATCTCTCGTACTTTTAATAGCGTTATATTGCCCTCTGATGCAATGAGATCATCATCTTCAATAGCCCTTCTCCAAACTTTTGGCATGGCTACGGACAACTTGTATATTCTGATCTGACCAAGAGTATCTGAGGCCAGTATCTTATGAAAATAAAACATTTACTGGGAATCTTTCCTTTCTCTAACTCCTGAGGAAATAAATTAGTGACAAAAATCAGAGTCTCAAACTAGCTTATATTTATTAGCTACATCTTTCTTACAGGGAAGAAAATATTACTCTACATGCTTTAAAAATGAAATATTTTTCAAAACTCAGGCTAAACACTTTCTTTTTTAATAGCCTTGAGTTTCTTGAAAAGTAATATTGCAGTAAAAGGGATAAGGGAATTGCAGAATTCACATCACAGGCAGGAATGCATTACAATTATACAGTGAGACTCTGAACCATACTCGCTGTAGATCAATGCAGCCACAACGAAACTAGAGTAGCAGAAGTGACATCATCAAGGATAGTTCTAACCTTTAATTCTTTTTGTCTTTCCCATTAGCCAAAAGCCTGCGTGTACATTTCGACAGCTATTTAATAAACACAAGTACATGCCACCATCATAGATTTTAAAAGAATCAAACTATTTGAAGTAAAGCACAGCTACGACAGATGCACATACTTGATTCAAAGAGCTGTCACAACAGAAAAGCCTCACTACCGACACAACTAGTGCCTTGCACTGGTTGCAGTATAGTCATTGTACATTTGCATCTACCAGTCAGACTTTTTTTTTTAATTATTAAACCAAAGTCCTCTGATACCTTAACAATACAAGTGATGACAACTGCTGTGCTCCCATGCAAGGCAGAGCTACAGATGCTCCTGCTGAGGGCTCATTACCCTCCCTTTCCCTTCAACCTTTGGAGCAACTCTAAGTTCAGCTACAGAGAGGTTAGGTGAGTGTGAAAGCTGAAGAGCAATTTCATTTCTCTTCAAAGAAGATTGTGGGTTTAAAAAAAGATGGTTTCATTAGCTGGGAGTGGCTTTTTCTTCACACCATGCAGATGTAATCTTCCTTACTGTCCACAGAAGAGAGCTAGGCACAATCAAAGTTCAGAAGATGCTGGATAATCAGCCTTATGTTTTCATTTGTCAAGAGGAGCAACTCCAACAGATTTCTTAGCTCTACTACTCCGACGCAGCCATGTCAACTGCAAGCCAATTATCCTGGAGTGAGAGAGAAGAGTTTGGTCCCAAATGTATTTTATACAACACACATCTCTCACATTTGCAGTGGTCTGAAATAAAATAGTTCAGTTGGAAGGGACCTTCAAGATCACCTAGCCCGACTGCCTGACCACTTCAGGGCTAACCATAAGTTAAAGCACGTTATTGAGGGCGTTGTCCAGATGCCTCCTGAACACTGACAGGCATGGGGTATCAGCCACCTCTCTATGAAGCCTGTTGCAGTGTTTGACAACCCTCATGGTAAAGAAATGTTTCCTAAAGCCCAGTCTGAACCTCCCCTGGCTCTGCTCTGTGCCGATCCCACATATCCTGCCGTCGGTGACCAGGGAGCAGAGCCCGGCACCTTCCTCTGCGCCTCCCCTCAGGGAGCTGCAGGGACCAGCGAGGCCACCCCTCGGCCTCCTTCTGTCCAGACTGGACAACCCAGTGTCCTCAGCCTCCCCTCACAGGACAGGCCTCGCAGCCCTTTTGACAGCTTTTTGCCCTCCTCTGGACACTTTCAAGTACCTTAACATCCTTTTTATATTGTGGAGCCCAGAACTGTGCACAATATTCCAGGTGAGGCCGCACCAACGCTAAATATAGCAGGAGAATCACCTCTTTTCATCTCATTTTGGTTATGCTGTGTATAATGCGTCCCAAAATGCAGTTTGCTTTCTTGGCTACCAGGGCACGCTGCTGGCTCACGTTGAGCCTGCTGTGACCAGCACCACCAGATCCCTTTCTGCAGGGCTGCTCTACTGCTACTCGCCTCCCTGTCTGTACCTGTGTCTGGCACTCCTCCATCCCAGGTGCAGATCCCTGCACTTACCCTTGTTGAATTTCATGCCATAGACAACTGCCCAATGCTCCAACATATCTAGATCTCTCTGCAAGGCCTCTCATCACTCCAGACAGTTAAAAATACCTTCCAGTTTAGTGTCAGCAGCAAACCTGCTGAGGATGCACTTCCCTCCTGCATCCAGATCACTGATAACAACGTTGAACAGGGCTGGCTCCAGTATCGAGCCCTGGGGAACCCCACTAGTGACTGACCATCAGCCAGATGCAGCTCCATTTATTATGACCCTTTGAGCTCTGCCATCAAGCTGGTTCATTACCCGGTATAGCATGCACCTGTTCATCTCACGGTTGGACAACTTTCCCAGAAAGATTCTGTGAGGAACAGTGCAAAGGCCTTAATAAAATACAAAAATATTACATCTACCACCATCCCTTCATCCACCAAGCAGGTGACCTTACCATAAAAAAATATCAAATTACTATGACAGTGTAAGCACTGCTCAGCAACAACTAGAACATCAGTGTGTTATCAACATTATTCTCATCCTAAATCTGCAATGCAGCACCATACCAGCTAGTAAGAAGAAAATTAACTATCCTAGCTGAAACCAGGACAGTGGCACAATGGGATTGCCTCGTCCTGTGTTTTTAAAATGTGGTTCTTAAAAAGTGACCAGCTGTCATGGACCCCTAAACCTTCTCAAACAAATTCTCGGCAGACACTGCTAACTAGCTCCCTAAGTAGCTTCAAGTTTGCTCTCTTAAAGTCCAGGGTGGCAACTCTGCTGACCTTTTTTGTCATTACACCAAAAATTTTGAACTCAACTATTCCATGACAGGGGAAAAACCAACCACTTTAACTCACATTCACTGAATTAAAGAGAGAGCTGTGCCAGCAGAGAGTTTGCTGTTCTATTTCTGATGCCATTTCAGAAACACTTTAGAGAAAAGAAAACAATAGTTTTACATGATAGCTATATGGAATCACATTTCAGAGTTACATCAGCCTCTAGCTATTTGTTCCTTACTTCCCAAAAGCACAGCATAGCATCAGAAAAAAAAAAAGCTTTATCAGTTTATTATTTTTTTTTTGCACAGTAATGCAATTCTTCATATTTTAAAGCCCAATGCTTTTCCTAAGCAAAATAAAAGGAACGACAATGTATTTACTATATTACTAAGTATAATCTTAATGTCTCACTTATGATGTAAAACAAATGTCTCTGTCAAGGGAACAATACATTGATTTGCATCTTCTTTGAGTAGTACCCTTTAGAAATTTAAAGGAAAACTACTAGAAATTTGCTTTCTGATTATTTTGCCATCACTCCCTCCTTCCACATCTCAATTAGAATGAGTTACCCTTATACAAATATCTCTATTTTCTCTCTTCTTGCAAAGGATGTAGAACAATAGCAAGATATAGGAGGAATGTCAGCCATGGGACTGAATCTTTATGCAGCTTTAAAGACCAGTACATTGCTTATAGGAATGATTCAACCCAATGGTGGTTTTTTGTTTGTTTTGCTTTTGTTTTTAGAAGCCCTGAATCTTCACACACTTGAGTAAGAAATAAAAATAAATATAAAAATAGACAAAGAATTCTGAAACATACAACAACTACATCGAACTCTGGCAATGTTGTTGGAACTGTTGGAAAAGCACTCTTCACTAATCTGTTTATTACAGGCCTCCATCCAAAACAGAGCACCAGTCATCTGTTGTCATCTGGTGTTTATCTTTCACCAGGTTCAATCTCTAATCTAGGCTCTCTCTCCAGCTGCCACTCAAGGGCCACTTTCAGAACAGAGGAACAAAGAGTCTAAGAGGTGACTAAGTACATCAGAACCCAACTCCCAGTCAGCCCAGTTACTCCTGTGCTGGAAAACTTCCCTGGTGGTTTCAGGAATTCTAGTCCTTAGCTATGTATTAGATGTATTTAAAGGAAGCTTTCTCCATAGAATATGATACCAATTGCCTTATCCTATATGGAAATTTATCCTTAACTTTATTATCCTAACAGCAGAAAGGTTTTGGTGGTGGTTTCTTTTGTTTGTTTTTAACTGCTCGCATAAACATACAACCTTCTTATGAATATTCCTAAGCTTTTGGCCTCAACACTATTTCCATGGTAATAGGTTTCACAAAACTGTACATTGCATAAAAAGCATATTTCCTTTTCTCACTTCCAAACTGGCTGCCTTAACTTTTGAATTCCTTTGTTCATGAACTATGAAATAAAGCGTAAGGACAAGATGACCATTTTACTCTGATTCTGTGCCACCTTATTTACAGTGTGGGAGACAAAGGGACAACTTTATTTTAATGCATCAGTTTGTCATCTCCCTTTCTCCATCCCATCTCTGCATCATTTTTCCTCACTGTTCAGCCATCTCTCAATTTGTTCTTTTGTTCAATGATGCAAGCAATTAGCACAGATATTATTTCAGAAAAGAAACTAGTCTCACACTTGGACAAAATTCTTAAGCAACAGAGCAGGGGAGGAAAGCAAGTCTACAAATCCTCACTAATTGTGATCTTCTGGCTTTCGCTAATTTACAGGATTAACTCACTCCTGTAATAGTCCACAGATTTCTTCCTCACATCACAGCTGAGTCATGGGGTTTTCATACTCATAGGATAAGCCTACTTAGCTCTTTTCAATCCATGGGATACCCTTTACCTCCTTCTTCCCTTGGTCGCCCTGGTATCATGAAGGGGGAAAGTAATGATTCTAAGGTCATTAAGCCATGCATAAAAATGCTGTAAGAGATCAAATCACACCAAGGTAATGCAAAAAAAAAAAAGAACCTCCTCCTTTAGTTAGCACAGACTTCAGTTTTCCCTCTTGATGGTATTAGAAAATCCATATACAGCTGGGCTGTTAGTTGAGGAGGTAGACAGGAAGAATAAAATTCAAATAGCCAACTCCTGTAATATACAAACTGAATGATCAAACAATCACGGCAAAATGTCAGCTCATGACATACAGTGACTTCAGTAGGGTCATATCTAATTACTAGCGATGTGGTTTAAAAAGGCTTTTAAAGGAAAGCTACTTCAGAGATAACAACTAATGCATGAGGAACAAGGGCAACAGAGATAATTAAGTGGGGATATTAATTTCAGTGCCAATGAATTTGTTTGACAATCTGTTCCTTGGTCCAGTCAAACAAACCCTGGAAATAAAATTCCTGCACTTTCAGTCTACAGTCTCACCACGAGTTACTTTGGTCAAAGAATGAAAAAAAAATCAGCGCAAGAGTTTGCATGCATTTCTTCAACATCATCATTTATGAGCTTGTAGTAACAAGAACAAAGTTTTCTATGTTGTTCTGGAATCCACCACACTCAAATGAAGATCTCATGCATTTCGTGACTGAATGCAAGCCATCCAAAATATTCTGGGCCAAAACCTAACTGCACATGGGCAAAATACCTCCTGCATTACAGATCTTGTATGGAATTGAGTGTGGTCACATAAGAACACAGTACTAGAAGGACCAGTACACAAATTTCCTTTTTGTTTATTGCTAAGATGCTTTGACAAAATAGGTCTGGCTCTAGGAAGCGTGGAATAATTTTATAGAAAACACCTGCTAATCTACAGATGGAGCAAATAACATGATTTCTGTACCTATGCTTCAGAAGCTATTTAAATTATCCTGGCACTGCTGTAGCAATCATTAACATTTTAGCTTTATCCTGCTGAACACTTTAAGAAGTGACAGCAGAAGCAAGTGGAAGAGAAATAAATTAGACAGTAGACACTTAGAAAAAAAGCTTGGAATCCAAATCCTGTATGAGCATACCCCACACACAGGCTTTGGCTCTGTATCTGAACTCTCCATCTTGTGCCCAACTCTAATCATTACCAGTTTCTTTTTAAAAGGCTGTTCCTGAAAGAACTGATGTGTTATGAGACAGATGTGACCTAAGTAAACTCCAAACAAATCATTCATCACTGCAAAACTCCAGAACAAGCTGGTTCTTTCTCAGAGAACAGTGTTCTTCTACACACATATTATACATAAAGAGGAAACAGAAAGCACATACTGTAGGCTTTCATCAATTGTACATAAAGCCTTTGATAACTCTCTGAATAGGCTTGAGATCATTATGCCTGGGGCCAAGAGGCTCTCTGCAGTTTAAGATCTCATTTTCCAAACTTTTGGTCAAAAGGGTCTTTTTAAGTGCAGCAGAGAAAGGAACACTTTTTCCTTGAATATCATGATCACTCAAATCCTTACATGTACTATCTTTTCTATACCTAATTCAAACTTCACAACCTCAAAGTCTGAAGCAGGAGGTACTCACCCTATCCACATCAACAGCCATGTTTTCTCCTCCCCACCCTTCCCTTTCACAGCCCACATTATTCCTGGAGGAACTGGCCTTTCCCAGTTCTCTGCTTTTTCTCTTACCTTTCTGTCACTCGGATCTGCAAACCATGCTGTGCTAATCTTGTTTTGTTTTCAAACAACCTACTTAAAATTTAGATACACTAAAAGATTCTTATGCAGATTCAGGAAGGTAACCAGAGGTGGTCCATGGACCAAGGAAAAGCCCACGATTTTATGTTCAGCAGTTCACACCATGCTTTTGGCTTAGAGGCGTACTAAAACAGGAGAACTACACTGTTCATTTAGGTTAAAAGAGGGTACTGATTCTAAAGAGGAACAACTATTCCTAAATAGTGGTGAATTTTACTCCAAAGTGTTTAACTGTAATCCAGTCACCTATTTTCCAGTCATTTCCCTTTGAAAGCTAACCCTACATCAGTCTGAACTACTACAGACTCAAATCTATCTCATTCTCATTAATGTGGTGGTTTTGTTTCAGATATTTTAGAAGCTTTGGATAATAAGTAGCAAAAACATTATGCATTTAATTTGGTATCACATTTTGTATAAAATTAGTAGAAGCAGTCATCTCATCAAGGTATTTGGACTTTGCAGCTCCTACAATAGCTCAACCATTTCTTGCTCTTTAAAAGCATTTTGTGACAACTGGTAAGTAACATAAGTGTGCTGACACTGTGATATCCTATAATTCACATTAGCAGCTGCACATACAATTACAGGCCTTCCCAAGTAAAAACCTCACCAACTCCAAGGAGTTTTCTCCGAGCAAGAAAGGACTGAAATTCCTTTGAGTGATAGAGAGATCAACAGAAGCCTCTACAAGAGTTAAAACACAGTCTGATCCCGAGGGCATGCATAAAAATGCTACCTGCTGGTGACTGAAAGAGCACAATTTTCAGACTCTATTCAGTTCTACTGAATTTCAGCTGGTATTTTCCGATATGTAATCGTCAGAAAGGGATCACAATTACCCTCTTCAAGCAACCATTTCAGCATTCCAGTGTTCATAGGAGGGTCTTAATGGGCCATACGTTTTGAGATTAATCAGTTCCCTTTCCCTGCCCCTGATTCCCTGCCTCACAAGAGGGCTGCTTACCAGCAAAATTTGATTCAGCTCCTTACAGAAAACAGCATCAGCTGTTCATTTGTGAGCCAAGCCTAGGGAAGATCACAGGGAACCAGATCTTTGTTTCTGTCTAGTCAAAGAGCGGCTAAACGTGGAATCACATAAAACAGGGATGGTGGGGACAGCCAGGGTCACGTACTCCATCTCCTAATCTCCAGGTAGGGACAATTTTGTCTAAGCACTACTTAGCAGATAATTCTCTGACTTACTCCTTGGAGATTCCATCGGTGAGTTCCCATAATGCCTCCATGAAATTTATTTGAACTGTCTGTATCATTAGAGAGGTTCTTTTATATCTAACATACAACTCCAGTTAAAGACATCATTACTACTTCTGGTTTTTCTGGCTGTAGACATATACTGAATTACTAAATTCAGTAGTATATAAATTTGCATTTGTTTTACTTACTCCTGATAGCAACTGCTTTTTCTGCAGAACTGGTTGAATAGTAGGGTGTTATTTAAGACTTGCCCTACACTATTTCAGCAGGTGAGCCCTACAATATCACAAAACTTTTTATTTATTTCAGCGGAACTCAAAGAAAAGCTGTAATTCATTCCCCACAACAAGGTGCTATTTAAGGCAGTCTGGAGAAGAAGATCCTAAGAAGGGATCAATATCCTAGAAATTACAATAGTAGGAATATTTTTTAGTGCCTAAAGTTACCATAAGTCAATTCTGAGCCACAGTGTGTCTCTTCCAGAATAATGTGTTTCTTTTTTTTTTTTTTTTGTGATACTTCAGTAAGAAAATACAGTCACATTTCAAGGTACTCTACCATTGCTGTCAAGTTATCTGGACTGTCTAACAAAAGCTAATTTACAATGGGAGGGGTCTACAAACAGGCGCCATTAAGTCTAGAGCGATGAGACTGACTTCTCCCTGGACATCAGTATGACAAAGTTATAATGTAGAAGGGTACTATAACTCTGTGTGAAGTACAAGGTTTCCATCCCAAGGAATTCTTTTACTTCTTTTCTATTCCTCTAAGCTAATACACAGTGAGGCTTCTATTCTTAATCTATTCTTGAGGGAAGGCAAGAAAAATTAATTAATAGACATTTGCAAGTAAGTAACTAGTGCCTTCGTCTTTTTTTTTTTCCCCAAAATCATGAAAATCAGAGTTCTAATTAAGATGGGATAACAGATTCATCTTCCTAATGTTCTTCCCCAGCAGGGTTTTGTAACTCTAACAGTAAGTACATAATGAAAATTATATGTATACGGGGTAGAGAGATCTAGAATGTTCTGAAAAATACATAGCAACATTGTTTTCTGTACATTAAAGAAGAAGCAAAGCTTGCATCTCCTTATTATCTCAAGTTGCAGAGATCACTAATCAAAGTTATTCTTATTACTTGATTAATTTCCAGTCTGATACAGATACTAACTACATAACCAAACACTAAAATCCTTTCAAAGTGCTTAAAGACAAAAGCTACCATCGTTATTCCCTGACTGGACAATTAACTGTGACCCTCTAAATAAAGCGAGAATTTCAACGTTTGAAGGTTGTAAAGAGACTATAAAACTTACTGTCAACAAACAGTCCATTACAGACCAGCATCTGTGGGATGGTAGATTTTTTTGTGTGTTTTTTGTTTGTTTTGCAGGAAGGGAGGTGTTGAATCTGTTAGCAGATTCCAGCCACTATCTTTTCTATTTCCACGTTAGCAAAAGTAGAGGAAAATGGCTGGGAACAGCAGTCCTTATAGTAACTGGAGCTGAACAGAATCAGACTGGAAAGTTTTGAGTAATAGATTCTCCTTAGTGAATATTTTTTAAGACAAAATGAACCACCTAGGAACCATGAACATTATTAAAAGGTAAACAAAAGACATTTTCACAGAAGATGAGCTAAACAATTGTGAAAGCAATGAGACTGAACCAATTTTCCTAATACAAATAATAATTCAGTTTTCTTAATATGTGTTGTTTAGTTCTTTTCTTAGATCAAATGCTTTTGTCTTAGATCAAACTATCATCGCATAGTGATCTGCCCAAATGTGACTCAGGTTCACTAGAGCATAGATCCACAACACAACAGTCACATATTTTCCAGATAAAATAACTGTAATTCATTTCCAGTTTTACCAACCCTTCTTTGGTGCATGGCTATATCTTAATGCTTATGAATAGCACTGTGGGTTGTGGTTTTTTTCTGGCTATAATACCAGTCACTCATACCAACAAATGTTAAATACTAATGTAGGGACCTATGTTGCAATCTGTTCATAACTTAGTAGAAAGACCAACTTCCAAAAATAGTTATTCACGTGCCTACGGAAGCCAATAGGGATAGCTGGCAGAATTCAAAAAGAATAGGCTTGTGTTGCAATATGCAAGAGCTTGGGCACTCTAAAAATCTCACTACCTGCAAAAGCAAGTGCTTTGGAAAGCCTACCTCCTCCTTCTGCACAAGTTAATGTGAGTGGGTTCTACAGCTACCTATGAGTGTGTATAGTTACCAAAAGTCAGCCATCCAAAAAGGAGGAAAGAACCTACTGAGAAGTATATGGAAATATTCCCCAAACTGCTAAACTCTGGAGATTACTGATCCTTCTGAATCCATGAGAATTAATAAAAATCAGAACACCAAGAATCAGTTTAATCTGCAGAAGGCCACCAGCACACACTAGCATCAATAGGAACCTGTGTAACTTCAGGCACATCAACGCAGCTGGTGGCTGCTCTACAAAGACTATAGGATCATATATGCCCTGATGAACCAAAGGACCCTCTAGGAACTTCACAAATACCCAGCCAGAATTTATTGGTACATCAGTGCTGTTTTCCACTTCTGAATAGACAAATGTGTTTGGCCTCCCAGTTGTTGCTCCAGCCAAGTATTATGAGAGTGAATGAGTTTGTGTGAACTGTGTGAAGGAATAAATGGACAGTGTGGCTAATTATCAGCTATTAATAACAACAGCATGGCTCTATTATTAATAACAGCTGCATTAATAAGAGGTGTTTTAATTAATACTAGTTGTGATCTGTGTCTTCCCCCCTACCAAGGAAAAGAGAATTTATAGCACTCCTTTTTCTGGTCCTTACTATGTGATTGGCTCTACTGCTCCCCAACAGGAACAAGCAGTGTCAGCATGCCCCTGCAAGCTTGGATGAGGAAAAAAAAAATGAAGATAAAAGAAAGGAACGCACTTTGTTATTTTAAACTACTTACTTGGTAGGGGTATAGAGTAACACCGTTCGTTCTCGACAAAGACCAGGTGCCGTCAAGGTACTGATGAGCCTGAATAGCCACAGAATTAAGAACGTTACCATTGCTGGGGCTGGTGGCCATTTGAAAGCTGACCTTGGCTTGGTGTCCAGGAGAGCCATTTTTCTTCTCCACCCCATTGACAATTCCTAGACTGTTGGGTTTTCCACTGTGTTTGTTGGCAACAAAGCCAGTATAATTAGACGTAGCATAAGGAGCAGGCATGTATGCCCAGTCCCTGGGCTGCAAGCTGCCCATGTGCCGGGAGCCCACTAACGTGGGGATGTTGGAGAGGGGTGGGGGAGATCCTGGCGAGGCATCATAATGTTCTGAGTTGGCAGCCTGCTCTAAGGTCAGCACCATCTGAATGGCCTCTTGCTTCAGCTGGTTCAGGTGTGTGGCACAAACATCGCATCTGTTGTCCTTCTCGTTCCATGCCTTCCGAATGGTATTGGGAACTTGGAGCTTGTCATGAATCACTGAGGAGAAACACGGGTCCTAAAGAGCAAACAGAGAAGGGAGGGGGGGACAGGAGAGAAATATTTAACCACTGTCACCACAGTGAAACATTATTACTGCTGATTGTGCATTTCAAAAGCCAATTTATGAGATAAGCTTAGAATGCAAACAAAAGCCATTAGATACAGTCAACATACGCCAGCAGCAGTTAAACAAAAATGAGAAACTGGATCATGTAGGAAAAAAAAATTATTTTACTTTTACTGATAAATGACAAATATTATAATTCCAATGCAAGCTGCAATGCATGGCAGGGAGAACGAATTAACCTACTTCACACACACCACTGCACCTAATTTCTGACTTGAATGAAATCTACTTTTAGTTACACAGGTGAGATCAAGAGCAACTCCCCTAAAATCAATGGGCTTATAGCAAGGTTCACTATCTACTCATCATGTGTAGCGAATAATTTTCTCCTTGGAAAGTGTATTTTTGAGACAAAACCATGTGTGATTTAAAACCACTTACCTCATATCTTTACCTCATAGGTAGAGTTTTCAATGTCAGTGGTGCTCTCTGTGGAGCCACCCCAATCTGACTACAACGCTGGCCCAATCTGCACAGTAAGTGCTTCAGCAAGTTGTGATGCCAAACAGCAGTCATAGCAGGGCTTATCACCAAACCTGACTAGTTATGTAGTATTGTGTGGTCTCACAAATGCAGAGCAATGATGTTATGCAGAACAAACCATGACAGCTACGTGATGGAAACTAACATTTCTAGTGTACTCATCTGAGGTTCTCTCTTTACATGCAAAAAACAGGAGTTCTAGACCAGCAATGCTGGAAGTGGTGGAGAATATGTACATATATACACATACATATGAATGCACATACATATATGTACGTAACCAAGATAAGGTAGGTGAGGAAACAGAGCTTTATACTTGAGTCACTGGTTATGGAAATTTCACACAATATTTTAGTGCTTTTACAGGCCAGGCTTCCCCTCCTTAAGTTTTGGGGACTTATTGGTGAATTTTGTTCTAATTATTAAAAAGATTTACATGCAGTAGCATCAGAATCTATTTTTTTTCTTCTTCTTTGAGGCTTTATCAGCTTAAGCAGGAAAGTGAAATCAAACTGGAAAAGTAGAAATTAAAAAAAATCCAAAAATAGAGACCACCCTTATCGAGTAATTTGATGAACCCCATGCCATCAAAGATAGACAGATTTCATGTCTTGATAGTTTAGCTACACTGGGAAAAAATGAGTAGGGGTATCATATAAGGAGGGAGAAAATTCATCGGTAAAGGGTCACATTCATTATGATCCATCTTTATTATATACTCAAGCATTTTATTTTCACTGTTTAACTACCGTGAACAGCTCCTCAGCATGCAGTGATTAATTGATTCATAAATCATGGCGCCTCTTTATGCACAGCAGCAAAAGAGCAGTTCTAGCCCCAGAAGCCCAAGAGAGCCATATAAGCTGATGGGAAACAACAGGAGGCTGAGATCTGATCAAGCCTCAAACTGGTCATTTCTATTCCATGCACAAAGGGGGTCAGGGCATCAAAGTGTGTCAGGGAGGCAGGAACTGGATTCTGCATCAGCCCTCCCCCCTTAACCTTCAGGAAAGTGGCTGATGGAAATCAGGGGGAAAAAACAGGAAGCAAAAGATGTCAAATCCTATTTTCCATCCAAGACCACAACTAGGTCAACAGATCACATCAGATATAGGCACCCCATCCATGATGCCAGGTACGCAGGGAGAGGACTCTACTTTTCCCTTAATGCACAAAGCCATCCATACAGCTGAAGTGAGGTCTGAGTCTTCTTTCCAGGCTGCTCAGTGTCAGTCCAGGAAAAATCCTTGCCAGCTCTTCCTGCAGCTAGCTAATGCCACAGAGCTGGTGGTTGTTCTTTGAAAGTTAACTTCCCTTAAGCAACTGGCCTTGAACCCAGGTACTTACACAGCATTCAGATCCAGCAGCAGTTTAACATGGAAATTCCTGGATACTATGATAAATATTCCAAGGAAATAAAGTCTTCTCTTCAAGTAAGCAAATGTCAGCATGATATAAATATTCAAGTAGCACACCAGCTTTAAGGAGTGCTGGACAGCAGTGAATCCAGCTTCATCTCAGTGTTAAAACAAACATCAGATCATTCTCTGATACAACAATAAACAGAGAAAGAGGAAGGAATACTGTTCCTCCTCGGGAGTAGAAAGGAAGAAAACAGACACCACCTGAATTGATTACTGCTACAACTGGCCCTCGTTATCTATCAGACTCCCCTAGATAGATAGCTCAAAACTGGATCCAGGTCCGGAATATGAAACAAAATCCTAAAGGATAGCAAATGAATTTGGAGAAACACAGGTTCCAGAAACGTTAGTCACAGTCTGTTCTCAACAACAATAAAAAAATGCTAGAGCCCATTACTTTGTTATTCTGCACTGGCCAGCTCCAGTGTAATTTCACAGAAGAATTAGTGGGCAGACTTGCAACACATCTAGGGGAAGGTCAGGGCTGGACAGTCACAGCACCCTTGTTTGAAGAACAAGGAAATGCAGCTAGATGACATTATGTTTCATTATTTCATGTGCAAGCAATCATCTGCACACATTTCCCTACAGAATGCCTATTAGTTCAATAAACAGTATCTTGTCCCATAGGCCTGTATGAAATAGCGATGGGCAAACCCCATGAATATGTGGTTTGTGCTAGCTGCACTGAGCAGCAGGAGTTGGAAAGGTTATACTCACTACTAAAACTTGTGAGGTCTCAGAATCTCCATACACACTGTCATGAGAGCAGATTTGCTTGTGAAATCTGAGGTTGACACTGGAAATACCATTTATATTTTGGCACTCATTTCCAGTCCTGACAGAACAAAGTACAGTGACACTGAAATTGAAACAGAACTTTAAAAGTCACATAAGAGTTTGGTTTGAGTTCAGGGCAAAGGTTCACGATGGTTTCTCTTATTGCTCTAATGGTTCACCCATCTTTAGTATAAACAGCATTACTATAAACTCCTATTCCTAGAATAAACAAATGAAGACGTGTAAGAGGTTTGAAAGCTTCAGGAGATCAGTCACAACATGGACCACAGCAAAAATGCACAAGGCAAGCACCGAACTAAACAGAGCACTGAACTGAACTTGTTTGCAAGGAGCATTTTCGCATTGAGTTTTCAACCTCAAGTAAATACCAAAGCCAGCTATGTTTGGCTGTTGACCTTCTCCACTCTGGCCATCTATTAATTTATCCCTCATCTTTGGTCCTGAATTATAAAGCTACATTGGAAATACAGTAGAGTTAAGGAAGTTTTGCTTTTTAGAGAGCCGTCATAGACAGGGATGCTGAGGAATTCTTGCTTTACCCAGTAAGCAGGCACTAGTTAAAAAACATTGAAGTTCACAGCTGTAACAGGGTAAATGCAGCCCTGACCTCAGGGAGGAGGGGGGAGAGCACAACTGTGTGATCATGTAAGGTAATGCAGAAGCATCCTCTCTTTGTCTGCCTTCGTAAAGCTGTACCTTGCTCTACAATTTTCATGACATTGCAACTCCATCACTGGAAAGCAGATCAGGAAGAGCAATTCTTTCCTTCCTGCTATCCAGCATGGCGCCCATCTCCCTCTACAGAGAAAGCAAACAAACACTTTTAGCATGAAGGACAGTGTTTCACACACACTCGCACAAAGCTCAAAAGGAGACGGGGCACAAGCAGGCAGAGCTCAATTGGTGCAGAGAGTAGCAGGCCAAAAATAGGATGACCAATTTGCACTTTTACATGTTACGTGGAACCTAGCTGATCAGAGGTTCATAAGCAAATATTTCGTATGCACGCTACTTGTTTCGCAAACCAAGAAGGTCAACAGTAATGTAGGGCATGCAACTGTGCAAATCTTAAATTTGGTTCAGCCAACTGTAGCCAATCCTATGTCATTACCTCAGAGAAAACTCCACTTTACAATGGATCTCAAAACCTGCTTATCAAATTTTGGTTTTCAACACCAGTATTATTCATTGCTCTTCAGGGAAGAACAAAGCAGTCAACACTAGCTAGATCACAGAGGTCAGTTTCTGCTTGGAGATGCTCACAAAAAACTCATGGATTTCTCTTGTTTCTGAGAGGGTCCAGGCAGCAATGACCACCGGTATGTAATCCATCACACAAGGAGAGGGGAGAAGTAGGGGGGAAAGCAACAATCAAAGCTCTGCCCTGGAAAGTGTGTTCTCCAGATTCCCATTCTCCACAGGCAGGGAGTAAAAGAACTAATTAAGAAATGTAAGTAGGAGGGGAGCCTTAACCCTGATAAAAAACACATGTTTTTCCATGACTGTGCAAACATCTCTGCTCTAAACACAATCATGCTAGTCCACGGTTGGTCTCTATTTAAAAATAAATAAATAAATAAATAGTCATCTTTTTCTGTTCTCTTTTCTCTCTTGAGGGCTCACTTTCTAACCTAATAAAAAGATTATACTTGTAAATTTACTTTCCAGAGGCACTTGGGCTATTTTCCAAGTGACTCTGCATCCTAACTTAAACATATCCTATCATCTTCTAGGCTACATTTCAGAGATCTGCTGTTTTCAGCATTCCAGAGCCCCAACAGTTGAAAAACAGCTTCTCACTGTTACAATGGCACCACTTCTGTTAAAGCAAAAGCATGTTCAAATAAGCCTAAGTCAGTGGGAGTTTTTCCTCAAATAAGTATGACAGGAGAGGGACCATGACTATAAATTAGTAGGACTGTACCACCAAACTGAGCTGGGAGCCTTCAGATAAAAACCAGTTGCTTTTGCTAAGACTGAATCATCTGAATTATCTAAGGTGACAGGATCTCTGCTAGCACAAGCAGCCTTTGCTAAGTAAAAGCAGAAGTTGTACGTGAACAAGACCAACAGGGCAGTGCGATGGCCTCCCTTTTTCTTTTGCTCCGCATATCTCAGCTCCCTTGCTAGAAAAGGAGAACAGATTTCCCTCTTGTCCTTCTGGAACCCTCTCCTCTCCCTGGCAGGAGCATCCCCCTGCAAGCGTTGTTACTGCACGCTGGGAGACGGCAGAGAGAGCGGAGAGGGGGCAGAGAAGGGGGGAATCCTGAACTGGAGGACTGTAAGGAGGACAAAAGGTGAGACAAAGGTTGTAAGGGAAGAGAAAGGGAGTAACGGAAGAGGCTTTTTACATGACCCTGTTTCCGACAAGCTCTTGCAGAGAGACTCTCTCATCAACTGCAGTAAAAACCTCCACAGTGTTATCATAACCCACCTCTTTAGCTAATAACATTTTTGTCCCTCAAGCTTCAGGAATTGCTTTCTGATGATGATGTGAGCCTTCACTTTCACAAAGGCCACAAGAATTCTCCTTGTCCTACAATGAGCATCTCCAGAACACATTTATGGGACGTAGGAGCAATTTTTTCATAGAGCAGGGGAGGGGGGGAATCATATCATGATCCTCTCTGGTATAGTCAACAGTGTCAAGGAGTTTTTCATGAGCTGGCAGATACTACTGACATTTGGACTTTAATAATTTAACGTTTGTCAGTACAAACCAGCCACTCTGCAGCCAGAGAAACGCACTCCTTTGGTTTAGGCTCTTTGTCTTCTTATCTGAAAGAGACAGATAAAGTCTGAGCGAGACTCCCTCTCACAAACTTGCCGCAGCAGGAAGCAGGAGAGAGAAAACACTGGAAAAACAGGAGGATTAAAAAGGGGGAGGAGGAACAGAAGAAGGGGCAAAACAAAAAGTGGTTTTCTAATTGCCCAATGGATCAGCTTATGGCTCTGATGATGGATCAGCCTGACAGACTTACAGCTGCACACATCTGGCACACAGGTGTTTGTGTTCGCATTTGATAGCTAGACAGCAGCCAGATTTTTAATTGGGTTGGGAAGAAGAGATGGAATAGCAGCAGGAAAATCTAAATATACACTCAATGGTGCAAATCCAAGCCTTGCCCAATGAGCTCTGCTGTTCAGCTGTCTGGGGCTCTGCAGCCCAGACTTGAATCTGTGACCAGAGCATGCAGAGGGTGTCCTGCAGGGATGTTTCTTCTATAGCTACATGGTAGACAAACTCAGCCCTTGCCAAAAGGGCAGAAATTGTCAGCTGCCTTTCTGTAGCACAAAAAACAAACACAAAGCAGCACCGGCCTCTTCACTTGTACTGGAAAAAGCAGTGGGTCTATTCTCTACTTCCAGCCTGGTGCGCTCCTGCCCAAATGTTGACAGATTGCATCTGCTTTCCTAGCCGCCAGAGCACACTATGAGCTTGTGTTCAATTGATTATTCACCTTGGCCCCCCAGTACTTTTCTGCATCACTGCTGTAAGCAGTCTTGTGTCATGTACCAAACCTAGATGTAGCACAGATGTATTGTTGCTCAAGTTTCCAGTCACCCCACAGAACTCACTTGCCATAGTTGCCTTTTCACTAAACTGGTCGCCAGCCTCAAATTTGACCTAGCTATTGCTAGAATGAGATGCTTTCTAGAGCCTACAAACTGCTATCTTTATCATCCAGATGTTTAGCCTCACTCCTCACCAGAGTGGCAAATGTAATACTTTTTTTTTTTTAATCCACAAAAACCTTCAGAATGCCATTCACAAAGACACTGCTCTTGTTGGCATCCTGCACCCACCCTTTCAAACCCACCTGGGATAAGCACAAAGCATGACTGACCTATAACTACATGGGCCAGACCTGTTAAAATACTGGAATAACATTTGTTTTTCTTTGATCTTTTCAATTTTTCCCATTATTCCAAGCTTTGGTAAGCACTGAATCAACAGATCACATGAACCTCTAGGTAACCAGGCTACAGTAGCAATTATTCTTATAAAACAACTCCAGATTTTCAAAGCTTAGCTTGCTTTTCCTGTGAGAAGAACATTGCAGTCCTTTGATGAATGCCAGCACTGAGCAAGTATTGACGTTGTAACCAGCGATTTCTCAAATAGGTGTCATACCCGAAGAATGGTAACTAAACATCACAAGTGTGAAGGTCAGGACACTATCTGTGACACCTACATACTTACTGTACTCATGATTTACAAATGGATTTGCAGCAAGCTGAAATCTCTTGTAAATGCTATTCAAACATAAGAATCATATTCCGTTTATTTTAAGCAAACAGTCATTAGCAGAATTATTGTTTATTTCATGGCCCTCTCATTCTCAGAAGAGCTATTCAGAATGTAACTTTATCAAATCTTTTCAGCTTCAACGCCATCTACAACTGACCTGCATCAGAAACTCAAAAAGATTGTGTCCTATTCAGCTTACTTTTGTGTTCTGTTTTTGAAAACCATTCCTGCATGCTCACTCCTGTGCTTTTCTCTCCATACGAAGAAACGTAAGTATCTTCATATTGCAGGCATATTAACTAAGATCACTGTTCTGGAGAAAAAAAAATACCTGTAGACTAACAGAGGTTATTTTATAGTGGGTAAAGAGATTTGCCTTTGCACGTCTGATCTTCCTTTCTCTACTTGGTTTTCTTTATTCCAAAAAGCTGCATGAATAAAATTTTACCTGCATTTATCTGTATTTAATGCAGAGATTCTGACCTGAGCTAACTCTCCTTCATCTTGGATATGCTCTTCTCAAGCAACACTCATTCAGAATCTTTTCTCTAATTTCTTTTCTGTCGCTATTGGATTTCTTCCCTCCTTCCCAGCTTGACTGGTGAGGAGCTGGGAAGGTCAAGGGTATGAATTGACTAAACTCAGCCCATCACAAGCTTTAGTGCAACACTTATTACGGTCTGTTAAAACCTGAAGAGTCCCTATATGCAGAGCTTTACTGCAATTTAACAAAGCCATTTGAAATTCACACTTTAATTAAATTGACTTTCTTCAATGTCCTTGAATATGAAAACACCAGACAACCCAACTAATCTTAATCTTAGCAAAACTGTAAGTAAAAGTAAAATCCTGCCCACTTTATTCAAAACAGATGGAGCTCATCTGTGTGCCAGCTAGGAAACAGAATTTTCTTCCTGACCTCTGGGAAAGTATATCACAAAGACAATATCCACTTTGCAGTAATAATGAAGTCTCTCCCGTGCAACTTCACAGTCAGAGACACAAAAATTTGAAATATATTTGCTTCTTTGCTGTTTTCAGTTTGCATTAGATGGATAACATTGTTAAAAACACGTAATTTGGAAATAGGAGCAAGTCTCCCTTCTGCACTGATTCTCAAATCTTTGCATATGTGGAGCATTACAAGCTGCACGCAGACCTGCTCTTATCACTCAGCAGCAGTCATATCTCAAACTAGCACTGACTGGAGATTTTTACCAGCTTTTTATTCCAACTGAACTAAAGAGCATACACCTCAGCATCTGGAGAGCTGTTACATGCCTTGTTTAGGAGTTATTTCCTTCACATGAATGGACCCAGGATGAAGTGGGCACTGTGAAATCTGGAGGGCTGGTTAAGACATGGAGAACAGTCCCAGGATCACTGTGCAACCCCTGAGGTTACAGAGGGAGAAAGTGAGATACCTACTTGAAGCTGACAGTGAGAAATAAGGGGGAAAAGCAGTGGAATGATCTATGAAAGAACATATATTTTTTCCAAACTGATTTCTGATATAAATAATTTGAAGGCCTAGCTGATGGGGTCAGCAAAGATTTGGAATTGCTGACCTAGGAGGAGAATCACATCTCTGTTAATGTGTTGTACCCACTCTGCTTTCCCGAAAGACTTACGCTGCATTTCAGGTGGAAAGAAGTTGCACAAGAGCATCCTGTTATCAGCTCTGAGGTTTGACAGCACCTGTTTCAAACGTCCTCCTTGATGTACAGCAGGCCTGAGGTGGGCTGCTGGTTTAAATGGTAGCCACACATGAGGTGCTGACAGCCACTTGCTGTGTAGGCAGCTAATGTCCCCTTCTGTCTAGCCATGCAGACTCTCCTAGCCTCAATTTCACCTGCTAAATCCCTTCCCTCAGTAGTATTGGGCCTGTTAGCATTTACAGCCTCTTTCTCACCCCCAAGCCCTTCACCTGTAAAAGGGCTGTCCTGCTTGGTCCTGCCTTTGGATTCTTCACAAACTCCCATTGTGTCCAAGATGAAACTACATTTCTGTGACTCAGCATCTTGGAAATCCCCCTTTTTTCCACAGAAAGGGCAAAACACCACCGTCCTGCTTCCTTCCTCCACGCAAAACAGTACCTACACTTCCCCTCCGGCTTGCACAGCCTTTTGCAGTCCTGCCTCTGGCTCCCTGGGGCTAATGGGTGTGCAGAGCCCCCAGACCAAGCAGGTCCCCTCTGCCCCTTCTCCTGCCCCTGAGCCCTGCCACTCCGCTTCACCCTGTGCTTTGCTAATCCCAGGTTCAGGCTAATCGATACCACACTGATCACACTGGATGTGCGTGACACTATTCATTATTGTTATTAGCATCAATACTGTGAACCGAGCAAAGAAAAATCCCAGTGCAAGCACTGAAATTTCATTTTAACAGTTTTAAATTATCCCAGTGTGGGTTACACTTGCATGTGAAAGCTTCTCAGCTTTGATGTAATACCAGACATTAACCAGATATAGCTTTGTATTTATAGCCATCTCCATTAACACAATTATATTAAGAGCATGTTAATGATCTAATTATCAAAATTGTCTAATTATGTTTTTGCTTAATTTCTTTTGTGTGCATGTGATAACTTGTAATTATTGCCTGTGATCCCTGGAACCCCTAAAATGAGATGTAACATATCAAAGACATTTTTCTTTAGAAGTGAAATTTGGGTATGTAAATATACTTCTCTCTTTAGGATTTTATCACTATTGATGACTCACTCCAGTGAGATCCAAGAGACTCCTATACTCTACAAATTTCTCATGTAAAGTATTTTAGATACATTTATACCATTTTTATGCCTATATAAGCAAAATTACAGATAGACAAAAACAACCTAAAACCAAGAAAAATGCACCACAAAGGTAAAATCTTTATCTTAAAGGGTGCTGAGTGCCCCCAACTCCATGCAGTCAGAGTAATCTAAGGGCATTAGGGCAGTCATGAAAGGACGTTTATTCCACTTAGTATAAAGGGCAGGAAGCTAAAGCACACCTCAGCTTTTCAGCTGGGAATAATTTCAGGAACAAAGTTGTTTGCAGGTTTCCACCCATTTGCTAGATCAACTTATGTTTGGTTAGCACGGTATAAATATTTGGGGCATGCACAGAGGAGGTGGAAGAAAAAAACAAGACCATGAAAAAAACAATGGAAGTAACAAGAATCTGCCAGCTCTCTCAGTGGGAAAAGAATTACAGACATGACCATTTCATATACAGCATGAGAACGGGACACCTTTGCACCAGGCAAAGCTCTGTTCTGTTCTCCAGCCTTGGGGCAGTTGCACTGTTTTAACCATGCCAACGTGGCTCAAGTGGTAGAATGTGTGTTATGACAAGCCCTCAACAAGCAGTCTTTCTCTCTGAAGTATGCTACAAACATACCTGCTAAATTTCATTAAACTCTGTGTGATTTTCTACTCCAACTATAAGCTAATTTGTATGCTTTAGCATATGCTTCAGGTCCAGTTCAGCATACTCTGACTGCATCTGCTGCAGTGGAGCTGGGGGAAGGGTTTTACAGGATTTGGCACTTTGCGCCAAGGGTAGGTGACAGAGACTGGGGTTGAGGGGCTGGTGAGTGCAGAAAGATGCACGAGGCAGATGAGAAGCTGTGGTCAGGATGGAAGCTGTGGGGCTACTGAGTGTAGCTTTATGTGAGAAGAACAGAGCTCCAACTCCACTCACTGTGGCTTTTGGAGACACCTAAGGACCTGTCTTTGGCTGCTCCCTCCCAAGGCACCCACCACACCAGCACTGGCCCAGGCCGACACGGCTGTCCCACACAAGGTACGGGCACGGCTCCAGAGGCTGCTGGGTCACTTGGCTGCCGGGCAGCTGGTGATCTGGGTACAGCAGAAACCTTCGTGGATCTGAAGCCAACTGAAAAAGAAACTATTTGGACAGAGTTGCCAAGGATAAGAAACCATCATATGAGTTAGGAAACCTGTGTTAGCCACTGGAACTTGTCTGGCCACCCTGCACAGATGAAGGATGTTGCCTTTAAGTTACCAGCAATTTTCAGCCCTGGGAGTTGGAGGGATGGGACACTGTTTATAAATACCTTCCTCAAGAGATCTCCAAGCATTCCTGTAACCATTCTGAAACGCATCCATGCTGTAACTACACAGCACAGAGTGCAATGTGATTCTGTGGGCCTTGATGCGTCCTCTGGGAACACTGCTGCTTCTGGAGACTTAGAGCCAGGACCAGCAACGTGGCCTAACACTAACTACTGCACTTCTCCAGGCTGGTTAATGCCCTGCTGCAATACATAACTTCATGGTCAGATATGTGAAATTAAGGAAACTTTGGGGCATAGCTAATAAACTCTTCTGTTGTCACTGATTAAAATAGGAACAACCCAAACCCAAAAAGCAGGCACAGTATCATTTCAGAACTATTAGGTTTGTTCAAAGGTGCCCGCACTGTCACAGACACCACAGCCTGTATCCCGTTCTCCACACCCTCACAAAATCCCAAGCAACTCCGAGGGTGGAGGATGTGACAGGGCTCAGTTGGAAGGCGTTCTCATCAGGGTCTCAATGAAAGCATTCAGAGCCGAGGGAGGCCAAGCACTCCCTTCCCCGCCCCTCCTCTCCCCTCACGCATCCGCTGACAACAGAAGCCTCAAGCCCTTGCTGAGGGACCACAGGGGACAGGCACATAATGAGCCCTCGCTGCTAAACAGCACGGTGTTGTGGCCCCCCGTGACACCGATCTACAAGTGTGGGCTAAAACATACCTCCCCCACTCCCGGCACCGCTCACGTTCAGTGCTCAATAAGCTGACTGCTGACAAGCCCAAGAGGGGATCAGCCTCTTGACTTGTGTGGTCTGATGAAGGCTAAGATTACAAATCTTTTCCCAAATAGTCCCCAAGTGAGCCATGCGAAAGAAAAAGAAAACTAAAAAAAAAAAAAAAGAAAAAAGAGAAGGGGGAAAGGGGAAGAAAAAGCTTCCAGTAGAGCCTGGTAACATTACCCAGCCTCAAATCAAAATACAATGTTCATCAGGTTACGGTGTCAGCTGAAAAGCTCTCTAAGCAGCAGGGAGGAGAATGGACTTCCAACCTTTGTAAAGATTAAAGACACTTATGACTTCAGATAATACAGGGCTCCTTGCGTACCCAGTCACAGCATAATCGATAGGGAAACGGGAATGACATCTGAAAGGATGAAACTGCTAGCTCTAGAGGCAGCCACTGCCACTATGGCACTGCTCTTGAAATGCATTGATTAAATCCCCCTACCAAAGGCAACTCCTGCAATTAATTTATCATTTCAAGACAGCAACCCTCTGTAAACTCGGGCTGCAGGTTCTTCTCTACTGATTCAGCTCTATAAGTTCAGAAATCAAGCCCAGTTTAAGAAAAATTGGACGTATCTGCCTATACAAAAAAGATTTAGAATAAGCAGAGAAAACCAGTGGCCTCCTGAAGCACCTTGTCAGAATTCCAGCAACCGCTGACAGGTAAACAAGTTATGAAACCTACGTATGTCCGGAATTTATCCAACATGCAAAAAATCTACTTTTTGTTATTTATTGAAAGACAACCTGACATCTGGATTTATATTTAAAAAAAAAAAAAAGAAGAAAAAAATAGTGTCAACATCATTCAGAAAAGCCTCTTCAAAGAACAACAGTGCAGGAAGGGGGAAACAAGGAGTTGTTATTCTACTGTCTTAAATTTCTTTTGTCTGAATAAATGAAAGCTGGATATCCAGAAAGAGAAAATAAATCCAGCTTCAGTTATGAGATAGAAAGCTCTCCTATCACTGCATTACCTTACTTTCCTTAAAGTTTCATTTGCAGAGTCTGGATGCTATTCATTTAAATTTGAAATTCGTCTCTGTTGCTCATGCATCTTTACTCCTCATTCACACACACCTGGACAGTTCCTTCAAAGAAATTGCTCTGTTCTTTTCTGAAGCAGATGGGGCATGGACTAAAGAACACAGTGCTCTGGAATGAGCACCAAACCTCACTATTTGCAGTACTCTAGCAGAAGAGCCAAACTGAGATGGAGGCAGAGCAAGAGTTGGAGGGCAGAAGGAGTCTGAGCAGATCAGAAGAAATGAAACGTACTGCTACGGCTTTAGGCAAGATTCACAAAGTATGGCAGTCTTGAGCATCATGCTTGTCCTCTGCAGCCAGCTCCTACAGCAGTACCTGCAAACTGCAGTTTGGTGCCCGAAGCCTTTAAACCAAGAGGAGCAACGTGGACACTTCAGCAGTGACACCTGGAAAAAGGAACCACTTAATGGTGGTTCCTTTTTCAAAGGAAAACAGCCAAACACAAGGTTATATCTTGCTGTTAATAAAGCCCCAGAGCTGTGTTCAACTCATTAGACCCTCTCCATCTGCTAAGGTGGCTGCAACATTCTCTCCAGGAGAGAATGCCCTTTAGGCCAACAGCACCTACCACCCCATGACAAAAAATCATCATGGTCATCAACCATGGTGATTGGTCATCAGTGAAGCCATGGACAGGCCCCGTTCAACTGACCTAATTTGAGACATTCAAGACTAGACTTCTAGACTGACAATAATCCATTCATTATTCTGTATTTCCTCTTTTTTATGTGTAGAGTAACACAGGCACAAAAGCCCTATGACACCGCACTGCTAAAGCTAGCAAGAACACTAGATATGTCCCATAAGAAAGAAGAAAAAAAAAACCACACACTGGGAGCTGTAAGAACCCAATCCCTACACAACACCGTTTTAAAAGCATACAGCTGCCCTACTTGTTATATTTTTTTGATAACCCATTCTTCCAAGTTTATGGGTGGAAACAAGTTTCAATGTACACTCAAATATCTCACTATATTTTACTTAATTACAATCATTTTAATTATTTTTCCACGTTATTTTTATGTGCAGTTTGATATTAATAATCAGAAGTGTTCCTCCAGCTCACAGCCTCTATCAGAAATTATTTCACACATTTTATCAATACTACATTAGCAACATGTAAGGTCTTCAAGGCTTTTCCAGAATTGATGCTAGAACACTGGGATCTTTCTGTTTTATTAATGTTTACAGGGTCTGCACTGATTACCATTGGGACTGGCAAGCTGGAGATGCTGGGAAGTCCAACTACTCCTCCACTCCCCTTTTCCCCCCAGTTTTAAATGCTTTTGGTTCTCTCAACTAAACCATACATTTAGTATTGTAATTTAACTCACTCTCCCACATCACCATCCATAGAATACTTTATGGCATGATCACAAAACTCCACCAGAGACCTTTTTTGGCATCCACTTCTATAGCATTTTGTGAATTATTATGTGAAACTTAGGGGACACGGAAAGAGAAGGATTACAGAGATATCACTTGGTATCCAGTGCAAATATAACTGTAACGAAGTTTGATTGTGTGTATATACATTCAGAGTTTTTTACGGCTTTTTCTTCTGCTTCTTCTTTTAAATTAAACATTGAATACACTACTGCATATTAAGGTCATTTTATTTCTAGGGACAGTTATGCCTGCACTGCCAAAACATTTTACACCATCTTTCAGAATAAATGTGAACCTCTGATTCTACACCCCACCTCCTGCCCCTGTATTCCCAGCCAGGCTTTGCATTTAATTGTTTTCACATCTATTCTTGGCAGCAAGTGTCAGCGATGTCAGATGCATGAGGTGGCCCAAGCACTTTAACACACAAATTAAGCTCTGAAATGTCTCTGTCCTGAACTCTTATGGCTAGTTTCCTCATGTTCATATTAGCATTTTTTAAAAAATTGACAGAGATCTTCTCTGCTACATAGTAACATGCAAAATCAGCTTTCAGAGGACAACATGAAAATAAATCTCAAAGGTCTGAAGACAGTAGAAATTATCACATTTAGAACTGTGTCTAACCTCAAGAGGAGAATTTACAATTCAGAGAATAAAGAATAACTCTCTCTTTCCTGACATCAGACCCAAATAGAGAATGCAGAAAATGCATTCCTTGCCCATTCTTACTGAGCCAAGGAGTGCTTCGTAGAATTTGGGTGAGGAAAGCAGAGAAACAAAATCACAGAATGGCTGGGGTTGGAAGGGACCTCTGGAAGTCACCTGGTCCTGCTCAGGCAGGGTCACCTAGAGTTGCACAGGACCATGTCCACATGGCTTTTTAGTATTTCCATGGAGAGACACTCCACAACCTCTCTGGGCAACCTGTGGCAGTGCTGTCTCCCTTGCAGGAAAAAAAAAAAAAAAAAAAAGTGTTTTCTGATGTTCAGATGGAACCTCCTAACACATTTTCTCATTTCTTTTGGAGCAATCCGGCTCCCTGTGTGGGCTACAGTACCCAGCAGAACAGATGCAGCAAACTGAGCAGGGTGCTCAGTCCATTTCGGACATGAGATTCCCTGTCTTCACACATACTCACTATGCTGGCACCTGGGAAGTCAATGTGAAGGCTCATCACAACAACCAACGCTACTTAAAGTCACTCTTCCTTCCAATACATGAAAATGTCTTTCAGGTCCCAGAAAGTAATTCCTATATCATATTTCATTTGCAGCTTTCAGCGCATCACTCATGAGATGAATCCAAGAAACAAGTTGCCGAGGCCACTAAGTGCAGTGTCTAAACCAGAAAGGATTTTTTAGGGTAAACCAGAGTCTGCACTCTGGCGGCTCCTCATGTAGCCATACAAGGTTGAGAAGGACTTCCACTGGTGGGGACATGTTTTACCTGTAATGGTTCATAATGTGCGGTGCTACAGAAATTATATCCCTTTGTATAGGGCAATTTCATGTATAGGACATACTCATTTCATGTTAAATAAATCTGTGAAAACAGAAGAAAACAGTGTAAGAAACTGCCAAGGTAGTAAGTGGTGTCACAGCAGTCATGCGTGCAGAAAATCTCACAGAAGGGAAATGGATGTCCTACCTATCACTGAGCTGTGGAAAGGGTTGGCCAACAAACATGTGCCTGAGTGCCCATGCTGCAGACCCATGGCACCCCATTCACGGGTGTGGATCTCCCTGACTCGGACTACCAAGAATCTCATTAAGCCTTTACACCATTACAATTTAACTCTTCTCAAATGATATTTGCTACACCATTCTCTCAATTCTGTTCTCACAGAGGCAGCGCCTGTGCACAAACAGAAGGGGTGCTGGGCACCCCTCCTCTCCCTTCAGTACCCCATTTTCTCCCTGGACAATTTCCTGGCCTCTCTGAGCCCTCTAGGGTTTCCAACTATTAAATCTTTTTAGAAGTCAAGATAATGCTGCAATATGTAAGTGGCAAATAAATAAATAAATAAAAACCATATAAAGCTAAAAATAACTGTAGACTATTCTCACATTGGTTGGGTGGTGGAGACATGGAAGAGAAAAGAACATTAACAAACCCAGATATTATGTGACTTACCCCATGGAACATCTTTTCTTGATTATGTTTATTAGAGAGCTCCTATCCAAAACCTCAAATTACCCTAATTTGAAACACATCAGGCTTTTCTAATATAAAATACTAACCAAAAGTAACTAAATCTTGCAAGAGCCAGAAAGAACCCATTTTTTTTGCCTCTAACTATAAACAACTTGCATTGCAGTCTGACAACAAAAGCATGTCTTTAGGTCTTTAAAGTGCTCTATATCCTTTTAAATGCTCAAGGCTGGTCCTGCTCACATTAATTCCATTTAGACCAAATTCCAAAAGGACTATGTTTCTCTTTCTGTTTTTCCCCTCACAAAGTCCCCCAATATTTCTTTTCTCCTCCAATCTTCTACAAGTACTTCACAAATATGCAACAACTTTACTTTTTTCCAGCTTTTTGTCAATTAAAAAAAAAGAAAAAAACTGTAAAACACAGCATTGCGTGATATATAGCACTTCAAACTATTATCGGTGAACATATGCACAAGTCACCACTAAGGAAATGCTAGAAGATCACTACATGGTGAGAATTAACTCCCTTTCTCCCCTTTGCAGATGAAGAGGAAAGTCATGTAATTTCAAATAAGATAAATTCAAATTAAGAAAAATAGGTTCAAGTGTTTTATTTTCCCTTTCCAGAAAGAAACAAAAAAGCAAATTCCTGAGGCCCTCTCTCTTACTATGGTCTCCTTACATAAGCAACCTTTGATCAGATATCTGAGCAGATTTATACTATCCAGTTAGTTGTCTCCTCAATGTCCGCTTCTCCAAAACAGCTCATCAATATCAACCTCACAGCTAGGACATCGTTCGAAAATCTCCACTTCCAAAATGCTGGCTGCTTGAGATTTTGATTTTTACCAACAGAGCTTCAAACCAACCTCCTGCTAGTTCAGCTATGAGCAAAGGTATGGAGCAGAAACAGTATCATTAATAGACAGAGGGTGTTGATCTAAATGAACTAGAAGTACCAGTGAGCTGATGTTATTAAAGGGGGTATTTTGTTCTGCCTATGTTCTACTACACTCACCTCAGCCAAATGCAAGCATCTTTCAGTTGTAAATTAAACTGTTTTCATCTTCTCCTCCAGATGTAGAAGCACATGAAATAGAGCGTAAATACTTACTTTGATAGACCGGGTAGTTACACCAACAGAAGTGAACCCCACAAATCACAACATAGCCATTAAAGAAAACCAAGTCAAATGACTTTGTATGTTGAGCAAGATGAAGAGACTTGCAAAGGATTTTACTGATACTCATCCTCAACATAGGTGCAACAAGGTCTCTGTCTCATTCTAAAATAAGTGTTTTTTGTAGTTTCACTCTGAAGAGTGAGATTGCATCTTCATTTTTTCTTCCAGAGTTTAACTAACTTTTTGGTTATGCTAAACCTAAGCTCTGAGCACCCCAGGTTTGACTGGGTATTTCATCAGAAGTCATTGCAAAGAGGGGAAGACAGCTGCATTGCCAAGGAGCTGTGCTTCAGTGGTGTTAGAAATGCTTCCACAACAGCAGAAATACTCCAGCCGGAAGGGCTTTGTGCATTGTGCACTTCTCTACGCATATCCATTTCCCTTTTTAATCTGAAGTAAATCAAGCCTAACTTAATTTAAGATTTATATAGAAGTTGAAGGATAGATATTCATGCCTCCCAAGCTATTTCCCATGCAGTACAGACTAGCTAGCAGACATCCCTCGAATTCTGCTATTTCCTTTACCGAATTAGCACTCTTCGTTAAAAAAAAAAAAAAAGTTTTAGTCCTCTGCTTTGGTTTCACATAACATCAAGAGCCTTACAAACCCACAGACTAGCAAGGGCCCACTGCAAGTTCTCTTCCCTCATATTACTATACAGACCTTTGGATCTTTTCTGTATTTGACAAGTGGCCAAAGCCATCATCAGGAAACAGAGGGAGACCATACTAAACACAAAACTAGAAGCTTCCAGCCCAATTACTCTGAAGCAATTACAACTCACTTGAAAGCCAAATCTTGACCAGCTTGGGAAGTCAGCTAGCACTTGTGTGTGGAATGAGTACATCTTTTTTCCCCTGCCAAGATTCCCTCGATGAACTGATGAGATACCCATTTCTGTCCATCCAGAGTAAGATTTATAGTGTCTTGTGAAGCAGGCTGTTAATATAAGACCAGAAACAACATGGTAAGGGGAAAAACAATAAGTGAGTGTGAATGGAACTGATGCAGGAAGTTGAAATAAATGGAAAAGAAAATTAAAACAGCCAGCAAGGTGAAACTTTTATCCACTGAGAAAAGGCTCATCCATTACATAAAACGTTCAGCATAAAACATATCAGCTTTCCTGATCCGGAATCTGTGATAAGCTCCTTCATGTTGAGGGATCCCTAAATGACAAGTCTATCTACTTTGGAGATATGATTTTATCAGCGCTACTAAAAGATAAATACCTGGGACTGGTTTCTACTGGTTGAAGCAGACTCTGCATTTAAGGAATCAACACCAAGTCTGTGAAAACCATGTCTTCATAGCACAGCAGTCCTCATGCTCAGTGGGCTTTAGGGCACTATCACAGGTCATATGGAATGATTTGGTGATGTATAGTTCTGTTGGCACAGATTTACCTCTCCTAGAAGGCTATCAACTACACATATCCTCAAAAAGTCACAAGTAATAGTATTAGCACCTCCTCATTGACACAGCACAATAACCAAGAGTTTGCACAAGTAAACATCAGACACCTATGAGAAGATGGTAAGGCACTGGAACAGGCTCTCCAGGGAAGTGGTCACAGTACTGAGCCTGCTGGAGATCAAGAAGCATGTGGCAATGCTCTCAGACATATGGCTTAATTTTTAGATAGTCCTGTGTGGAGCCAGGATTTGGACTTGATCATCTTTGGGGTCCCTCCCAACTCAGGATATTCTATGATTCAAAACGGCAATACAACTCAAAAATTTTCAATTCAATTTATACCTGAATGGTGTCTGGACAACATCCAAAAGTCATAAAAACAATGGATATGCAAAGATAGAGTGCTCTAATATCACTTGAGCCTGACTAGGCCCACATAGTCAAAGGAGGAAGATAGGTTACTTTGAAGAAAGTGAAAGTGTCTGAGTTTGTAAAGTTTACCTCCTGCTTAAATCACCTCTGGAAAACTGTCTTCCCTCACTGACTATAAGAATACTCCAAATCTATGAAATGGTTTGAATGAAGCAGAATGTTGTTCCAAGAATGATACCCATTAAAGTGTTCAGAACAACAAACAAAATAACTAAAGTGGTGTAGCACCCCTGGGGCAGGAAAACACCATGTTTGTCATTGCCTCTTTCCATAAACCCACAGGTTGGATACCAGACTTGGGCTTTTCAAAAGCAAAAGAGTAGAAGATAAAGCACGGTCAGGCATCCTTGCCTCTCTGGTCCAAGTAGATATTACATGTGTGGGAGAAGGGACACAGTCTCTGTCATGGGAGGATGAACCCACCACTGCTGTGACAGCTTTATTTATATCCAAGGAGCATATTGAGATCACAGCCACATTAAACTGAGAGCCTGGACAGAGCCAGCAACCAAACCCATATATTCTAATTCCTATAAAAGGTCATCAACGGTCCTCCTAGCTAAGCTAAGAGGATGCCTTCAACATTATGCTGTTAATACTGAACAAGAAAATTGAGTTTTTCTGTTCTTTGTCCTCTCTTTGTTTGCTGTTCATTAACTTTAAAGTCATTTAATTTACTAACAGGAAATGATTACTGTGAAAACAGTGGATACATTTAAGATTAAATACAGATTTCTGAATTTTGAAATGAACAATATTCTCAGAGCAAATCTGATGTATGACATGTTTGTGGTTCCCTGGGATGTGGAAGCACAATACCAAGTTATACAGATGTTACACAGGGGCACAGAAAAAAAAAAAGGCAATAAAGCAAACAGCACTAGAGTATAAAAAGAATCAGTAAAATTGAAAATTTAAAGTAATTTACAGACCAGTGTACCTAAAACTTCTAGGATAAACCCAGTTCCAAGAAACACTGAAGTGGCCTTCGCTAGGTGTTAATTAATTTTCCTCTGGCATATCTTCAAAAACAATTTATTTTCCTGAACGGGCCTCTCTTTCCCACCTGTCCCCAGGAGCCGTGGATTAACAGTCTATCATAGTTTTTTGGCACAATGAAACTGCTCCAGCACCATTCACGGAAGAGGCCCTTAAAAATGCTGGGAATTAAACACCTATTCACAGAAAGACATGAGAAGAACCAGCGTTTTGACCTGAAATTTCTTGATCAACTGGCTGCACCTCACCAAACTTGAGCTCACAAATTCAACAGCAACCCCTAATTCCTTGTCCCAGTTGTAGAAAACAAAGCCATTCACACAACACCTGATAAAAACGTAGGCAGCTCTGTTTCATAACACACATACCCCAACTGCTAATTGCAGCAGCTCATAGCAACAAAGGTGAGATATTTATGACGCCCTCATGCTAACAAAACAGGCCTTCCCTGTGACAAAGATGTGGCAGCAAAAACTTCAGTCTAAACTTACCCTGTTAAATCTGTAGATGTGCACTGAAGTACAGAGCAATCATTCCAGGCTCCCCAAATGGTCCACAGAGATGTGAGGTCATCTGAATCATTTTCGGGAGGTGCCTTAATCTCAATTATCTGACAGATGTGCTTGTCCCCACTGACTGCAGAAAGCCAGCATGACCTACTAATGTAGGCACAGAATTCAGTTACGTGCCTCGAATTAGCATGATTAATGGACCTGCAGTGTTTAATCAGGGTAGAAGGCCAAGCACATACCAGGATCTCCACATACACCTTTGGGCAGTTATCACTGAAGTATGCACTATTCCTTCTTCTTGGTTATCATTTTCAAGACTAGCTAGCTCAAAACGAATGCAGGTACGCTATTTCAGATACAGCCATTCCTTTACTTCACTGTACTGCCACAGTCTTAGCTTGGCCTAATACATTTGCCACAGGCAGCCTACCCCTGCTCTGTGTTGCTCCCTCCTCTCAATGCGATTGCCAAACCTGTAAGTGTGGCAGGCCGCCACACGGCCTGTGAACCACACACGCGGATGCCAGCACTCCCGTGCCTGTGCTGCAGGGATACCAGCAAGTGCTGATGTCCTTCAGACTAGAGGCTTGGATCCTAATCTCAAAAGGTTTGTAAAAGATGGACACCCACATATTTCAGACAGCTACTGCACTGGTGCAGATCAGAGGAAAGTTTAGGTCATGAGAGGATTAGACGACCCTCAAAGGCAGTGTGCCAAAGTTGGAATCCATGTGACGGGAGAGATCAGGCTAAGACCAAACCTCGATTTAACATCAAGGGAACGAGAGAAGAGAGGTAAATAACTAGCTCTAAGAAACTCATCCATACTCCTGGCCTGGCACGCCATTTCTGACCCACACTGGCATTTCCCAGTTTCTGCTCAGTAGCTAACCATTTCTATCTTCTTTATCAGCTTCTGAATACACAAAACACTTCCTGGACAATATTAGGCTTTCTCATCTGTCTCTGCACCTTTCTGTTGACTGACAAGGCAGATTTTCCATGTTCCTGCTCTTATTTAGAAACACTATAACCCTTTGGTGCAAATGTGCACCAAATCTGATACAGAGATTGGTGATTACATGTGAGGCAAAACAGTCAAGAACCACGTTTTGTGGCAAGTATGAGTTGGCACAGGGAGGTCCTGCCACCCTGGGTACACTTGTACATCTTCAGTTAACATTCACTGAGACCTGCCCTCATAGAGATGTGAAGCAAGCCAGCCTTCCCATATCCCAAAAGAATTCTGAGGACACCCTCAGCCCTCCATTACAAAAACATGCGTACCTGTTCTGCCTACCTGAGCTTAGAGCAGGTGTAGCTAATTTGGATTGGATGGGAAATAACCTGGGAACTCAAGGTACTGCAAAAATGAGCTACTGAATAACCACTGCAGACCTAATGAATTGGAATTAAACTGAAAAACTGCATGCAATAGTATGTTTAACTACAGAGGGATGAGAATTGCACACGAACACGTTACAATTTAAGCCTATCACCTTTGCCACACTAGAAGAGAGAGGGCACTATTAAAGAGTAGAAAACCCACAGCAATATTAAGAATCAAGACTCTACTCATTTTCAAGTCTTTACAGATAGATGGCATGATCAGAAAAAGCAGGAAGTTAAAATTTTTATCCCCCATGTTTTTTCCAAAGGAGTACCAGGGCAACCTGAATGGTGCTGAGAAGGCTGAGGATGAGATGCTACAAGTCAGAAATAAACAACCTGCACCGCTTTCCTAAGGGACAGATCTACTGTCAGCTCAGCAACCCAAGGTCTCTCATCCCACATGCTTAGTTGCAAAGCTCCCCTCTGTTACAGAGGAGAACCCATGGGTCCTTCCCAAGCAGAGTTCAGCTACCTGAAAACAAAAAACAACACAGAGAAAGGTCAGGAGGCATACCACTCCTGATGTGACAGGACTTGTAGGGTTAGGCTGCAGTCTAAATAAAATATGGTTAAAAGTAGTGAAGTAAATGAAGATAGACCTGCTCTAGTATATATGGGGATGCAGAAAAAGTATTTCCATGTTGGCCACCATCTATGCCCAGCTGCAGCTCCACTGAAATTCTGAAATGGAAAATTAATCAAGGAGGTTTATCAATGAAATCATACAGCACCGTGAGGAGGGATTTCATGAATTGCTACTGGAGTAGAGAGGCCATCCATGTTTGTATGTGGCTTTAGAGACATAGGTCTCTAGGTGCCAAAAATAAGAGAGAAATAAGGAAGGGGACACAAGGAAGAAGCAGAGAAGAAACAGTCCCACTGGAAAAACACTCAATACATGCCAGCCTCTTCTCTTACTGCAACTTTTCTCAAATCATTCCTCCCAGCTTCAGCAGTACCTACCACAGTGGGCTGACAGCTAGCCAAATTATTCACAAATCCCAGTTGGATATGGTAATAATGACAGCAAAAATCCAAGGAAAGGGAGGGAGGGGACATAAAAATGAAACCCCACTAGCCTAATCTCTATTGTTTGTCACTAAAAATGTGTTTGTTTCAAGTTGTCACCTCCCACAATTCTGAAGACTTAGCACCTGACTTTGGAAGCATAACATAATTTCTGAGGAGCAATTTCTGCAGAGCAATCAGGCTCCCTTTCAGCAGGGAACCACCTCGTAGGAGGTCACAAGAGATGTCTCAGGGATTACATCTGGGAAGGGTGTATGGAGCCTGGTAGATGTTCTTAAATTTGTCCTCTCTGAGTCGTCAGAGAAGCAGGCTACTTAGAGTGCTTTCAGGCACAAAAGGAAGTGTTCTTGCTCCTTGTAATCCTGTTAAAATCAACCACTTTGTCAATTTTCCTTTTTTGTTTTGTCTCCTTTTCTTTCTCTTTTTTTTTTAAACAAAGTTAGCGTAGCAATTATTGTAGAGAGTACAAAAGACATTATAGTAAAGAAACCTTGAAGTTAAGAAAATAAAACCCTCAGCCCTTGTCGCCAAACTGTGTTCAAGGCTGATTGTCATGCCTGGCACATGGCCAAAAAGAGGAGGGTTTTTGGTGGAGGTGGTTGGTTGCTTGGTTGGTTTTTGTTCTTGTTTTTCCCCCTGAAAACTGAGCAAATAGCATAGCCAAATGACACCGTTTCCTGCAGTTAAGTAGGCTGCTATATTCATTGAACACCATACACCCATACCTGTAAATCCCACCTGAAGTCTAGGTGCATTATTTGGGACGGGTCTCTCTGATGATGCTCTATCCTATATCCCAACAGGAAGGCTGCAATGGCCATGATTCCCACCTCAGCCGGGGTGTATCCTCCCCCTTTCCTTTAGGGACACTAAACCATCTGTGCTAGTGCAAAATGGCTCTCTGCATCTCATAGATAGCATTTATTGCTACCCCTGGAATGCACTAGTTGTACCAATGGGATGCCATTGCAGCATCACCATCCCTTCCAATTTTATTAGCATCTGGCAGCTACTGTCTCTGAAGTGAGAGAACGAATGGATACAGAAACAGAAAGATAAGCTGTAATAAGCTTGGATTTTGGGTGGGAGATTTAACTGACAGCCAGTCTCAGAGGTTTCTTCTTGTAAACTTAAATGGCAGAAGACTTCCACTTTAAGAATCAGCGGTGAATTACCATCAACTTCGAGTTAAAGCATGTACTTTACAAGCAGTACTGTGAGAGCCCACAGAATCTATTTTCCTCCACATGCAGAACACATCCCATCTATCTGTGGATGCGCCTTGGCTTCAGGAGGCAGGGGGTCTTACCCTAGCTGTGGGACAACACAAAGTGGCAAAATCACAGGGAAAAAGTCAGTAAATTCTCTAAGCTGCAATTTCATTATCACCACCACGCTGCATACATCTCACCATTCAGCCATAGGGCCTTTAAAATCGTGCCTACATTTCTGTCTTATATGTTCTGGTCTGGCCCTTTGACCTTTCTCAAAACGTTAAATATTTGGGAATCACTGCTGTCCCAATGCAGATTAACTGTAACAACCAGCTTATGATGTGCATCAGGACTCAACTGGGTATGAGTCTGGATCTTCTTTGGATACGTTCATCAGATGAAAAATTAAAGAATATCTCGCTAATGAGAAGCAAAATTTAATTCACAAAGAAATGGCTTCCTCTACGATAGGTGTTGTGCAAGACACTAAGAGACATCAAAGGAAAAAGAAGGAGTTTTGAGGGAAATGGATACATCACTACTTTGATGTATGCCCTCCAACTCTTCACTGAATATTTCTCAAATAACAATGGATCTCTGAACAGGCTGTAGAAGAAAAGGAACAAGTCTGACATCCTTGCTAGCACATCACCAACTCAACAATGCAGTTGCAAACTCGATTTTACCAGCCAGTTAAACTTGACTCATAGCTCTGAGTCACAAGAACAGTACAAAAGTGACCAGAGCTGAGGAGAAATCTAGGCTTCTGTGCTTCTCTTAAGAATGAGATTTACGAAAGGACAGAGCCAATCCGAGCCAGTAATAAAATTCACATTGATGTCAATGACCAAAGAGTTCAGCCAACCGTGAAATTCTCAACGTACTTTTCTTCAGAGGTAATACAGACCCTTTTTGAAAGCCGTTGTTCCACAGCTTCCTCCTGAGCGTGAATTTCTATAATCAGTATCTACAAGGCACAAGGCATCCATCAAAAAAAAAAAAAATCCAAAAAACATCCAACACCTTTCCACGCAAGGCATGCACTTGGAGGAGAAATGCACAAAAGCAGAGCTTGTGACCACAGTTACTGTGACAGGTTTCTCATTGAGTGCAGTTTCCAACACCACACAGTTTCTGTCACCAATGTCTGGCCTCCTCACCTGAAGAAATGTCTTTGTGCCACTGCTAACCAGATGAAATATCTGATGATATTTTACCTGGTGATGGTGAGAATATCTCACCAGAATTTGAAGAGAATGTTAGGTTATTTTTTAAGCAACATGAATATGAGAGAGAGTACTTTGCTTTCTGCACTCCCACCCTAATAGTCTGGGCATTTGTACAAGGCATAGGTAGTCCGGATGCTGTTTCCTACCATCATACTCACATATGCAGAAAACCTGTCTGAACCCACCAAGCAATACAATTTGTTGCACGCTCGCTCAAAGAGTTTTCTCATCTCCTCATACAAAATTGCTCCAAAATGAAAATCTTTCTCCAAAGTGTGGTGATGGGCACTCTGCCTTGTTAAGGCAAGGTGAGTTGAACTTTGTTATGAACATGCTTAGCTGAATACCCTGACAACATGTCTGACTCTATAGGATCTCTTCTCTTTTTCCCCAGATGTTGCACCTCAGACTCCAAGAAAAAAATTTTCCTCGTAGAAGTTGCGTGGACACTTCCCACAGCAAGTTTGCTCAAAAATCACTTGGCAATTCTGCCTGTACGGAGCCGGACGGAGGAAATCAGCAGTCCCCAGGGGCAGGCAGGGTGTGCATGAACCAAGTTGCTGCCTCGTGGCTACAAAAACAATAGGTCTTCTTCTCAAATGGGCTATTTAAGGGCCAGTGAGGACCTACACACTCTTGCATGGGTGAGGTACTTTGCGTGAACCCACTCACTATCAGCAATGTTCAATCTGAGCACGTTTACACACACATGAGTATTTGTTGGATCAAATCTTCAATATCTAAGATAAATACATTTTCTATGAGGTGTCTCTTCTTATTTTATCTTAAGATGCAATTTTATTTTTAAGGTTTGAGACAAAAATGATTGCTTATTAGATATTACTTGATATCTTTTTTTGCCCATCCTCCCCCCAAGTTTACTCTAAAATGAGAAAACTCAGCTAACCTGATGGAAAAGTACACCATAACAGGATTTGATCTCACTTCCTTTGATACATGAAACAAAAACAGTGACTCTGAGAGACTTTGAGAAATGCTAATGGAAAATTACAGGTGATGAATAACCCACAGGAAGACTAATTTATTTCCCTGAATGCAATACGGAGAATTAAAATAATAGAAAAGAAAGGCTACAAGATCAAATCGCATTTTGGTTCCTACCAAAAGCTATATTCATTCCAGATCCCATGATATTTTCCATCTGTTTGCTCCAAGTTTTGCTTAATCAAATAAGAAAAAAAAAATCAGTTTGACCAGCAGGTCTTTGTTCAGCCGTGCCAGTTTCCTACCCTTCCTTCTTGATTTCTTACGCATGGGGATGGCGAGCTCTTGCACTTTAAGGATACTTTAGGTCTAAGGATACTTTTAGGTATCCTTAAAGCGTTGCCAGCTCTCAGATCCTCTGTCCCTAAGGACAGTGTCCCAGGGGATCTCATCCACTAGCTCTTTAAATAGCTGGAAGCTCACTGATTAGAAGTTCATGGTCCTGACTTTGTTCTTTGCCAGAACCATATTCCTCGAGATCAGAAACTCAATGAGGGCATGGTCACTGCAGCCCAGACCAGCCCATACTGCCTCCAATCTTAACCTCCTTTCTGAGTTCATCAGCGCAGGTGAGCACCAGGTCCAGTAATGCTTCTCCTTGGTTGGACCAGGAAGTTATTCTCGATGCACTCCAGGAGTCTCCTGGATTGCTCACAGCCTGCTGTGTTGCTTTCCCAGCAGACATCCGGGTGGCTGAGGTCCCCCATCAGGATGAGAGCCTACAAGTGCAATGTTTCTTGTAGCTGAAGCAGGAACTTGACAGCAACAGGCTCTCCTTGGTCAGGCAGCCTGTAGAAGACCTCAACCACAAGGTGTCCTTTATTGGTCTGTCCTTGATTTTTACCCGCAAGCTTTCAGGCTGTTCATGGCTGTTTCTCAGAGGCAGCTCTTTCTAATAAATCCATTTCTTAACACAGAGGGTAACACCCCCACCCCTCCTTATAGAATCATAGAATATCCTGAGTAGGAAGGGACCCACAAGGATCATCGAGTCCAACTCCTGGCACCACACAGGTCTACCCAAAAATTCATACCATATGACTAAGAGCACAGTCCAAATGCTTCTTAAACTCCAACAGGCTTGGTGCCGTGACTACATCCCTTCCCTGTCTATGTCTTCCAAAAATCTTGTTGACCTCTACTGCCGTGTTCCAGTTACAGGATTCATCCCACCACACTTCTGTGATAGCAATTAGGTCATAGTTTTCTAATTGCACCATGGTGTAATTGCTGTGTGTATTGGTGTAGAGGCACTTCAGTTGGGCTGTCAGCCGCATCACATTTTAGAGGAGTCCTCCCTAATTCCTTTGGGAGGATTCACAGGCTTTTCCCTGTTGCTTCCTGAAGTGTCAGTGTTCCCCAGTTCTTCTCCATCACTCAGAAGTACATCCCCTTGCCCTGCTGAATCTAGTTTAAAGTCCTGCTAATATGCCCAGCCAGCTTGCTGCCCAGAACTCTCTTTCCCCACCTGGTCAGATGAGCCCCATCCAGCATCAAGACATCCACTCTCAAAGGTGTATCCAAGATCATAGAACCTGTGGTGGTTTTACCCAGCTGGGCAGCTGAGCTCCACCACAGCTGCCCTCTCACTCCCCCTCTTCAAAAGGAAAGGAGGAGAAAATGTGATGAAAAGGGCTCAGGGGTTCAGATAAGGACAGGGAGATCACTCAACAATTATCATGACAGGCAAAACAGACTCAGCATAGGGAGATTAGTAAAATTTATTACCTATTACTAACAAGCAAGAGCAGTGAGAAACAAAAAAAAAAAAAATACATTCCCACCATCTACCCTCTTCTACGTCCTCCCCCCAAGTGCTGCAGGGGAACGTGGAATGGGGGCTGAGGTCAGTCTATAGCACTTCGTCTCTGTCGCTCCTTCATGGTCACTCTCTGCCCCTGCTCCACAGGGTCCCTCCCACGGGATGCCGTCCTGACCCCCTCCTCCAGGCCACATCCACCTGCTCCACCGGGGGCTCCTCCACGGGCTGCAGCATGGAGATCTGCTCCGTGTGGGACCCATGGGCTGCAGGGGGACAGCCTGCTCCACCAGGGGCCTCTCCACAGGCCGCAGGGAAACTGCTGCTGCCTGCCTGGAGCACCTCCTGCCCTCCTGCTGCACTGCCCTTGGGGGCTGCAGGGCTGGTTCTCACTCCTCACTCTCCCAGCTGCTGTGGCACTGCATTTTTTTTCCCTTTCTTAAACACACTCTCACAGAGGAACAAAGAACACCACTCATTGTCTCAGCTCTGTGCAGCAGCGGGTCCCTTTTGGAGCCACCTGAAACTGGCCCTTACCTAACATGGGGCAGCTTCTGAACTCTCCTCACAGAGGCCACCCCTGCAGCCCCCTGATACCAAAACCTTGCCCCATAAACCTAATACAGAACCCAAAACCCTGAGTGTGGCAGCAATCATTCACCTGATCCGTTTGTCTCCTTCTTGGGTCCCAGACTACAACCACGAGGATATAGGAGAATGCCACTCGCACTCCCGATCCTTTCAACATCTTTCCAAGGGACAAAGTCCCTTTTGATATTTTGGAGTCTCCTTGTTGCAGCCCCATTCCACCTCCTATTCTCCAGGAGAAAGGGATCACTCAGCCCAACAGAACAGCAGGACTTTACTGAAGTCAGTATCAAATGCACAAGTCTCATTTTTTGTTTCCCAGTCAAGAACTCCTCTGCCAACAGATTTAAATGAAAACATAGATTTAAATTAGACAAATTTAAGCCTTGAATGTGTGTTACATGCTAGTAGCTATGTTGCACATAGTTATAGTGCATCTGTCCTTACTAGATAATCAGGTGAAGGACTGTATAGCAGAGTTTCCACTACAACAGGACAAAAATCCCAGACAAATGCTATCTGTTCAAGTCATACATCATTTGCTTGTAACAGATCCAATATACCGTCCTGACAAAGTCATCTGTTACCAAGCTTGTGCTGAGGACTTCAGGGATCACCTTCATCACGGCAGTTAACAGCTCAAATAAATCTTGTGCTGAAACCCACAGGAATATTTTTTTTTAACCTCTGTATCATAAGAAACATAAAATGCAGCAATTCAAGGCTTCCAAAAGGCTTTCACTGGACAGTCCATGGCTTACTGGAAGAATCTTGAAGACACAAGCCCTACCAGTTCCTACTGCACAAAGCCTCTCTCTCTAAACCATAATTTTGTAACAGCCCAGTGATGATGGGAACCACAGCGCATCCTGTTTGTGGCTTTCTCTTAATGCGAATGGCAGCTGGAGACAGTCAGTGCCACAGAATCGTACTGCTCCCCTCAAACCACTAACAAGCGTGCTGTGAGCCCACAGCTTAGGAACCGCTGTCAAACTTCAACCTAACAAAAGCAAAAGGATAAAAGAAGAATTTATTAACACCACCCTGTCATATTAAGTGCGCTCCGTATGTTTAAGATCCCTCTGATCTTAAGACAATGCACTAATGCATTACATAGACCTACATAAAATACTCAACACAGCTGAGTAGAACTTATTTGTGCATATATTTGACAGAAATCTAGCCACAGATATTTAACGACATAAAAATCAGGCAACCACCTCAACATTTCTTTGGCTACCCTAGATAACATTGTACCCACATCTCCTGACACTACTGCTGCTTCCATTCCCACTAGCCCTAGTGCAGATCCTAAATAGCAATGTGCCAAACTATCACAATAAAACCCAAATCTAAAAGAAACAGTATGATGCAGAGAGAAGAATAAACTATGGAACAAAACCAGTTTTGCTCAAGCCATTTCAGTTTCATTAAAAGTCCAAAGTAAAAGCCATCCTCTTTGATTAAGTGATTCAACACTTATATTTTTAGTATCATTTTAGTTTTATCACAAACCCAAACAGTTTGCAAACACCTGACAGATGGACATTTTTACCAATTCTCCATCTCTCTTTGCTTGAAGTTCTGGCCACGGTAAACAGACCACAGAATTTTCTTAATACAAACAAAAGCACAGAATGCTATTAAAAAAACAAAAGAGCAGGAACCTTAGATCTACTCTCCCTCCAGAGAAAAATTTTGTTTCCCAGTTTCATAGACTCTCCTGCCTGACACCCTGCTGCCAAGTTACAGCAGAACATACACTTCTACGTCCAGTTTCCATTTCAGTGGAAACCACAAAACCTCAAGCGCACATGCATGAATACAAGGTCTATCTAGTTTTACTTGAGTCTTGGTTTTGTTCTGCGGATTTATACACAGTGAGTAAAATCCCACAGAAAATAAACTTCAGAAATGGCACACTATCCACGTAAAGTTTTATGCGGTTTTAAAATGCTAGTCAGCAGGCAGGCTGAAGAAAACGAAAGACTTATGTCCCTTTAAGGTAAATTATTTACAGGATTTGCCTTAATATTTTTTGTAACATGCTATTTTGACTTTAAAAACTAAAAACACTGCAAAGCAGTTTTCAAGCCAAAATGGGCAAATTCTCCAGTAACACATAAAATGGCAAAAACTCCATACTGGCATTCTTTAATAAAGCACTGCTACCTTCATTGTTTTTACTAATGATTTAAGATCTAAAATAGTTATGTCCATCTCCTTTCCTAGCCCGCATTAAAGTCAGAGCTAAAATGGGACAAATGGACAATTCAAAGGTTTGACAACACACCTCACTTCAGAACTTCACTCGTTCAGAAAAGGAGTGATGAAATACGAGATACAACTCCTAAATTGTAGTGCTAACAATCATTTTCTAACTGTGATTATGTTCAGAAGAACTTGTGGCTTAAAAAAAATACTTCCACAGAAAGATGCTATCAGCCAGAAATCAGGATGTAGAAAGCTGCATTCTTGGCTCCTGCATTAAACCTCCCACCAACTTACAGCTCCACTGAAGGCTTTTTGCTTCCCGTTCCCTCTGCCATCCAAGCTGGCTCTCAGGGCCCTGAATGCCAGCCACCCATCAAAACACTGGGGTCTCCAAAGAGACTCATTCTGAGAATGATGAGCTATCTTAGCTGGTTGACAACTTAACACGAAAGATAAAAAATCTTGAAGATAGGGTATGGAAACAGAAACTAAATCAGTGCTAGTCCAAACAGCTGCAGGATTAACTGGATGGCATCATCACCTCTGACTTCCAGAAAAGCACAGGACAAACACTGAAACAACTTGTGACTAAGGCTACAATGTCGTGGTGTCATTACAAGTAAGATCAGTGGATATAAACAAACACTTAGGACAAATTTCAGAACATCTTTAAAGGAAATGCAGACTTATTCACTGCCCTGTTCAATCTGCTGCAAGATAGAGCTATCTTGGCTTGTGTCCCTAACCCCGTCCTTCCCGCCATCCGCCCAGTATTGAGTCAGGACTGAACCAGGGGCTCATCGCATAGGGACATCTGTCCAAACACTAGTGCTCTTAGTCAGATGCAACTTCCAGTCACACAAGCCTGAGAGCCAACCACAAGAGTATACACATAAGCAGCAGAGTTACTCTCTCGTTTATGCAACATTATAATGAGAAGAAACATTTGGTTCTTAGAATTTCAGAGAATATTTTTTAAGGTCAGAAAAATAAGAAACATCTAACTAGTGCTGACGAGGAGTGGGGTTTAATATTAGGAAAAAGATATTTAATAGACCAAATCTGACATTGCATCAACAAGTGTCATCCAGTTAATAGTTTATGGATAATTTTCTCTTATTAATTCAAGCCAAAACACTAACTCGTAACAGATACAATTTGACAAATCCACTTTGCATTTTTCCTAGGGTAAATCAACTACAATTTTCCTTTAGAATTTATTCCATAGTACTTTGTCAGGATTCTTACTCCACAGACTAATCACGGGGTGTTGTCACTATTTGGTACTTAGAGACTAAAATTCTGACCCGCACTGGTTAACAAAGATTGGCTAGAAAAGTCACTTGAAATAGCTTCTGGTATCTGACTGGATTGTTTTTTAAGCATTTCCAGAAACAACAATCATTATTAGGAATTTCAAATAGGATTTCTGAGAACTGCTGTGGATGTGATTATGAAATTAAAGTTACACTTCAGCAGAGAGGACTGTATTATTTCAGTGTCCAGAGACAATGCTACACCGGTATCATGAGAACAGTTAGGAGCAAGTTCATGTCAAGTTTTAGGTGCAGCTGTGGGGAGAAATACAGCTAAGGAACAGGGGAGATTTCTGTATATTCACCTGCTTCTGTTTTTAACTGGATCCTACTTTTTCAGAACTTTGAGGGAATTAGGAATTTTACATAGAGAGAGAGAATCCAAATCCATTCAGTTTTATTTACACGAGTGGGAGCTACCTCAGGCCTCTTGCTTCCACACAACCTGAACAAAGCCTTTGTTGCAGGAATGGCTCGGGAGTTTGGTTAGCTGTCATGCTTTCTGCTGTCCTTCTGTGGAGTAACCTCCTCAACCAAGTTTCGACAGTAGTACTACTAGTAGTACATGTTCAGATTTCCATCCCAAACCTTCATCATAACCTCTTGCTAGTAATACAGAGCACTGGTACTGTAATCCCCATTAGCTTCTCAGTTATAATTTTAGATCTAAAAGGACTTGAGTTCAGTTGACTGATTTTATTACCCTGCATGGCTGCTCATTTTTAAGTACAAACCTGAAGGAAATGAAGGAATAACTCCAAAAAAGTTTATCTTTACCTAACAAGGTTGCTTTACTCTCCAAGATATGTACAGTTGGAGACAACAGCAGGAGGAAACAGATTCCAACAGAAGAGAGTAGGATTCCCATTAAAAGTTTAATATCAAAATACATCACAAAAATGATACCCCTACTAACTGGAGACCAGAGTCTTTTATTCTACAGTGAATAGTTCATGGAAACCATATCCCTGTAGTGGAATCCTCCCCATGGAAAAGTGAATTGATCAAATTAGCAGAAACTGCTGTTGCTCATATTTGGATTATAGTAACTAGGATGGCATATAGCATAGTGGGGAGATACCCAAGAGAGGGAGAAATAGCGAAATAAAATGAACAGTTTACTCAATATTTTGAAAATGTAAACGTTTCTCAATGAAGTAAATGAAGATAGAAGAATTCTGGCAACTGAGTCAGAATATTACTCCAAGGTAATGAAGAAAGAAGGAATATTCCCCTCATGCAAAGACCCTCCCTGCAACATTCATAGGAGTAGAAAAACACTGTCAAAGTCTAAAACCACAGAACTAGGAACTGCCACTGCTGCTTAAAAATAATGTTTTTTTGAACCATTGCTTTCAATTATTCCTGAGAAATCCAGTCATAGCTGGAAAAGTCCCACAAAAGATTGGTAGAAATGATTGGGCTGCACTGCCCTTCCCAAGGTAGAAATGTGTGTGAGAAATCTCCTTTGCTACTTATCTCATTACTCTTCCACCTTCTAAAGTTGACACTATCTTGCTCGCTCCCCGTTGGACATCCAGGCTCAGTAATGTGTTAGTGCTAGAGAACAGAGCCAAAAGAAAAGGTACAAAAGCAGTAACAGCAGCTCTACACCCTGACCCTCCCTCCCACTGAAGCCACTCCAAAAAACAACCATTTGCTTCCCTAGGGACAGGTTTGAACACAAAAGCTTTCTTATTTTTCCATGTTTCCAGTATCTCCATTTGGGCACTATTCATAACCTAACATCAGATTCATTTCACACCCATGTCAAAAGTACAGTATAACCCTATTCCCTGTAATTCATCAAATCCTAAGATTTTAGCAGGACAACAATCAGAGTACAACACAATAGTTGCTCTCTGTGCTGCAGCAGCCCTTAGCACAGCAGCTGTACTACGACAGAAGTATTCTTAGATGTTTCTATAGAAATAGCTGAATGAAGCAGACCTTCACCGAGAGGCCATCCAGGCACAAGATGCATTACCCTGCAAGAAACCCCAAAAGACACAGACAAAAGTAGAAGGAATAAAATAAACAAGATTTTCTGTGACCCTAAGGATGAGATTATAACTTTTATTTATTTATTTATTTTTAAAGCTTGAGCAGGAAGCCTTTCTAAATTGCATTTCTTGGATTTTATTGTATTATCTTCATGGCACAGTTATTACACATTAAAGGTAATGACTCTCTTCTGCAAGTAACCTAATATTGAACATGATTGATAACCCCTATCTGGGCTTTAGAGAACACTGAATTTCCTAAATGGAAGGAGAAAACAGAGTCAGCTGAGGAGAACAGGGAATAGCTTGAGTGAATTATGAGTATGCATATGAAAAAACAACTGCTAGGTTTTCACAAGAACACAGCATTCTCTTGAGAACACCCATCAATGGCAAACAAATAGGAAAAAAAAATCCCAAGCTTTTCCATTTGTAGGTAACCCTGCTCAGACTACAAATACATATATTTTTGTTGTTGTTGTTCTTACCTATTTGATAATTTTATAAATACACAAAGACAGACACAGTACATACACATATGTACACTAATGCTTAGCATTTGATGGAAGAAAGTGCAGATTCCAAATTTACATCCTGCAGGAAATGTGGCTACGTTGATTTGTGTCATCAGCATGAGCTGGACTCACTGAACAGACTAGTTCTGCTCAGTTGCATTGGGACACCAGAGCCGCTTTAACTGGGCAAAGAAGAAACTACAGTAGGACATCCCAATCAGTGAGCGCACGATGGAGACTTCCACTAGCTCCCAGAAGGCGTGACAGAATCCAACCCACCTGCCTAGAACAAAGTGCCTGTGCTCAAACCAAAATAAGTTTCCAGTTTAGGGTCGTTAAAGATACAACAGAAATACATCTACTAGGGAAAAAAATATCCCAGCAATGTTTTCTACCGAAAAAAAAAAATTTCAGGGTATCTACTGGAAAACTTCACTGGCTAGCTCCAGCACATGTCAGGCTACATCCCATTTTAAAATATTCTGGCCCTAAAAACTACGGTGGCAAGAAAATCCATAGTATCCTGCAAACAGTCATGTCTTGGCGCTTATTGAGATCTTCAATTTCCTCTTCCTGGACTTACATGAAGCTAGCTTATACTATGGACAAAGAGAAATCCATTTCTTTACTGGATCTGAGGACTTCTGTTCTTTTAAGACACGGTTAAGTATTATCACAGAATCACAGAATTATCTCCAGGAAAGAAAAATTAACCCTAGTTCTAGGTCTAGAAAGGAACTACTATTTTGGAAATAGAATTCGCTCTCTTACCTAAAGTTAATAAACCAAGATTTGTCTTGGTATTCTTCACGTCTTTGCCCACTCCTCTAGTAATTTACTGACTCCCTAGCCCATCTTGTTAATTCATCACACTACTCAAGTTAAACTTGAGCAGTATTAAACTGTCTTGGCTACAATTATTGTCTTGTTTTTGAAATACAGATGTGAAGAGCAATCAAAAAGAAAGAAAATGATGTTTTAAAAAGCAACATTTAAATTTAAAAAAGGTTCATTACAGAAGAGATTCATTTCATTGTAGAAGAGAAAAAGTATTTTTAAGAGTGTTTTTTTCAAATGCAACTCTGACCAGATAGTTCTCAACAAGCACTATACAATCACCTAACAGTCTTCTAATCAGGAAACCAGAGCATGCCACAGACAAGTAACAGCCTCTGACGTAACTGTAAAGCAAAATACATAGGTGTATTTTTTTTTTTTTGCTAGTGTGACACTTCTTTGGTGCAGTTGTTCAGTGATTTTTTTTGAAGCTGTTGTATTCAGTCAGTCAGTCACGTTTGTTAAGTGTTAATCCCCTAAATGCACTAAGTCAATAGAGACCCTTTGATCCAGCAGAACAACTTGATTGCTTGTCAATGTTTTGGGAAGTGCATTTGTCTCTTCTTGCAGGCAGGGAGAACATGCTCTCCTCTTCTCTGCCCAAGCAGAGCAGGCCGGGACAAGCAGGACACCACCAGAATATTGCTGGTGATGATTCTCCTCAGCCCTGCCATTTGCCAGAGGAGAAACCAGCACTGGCTGCTTGCCCTTCCTGAGAGAGTCCAAACAAGTTGGGAAGCAGGAGACAACAGCATTTGTTAGAGCTTGAATGGGGGCAAACGTGATGACACCAGGAGCTGGACATCACCAGAAGGTGGTGAGGTCACTGTCCCAAACGCCCAGAAGAACTGAACACTATTCCTATGCCGCCTCCTCCTCACACAAATACACACCCAGACATTGATAAGCAACAACATTTTAAAAGTAATTTGAAAAGTGATTAAAGAGTCATACTGTGGATGTAGGTACGCATAGTGTCAGCCTTTTGATTTTTGAAAACATGGCAACTTTTGTAATTGCCATCACAACATCAATCTGTGGAAGCATTCTGTTGACTTAGAAACTTCTTCCAGTAATAATATCGTAAGATAATCCATCATCAATAAGAGAACACTATATTTCTCTTATTGCAAAACTCAAGGCATTATTTCTTTTACTCTTCAACTTTTGTCAGCTGCAAATTAGGGCCTCTAAACTATGACACAGGATATTTTCCAAATTCAAAAGTTTATAAATAGAACAAGTCCATGTATTCAAATACTAATGAAGGAAAGCAAAAATAAAAACAATGAAAAATAAAAACAAACACAGCTTGGAACTATGGAGAAGGAAATAAGTCATTGCTGCAGCAGCTGTTGACGTTACTTGTTCTCTCATTGAATGAGAGAGGTACAAGGTAGAACATTGCAAAAGTGGTTGAACAACAACCTATGACCTTCCGTAAGAGTTAGAGAAGAAGCTTTGACCCATGCAAGCTCTGCTGCACGTCCATTTTGACAAATACTGTCTCTGGTCTATCTTCTAACACAGGTATTTGAGCTTTTCACCTTTACTGGGCCAATAGTCTCTGAGAACACATCATGTCCTCTAAAACAGAGTAGTCAATTTTATTTTTATTTTTTAAGTACATACATACATAACTATCAACCTGTTCTCAAACCTAGGAGCAAGAGTCCCCATTTCCTTTTTTTTTTTTAAACATATTTGAATGTTTAAATATGTTTTAAACATATTTGAATTTGCTTATTAACTTCAAAAAATTACTATCCATTATTTCTGACCAAGTAAGTACATCAGAGGAACTCCAAGGTCTGAAATCTGAAATTCTGATTACTCTGGGCTTACCTACAGCAGCGCCTAAACAGACAAGTACTTATCTGTGCAAGCAGATTCAATGAAATCAGTATAGCATGAAGCATGCAAAAGATATCATGAAACACAGTTTGCTGTTTACCTGTAAGGCTATGTGGAACTTTAAAAGGGAGCATTTCGAAGCGAGTGGAACGAACTGAGAATGTTATCCCACGATAATGAAATCAACTTGGGTGACTGAAAAGCTGTCTGCATAAATTACGTATGAAGAGTGCTTCACTAAAATGTATGCAGATCGAAGACTGAAAAGCAGGCTGTGGCAGCAGACTGAAAAATTACGGCACTGTAATTCAGTAATATTTCTCTTTTTTTTCTTTGAACTGCTCCTAGAATCATTTTTCCTAATACCATCTTCTTCTTTCATACTTGAATAATTTCACTTTTCCTCTGAACTGTCTTCCCAAGCTTCTTTTCTGATGCACCAGAACAGCGATGCATGAGCATGTCATTTGGCCAAACCACACTCATCACTAGAGTTAGAAACAAACATCTTCACGTGCTAAATTTCCAATACTTGATTTTTTTTTCTTATGCTGGTTTTATTGTGGTAAAACATGGTGCATATTTAAACATTCTTACTTCCAGCTTCCCTGTCTACTAGCTCAGAAATAGTCAAAGAACATAGGGAAGAAAAAAGCAGCCCCCAACTTGTCTCCTTACCAGAACAGTAAGGACAAAGACTGTACCTTCATATACACTTTTCGGACGTAAAAAGAATAAGAAGCCTGTAGTAACAGGGAGATCTAAACTAACATTCTAGTACTCTGCCTGAAATTAATGTGAAAGTGTAAATTTATGGAGCACGCTAAAAAAACGTGTCACGGTAAATAAATAAATAAGAAAGCTACCTGCACCCAATTCTGGTTCATGAGAAACCTAAACAGTACACAGTCCCTACAAAAGCCGTTCCTGAATGCAGCTCATTCCCAACAAAGCAGAAACCGAGACAATGAGAAAAGTTACATACAATGGAATTATTTTTCCCCCCACTTCAGACACAAACTCCACTGATCAAGAGCCTGTGGTGACTAATGCCGGACACTCAGCCATCTATGAAACTTAAAGTAATTCCATTACTAGATCTATTACTAGACTTAGGCTCTGAAGGAATATAATATGGGCTTGCAGTCACCAAAGAGTAAATTTAATTTATCTTTACATATAGAATGCATTCAGGTGAAGAACTACTGTAACCTTTTAGTAAATTGTGATATTGTAAGTGGCCTGTGATTTCAAGGAAAAAAAATACTCGGTATTAAAACTTACCAAAAGGCTACCAACAATAATATAATCTCTCTGGCTTTCATTTCCCAAAATGATTTAGCAAATGCCTCCTTATCATACACAGGCAGTGTGTTTGTAGGTAACTGAAAGTGAGTTGCTGAGCTCTCAGACTAAACCAGAAGTGATAAATGATAAGAAAGATTTTGGAAAGGGGTAAATTTGTCTTTTTGACAGCTGAGTTAAGATAGGGGTCATTGAAGTCTCTCTCAATTCTACAAATTAGTGTTATGTTCTCAGACCAAAAAAAAACCAAGGTTAATTCTACTGAAGCCATTATGTTATATATTCAGGAGAATCCTTTGCTGAGGTTTTAGTATGTATTTTTTCCACCATGCACACAGAGCACATTGTCTGACAATAAAGGCTTTGACTGAATTCTCATGGCAGAGTAGCCTCCCTCACGCTTGCTGATCCAAGCAGTGGGCTTAAGACGTGTCCTGTTCAACCCGATCTATTTCCTATGGAACTGTGCTCCCAAAAATCAGCTTGGATATCCAGTCAAGCTGCCCACATGAACATAGAGCCAAATGCTGATTCAAACAAAAGCTCAAAACAGAAATTAGCTGGTACGCACAAAACAGAGATTCAGAACTTGGAAGCAGAAATTCCAGCAGCCTGGGGAAGCACAAGCCAGGGGATGCTGTGGGTCCCTGCAATAAACAGTCACCTGTGGATCGAGTTGTTTGGGACAAAAAACTAACAATAAGCATTTAGAAGACTTTCAGCCACCAAAGCAGGACTAACATTTGCAGTTATGATCAGAGAATTAAAAGTACCTTTTTTGTTTTGATTTGTTTTGTTTTTAAGTTTAATATTTTGTTGTATCCAGACTTTTTAACCTACACAAAAGACAGCATGTTGTCACAAATTACTGGAGAAAGGGTGTGAAGCTGCTAAAGGGTATGGCTGAAGTGACCAGAAATCAAGTCTCCTGTGGTCTGTCTGCCTAAGAGTACTCATACCTCACATTGCTGGGTTCAACTTATCCCCTACCTGGGCTCCTTAGGAGAAAGATGCATGGGTAAAAATGTGCAAAATCACTGCAGAGCAGATGACGTGTAGTAACTTATTAATGTGCCAAAGACTTGGTAACTGAGATTATTAGTGTTAAAACATGGCACCAAAAGAACTAAAGACTTTCTACAACAACAACAAAAGTATGGGAATCTTAACTAGTATGTTTGATATTTCATCCAGAGGACGGTATTCTCCAGTGCAGTGTTCGCATGATCTATTAAGTGGATCAGGAACTAAATCAATTGAATCATAATGTAGAAGAAATACAGATCTTACTTCTATGCAGAAAACCTTAGTTCAGAGGTTTCCGTTTCCTCTCCTCAAACAAAGTAAACCATAGTTAAATAGGTAACACTCATAGTTTAAAGCAAAGATCCAGAACAGTTTTCTGAGTGATAAAAAACCCTACAAGATGCAGTTTCTTGTGATGATCTTGAGAGAACGTACACCTCTCCCTCTACTGGTGCTGGCAGCTCCTCGCTGGTTAACTCCAATGAAAAGAAGACAAGACACAAGGGTAGGTTTCAAACCCAAACTCTGTTCAGCCCTGTAATACAGGTTCCCATTTGAAACTCCCTGCATACAGATGGCCAAGATCCACAAGTTTGCTGGGAAGTATATGCCTAAATACCTTTCTGAATCCATCGTAGTGAGCTTGAGCAGACTTAGCATTTCAACTAGAGGAAACCATTCCTTGCACAAACTCAATTCATTACATGTAAGTTTCTTCCTTTGTAGAGAGGATGTGTTTCATTGGAAACCCTCTCTATTTTTAAAAGAGGAGGATGCCTCTTCCAAATGGAGGTGAAAGTGACAGGATCTTAAAAGGAACACCCAATAGAAATGCATCCTTTTACATTGTGTGTCCACAACTTCTCATAGATTTCCTTTGAATATTTAATGTTTTCCATGCTACTTGCTATCTGTTCTTCCACTCCAGCTTACTTACAGTAATTGGTATGGCATTATAACAGCACATTATGTCCAAAATATCTTACTTGCATTAAACCAACCTCAGAAATACTCCAAACTCCTGAACCCTATAGAATGGAACAAAGCATAGCTTAAATAACTGACTTCAAAACAACTTTTTATTATCCTATTTCTCACATCCCAGCAGCATGTTGAGGAGAGTCAGTAATGACAAGCACAAAATTGTACCTAAATACCAAACAGATCTAACTGAAAGCTTCCAGTAAGTGGGCATTTGTATTTGCATAAACAATTTTTTTCTTCTTCTTCCTTCTGGTCATCTCTTCTTTGAAAGGTTATGAACAGCAACTCTCCTAAGCAAATGTGATTATTTTTATGGCTCGACATGAGTCACATTTTTAATTTGCCAGTTCTTTTCTACATAAGACATTGCCACCACCTGGTAAATATCTTTGAGTAACTGTGAGTACACTTAAAGCCCTACAAGCCCAAGTATTTCATGGCTGCCCTGTAATTTGGTTCTCAGATCTTCACATTTCCCTTCAGGAAGCCAAATTCATCTTCAGGATTTGTTTGAAGCAGAGTACTTGCATAAGGAAATGGATTCATCGGTGGCATTTTCCAGAGGATTACAACCTGGTAGTTATGTTTGACTTACAGCACACCTCTTTTCTCCTTTCTAAAAACCTGTATAGAATGGTACCAGTGAAAGAAAATTTATTAAAACCCATCCCATCATCACTTCTATTATGACTTTCCCTATATCTGCTAATCAAGGCCAAAACATCTTATTTACTTCAGAAAAAAGGGGCTCTAGAGGTATGATAACTGCTGCAGAGTGGTTTGCTTTTTCAAATGAGAGCAGGCAAGTTTTTGGGATACTAACTGGTTCCTGATGCTCCCAGCAACAGGCCTAGTAACAGAGGATGAACTGGCTAAAGGACAGAAGCTGGTTTGGTTTCATTTTTTAACTAAATCATTGCATTAAAATAATGTTTCTGTTTAGCATCAATACCAGTGTTCCTACTGCAGGAGGAACTATTTTTTTTCCTATATAATCAAAGACCAGCTAATCACTAGGATCTGTATTTAGGACCAACAGGTTACAATACCACAAAAAATCTTGTTGATAGAAGAAATCTGTAGCCTAGACTTCTACAGGACGTGTAAATTTCTCAAAGGCAGAAGGTACGCCAAGTATGCTTCAGAATAAGGGCCCATCTGGGGTTTGTTTTAATTTTGTTTGTTGGTTTGGGATTTTCCCCCTCCTTTTATAATTTTAAGAAAAAGCTCAGGAAAAAAAAAATGCAAAAACAGGACTTCAAATCAGTGCTGGTGTAGTTCTGGGGTTTGACTGGAGGGAGATCAATCTCTCTCTGAAGTGTAAGTTAATGCCCAAACAATTTAGAAAGTAGAAAACCCACGTAAACCCAATATTTACTATCGAATCTCCAGAATGGAGTTGCTTCGTGCAGTTTAACCTATCACATGTCCCTTTCTTTTTAACAGGGAAACGAAAGTCAGCGCACAAAGCTTTACCTCAAGGAGCACTGCAGGTCTCACGCATTACCCCAGGTCCTTATCCTGGTTTCGATGCTGACTCTGCGTAGCACTACCCAGAGGCATGCCATCGGTGCTATGCGACTTTCACAGCCTCCATCCTCCTGCTGACAGGCTTGTCCCGAGCCTCAGCAACGGAGGCTGCACTGCATGGATAGCTCAGATCAAGGCAGGTAGCAAACGTGGGAATGAATGCCTTCTGTTGGCAGCCGCAGATGCAGAGGTCTCCACTTGCACAGGAAAGCATTCCTCGCTGGTTTGCTGCACCCAAGCGTTTGCCATTACCATTTATTCTGTAGCAGGCGGGAGACTACAGGAAAGCTCTTTCCACACAGCATAACATGCTAGTCAATTCGGACCATGCAAGGCCTACTATTGTCATCTATTCAAATTCCTCGGTATGCAAACAATGTAGTGAATGAATAGTAAGCAATTCCTTATTTATTTCTATTTCTAGAAACAATGTCAGGAAAGTTCCCCAGCAGAAGTTGTTAAAGAAACTAAATCATTGAGTAAGAAGTAAAACATCTTCGATCAGCAATGAGCCAAGAGACAAAAAGAAGGCAGAAAATAAGTCAGTTCTTCAGCTCAGCAAAAAGATGGGCTGGGAGTTTTGAAAAAGTACTTTGGCTTATTTTAATTTTCATTCAAATGAATCCCCGTAATTGTAGTTGTTGAAGAGTCTTCTGCTTCCCTGAATGCTCAGCTGCAGAACCTGCAGGCCCTGCAGTTTGGGAGCGCCGCATGAAACAGGTGAAGCCTGGAAGGAGGCCCGCTGCTAATCATGCAGACATGAAATGACTAAAATGAATGTTAATCTCTAGTCACTGACCTGTTCATTCTTTAGCCATTTATAACAGAAAAAAAAAAAAAAAAAAAGTGCTTTGATCCAGCTCCAACACAAATACTGTTGTTTACATACAGTGTAACAGTGCTCAGTATGTTCAGCCTTGATCTGGAATTATTTCAGAAATCAACTGCATATTTCACAACTCTTAACACCCAAGACTCTTCTTGCTCAGAAATGCTGGACTTTATTTCTTGCAGGTAAACATTTATTTATTGTAAGAAAAATGCACTTTAACAGCTGCTGCCATGTCTACTGAAAAGACTTTTAATAATAACCTCTCCAGAGACTAAAGAGTGCAAAGACCTGACTGGAACCAATGACTTGTAGAAGGTATTTCAGTATTACACAGATAAAAGGAGGAGGAGTGGTCTTGGTGCCTACTGTTTGTAAAGCTGTATTGAAACAGCTTTTTATTTTTTTAACCTATGAAACATGCAATTCACTCTGATGGAAATACAGATTCTGAAGGCAGAAGTAGTTACATCTTAAAAAAAAAACACAGCTGTAAGGAAGCAAATATTTTACTATGTGGTTGGTGCCTTGGTGTGGCAGCCTTGAACATACCTTTACTTTGTATAGGAACCATGGGAAGGCTCAATACCTGTCTATTATCAGCAGCTGTTAAGTTTTAGTAGGAATATAACATTTGCTGCATGATTTCCATTGTATACCTGATCTAAACCAAAACAGAATCCACATAGCATTCAGTAAAGAGGGAGTAGTACTTTCCAAAACTTTGGGTCAAATGCAGTTCTTACCTGTACCAGGCAAGAACTGCAGCTGAAAAACTCTGCAGGCATGAACCAATATCAAGGGGACAAGTAAAATATCCTCCCTAAGGTAACCATTTTCAGACACAGTAAGCGGTTACTGAGGGGAGGAGGAGGAATATTATGGAGACTTCTGTGGCAAGACAATAGAAACAGCAGCATGAAATAATCTAAGCTGAAAGAGATGCAAATAAATAAATAAACTAATGGTGATTAAAGAATAAAAGCCACTTATAATCACCTCGGAGTCTAAGCTTTGTATGAGAGGGTAAGAGAAACTGCAGGGATTATATAGTTCTCAGTATGTTTAACATCTAATGTTGATTTTACAAGTGAGACAACATGGCTTGCACCGCGAATGATACCAATAGCGAAGTATTAATCAAAATAAAGGGAAAGAGGTGAGCAAAAGTTTCTCAAGGAACACTAAACGTTCACCAAACCCAAGCACACAGGATATCCTTTCCATTATTTCCTATCAAATAAAAAGGAAGAATTGAGGTCTGCTTTGTTTTCATAGTATTCAGTGGCTGGGATATATACTTTGCAAGTTACCTAGAGACCTTTCTGATTCCCTGGCAAGACAGAAGGTTGGCACAGCAGACAGTGTCATTTGTTCCTGTGAAAGACAGACTTTGTTGTTCCACATTAGAAATGCATCTTGCAGCCCGTGGGGTGGGGGTGGTGTGAGACACAAGCTGACAAGACCTAGGCTCTCCACAGCCTAAAGAATCTGGTGAGGAGCTGGCCCACTCCAGTGACACAGAGCTCCAGCCAGCAGAGCTTCCCTGAAATGAGGGTGCCCCGCTGGGAAAGGACTGCACATTTCAAGACCCATCAGCTAGGTCCCACAGCTGCCCAGAAACCCGCACTCTTGAGTTGGACAACACCAGCCTCTTTCCTCCCTCACAACACGCACAAATCCTGGCAACTACACAGGAGCCTGCAAGACACAGCAGAACAAAACAAATTGGCAAAAAAAAACTATTACTAGTTGCCACCTCTTATTTACCCCTAGCACTGTACCTTTCAAGTTCTTGCTTAGAAATCTCTTCCTACTACTTCACCACTAAAAACGCACACTACATCTCCCATCTCTTCTGCATGCCAAATATCTATCTTGCCACCACCTATCCTGACAGCCTTAGATATCTGTCAAGAACAGATGTTTTGGCCCAGGCTAATTTAGAAGACATTTTATTTTGTTTACATTCATTTGACTCTACAGTTAAAATTTTGGATAAGTCACCTTTGGCTAATATTTAATATCTTTAATTAACATATCCTGTTTCCACTCCAGAACATGAATTTGCAAGCTTGACTTTGATAAGAGAGCTCATAAGCTCAATATTCTTGATAGAACCCAAGAGTACAGACAGCAAACAAAGGTTTTTACTTGAAAACAGAAATAAATAAATTATTATAAAATAAAAAGGCACAAGGTTCCAGTTATTTACAGGCCACTTTAAAAATCTATTCTACATTTAGAAGCTTATTGAAATAAAAATCCATGCATGCTGGCTGGCATTCAGGCATGGTAAGAAGACATTTGATGTCCTCTTTCTCAATGTCTGTGTCAGCGAACCACCTAAGGTTTTAAGAAAAGCTGAAGAATTTGTGGGTTTAACTTTTCAGTTATTTCCTAAGAGGATGGAGGTCAATGAGAATTTAAACATTTAAAAAAAAAAAAGGCCATGCTGACTTCTTATACTTCTCCAACCAAACACAGGATGTCTGTTAGATTAGCTAAGATGCATGCTGCTTGTTAAGCACACACTGTTTTAACACAACATGCTTTTATTCTGTTATAAACACTTAATAGCAAGCGCGCATCACAAGACACAGTGGAAGAGCTCCCCTACTGGGCTGATTGCTCAGCATTCAAAAGCTTACAAACCACTTGAATTAACTGCTAAATAAATCAGTCGAGCTACCCTTTCCCTCCCCTCCCACAGTACTGTAACCCCCAGTGGCTGGCGGCAATCCAAGCCAGAGCTTGAATTACTGCAAAGCCCAAGAACCTCTTCAATTCATGCCCACTCACTCTCCCCTCCTTTCCTTCACCCCAACTTACACCTGGTCCTTTTACTGGGGACGTGGGCTGTTGCTACCTAATGGATAACTTTCTGCTGCTCCAGTCAAGAAGGGGGGAGAGGAAGAATATCTAGAACTGTAAAGCAATAAGCATAAAGTGCATTTGGAAAGCCACAGTTGAGGAGAAATGCTCTCCCTCTTTGCACTCTTTAATGTCCAGGTCCTCTTTGAATTTCAGACAAAACACAAAGGCATCAACATGGTGTGACACAAGGTAGTGAACTTTTTTGCCAAGTAGGTGCCATTTAACAGACCAAGCCATACTACAGATTGGAGCTATGTAATGCTTCCTTGCACTGTCTCAGTCGCCCCACTGCTTTTCTTAGAATTAGTCATGGGACATAAAATAAAGCACATGGTTAAGTATTTCCAGGATTGGAGGCTAAAATTTCTACTGACTTTGTCATTAGTCATTCTACTGACTTTGTCATTATCTGATGTCTACTCAGACCTTTCTCTAGCCGTCCTCCTGCTTTTATGCTGAAGTCCTTTGTAGCTTTATAGGCCTACCTGGCAGAAATTGAGGCCAAGTCACAGGACAGCAAGTAAAGGTATACAGGGAGAAGAAAATCTGCCACACAAGTCAAGTTTCCAGAAACATGGCCCAGCAAGGACTAACAAACAGCTCTAAACAACTGACTCTTCTCAGGAAGACATAAACCCCTTAAAATGCAGACTGAAGTACAGTATACCACAAATGACTTTTTTACCCACCCTCCTCTCATGACTAATCTGACTCCTAAAAAAAAAAATATTTGGCTGATCTGAGACCATTTCCATCCTGACTGCTGCTAACACTGCAGCAGTTTCTTTTATATAAAAAATGAATATACAAATTAAATGCTAAAGAAATTGCATTCTGAGAGATTGTTTCAGTATTGTATCCCTTGTATCCTCATAGCATGTTCCGTAAGTCATCTACTGCAGGCTTACTGCAAATTTCCTCTCACTTTTGTCCCCTTATTGGTTCAATGTTCTGGGAGAGATTGGCTCAAAAGGCAGGTTTTGGTGCTGGATACATTCAGAAAAGTACTGGGAATCCAGGACAAAGCAAACACTAGGAATACAGATGTAAATCAACAGCTGGAAACAGTTTTACTTTGTTCTTTACTTTTTCCCACTGATAATAATAATAAATAATGTAAGGTCCTTAGTTTCTGAAGGCTTCCCCTCAGCAATTCTTCAGCACACGAATACATTGCTGAGACTTCTAGCTGTATCCAAACTGCAGTAGAAGCAAGCTTGTTATGTCCTGAGCACAATACAGGCAAGGTTTAAATCCCTTACAAATCAAATCCCATCTTATTGCCTAAATTCCCCAGCAATTGAGGATATTCAGATTCAAAACACTGACCAGTTTCCACATTTTGCAATCAGCAGTATTTAGAGATTTCGTGTTCCTGTTACAGCCTTATTACCAGCGTCATACTAAAGTTCTTGCCTGTGAGTCCTGATTTATAACCAAGAATAATTCTAGTAGCACAAAATCATTGTTTTTATCAAAAGACAGGCCCAGTTTTGCCTCTCTTTACTTATAGCAAAGGCCTACCAGTGGAGAGAATCCTCTTAAGGTCCTCAACTGATTTGGATTTAGCTCCCCGTTACAAGTATGGTGGCAAGCTGCCAGAATGGATCATCAGCAGATGGCAGAATTGACTGCAATCTATTTTGTGCTTAGACCACACAGCAGTGTCTGCATCTACTGGGGGAATGATACTTTTGAAGGAAAAAAAAAAAGACTGCATTCAGAAGGCTCTGTAGAATATTGCCTCTCCCCTCCCCCAAAAGAGGGAAACAGAAAAATAAATGATGTGTGGGCTACAGAGAAACATCTTGGTTGGGAAGCTAAGATGCAGCATAATATTATCTAAAGAGTGTGTTCCTGATTTCTACGCAATTACTGTAGACATATTCCTGGCCAACCAGATTATTCATGCTTTATCTCTATTTGCTCAGGTGTCTGGGGTGATTACAGAACAAGACACCCAGCACACACAGGGTCAGAATTAACAGGCTCCAACATACAGCACAGCTATGTGTCAACTTTGGCGCAGGTTTTAGAAAGATCTTATAACAATATTTGGGGTGGCTACATTAGCTGTCCTCAAACGGCGACTTCTAAATCTGGTCCTTCCCTAGACGATCCTTGTTGCTAGATAGGAACTATATAACACCGCTTGTTTTATGGTTCAGAGAAATCAGCTAAAGTCAGCACACGTGCTACATACTGTTCAAGCGCTCAGCTAAGGACCACATGTTGCTTGGGCAGCTTGCAATCCCTGTAAAACAAGACAGCTAACACACACTTTATTCCACCCTTTTTTCAGCTTTTCACAGATGGAGGAAGTGAGGCTGAGCATCACCGTGGCTTTCTCAGCTTCACAGCCTGTCAGAGAAGGTTTTACTCCCAAGTCTCAGTGGCACAGCTGAGTTAGAAAGCCATGCCCAAACCCAGCTCGAAGAGTCGAGAGGGGTCTGAGCCCAAGTTGACAGAATGGAATGAAAAACCACGACCAGTTCCAACGTGCTAAAAGCTACAGTGCATATAGAAGTGAGCGCAATAGAGGAGAATTAAGTGAAAAAGGGGAAGATCAAGGGGAATGGGAAGGAGAAATCATTAGCAATGTTACCGCTGGTTTTCCTTAAACCCTTTCCCAAAAGCTTTAGACCTGATTGTGAGTTGATGTTTTTCAGATGAGGTAACAAAATCTTGCAAAGCTAGGGATCATAAACAGTCTAGCACTAGCCAGCTAATTTATATCATTATTTGCAGTTTTTAAGCTTAATCAGCACCATGTGTCCCCACGAGATGACTGAGTAGCGCCGCGCAAGGTTAGACCATCTGGTGCTGGGTTTTACTTCCTTTTGATTATAGCTGTTACCACTAATTCTTGTGTGCCCACTGTCTCCCTGAGCTTCAGTCCCTTCTTTTGCCAGATCGAGATCCCAGGCGTAGATGCAAATGCAGACAAAGAACATTTTTGCCTCCCACACCTCCGCATTCACACACAAGCACGTAACTTCTCAAACGTTTCCCTGCCTTGCGCAGAATTCCTTTTTTTACTTTGTTCAGTTCATCCTCTTTCCCTTCCTTTCTTCAGTCCTCTCAGGGAAACAACTGATATCACTCCAAGGAAAGGGATGTCATGTCTTCTAATGGAACAGTCCGTGTTGACCAGATGACCCCTACTTAGAACACATGTGCAGAACCTGCTTAAAAATTCAGCATGACCATGTCCATTTGTCTTCATTCCCCTAAAGAAAATCCAGTGCCTGTGTAAGAATACCAAGTATTTTCCTTACCTGATTTAAGAGACTAAATGAAGACAGGTATGCACGTGGTCCTCAACTCTCTTGCTCACTCCCTGTGTCTGTTGTCAGAATCTCGTTAGTCACCACCACAATATCACGAGTGAAAGGGTTTAAAAACAATGCTTTGCATACTCTAGAGCAGGAGTTGATTCTTCATCCCACTGCTGCTATCAAAATATTCTCCTAAATATAAAACTAAATATAATTTCTCTAAATATAAAACACCCAATACCAAAGAGCTGTGATAAATCAATTTTCCTTGTGCGCAGTACAATCTGGATTTAGGCACTTAGTTCATCTTAATGAACAAGTTGAGAACAACTCAAAGGAAAATAAATGAAATGCTCTGCCTTGAGGGACAGTTTTACTTAATAGTTTGGTGTTACAATGACAGAACGTATGATCTGTCAGTATGAACGTCTTTTGTTCTCTGAAACATTTTGAAAACGGGTGGTCTGTCTCCCTCACAGTTACAACTATGTTCAAGAAGCTTTCAACACCCCGTCCTCCACAGCAATGCTCTTAAAAACAGAGGAAGACCGTTTTGTTAATTGGTTAGGAAATCAGACAGAAATCCCAAAACAAACAAGCACTCCCATGGAAAGCAATTTCCTAGTTTCCAAAGCTTATTATTTGCTCTATATACCAAGTGATAGATTAAAAATTAAAAGTAAAATATATATATATATATATATAAGCAAAACAGTGTTGAGACAAAGGGTGTTATGGGAACATGATTTAAGCTGTATCAAAAAAAGCAAGCAGCTGAAGGACTGTTAGTACTTTTTCAGCAGAAAAATTTGACAGAATAACGAACTTCAGAGTGAAATTATGGCTAGTCTCCATCCACGTTTGCCATATTCCTCACTAACACATACACAGCATCAATACAGGAGGCTCAGTTTCTCTGTGCTTAAAGTAGCTGTGCATCTGAAGTTATCTGCAACATGAATATCATGGAATGGACAATAAGCATGAAGCTAATCATGCTGGCTAATACAGAATAAAATGTTCCATGGACTGACCACGACATGAGAATTACAGCATTTTAGTTATCTTTAAGGAATCTACCTCTGTCCCCGCATATATAGATATATATATATATTTTTTTTTTTTGAGAAATAGTTGTACGTATTTCATTTATAAGCCACATTAATTGTTACAAGGGTAGATTTAAAATCACTCCACCAACTTTGAAAGAAATTCCTCTGTGGACACCACCATTAGAGATACTGGCACCTAATCCCATACACAGCTCACACATACCCAGACGAAATAATTCCTATCACAGCCAGTAGCAACACTGATGTTTATTATGATTATTTAATCCTTATCCAGAAATACAAACATATTGACAGACACTGGAAGAAGCAGTTCTTTTCTCCCTTCTTTCTGACAGACCATACACCAATCTGCCATCCCTCAGGTTATCAGCAAAGCACAGAAATAGCTGTATCTGATCACAGTAATGGTCCATCCATCTCTTATACCAATTCATTTAGGGGTTCGTTTGTGCCCTGATGCATGAGAGTTTCTCCCCTTCTAGATATTTAATCCGATTGTGAGTAACACAAGCCCTTCCGGACTCAAGTTTCCCTCAGCCTCCAGTCACCCTAGTTTGTCAATTATATCAAAATTAGTGATCACATTTGTAACCCCCCTTTGTCACAAATGCCTCCAGTTGCCAGACTCTAAGCATAAAAGGCATTTTAGATTGAAGAGCTTGTGAAACAATGAGCAAGAAAGGGGAGGGAGGCCAGGGAGTTTGTGATCCCATAGGAAGCAACTCAGAAGGGAAAATGAAAAGCAGTTCTTTTCTGTAGGACGGTAACATTAAAAGGCCCAACAGCAAAGTGTTCTTCTGGGGATGAAAGTCAAGATGTACAACAGGAGCTCAATAAGGCCTCATCAAGAGCTCTTTCACCATCTTAGAAGTCAAAAAGGAGTGGTAAAAAAATGAAAACAAAGATACATTGATAACAGCGAGTATAAAGAGGCTAGTACGAGCACAGGGATATGAAAGTCCGAAAGGCTAAGACACAGACACATTATGAATTGCAACTACCAAGAGAAATTGAAGTGACTATAAGGAATTTAGATTAATATTTAGAAATAAGTCAGAGTGCAGAATACACAAATCCATTAGCACAGGAAAGTTTTCTGTTAACCAACAGAAAAGGTGGAGAAATACCTGAAGTCACAGCACAGACTGTTACTTTTGCCTTAGTCTTCATGTGTTGTTTTTTTCTCTATTTTTTAAACATAATTAAGAACTAGGGATTGTAAAACAGAAAAAAAAAGATATAGTAATACAGGTAGGTACACAGAATATATTTAGGCTGGCATGGTTTAATGCAAACTGCTGAGAACACGAAGAATAAAGCAGTTTTTAATGAATTCTTACAGGATAGGTAGAACCCCCAAAGGACAAACAGTATTACTAGCAGTAGGAAGGAAGCAATGAAAAGGTTTGGTCAGTATAGCTTTGATAGCCATAAAAATACTAAAAGTAAATAAAAATACTTGGCTTAGAATCACGCAGGGAGTAAGAATAGTCAGAGACAAAAAAAAAAATGTCAAGTCAATATATGACTTAAAAGATGGCAGAAAAGTAGTAGATGTGCAACTTAACTGCTTGAATGTAATGGAGCTAAACCACATGATCTTTCTCTAGTAAACTAAGGAAATATGGTTTAGATCAAATTACAACTAAAGAAGCACACAGCTGGCTGAAAAAACATTCTTGATCAATAGTTCTCAGTAATTCACTGTCAAGCTGAGAAAACGTGAAGCATGGCACTGCAAGTACAAGGTGCTCCAGAGTCCAGTACCAGACCATTTTCAGCGGTGTCTTGATGAAAGACCAAGCATACTGGCAGCTTTTGTGGCATTTATCAGTCCAGGAGAAGCATTACAGGAGCCTTACGGGACAGGACTAACATACAAGACCACTTCTCCATCTCCAAATAAAGACATTTCATTGTTTCTCCAAGTAACAGCAATTAATCCAGTAAATGGAAAAAGAAAACCCTCAAATTCAGGAAGGAGTACAAGTGTTTAAGCAGCAGCCTTGCAGCATTCAGAAAGGAAGGAGACTAAGACTCTCTAGCACTTTCTCGTCCTGGTGGTTTGGTGCTGTTTTTCTTCCAAGGTGCTCTCTGAGAAGCACAATGTTCAGTAGGCTCTGCAGGCTGTGTCTCAAGCCTGGAAGTCCTCCTGTCAGGCAACGGTAACAAGAACCTGACTTAAGTACTGAGTCACAGTTTATTACAAAAGCCTGCGTATGTAAGTTTCAGAAAGTTAATAATAGCTGATCCTTGTATTGACAAATAGATTAACTGCCTAGGCCCAAGCACATATATTAAGAGCGCTGCTATCTGCCTGAACAGAAACACTCGGACAGAAGTCGTTCCATCACACTTGAAACCCTCACGGCTTCACAAGACCCCAGAGACATCCAGACATGAAGTGTCATAAAGTGCTTGAAATTGGCATCAAAACAACTCTGAAGGCATATAAAAGAATGCTTTAAAAAAAACATCTTTCCTGTGCTTATTTTCACATAAACAGTGCTGACCTTAGGCACAGAGGATTAGCTCACAGACACCAATGACCACTTGATGTTGACGTCAAAGCTTCATTTGAAGTGTCGGCTATGTCTAGATAATAGTTAGGGACCCGGAAACGTCTCATTTCTCAGGCATGGGCAGCAACCGTAAGCGTTCTTGTACCTCACGAAACACATCGCTGATCATACAGCTACAGGAGAGGAGGTAGAATAATAGGACAGGTTTTGGAAAGAAGGTTGCTCCAACACCTGGAGCTCAAGATTGCAAGCTGCCAAGCCAGCTGCTACCAGACAAAAGAGCTCAGCATGAAATGTCCGCTTCTGGAAAGGTTTTGTAAAGGTTTCTTTCCTATTACTGCCTGCCACATCAGTTACCATTCCTGAAATGAAACAGCAGGGACAAAAATATTAAGCTCCTCTCAGGTAAGACAGTAATTGAGCGCAAGAGTTTTGCCTCCCTAAGCAAGATTTGCACATCTCTCTCCAACCAAGTATATGCTTAAACCATTAAGCTCCCTCCCCCCAATTACAGAAGGTACAGCATCTGAAGGTCAGTTTCTCCTCCACTCATGTAATCAAATCTTGTTTTTCAAGGTCCTGCTTTCCCTTGGGGCAGCAAATCAAGCAGAGGAAGAAGGGAGATAAATGCTCTCTGTATGCAACATCATGGCTCTAAGACAAACATGTAACACTTGTTCTAAAGGGAGAACTAATTTGCAACCTGCCTATTCCATCACAGATTTAGTGGAATAAAATAATACTAATAATTAGTAATTATTAGTAATACTAATAATTAGCACTCATGATACTAATCCCAAGCTTTCACAGAACCTGAAGTTTTGGGCAGGAGGGGGAACAAACACACACATACTAAACTCAATACTTTAATCTATAGACTAAGGAAAATGTAAAATATATAGCAAAAAAAAGTGATTAAAGCTTCTGAAGTTAAACTCCATTACTTTATACTGTTCAGATACATTAATCAGAAGCTGCAAACCAGAAGGCACAGTAGAAGTCTTATCACTTATCCTACAACTTCTTAGGTTCTTGGGACCAGTCCATCTTTGAAACAACCAACTTCAACAGGGCTTCTATCCAGTGCTGTTCATTTGGTTTCAGATGTCGTACCTCCTACTCAGTGCCAGCCCTCTTAAAATTTACAAAGCATATAATTATTGCAAAATTAAAATAGTAATAATCAGCACACTAGTATTTGTAAACAAGCTATCAATCATTCTCCCTAACAAAATACAAAACAACAGGATTATCTGGGAGAAAACCTTGCTTTTTGGAAGTGCATATGAGACGGTACAAAGACTAAGTACAGTATATTCCCCTGAATCCCATACTCACTCTCCTGCTTCAGCTTAACTTACAAATCCAAGCACCCAAGGAACTGTTTTAAACATCCGACATGCACACACAAAAATAGTAAGGTGTGTACTGCAGAATTAACAGTGCATAACTGTCCAAAAGGAATTAAGTTCCACTTTATTTCTGGTTTGTCTCACATTCACATCCAACCACAGCACAGCTGAAACCATTTTGCAAGTAAGAAGGTATTTATCTTTAATAATGAAATATTCCTCAACTTTGACAAGGAGACGTTACACTAGATGACTAAAAATGTTATTCTTGAAAGAGGAAAAATTAAAATTTTCTATGAAAAGGTATATACTCATGTTTTACATGCTAGTTGATTTATTTGACACAAGCCTTTTTGGTATCTGCAGATCTCCTGAGATTACACATAATAAAGAGTCTAAAAAATTAAAATAAAAAAGCATGCACGCATGGATACAGACTGAAAGGCTCCAACCCACTCTTCACAGGAAGATCAGAGCACAGAGATACCTCTGCACAAGACTACCATTTCCTCCTGCAAGTACCACTAACTGTGCGCTTACTATGTATAGCCTTCGATGTCTGTTAACAAAAATATTTAAGGGGCCTGATGGACAGATATTCCTTCTGTGAATGAGTCATCCGGGTGTGATCCTCCCGTCACAAATTTTGAAAGTACTCCAAAGTGTCAGAGGCAGACCTACACAGAAAATAAAAATGACAGTTCTACAATAAGCTTGGAGAAAAAGAAATACTATGGTTTGTATCTGGGGTTTGCTTTGTTTTTAAATAGGGAGTTAATCCCTCTGCTCTCCTGCCCCTTGCCACCTAAGGTCTCATCTTCCAGACATCACAGCAGGTGTGTTCTAGCCCACCCATAGCTTCAGGGATTAATTAGATATTCCCTGTGCCTGAAAGAGACCGTAATTTCTCAGCCAGTGATTACTATTTGCAGGTCTGTTTGATTATACACCTGTTTAATAGCACCATTTCTTCAAAGTTGACCCAACAAACTTAACGTGTTTCCAGTGTTATTTGCAAAGTTGAAAGAAATCCTTCATTTCTATGATTACTGCAGCCTTCTAGAAAAGCCAAATAAAACTATGATTAAATCAGTAAATTCAAAGTTTGATCAAATGATCCCAATTGTCAGATTTTCAAGCTTCCTGTGCTTCAGTTTTCTTCCCACCAATTCAGCCCACTACAAGAGCTACAATTTTAATCATTCAAGATTTACTTGTTCTTGAAATCCTGTTCAAAGCAGAGGGGAATGGCCAAGAGCTGTTAAACTCACTGTTGGGAGAAATCACAAGCAAGAATTTACAGAACCATGGAAGGGCTGAAGTGGGAAGGGACCTCTGGAGGTGGCTGCCCAGGACCATGTCTGGGAGGCTTTTGAAGATCTCCAAGGAGGGAGGCTCTGCAGCATCTCTGAGCAACCTGTGCCTGTGCTCCATCACCTGCACAGTGAAAAAGTGTTCTGGGATGCTCCTGTGTTCCAGTTTGTGCCCATTGCCTCTTACCCTATTACTTGGCACCACAGAAAAGAGCCTGGCTTGGTCTTCTTAACAGCCTCCCTTCAGGGATTTCTGCAAGGGCACCTTGTTGTCTCACGGTCAACTTGGTGTCCACCAGAACCCCCAGAACCTTTTCTGCAAAGCTGCTTTCCAGCTGGCTAGCCCCCAGCAAGTACTGGTGCCTGGGGTTGTTCCTCCCCTGTGCAAGACTTTGCACTTCTCCCTGTTGAACTTCATGAGGTTCCTCTCAGCCCTCAGAAATTCATTCATAAATTTACAGGAAAAAATAAAATGAACAAAAAAAAAGTCACAGCAAATATTTTATCATCAGCTTCAAAGATTTAACAGCTATGTGGAATGCTTTCATTTCAAGCAATGCATTTCTGAATCCCATATTTCTGCTCCTCTTGAGCAAGTCAGCACTAAGGCAAAGCTAGCAGCAGTAAATGGAGAGTGGGAAAAAAGGGGAAGAGATGTACCCTCCAGATTAAACTGTGCTGGGTAGCATCTGTGGAAACACTCCTGTAATTCATCAGATGAGCAAGAAATTCAACAGACTGCATATCTGTTTACCAGAACTGCAGTGACACATCCTATTTACACCTCAGTGAAGAAAGTGAGAAAGACGCTCTGTTTCTTTTTCCTCAGCCTATACTACCCAGCTTATGAATTCCACAGTAAGTAAGATATCAGCTCCTCCTGCAGAGGCTGGGGAATCAGAGGATCACAGCGCTTCTGATGAAAAATTATTTGAATACCATCACTTATTTGATTAAGCAAATAGTTGAATTATTCCACCAACTAGTTCTTATGGTATCATTTAGGCACATTATTTCAAGAAGTATACAGAATTTCAGTTACCAAGAGGCACAGAAGTCTGAAGAAGGCTCAGCAAGTGAGACAGACCTGTGTATGAAATGTGTGGCAGCCTCTTTCTTGTAGACAGTAATATCAAGACTGTGGATGGAGTTCCTTTAGCACCGGATAGGTATCTGTCAACATCAGGACTTCAGAGCAGAAAAATTGGCCAATTGAAATTTCTCTCCATCCTTCCCTGCAGTCAGATAAATCATATTATACAACACTTAACACCACCTACAGGAAACTGGCAGTAATACCTCTCAAAGTAGATAAACAATCGAATAGGGAGGAGGACAACAAACCAGAAATCTCTCAACCATATGCATTTCTACAGCATCTCTAACTACTAGGGGGTGAGAAGAATGAAAAAGTAGGTTTGTCTCAGTGTTTTTGCTATCATAAAACAGAGTGCTGATGATCAAAGCCAAAAGTGAGTGAAAATGTGTATTTTCCTTCCATTTTTCTGAAACAGACTATATTTCCTCACACCTATAATATTCTGGAACATTGGCTGGAAGAGCTGATGCACATAAAAACTTTCTCTATTGATCTGCTGGACGAGAATTGCTTTTCCTACCTTTATAATCCCACATGACTACTAGAACTTCAACCTAAAATAAACTTCCTAAAGGAAAAAAGGAAGCATTATGTATAACCTGGCAGAACAGTCCCTCTTCCTCAGATTGGATTCAGCATCACTGGAACCTGGAACACAGGCAGGGGGAGCAGGCACTGATCACAAAACAGGGTCACGGGATCCCCCGGGCTGGAAGGGACCCCAAGAGACCCCTGACCCAACCTCCTTCCCAAAGCAGGGCCAGCTGGCAGGAGCACACTCAGCTGAGATGATTTCATCATCACCGAGTAGCACTGCCTGTACCAATTCGGTAGCTACTGTTCCCAAAATGTAGGGAAACAGATGCCCAGCAAAAACCCTACTTATACCCTGGATTAGACTAATCAATACAACTCTAAATTGTGTCTTTATTTCCACTTCTTTTAAGGAAAACAGCAACTAAAAAGCAACAACTTGTATCTGGAGGGTGGGTAATTATGGACAGCAAGTGTCATTTCAATATAAATAGGGGAAATAAACGCAAATTACACAACACTTAACTCTTACAAATTGGCTGTTAACTGAGACAATAGTCTACAAGATGTTGTTTGGAGTATCTCATTAATAAAATTCAAAATTGTTTTCAGCAATTATGTGCAATCATTGTCATTTTATCACTGGCCAAAGACAGTCCCTCACTGCATGCTTCAACATATAATTGTATCATAGATTGCCAAGAAAATCATCCTGTCTGTAAGAGAGAACTGGAACTGTACCACACTGACACAGAAACACATCGCGCTAGCAAAAGGAAATGTTAGTCTGGAGATGACTTACTGCTAGAGAAAGCCAGTAAACCTTCACTGGAAGACCAAGGACAGCATTTCACATGAACAGAGTGATGGGGCATTTCCATAACCTGATCTTAGCAGGCCTAGAAGAGCATCTTGCAGGACTCATTTTCACTTCAGAAGTTTACCGTAATTGGGCCTTAATCTCAAAGGGCATCTGCACCTAAACTTAAATCTTCTGTTTTGGTTCATAATACTGAGCACTGCACACATATTTGTGAATTATCTTGGCAAACTGCTCTGCAATAGGCAAGCAAAACACTAGCTCTGGAGCAGCACGAGGGAATAACTCGCCCCAGCTGCTCAGTCCCCATAACGGCATGGACAGGGCTTCAGTTCATGAGCAGTCAGCTCTCTTGCAACCAAGTTTATTTCACCTTTACTACAACCCCACAGAGAGCAGAGAAGTTATCCAACAAGATTAAACATGGTTTTCCTGATTACTATGGAGACTATGCCATGAGCAGTGCTTGTCTGTTCCCACCTGCAGCCCACAGAGCCACGGTTTAGTCTGGGACACAGCAGTCTGGGCAGAAGCCAGCAGACCAAGCCTGCTGCTGAAAATTCCCTACAGCTGCTGGATGTCCCGTCTCTCCTCGTATCCTGCATCCAAACCCGATGCTTTTCCCACAGGTATCCTGGATCTGTGCTTCACTCCACACTTTCAGGCAACCCGGAGCGTAGCCCCACCACTCCCTTAAGCCTCCCTGAAGACTCCCACAGCCTTTTCGTCCCCTCGACTATATAACACACCCTCACATCCTACCTCCTCTTTGTCCATTGCTGTCATGTGTTTGCCTTACAGGCATAGGATTAGTGGCAGCCCAATTATGTCTCTGATTTTAATACCCTGCAATGTTAGAATCTCCTCAGCTGAAACACTTCCAACCCTTTCTGTAGAGAGTTATGCCCATCTGGGCAGCAGAAATGAGCACAAACTCAAAGGAGAGCAGCCAGCTATTCCTTCACCTCCTGCACGTACAAGGGTGCATGTACACAGGCTTGCCCGCAGCATTGGCAGAGCCACTTCTGAGTGCCTGCTACGTTTCAGGAGGCCACCTGAAACCTGGCAGAGTAAAACTATGTAGGCGATGAGGCTTGGCAGATTTGATGAACTTGGAACCCGGTTTTGCCTACCTTTTTCTTTTTTCCTTTTTTTGTCTATTTGCTGTATTTTTATTCTGACACAGCTCAGAACTGAAACTTCGGGTCACCGAATTAAACAGCTGCATTTTACTTCCAGGAGAAAGTCAAAATATTTTGCTTTTAAGATAAGTATAATTTATAGACAAATAGATGCACAGAACATACTTGTAATGGAATGTTAAAACCCTCAAGTTTGTAAGTGAGGTCCTAGAACAGTCAGTAAACGTTGTCTGAAATCTCAACTTCCGTGTCCAGCTTTTTCATCAGCAGTAAACCTCCCAGACTTCCACACAGATACAACCTCACATATGAAAGAATGTGAGCTTTTGGTCAACTGTCATTTGCTCATTTACATGGCCAGATTTTATCTCACAAAAATTCATCCATGATGAATATTTGTCCTTGGATTCATCTCTCCTGCCCTCAGTCAATTAACTCAAAGTTAACAGAATCATTCAAGTAAAGACAAAAACATGAGCAGCGTTCTCTCGTCGGTCCAAGAGCACCCAAGTCTTGGCTTATTGATAGACCTACCCCCAGCACTCACTACAAATGATGCTCCCATCGAAAGTCAATAGATGCATTTCCGAAGGGATGATTTTAGACAGCAGTTGAGACTGAAATCCAAGTCAGCTGTGCTGTACTTCCCATAGGGAAGAGAGCAGACCAAAGCAGGAGCAGACAGAATAACTGCCTTACAAGGGGGATAATGACAGGTAGTTTGACAAGCACCATACTGACTCTATATAAAATGTTTCACACACAGAAATTATGCAATGCAGCTAATAACGCAGCGGGGGTGGAAGGAGGCTGGAAAAGCAGAACACTGCTCATTCATTCTGATGCCATGTTGTTCATACATTACAGAAGCGTCTGTCTGTGTTTTGACAACCTGCCAGTCCATCACTACCTCAAGCACAAGACTTGCTGTAGGCAATTTGACCCTTTTCTTCCTTTCCTACGCCCTCTTGCTTATTCTAAAGAATATAGGCTCTCCAGTAATAGTATTTGATGTTTTTAAAGGCAGGATATAGTTTAGGGTTATTTTGCATGTTGAGAAAGCCCACAGGCACACTCCGTATTTTCCCTGCAATTGCAGCTAGTTCTCAGTTACCAGGGGGAATGGCAATTACAGCTTTGTTATTCAGACATTTTTCAAACTTAGGGCTCAAATGAGAGTGGGTCCGCAACTTCATTCAAAATAGACACTTTAAGCAGCTTGGGATAAGTAGATTAACTGAATGTGAACTTTGGCCTTGTTTTTTCACTTCTACTTGCTGATATATTTTTGGTGATAAAAATAAAATTGTGCCTCTAAATTTAAGTGTTCATATGCATTTTTATCCCACAAGTAGTAGTACCTGAACAGACAGACCAAGACACCTGTCTCTACCAAGTCTTTCAATTAACATTCAGCAGTGAGAATTAGAAATGTGATGGGAGCTACCTGAATTACAAGATAAAATGAGGAAGAAGTAAGGGGTAAGTCATTTAATATTTGAAAGGGGAGAGGAGAAAGAGAGATGAGATTCGTGCTTATTGCCTTTACATTCTGTAAGAAACAGATATCTACAGTCTGTAGCCACAATCAACCCCAAATAAAACACACCAGAGCAAACTGTTAAACAAACAAAAAAAATATACAGAGCCTTGCATTCTTTCCTCTCAGTCTCCTACATCTGTTTGGGCATTTGGTATGTGATTTCCTCTCTGTTTTGCTAATTTAAAGAAAAAAAACAGTTATACAAAAAGAAAAGACGGAGGTTCTTAGAAGCATACTGCTTTGAACAGCCTGCCAATCTTGACTGTTGAGTTTTTTCTTTATTCCCAAAATAGACCTCAGCTAAACCATCAGGTTACTGCACTCTGAAATCCAACATTCACCCAGTTAACAGGGAGGGTGTACTAGGCATGGCTGGGACTAAGAAAATTTTCTTCACAGGAGCCCACAGAGAGCTGCATTTTAAATGGCTGACCAAAAAAGCGTTGACAACGTGCCTATTATAACTAGCTATTGACCGACAGCACCAAGGCCCTCTGTTTCTCACACTGCTGCCCCAGTGAGCGGGCTTGGGGTGGACACGAGGCTGGGAGGGGATGGCTGACATGTGCCAAGCAGAGGGATGGGGATGTCCCCTACAGTACAACGTCATGCTCAGCAATAAAACTGCAGGGGAAGCTGCCCTGCGTTACAGCTGCTCAAGGACTGGCTGGGCATCAGTCTGCTGGTGGCAAGTGACTGCTTTTGCACTGCTTACATTTGTTGTGGGTTTTCTTTGCCTTTTTCTCTCTCTGTTTTTTCCCTTCACTTAATAAACTGTCTTTATCTCAACCCACAAGGGCTTTTTCCTCACTTTTGCCCTTCAGTTCTCTCCCCCATCCCACTGGATGGCAGCTCTGCTAGTTCAGGAAAGGTTGGAAGTGAGGTACACGTACAATCTGATTACCTGCTCCTTTCATCAGACATCCAGAAAGCATCCGGCATTTGTTCAGTATTACTGACACACCAGCACTTGAACTAGAAATTTAGCTCACTGTCGAGCTTGATGGCCTGATGTGGAACTGCCTCTCAAATCAACAAACCCTTTCCAAATGCATGCCAACCCCGATAACAAATTGCTTCTTCCTTCTCCATGCCAAGTACCTTTATGGAGATTAAAGGCAGAGTTCACAAGTGTTTAGTGTCCTCAAAGGTGTTAATATTTAGTCCTGTACTCAACACCTGATTAGTAATTCACAGCAAGTCAAGTCAAAGCTCTCTTCTGCTAGTCTGTGTAATTCCTTTCTACTGCTTCCCACACTATAGCAGCAATAAAGCACTTAATGCTGTTTTCAACACAGATGATGCGTTGCATCTGAAACACTCTTTTAAACACTACAGGTAAAGGCAACTCATCCCCAATTCATGCGATCTCTCCTCCAAATTATTTTATAGCCGTATCCATCAGACTAAATTCCTCTATTATCATCCAAACAAAGCTTTCTTTGAAGCCGTAAGACTTTTGCCAGGCATTGTTTGAACTGCAGACTAGGTGTTGAGCTCAGCACAGTGCTGACTGTGGTCAGAAAAGGCTTAATTCCTCATTTTGAAAGAAGAGGCCAACAGGTCTGAGTATTAAAACCCGCATTCATTTTTCTCTAGCCCCAGTGACCATGGAGAATGAAGGGCCAACATGTGTCTGCCTCTAGATGAACTCTCCTGATTCACAAATTAAAGATTTCCTCCTGCGGTCACGGTACCATGGCTTTTTTAAACACTGAAGAGAGTCATGCTCCCGTAAGCACATGCTACAAAATTTGGCTGAAATTTCTTGCACTGGCTCATGTGAAGGTGAGGAGCAGGAGAGGGGACTCGTGCATTAGCATCACAAAACTGACATATGCCACTTACCTTCTTGACACACCAACTCACAAAACAGATACCATGATGCTATGCTGCCTGTGACCACAGGGTATCCATTTGGCATACATACGTGGATATAAACCGCAGTGCTTCATGAGGGAGCCCACACCTTCCAGCGAGCCTGGAGCCAGAAAGAGCTGTGGAACTGCTACAGGAGGAGCACGCTGCACTAAGTGTGCACGCTCCAGGTCTTAGGTACCTCAAGCATGGGAGAGGGATGTTCCAGGTAAGTGCTTGCCGACGTGTCTGGCTGATAGACACTCGCTCACAGCAGGAGAACCACTTACACTCAGGCACCACTACTGACCGTTGCAGACACGCTGGCACAGAACCAGCCTGCCAGTTTAAGCGCCTGCAGATCAGAGCCATGGCCATATACAAAGACTATTTACTGAAGAACAATCCCCAGAAAAAGGCGGTCACAATATGAACACAAGGGTTTCATTGCGTTGCCACCCTGAGGTAATCTGAAAGCAGGATAACAACCTGCATTTCACTGCTTTTGATTTCTCAGTATAATAGCTTCTCCCCATCCATACACACAACAGAAAGCAATGAGCACAGGGCAAGGTGAAAGACCTAAGAGCTAGAATTATAGACCATTTACCAAAGTTATCTCCTTTTGCCTCTGGGTAGAAGCCTCCTAAAGGTTATAGTGTTATAATGATCCAGGTGGTGAATAACCCTTGAAGGGTAAAGTTTCCCTACAGTCATAAAAACAGCTGCCCAAAGGAGGAAAAAAAAAAAAAAAAAAGAGCGGAGATGTTTGAGGAAATGTTTTCTATCCCTCCAATACCTTAGCCGTCAAAAGTTCAGGGACTTTGGCAAAAGTTTTTATCAACGTAACGGCTTTTTTTTTCTCTCATTTGCTTCTGCAATAAAAGCAGAATAAGCAGCTGTGTTTATAGTTCACAACTTAGATTTGTTTTTTATTAACATATCAAATTATTCATGGTGACTTAATCATCGAATCCATTTTAAACTATTACAATTGTGGTGATAAGTTAGAGTGATAATACAGCTTAACCACAGCACATTGAATTTTTTCAACACCTTTCACCTGAAGATTTCTGTAGAAAACATAAGTACTAAAATCTGCCGTGGCCCTTGTATAATGAGCCCTTTGCTTACAGTCCTTTAGCAAAACTCAGGCATTGGTATTTGCAGAGTATTACATGGTAGGTACATGAAACTTGCATTTCTTCATCTCATGGCCTCAGTCTTAAAATTGTTCTACAAGTCTTGCTGCCTCCTCTGGAAATTTAGGGAGACCCTATACCCTGGGTTTGTTAACCCCCCTTCTCTGGGACTATGTAGCATTTAAAAGCATTAGAAACATAATCCTAACTAATCAGAATAGAAAGTTATCTATGGTGGATGGCTGCGAATGTAATGTGATTATTCAGAATTCCCATGTCACGAACAGGAGGAAAAAAAACGCTGAGGTACACCCTCAGACTTCCTTCTTAATTTAAAAGTTGCTGCTGTTGATTAAGAGCAAAGAGTCATTGCTTTTGGGTACACAGTGCATGCCATAATAGGACCTGCTTTCCACAGATATCTAGCTTTTACTGTGAGGTGCAAATAATGAGGTGCAACGGCCAACATGATGGAGTCTGAGAGGCGTGCAAAGGCATAACAAAGCAAAAGACAACTCAACCAGTGCTAATGAAGCAGGAAAGAACATGACATCGCCTACAACAAACTTTGGTAAACAATTTAAATGAGCTGTGGTTTTTGCACTCCTAACCTGCCCTATTATGAATGTGACAATCTCACACAACATATCAGAGAACATTGTGCTCGGCCTCGAAAAAATGTAACAACATTGTTAAGGAGTCCATCATTTCCCTTTAATTAATGCCCTACTGTGTCTGACAGACAGCGAGTGTTCGTAGCTCACACCAGCGAACTTCAGCTTTGAATGCTGCGTAGGTGTCAAATACTGATTTCTTAATGGCAAACAAATCAAAGGAGAAACATTAAGTGAATCTGATGAGCTTGAAAGCTCGGAAACGGCTAAGGATTAGAATGCACGTGTTGGAAATGTGAGAATACACATCAGAAAGAAGACACCAGTTTTGTCAGTTATCCCAGATCAAAAAGACAATTTCAGAAGAAGGTAGGCCCAAGATGACAGCCCTGTGCGAGTGTCGTTCACTCCAGCGTAAGTCAGGTCCTGGCAAGCTAAAGCAGTCTTGTGCTGTGCTTTACCTCACATGTTCTGCAAGTCAAGACTTCTCACTTGATCACTTTCATTCAGGACCAGAACACGGGTAAACTGCCACTAGACCAAGGAAAATGCAGTTACAACCCAAACCTTCCATGGAAATAGTCAAAACGCAATTAGTGACTGCTTGTAACAGTGGAAAGCAATGTGGTCTCTGCAACAGCGGGTCTTCCTAATGCCGCAAAACAACAGCAGCTACCAAACAAACAGCATGTACGACACCCATGTAGCCTGTTGATGAGAAAACATTACTCCATACTTAAAGATTGTAAGTAATAACAAGTAGTAATTGTAATATAGATGCCTTTGAACCACTGCATCAGAGAAACTCAGTGGTGACTGACAGTCTGCTATTCACTCAAAAGGCAGGGAAAATTCTCTATTTGCAGCTGGCAAAGCCCCTTACAGTCTATCCAAAAAAAACCATTACTGTGTTTTTCTCTAGTCAGCATTATTCTTTACATCAAGGCTAGAAGAATTTAAGCAGGCTTATGTCTCATGCTGCATTCTATATGGTACATTTGTGCAGCAGATAGATTTGAAGCACAAGGTTGGCTACACCAAAAAAAAAAGAAAAAGAAAAAAAAAAAAAACAGAACAAAGCTGGGAAAACTTACCCTGCTAGCTAGGAGGAGTCCTGAACATAGTGGGTCTTTCTGCTCAAAGAAACTTGGTATTCAGCTAGGTATGTACCTAAATATCTTGCTGGCAGCACAAACACGCTATTAACTCCCAGTATATAGTGACCTATTATAGTACACTAAAAGATACTAATAACTCAGTCTAAAAGGATAAATAATGATGCACCAGCCCTTGACAGCCTGCAATACATTATGATTTCATTACATTTTTTCCCAAAAATTCTTGACTCTTCTTTAGTGAAAAGGATCTGAACTCAGAGCATCAGAAAACCCCCCTAGATCCAAAAAAACCTGCTTCCACATCCCATAAGCGGCTCATCAGGTAGACTTGTTTGATTATCATTTCTCACAATGAACTCCTATATCGCTAGATTGAGTTAAACAGTAGAGGTTTAAGAGAAAGCAGTTGCTGTTCTTTTTTCAAAGTACTTACAATGAAGCATGGCCCCATCCCTCCCCCTCCGCATGCCTCTGATACTTCTTGTTAGGGGTGCAGGCAATATCAGAGTGCTGAAAGATTATAAACAGATTCAGACTGTGCCACAGACCAGTCCGCTGGAATTAATAATGTTTCTCTGCAAGGTACATAATTTGCAAGAGGCTGGATGGTTTAGGAGACAGGCAAGTCTGTAGAGAGTTTTCCACACCTCCTATGAAAAGCAACAGAGACATTTTCAAGTGTTTTAAGTAACATACAAAGAAATACTGTTTCTAGCATACACAGAAAACCCAGTCATTAGTTGTGTTTATTAGTTATTCTTCAAATGGTTTGAAGTTCAAACCTGGATTAACTCCCATTATTGTAATTAGGTACTAGAGAACAGCTCGGCTGAAAATGGTATGTGTAGGTAAGCAATGGCCTGTTGCTTTAAGATTCCCATAATTTTAAGTGTAGAATTGTCATCAAAACCAATTGTTTCCAGGTGGAGAAAAAAATAGCATTCAGTGGTCCTTCACTGCACTCCTATTTACAGAGCTCATTCTGCAGTCAGGTAGACAACACAAAAAGACTAGCGACCTGACTCGGTTTCTGTTTTACTCATGTAAAAAATGGCATGAAACAAGTGCTATTAACACAAAAACAGCACCGTGCATGTTGAACTTCTGTATTTTAAATACTGCTTCATAAGAGCCTTTCCACTTCATAGCGGAAAATCCCTTATACTCGATGACATCCAACTCCCAATTAAAAAATACATGGGAAAATGAGTTATATGGGTAGCTTACTACACCAATGAGTAATTGAATACATGCACTTATTGCACTTATTATTTTTATTTCTCTGGAAATAAAAATATCAAATCATTTATGCTTAGAGGGGAAACATCTCTGCCTCCCATTCACATCTCCTCCATCGCTAAAGCAGTGAGGACAGGGCACACGCTCCACTGGCATCAGGGGAGGGTCCCGTCCCATCAGGCCCACACTAACATCTCAGCCCTCCAAAGACATGCTGAGATATGTCGTATGGCAACATCCCAGTGAAGTCCATCAAACTACTTATAGTTCTCTAGCTTATGAGATCTTACCATATAGCTGAGGAAGGAATGAAAGAAGTGATTTAATTGCAAGAGTTCATAATCGAATCCTCCATGGTGCTGTTAGCTTTATTTTTTCTTTGTCATGCTGCCATTTCCTACCCACAATTTTCTCTTCTCCCCGGCCCCAACAAATGATTTTCATATCCCCAAAAAAGATCTTGCCATTCTTTTTCTAGACACTCATTACACTTTATTCCCAAGCAGCTTCTTCTTGACATAAAATTCAGAAGGAATTAACTCTGTTTCTCACTATTGTACAGAAGCCTCCAGCAGCCAGTAAAGTATCAAGTGGCATGGGAAGATTTCCACAGAAGTACGAAAATTAGTCTGATGCTCAAAACACATTTCGCTTCAAAGATGCTGAGGACTTCTCTACACTTGAGATGCTCTGCAGGACCCTTTTATGCAGAAGTGACAGAAGCCAGCAATAGCATTGCTTACTTAACTTTAGTTAATAATATTTAACTGAAATGTATTGCACAGCTCAAGATAATGTTTTTGTACTAATAGAGAACTCTCAACTGGTTTGTAAGTTCTCCCATATTCTTGTGGCATACAAGAATACTGTTTGTCATACGGTTACAGAGTCGGGTGTAGAAAACAGTCTTGTTACTTGGTCACAAAGACATGCTGTTTAAGCCCCTTTTCTGAAGTTATTCAAAGGAATTTCCTTTTAATCTCATGGAGTAGGGACCACAACACAAATTTAGGTTAATTAATGTTTGTTATTGAAATTATTAAAATGAAATTGTTAATGAACCAAAGTCATCCTCTCTATACAAAAATACAATTTCCTTTATTTGCTCTGCCTTGCACAGAATTATTAGTTTATGAAACTGCCCAGAAGGCAGCTGGCCCTCCTGGACAACCTGGCCTGCAGAACAAACCCTTCAGTAGAGAGGGGGGAGTAGAAAAAAGTTTTAAAACATGAAAAGAGAGCTGTTGACATCTCAGTGTTCTTCTCTTGGTACACTCTTTTATTAAGAAATATAAACTTGCTTATGAGTATCATTCAGGAACCGAGATTAAACAAAGAGATGAAAGAGCACGAAGCTACAGCAGTCACTGCAAACGGATCCCTCTAACCATCTCTGCCTCAAACTCCAGAGCAAAGCAAAACACTAAACACAGACTGAGATACTGCTATCATAGCTGGGGCAATATGGAGCAGGGCACAGGGCACTTATAAAGAACACTAGTCCAATTAGGGAAGTTTGAGTGTCAGGCTGTTGAATTCCCTATCATTTCCTGGCACCACTGCCTTTAATTAGGCCTTGGATTGATTACTGCCTTTGTTCTCCACTGACCCACCAGTGACTCTGACAGGGGTTGTATTTTCCCCTGCTACAATTAGAAGGCAAAGTTCTGAGTGTCAGCAAGCATTACACAGGCAAGCAGCCGGCCTAAAACTATTGAGCCTTGAGAGACAAGATGTGTGTGTGACATTAACATACACGCTCCCTCCTTTAAAAAATATACTAGGCTAGAGTCAGTCCTGGTCCAACAGAAAGTTAGATTTGAGGTTCATTTAAGCTTGCCATCGTGTTGGTGGGCAGTATATGCGAAGAAAAACACAGAGCAGGACCAGCACAACAGTCAATATAGAGTTTACCTGGTCCTTCTGTAATGCAACAGCATGGGGAAGGTAAGAGACAGAAAAGAGCACTGTCAGACTGCTGTCTGAGCATTTGATCTGTAAATAGCAGGAACTAGATTGGAGAAAGTCATTGTGTATGCAGGTATGTAGAATATAGAGCTTCGTGGTAGTCTAGAGCTCTATGGACATCCACAGAGCTAAAAAAGAAGAAATGCAAGAATAGATTAAAGAAATTACGGTTTGAAAGAGTGTAACACATGGTAAATCCATTTCCACATTTATTGTTTATGCTTCATATTTTGGTAGTACTTAAGAGGCAACAACTAAAAATTTTTTAATTTAACAAAAAAAGAAAAAACATGCCATGTCCTGTATGAAGGCAGAAAGCTTTTTCCCAAATGAGAATGTACAGTCTTTGTAGGGAAGGAAAGTAACCAGGGTAAAGAAACAAAGCTAAAAACAAGTAGGTAGCACAGTTAGTCCAAGGCCATATGGTTTGCTTGTGCTACTGCAAGAAAGAATTTCGACTTCCATATATTCGGTTAGCAACCATTCACTATGTCACATTGCTTCTCGTCATAAAAGGTCCTGGGAATCAAACTATCAGGATTCTTGTGACTGTGAAAAGTCCTTTCACTCCTCCATACCTTTGATCTCTAGTCGTATATTTATTTCAGCCTTTCATCTGCCCTGAAGATAATTCATTGATACTTGTGAATTGTTTAAATGGATTTCCAAAACAGTTCTAGTAATAAATACAGCAGTTCTAAGTCCAGATACAAAAAATTGTTAATGCATTTGACTAATTAAACTGTGAACATGAGAAAGTTCCTAGTAAGTATGACTTCATTGGTACAAGTATACACCTCAGAGAACATCGAACTGATGGCAGTGAAAAAAGTTTGTGTTTTTTTGTTTGCTGGTTGGCTTTTAAACACTTCCCGCTCCCTATGCCTTTCTTCTGCTCATCACTTATGCTTTGCAATCTCCCACAGTACAGCACAGCAGCCACCTATGCAACCAGAAGAGCATCAGTCATTTCTGCCAGCAAACCTAGGTCACCAGCCTCCAGAGGATTCGACCAGGTACAGAACTGGCATATAGCACCTATGCTCCTCTGCCACATCACTACTGTATCACTGCGGGCACACGCACCTCCTCTCAGCAGGGGAAAGCCATCGTCAAGGCTCATTTCTACCTTGCCAAGCCATAGTTAACATTTTAGCCCAGGACGGTTGCAATTCAGTGAGCTTGCAAAGTTTTCTGGGTGACACAAGAGACAGAGCAACGTTTGCTCATAGGATTCCCTGAACTTGTTGAATTACCTCTGCAGGTAGAAGCAGCCCTAAATTTTTTTTTATTAAACCCTAAAGTACAAACAGTAGTCACAGCCAGGGACTTGTAATTAGTTCTCTTTTCCACCACCAGAGACTAGTGAAAAGAAAATAAACAACAGCACAAGCCACAGAAAGACAGAAATGCTGCTTCTCTTCCTATCTACCCCCTGCATCAGTAAATGCTATGAACTTCTGTAGAGAAATCTTGGCCTACAGAAACACCCTGGTTTGTGGCTACTGGGGAGCTATAATAAAACTGACTTTTCCAGCACAGTAAAGTGCCCAGGATATAATTTTGAGAAGTGCAGTGGTATCCCACAGTAAACTCAACCCAAGGAGAAAGTGGTATTAGCAGGATGTTTTACTTTGTGGCTAATAAATTGTTTTTTTCAGTAACTCCTCCATAATTAAGTTGCAGATGAGTTAAATCTCATTCTGGTTTAAGAAGAATCCTCATCTTTCACAAGACAGGTCCATCCATATTTTGAACATACATTGATGCTTCACTGATTCTCTCCAATTAATCTGGAACTTGCAGATCTGCTGAACACCACAGACCTTTCTGTGACTGCAGATTAATATCTGACACTGAATATTGTATTATAATTGCAAGAACACAGTCAAGTATGAATTCACTTTGTTGCAATGCAGATGCAGTGTTTGATCCATCAAGTGGATATTCCTCTTTGCTCACAGGCACAGCAAAGGGGGAGTGAAGGAGAATACTGAATGTATAAGGCACTTGTCTTATAGGAGCTTAGCAGCTCACTGCCTGTGGTGACCAGCAGTACAGAATCAAGAAGAACCCCATGCACTTGGCGTCACAGTCCCTTACGAAGGCAGAGAACGCTGCAGCAGACTTTTGTCACTCAGTAAAAGCAGCTCAGAGTGGAAGGTCTCCATGTTGTACAGCTGCAGAAACAACAGCTGGTGCAGTACAGGTTTTAAGGAGACAACAGGACAGCCCGGCACAAACATCTCAGTATCAGCAGGGTTAAATCACATCTTTTCATAGTCTACATAGGGGGGAACATAGATGTGTAAGATGCATTTGTTTTTTCAAGCAGTTTTCCCCTTCTTATAAGTCTTCTTCGATTAGATGATATTTAATCCGCTATTTGTCACTGCAAGTCGTCACTCATGGCCACACATAGGTAGAATGAAATACTATATTTAGATTTAGTACTATCAATATAATACTTGCCTGTCTTCTTGCATTGCCGTACTACATTCACAGGCTTTCACAACAGCTCTAAGAGTAGACATTCTGTTAATCGGATTGGCATCTCTGTCCATTTTTCTATCACCTACCAAAAAATGTGGAAAATGCTGACAGAAGTGTAAATAACTAAGACTGTGGTATTTGAAATGTACTCATAATTAGAGGGGGAAAAATAAAGCAGACATTTTTGATGCAGTCAAACTGCTGGGAAAAATTCCTTTGCCTGTAGCTATGTGTTGTCATAGTGTTTACAAATATTCTGATGTCAGATGAGCAGTGCATGTCTTAATCACTCAGCCGGGTGTAGATATTTGGCTATAGGAAATGCAATTACCTCCAGACTGAAAGAGAACAGAAGGTGAGACAAGGTCAAATTTACTGAGTAACGCTGCATGCATTGATCCCCTTTTTGCTAGTACCAGGGACCTGGGGGTGGCAGAGGGGTCGCAGGGTTAGCTCCCTAAGCAGCTCACCACAAGGTCAGACAGGTAAGTGCTGGTAGAAATGTGCGCTTGGGTGGACAGGCCTGCAGAAGCACAGCAACAGGGGCCCAGAGAGGTTGCATGATCTCTAACCTTGGAGATGCTCATAATTTGACTGCACCAGCACCCCAAGCAAGCTGATCTAACACCAAAGCCCACCCTGCTTTGAAGAAGTGGCTAGACTAGGTATCTTCCAGGGGCCCCTTCCAACCACAATGTTCTGCCACCACTGCTGGCAGCGCTTCAGCCCAGAGGAGCTGCCCTGGTGCACGACACCTTTCCCACTCCACAAAACTGGTTCAGGGAGTTCGGCTGGAATTTCCCCTGTGCTGACGTTCGGTAAAAGAATTATTAAAAAGGGCAATAAAGGTACAAAAACAAGCTGCAGCTCTGCCAGCACCGTGTTTGTAGGCAGACCTACTTTTCTCTCATGCAGCCAATTCAGGAGGCTGCTGTTAGCTCAATAAAGGTTTAATTGGGCCATGTAACCCAATTCAGATGGTTTGTTTGCATTGTCACCTAGCCTTTGCAGTTTACTACAAAAGTGTTTTTTTCAGAGTTGCCTTGTAAAGAATTCACAGCAAGAGATTTTGGAATATTATAACCAACCTCAAAATTGAGGAGATCCTCCATAATAATTTGCTTTGCATGCTAAGCAATACTTATTCTTCATTTCGGTCTTGAAGTCCAATGCATTGTTTTACCAGCTCCTGTAGGCCCTGGCTGCCAGGCAACACAGCAAGCTGTTTTCTTGAGGTTAGAGTTAATTGCTATAATCACAGAGCCAGCGGCAATCCTATCCAGGTGAGCCATTAGTTAGGGGAAATAAAATTACCAAAAGCAAGAGCAGAAGATGGAATAGAGAGGTTAAAACAGCATAAATGTTTTTTGTTTTAAAGTATAGGGGTATATGGAGGTGTTTTGTGGTAACAGGAAGGGAAACAGCAGCATGTAAAGAAAGCACAGGGCTGTAGCCAATTAGCAGCTCCATGTTTTGGGTGATAAACAAGCCTCAGACTGCCTGACAGGATCCTTCAACACGCAATGAAGGAGGGAAGCACAAACTCCATTACTGCTTCACCCAACACCAGAACACCAACAAATACATTTTGCCTTTATACACCCTACAATTTTACTGCGTCACTACAGTTTCCAGAATTAAAAACTAAAATTGAGTCTGGTGTGGCATGTAGAGTTTACAATTAACACAACGATTTCTCAATTAATGGTATGTGTACTGCAATATGTTGCCAGTGGATTTTCTACCTTAATTCCCATGCTGGTCTCCAGCTCACTCACAGCACGCTGCTGGAAGCCTGACACAAAAACAGTATTATAACAGAGCACACAGGTTATCACAGATGGTTCAGATTAAAGGTGGCATAATAAGCCATTCCACAGACAAAGAGGCAGCACATCCAGTGCTGCTCGTGGTGGGAAGCGTCTCCAAACATGCCTGCCTCGAGACACATTGCAGAGCATGCTGCATAGCTGATGCCCAGTCTCAGGACTCACTTTCCTTCTCCTGGCTTACATCCAGGAACAAGAGCTGCAAGACTGAATTCTCAAGGCATCAGCCAAGCAAAACAAGCGCACGTACCTGCGAGCCGGCCGCCCAGCAACAGTGGGGTCAGCTTCATAGAAGTTACTCCTCTGCTTTAGGTCTGCTTCCTAACAGACTGGTAACAAGGCAATGCTGGGGCGGGTACACAAATGTGAGGCAGCAGCTCCGACTTCCACTCTGGGCAAAGGCAGCTGCAAGCCCCCCTTCCCTCATCCCTTGCACTTACAGGAACAAGATGCTGTTCTGTGACATCTTGCTTTCAGCAGAGACTATGACCCTGCTAAGTGCTGATCTCAGCTGGAGCCACTGACTTGCATGGCACCATGCTCCAAGTCCCTGTGAGACAGCAGCTGGAGCACTCCTCTTAGAAGGAAAGTTGCCAGTGAGATCTGACAAAGGAGGGGTATGGGTTAATGCCTCCTTCTCCTGAATGAGTCCTGCAAATCCTGTTTGCAACAGCTACTCCTCCCCAGCCATTTGTTTTGGGTTAGACACTCATTCTGCAAGGGAACCATTGCTGTAAGAATTACTGCAAGGCTGAGGTGAAGTACAGAAACCTAGTTACTCACTCAGATCTGGCAGGAATTAGACACTGCATGTGCACTCACCAACAGAAGACCCTCTGCTGACTGCAGGGCTATGCAAGTTTTATGAGGTCTAGTGGTGTGCAGTGGACTCTGGTAGGCACCAGAAGAAACAAGAAAATAAACAGTACTTGAGACACTTTGTAGATTTTGTTAGAGTTGCTCAAAAAATAGAGGCTGTTACAGCAGCAACATGCACTCAAAATTAGAGAATTGTGGATGATGAAAAACACTGATGTTATATTTAAGAAGTTACTATTAATATAACAGCCAGCAGGAAAGCAGGACATTAAGTGATTTACCCACAATGACAAATATTTTTTGCTCATAGCATGACGCATCTGAAGAATGATACTTTCTCAGAAGGAATCATCCCCAAGATCACACACACTATAGAAATGCAGTAAAGCATTAGCCTGGTTTCTCATTCACCTGGTAAAACTGTGGAGTAGCTTTGGGTGTGCTTTCTGCTTACTCTTCTCAGGATCTCAGCCTAAGGCTCACAAAGATTACAGACAGGACCTAAACAAATGTTTGGAATACCAGTAGTGATGCTTGTGTTTGGATCAGAAAAAGTTGAGATGTTTTTCTTGGCTTACCCAGACTCAGGACAAAAGGTGTTAAAACAATACAATCCTCAGTCAGAAGAAATGGAAAATTTGTATTTCTGCAATTTAAACCCTATAAATAACACTAACAAAGAATGGCTAGGGACAGGTAACAGAGGAGGAGTCCTCTGAGATATAAGGCAGTACAAGTTACATATGAATTCTATGCATTCAAGACAAACTTTCCAAAAAGTAGGGAAATGCATTCATAAACATTTACTTCTCCACTAGAGGAAAACACTGAACAATCTGTTCCAATTAACGGCCTAGCTAATGAAATGACAAAGGCCCCCATTCTGTTCTTTCAGATAGAGTTTAATAGCATTTATATGTTGTCAAGCCTTGCATCATCCATTTGATCTCTGAAAAGGCAGAGAGGCAGACAGAATACAAAATAAACATTAACAAATACCACATGAATACAGAATACTTAACAGCATGCCATTCACAACAGCAGACAGCCAAGGACAATTAAATTATTCATAGATATGAACTGTCCAAGGTAGGAGGAGAAAGGAAGAAAATTAAATAAACACTGTCCCAAAAAAAAAGAAACCATACCACAAGAGAACATACAACACCATTAGCAGCATTCTTCCTTTTTTGTTGTGCTAACAGCTAGCTTCTGGTACCAATCACAGAATCAGAAGTCAAGGTCTTTTTAAAGACTTTGTCATAACTGGGTAATTAGTTGCCATATATTCAACTGCCATATTCCACCCCCCTTAAGGCTGACAGCTTTGAAATGCAAACCACAACTCCTCTCTGTACAGAGTCAAAAGAATCAATGCTGAGCCAGTACACAAGAGCTGCTGCAGAATGAGGTGGCAGTATTAGCAAGAGAGGAAAGCCCATTCATCAAGAGCACATGCATGTAGGAAACCTGGCCTCAGTTTTATACAATCAGTTCATCAGGACTAGGAGAAGATGCTTCTGTGTCTCCTCAGCTGTAAAAATGGAAGGAGCAGCCCCGCCCTACACTTTAAGGAGATGAGATCTACACAAGTACAACAGTAATAGGTATGTCAACTTGAGTATTTGCAACTGTGTGAAGTCCTGCAACTTTCACAAGCATGAGTGTTACAAACCACTTGAGTCTACCCCTAGCAGCATGTCATCTTCTGCTGAGCCATGGAAAAGGTCTTTTTGCTATGGAAGCTTCTGAAGAGAAACTCCCATTCCACATCATAAACAAGCAGCTATTAAAGCTTTTTACACACAAAAAAAAAAAAACAGCAAGGCAGACAAGAGGAGCCTAAGGGCAAAGGCTAAGATAGCAAGAAGCTGAGGGCTGTAATAGCCAAGCACCAGTTTAAGACAGCTGCAGCAGCAGGGTGGAGCAGACAGCTGTGGGCAGCCACCAACACCACAACAGGGCAAGACAAGCACCCTCACCCCAGCTGCACCCAGGCTTCCTGCTGAATTTATTTATTTCTCCAGTGAAGGCAAACTTCAGCTGAGGTGCCTGTTAGTGAAATCTGGTAGCTAAGGTACGTGTGCAGGATGTTCTCTTCTGTCCTGACAGTGTTACCTTTCTGCTGCTCTGTCAGAGGGTTCCCATATTACATCCTTGCAGCTAAGTCCACAGAGTTTTGTTTTTCAGAGCCCTGAGGTTTGATGTATCAGCTGGAATTAAGAGGAGCAGGGAATCTATCTTTATGTACTGACACCTTTGTGTTAACGGCACGTTTATGCTAACTTCCAAATCTTAGATAGTCTCAGCTTGTTTTCAAAGTGTGTCAGAAATCTTACCCCGATCCCAGGAAGCCTTTCCAAAGCTTAAATTAACTGAGTTTCAGTTTCAATGACAAGTTATTCTAGAAAAATCACCAAGGCTTCAAGTCCAAAAGAATATTTATTGAAGAAAAGCCAAGAGCAAGTCCAATCCTTTTCATGCATCAGCGATGTCCAGTGGTAGCACAGGAGAAGCTTTACTTCAGTGCAAAAAAAAAAGATTTGCAGACTGTCTCACTGCCCTTTGAAGAGAATAATCATGATTCCTCAAAAAAAAGAATCCAAGAGCTTTAACCTCTTTTTTCCCAGTCACCACAACCAGAATGACCACCACAAAATAAAACAATACCAAACCATACTTATTACTTGCCTCAGTTATAAGTGTCTGGCCAAAGAATACATACAACACTTCATTTAAGGCTTCCAGAAACCAAAGACCTGTACGTTATGCTGAAAGTAGCTTTGCCCCATTTCAAAGAACTGTATGGCTAGTCAGTGAGAGGACACTACGAGTTCTGCAGCCATCACTGCCAAAATGGTGCAGAAAGAATATATACACACACGAGGAGAGCAGAATCGTATAAAAGCTACACTGAAGTAATGAATCCTATCCTGTCATTTCATGTGGAGGTGGGTAAATAACGGCACAACAGAGATTTCATTCATACAGAGGTTTGGGGTATGCTGGGAAGTCTCAGTCTGACAATTTGCTGCAGATGCTTGCTTAGAGGAGCCATTTATCAGTGTCACCCATGCGCATTACTACACACTGCTTCCTCGGCAGCGTGATTCCACACAAGCTTCCCACATAGCACACTCTGGGCCCTGATATTTCAGGCACAGAAATAACCCTTATCTGGGCATTACCAGTGTGTACTTATTGAAATGATTCCTATTAACCAGAGTGCGTGCATTTGGAGTGGGAAAGGGAAAGAATTTATTTCCTTTGCTGATAAAAGGAATAGCAAATTAAGAGAAGTCACAACAATTTTCCTTTTCCTTCTCCCCCTCCTCTTTATACCCATGTTTAGTTCATTGTTAGTTCATTGCCTATAAACAGCTAACACAAGTATTCACGTCAGTAGAGCTGACTCCTGGAGGACACCGGCATCCTGCATGTCTCATCTCTCATTATACTTAAGTGGAATATTAAACAGGCAAGACAGAGGCAGACCAAGCTAGAAAGAACTAAGTAACTAGGAGTGACACAGAAGGTTGGCAATTTAAAGCACTCCAATCCATAAAGTGCTGCATTTAGAAGCCATCAGTGCCAGTGCACTCAGCCCTCCCTTCCTGAATAACCCCCTCCCTTTCCTGAGCTTTCCTTTCACACCTTGTGTCTTTTCTATATTGCTTGTGAAGTATTTGGAACAGCTACTGCTTAATAGCATGACCTTAGAGTGTCCAATACAATAATACTACAAAATTAGTAAGTTCAATACCATAAGGATTTAAATTAATCTGGAAGTCACGCCTTCTTGCCTTCAGAGACTGGCGTATGGAAAGTGAAAAACAGGTTGAATTCATAACTACACTCCAGAATGTCAGCTCCTACCCTACTACCGATACAGTGAAATATATGCCATTTAATTGCTATGTTGGGCAAAGCTGTTAATGCAATGGGTTGAGTCCCTGTTTTATAGCAAGCCTCAAATCAACGGTATGGAATGTATAGGTCTTTCTGACTGGAAAACAGAGAAACAAATGAATTAGATTTAAGAAAGAAAACCCAGTTATTCCAGTTATAACTTTAGATCACAGGATGCACTAGTGCCTCAGCCTTTGGAAGACCTAACTCAGAATTAAAATAATAAAGTGCATTAAACCAAAGGCAGCTCCCCCAAACTGCCTTCTGCTCTTCTGGCTGCTTGCTGGTTTCTGAACTATAGACTAGAGCTCAGAAAATGAGAAGAAGAGTAATAAGGAAAAAAATACACACAATCCTCATATGAATTCTTTCCGTAAAGCTTTCAGGACACCAGCAGAGCACCCCAGCAGAAAGCTCTCCTTCTTACAGGACTTGTGTTTACCAGCCGTTTCTCCCCACTTCCCCAGCATGGAGCTTTCCCGCAGAAGCTCTGTTCAAGCCCCGTTCCGTTGCTGCCTGGCCCATCCAAGGCACACTCTGTTTCCCACTTCATTTCTGTCTCCACAGCCTGCCTTCTTCCTCTCCAAGTCTGGCACCTCTCCTCTCCGTGTGCCTTTCCTGCTCTCGCATCTCACACCCCTCACCAGAGGAGCTGACTGCAGGCTTGAAGGGATAGGCCATGGCTCAGCTGAGCACAGCTGCGGGGTTTGCTCATGCCCACCACAACCAATGCACATGCTGTTCTGTTAATCTGCTTTGGTTTTGTGGATGCCTCTTCCTCTCTGCTTCTCCTGTTGGGTAACTGGCTGTTTCAGGCCTTAAAGCATCCAGAATAACCACGTGAGGCAGTTTCCTTAACTATATAAGCCACTGCCTGCTATTTCTGTCCTGGGATACATGTACATGCTATGCATCTTCATCATCAAAAGGAAGAAGAGTTACAAGCTTCCATTCTGCAGCTACCACGCCTTAAATAGAAATCATATAAAACACCCAGAAGAGCAAGACATCAGAATTCCCTGAAGGCACCAAGATGTTTGGTCAATTTGCTCTAAGTGCCTACCCTTACCCCTTGGAATTTTAAAAAAGCATTGACATTGAAACCAAACACCCAACCATTCTCCAGCCAAGAAGAGCACAGGAGAGATGTGACCAGATCCCTCTGACAACTGAGAGTGACTGAAGAGGGGAAAGCAATTCCAAAAATACTTTTCTTAACACAAACATAAATATCAGAATTTTTATCAAGAATTTATAGGAATCAGGTCTCAACTGTTCATTTAAAATGAGCAGGCATTTTAATGAGCTGCCTGTCCAATCACTTATATTCTACATCAGCCAGCCTCTTTGGATCAATGACTTCACAAAAAAAAAAAAAAATCAGCTCTGCAAAATCCAGAGGCTTGTCTTCATGGTGGTCGGAGAATGCACCCAAAACCTCCCTTATGCCAGCTTCCCCTCTTTTTTTTCCGCCCGCTTGCAACTTTTCTCCCACCTGAAAATCTAACCCAAGAAAATCCACAGAATTTGTCAAATCCATTATTCAGAAGTGTATTTGACACATGGGAGAAAACAGAGGTCTGATTAGGCATGCTAAAAGAGCAGCTCTGGATTTAGGTTTACCACCCATGCTGCAAAACTGCTTACAAAGCCATCGCTAATGGCCTTCCAACTACCCATCATTTCCCCAGGTTCAGCCTGCCCAGACAGCTAGCTATTCCTTTCCAAGGAATACCATTTTAATTGCATCTCCCACTTTGTTAGCCTCCTCGACCTCCGGTAAAAGCCATCTACGGTCTAACAATCTCTTAAATCTGACACTCGCACTGACTAGCACACCAGCACACTTGTGTGCCTTCCTGCTAGGTTCACAAGCAGGCAGGCTTATTGTCAAGAATTTCCATTAGAAATCTAATGTGTATGAAGTGAAATGACAGCTTTAGGACTGCTGGGGAGAGAAGGGGGGGGAAGGGAGTGAAAAGGGAGAGGTGAAAAGGAAAGAATATGTATGTGTATTGCAAATGCCCCTTGTCACCAAAGACTTCATTGTGCCTTCCCAGCGCCAGGGCTCCTCCAGTCTCCACACCTCCCTCCCAGCAACAAATGCCAGCCACCAGCCTCAGCAACTGTTAACTCTTCCTGCGGGAATGCTGCCAGCAATTTCAGCGATATTAACCCTGGGAATACTAACATGATTTAGATGACTTGTTAAATTTTAATGATACCCATTAGAAAAGAGGAAAACACACGAGTCACAACTCCCAATTCGGTGCATTTGGCTGCTGAATAGGATATTAATGTTTTTCTTTGCCCAGCACTATTAAATGAGCAGTGAAACTAATAGAGAAATGAAGAGTAATGACTTCTCTTCTTGCTGTTCAGTGCCTGCTTAAAGCCCTGACAGCCTTATTGCCCACCAGGCTTTCTGCTGGAGTCCATCAGGTGGATGGAGTCAGTGGGTAATTCTTCCACCATTTGGCACTTGGCAGGTCAGAGGTTCATTTAGCTATGAGGCACAGAAAAATAAAACCGTCCAATTGAAATAATAGCATACAATAACTCAAGCTACCAGCTAGAAGGCGAAATCCCATACTCCAAGTAGGTCCAGCGTAACCAAGCCCAGCTTTGGTAGGGCAGGATTTTGCCCAAGTGACTCTTACAGGAGCCAGGGCAGAAACACGCAGAGGCCAAGTTCTGCCCCACTTTTAGCAAAAGTCTGCAGAACAACCATCCTCTTCAGCACTGCAGGAACCTCCGTCACATCTTGCAGTAGACCTGCGGTGATCAAAGGAACAAGCAATTCCCAAGAGAACCACACAGGGCCCCACAGAAATTGAGGGGCTGTATTCCTGAACCCTCATTTATCTTCAGTTAATTATGAGGGTGGGAGAAGAAGAGGGAATGAACACATAACTTTGGGAAAATTAATTGCACTGTTGAGGTAGGTCTGCTCAGACAGCTCCAAACAAAGTTGAACACCCTGAAACCACTGAATTTTCACTTTTCCTTCAAAAAAAGTAACCCACACACTTACTGTGACAGCTGTCAAAGCCCCCTTTCATTTGGTTTTCCCCAAAACATTCATGTGAGTAGAATTTTGTTCTCGTGCAAGCCCATGAAATAGAGAATTCTCTGTGAATACCCAAGTGCAAATAAATGATCGTGTCAAAATATTTATGATTTCAGGGACATAGCAAGATATAAACTAAGAGTAGAAGTTTGCTCTTAGTAGATCACAGAATATCTGCAGGTTGAAACATTTGTAAAAAAAAATAAAGCAATTTCCACTTGAAGTTCACTTGGAAACCAAATGCTTGAACAGATCCTATTCCTGATTTGAGATTTTCCTACAGACACTGGACCTGGATGGATGCTTCACATCTGTCATGCAGAGTTGGAGACAGACATCATATCTCCTGCATATGCAATTCCTCTGACACATCACCACCCATTTAACTTGTTTCCCATAGCCAAACTCATATTGGCTTAGTGGGTTTCGTTTTATTAGAATAAAATAATTAAGAAAGCTTTTGATGCTTTTTCTGAATCACCAAATTCATCGAATAAGATCATTCACCACCTACTAACAGAACACACACTGTTGGGTCTTTAAGTAAATTTCTCCAACCTGTTGCGCAAAGTGAGCAGACTCAGCCCTGCTATGTTAGAGGAAGGTACTACAAGTTTAAATATGCAATACAAAAATCTCCTACCAACACAGGCTTTACTTATTAGAATCCAAAGGTATCCAGTTCCTTCAGAGGAGAGGGTTTTCCTCTGTTTTTGTCATGACTTGTAAGCCAAGACCAATTTAAGGCCCTTTTAGCTCCCTCGGGTCTCTCAAACAGAACTTCCTTAGCATTTATTTTTTTCCCTTGTACAAAGAGTACTACTGACTACTGTTTCAGGGGAATGCTGAGAAGAGGAAACAGCCTGAAGGGTTCTCAGATTGAAGTTTTCTTCTTCCCTCCCAGAAAACTTACAATATTTTATAATAAGAAATGCAAGATCAACCACAGACTAGGTTTTAATAGTACAGATTGAACAGAATAGAAGGTCTTAGCGATGACTAAACAAACAGTTGAACATGAAAATAAAATTTAAGAACCATACCAATGCTAAAATGGTAAGGAGCTTTTAACATCCTTACTGCACAGCAAAACCAATAAATTTAATTCTGACACCATGAAAGCAAATCCAAGGTGCAATCAAACACCATTTTTTTAAAAAATGATTATGTTATCTAGGTAATCTCTTATTTTCCTTTTAATTTCTCTTTTGTAAGTAACTAAAAATACTCCCTGTATTCTGTACTGGTTACAACTGAGGTTATGGTTGGATGCATTGTGCAGCTCTCATCACTACCCTTCTCAGAGATCATGGCCTCCTCACATCTGCTGTAATAAAAGCACATCTAGTCACTCCCTGACCTTTCAATCAAAAGGATCTGAGTTTAGAAAGCAGCACTACTGAAAGTGTTTGAACTATCTATCATTTTGATAAGAACTAAGGCAGGGAGCAACCACCATGTATTCACAGAGGAGACCGGCAGGGATGCTAACTTATGACCTTCATATGGAAAAGAGAAAGAACAGACAGTTTAGGAACCTCGGAAGGGTCCAGGATCTCTTAGACCTGCTCAGCCTGAGCAGGGCATCTGACTGCTGCTGTAAATGCATGCAAGTATTTCCTGATCAAGGCATGCAGTAGGTAGAGCTGTGGCCTAAATGTAACCCTGCTGATTTTGGTGAAGTCACAATCCAGCCACGATTCCATACCAGTCAACAGAATGACACAGTTCAGATGTGGACCATCACTTCCCTCTTCTCCTTCCCACTTCTCTGCTCTTATTGTATGTAATCAGGCATAACTCATTAAGAAAGTAAGAGTTTTCAATATTCAACACTTCTTGCAGGATCTTCCAAAAGTCTTCCACCCCAAGCTCATCAGAACAGTCCAGTCAACATTACACTGCCTATCTTGTGAGGGTCCATGCTTTTGCTTGGAGAAACCTCAAGAATGCTTTGAGGGCATTTTTAAGCTATACTTCAAAGTTATATTAGGCTAAAAAGGTGAAGGGGAGGAAATAAGCATAAGCAAATACATATGAATGTTACCTTACTGGTACAATTGTAGTGTCTTATATCTGATTATGCGTTTCAAGTTTTGAAACAAGATCTAAACAGTTCCTGGCAGTCTCGTTATTAGTCACTTTTTGTAATTCCTGGTTTGATGTAGGAAGGTTGAACAGCAGGCAACTGAAAATAAAACTGGGCACCATGATTCACTGAGGATTTGAGTCCTATAAACCTACGAATAAGGATGTAGCCATGGTATGATCCCCTTAAACTTAACCTTGCTCCAAAAAGCACCCCCTTGTCAAAAAACTGCTCAGTGAAACACTGCCATTTCTTTCAAACCTGCAAGATAAAGCTTCCAAATAAAAGCAGCATTTCAGTGTGACTACAGAAGGCAGTTTGCAGTTATTACCCCGCCACTGCTTTCCAGAAGAGCTTAATTAGTACCTTAATTAATGATTGTTGCTTCAATCAGTGTCACAGTGCAACCAAAGTTTGGACCAGTAATAGGAAAGATTTTGAAAGACACTTCTAGAAGTTCTCACTCTTGGGATACCATTTGGTTCACCAGGTGGTCGTTACATACTGAAGCTTGCTTAATTCGAAGTAAACATGCAAGCTGCTTTCCTGCAGTCAGGGATAGCTCTTGAATTGCAGCTTCAGCAACAAGCAACATGGAGTGGGCATTATTCATCCAATACCGGGGGAAAACAACAAGGCCAAGTGCCGGGTCCTGCATCTGGGGCGTAACAACCCCAAGCAGAGCTACAGGCTGGGAGATGAGTGGCTGGAAAGCTGCCTGGCAGAGAAGGACCTGGGAGTATTGGTGGATAGTCGGCTGAATATGAGCCATTAGTGTGCCCAGGTGGCCAAGAAGGCCAACAGCATCCTGGCCTGCATAAGAAGCAGTGTGGCCAGCAGGGCTAGGGAGGTGATTGTGCCCCTGTACTCGGCTCTGGTGAGGCCGCACCTTGAGTACTGTGTTCAGTTTTGGGCCCCTCGCTACAGGAAGGACATGGACGTGCTCGAGCGAGTCCAGAGAAGGGCGACCAAGCTGGTGAGGGGTCTGGAGAACAAGTCTTACGAGGAGCGGCTGAGGGAGCTGGGCTTGTTCAGCCTGGAGAAGAGGAGGCTCAGGGGCGACCTCATCGCTCTCTACAGTTACCTTAAAGGAGGCTGTAGCGAGGTGGGGGTTGGTCTGTTCTCGCACGTGCCTGGTGACAGGACGAGGGGGACTGGGCTGAAGTTGCACCAGGGGAGGTTTAGGTTGGATGTTAGGAAGAACTTCTTTACTGAAAGGGTTGTTAGGCATTGGAATGGGCTGCCCAGGGAGGTGGTTGAGTGACCATCCCTGGAGGTCTTTAAAAGACATTTAGATGTAGCCCTTAGTGATATGGTTTAGTGGAGGACTTGTTAGTGTTAGGGCAGAGGTTGGACTGGGTGATCTTGGAGGTCTCTTCCAACCTAGACGATTCTGTGAAAAGCCCACATGCTTGTATTCCTCACACTCTAACATACATGCCTCCGAAGCTACAGCACGACACTTCACTAAGATCTAAGCTAACATTTTAAGTTAGAACATCCACACCTTTGACATGCAGACCGCATGCCACAAAATGCTACAGTTCCTGCTACATCACTGCATAGATAACAGCAGTAAAGTTCACTGCAGTGGCATGCTGCAAGTTCCGTGCTTGGAAGCACCCCAATGATGTGACATCAAAAGGCTACACACCACTGATGTGGCAAAACTGCAAGCGTCTTTCAACCCTGCAGACACAGCGTTGCAGCTTTCTAATAACCTGCTGACACCAGCATGAGTCCCAGTACATGCCAATGGCTTGTACTGGTGACACACGACACTTTTCCTAATGCTCTCCAGGGAATTCAGAATAGACTACCTTTCCTCCTCCTCCCCTTCCAAAACTGTACACCAAAAATCCTGGGCTTACTATACAAGATTACTACCCACATCACAACTCATGTTTCCAGGCAGATAACAAAACAACCTGAAAATACAAGATGATTTTAGAAATCATTCTAGAGTTCTTGGCAGGTATAAAGCACCTTGAAGAACCTGTCTTTATAATAGCCTGGCACCAAAAGGCCAGCTACAGACTAGGTACTGTATTTCTGAATACAGTATTTTTAGATGCTCAGCCAAGTCTCTGTAGAAAGAGCAGTCTGACCAAAATTTTGCTCCTCCTTAGAGGTTTACCTCAGACAGAAATTTAAATATTTTTTTCCCCTCAACAACACAGCCTATGGTCTCCAGAAAGTATTTTCTGATAAGAAAAACGCCATAGTCTCAATTCACTAAACATAATCATAGGCCTGTTCCTAGTTTCCAGGGCACTCGGTAAGAATGACTCTTACAATCCCATGGAGAAAGCTGCAGAGCTAGCAGTTTTGACAGCCCCCAATATACAGTATCTTCACCTTTACCTCACAAGACATTTGCAAGCTTGAGAGAAATACCTACATCATTTCACACACTGACAATAAGACAGGTGACTTGCAGCTGCCTCTAGAAAAGGGTTGACATTCATTTGTCAGATGTAAAAGCATATCCTTTTGCCTCTAAGCAGCTGTAATTCTAGGGCAAACAAAGTCGCTTGCTGTTTCCCAACTTGCCAGGAAACATACAGTTGTAAAAAGATTCACAGATGAGTTATGCTAAATGTTTGGTATTGTAACCTGTGATGCAACACAAAAGAATGGTTGTTGTTGCCTAAACTTTAATAGAGTTAATCCTTCCAAATGCTGACAAATTACTGCCCCAGGCCATTTAAAATCACATTTCTAATGCAATAATCCTATCTGCATTACAATGAGTTAGGATGAAATGATTAGGTGCCTGAGATTTTTGCACAGTGAATTAAGTAACCATACAGACTGGCCGTGCTTGTTCACAAATTAAAGGTCCGGACGGAAATGAAATTCCATTATTCTGCCGCTCGCTAAGCTTTGAGGAAGGGTTCATTACTGTCCTGTCTACTGGGAGTGTTTCTAGAGCAGCTCCAAGCTAACGGGAACCTATTTTTCATTAGACCAGCTTCAGGGCTTTCTTCATTATTAATAATTATTAGTCAAGTCTTAGACTACTTAACACCCCTTGAACAGAAAAGGCTAATTCAACAACACGCAAGCAAAAGAGTTCCAGTAAATTTGCCAGGGAAAAACAGAACTACCCTGAATGCAACTTCTGCTCCATTCACAGCCACACTGTGCTAAACCAGAATTTGTCCATCTCTTACACTTGCAAGCACAGACCTTTTAGCCAGGGGATGGTCCAGAATACGTCAGCATCCTTATTAATCACAGCACACCAAAGCAGATATTAGTGCCTGCACACCAGAATTACCTCTAGGTTTAAAGGCTGCATTCATTATTTTTTCCTCAACTCCATATTAACAAATTATAAGCACTGGCTTGGGACTACTCATTACTAGCATTCAACTGATTGTTTACACACTATATAATTTGATGTAAATAAATATAGCAACTCTTCAATTAAACCTACTGATCATTTCTTTGTTGGACACCCACAAGTTTAGTGTTCCAAAGCAGCCAGAGGCTATCACAGGTTTGAAGTGACGGCAAGCAGATCTCTCATGAATTCTGATAAGCATGGAGAGCGATGCCACAAGCTCCTATGCTAGAACTTTGAGGGATGCCTGTCTCAAAATACAGCCCAAGAACAAGCTTAAAGTTGTTAAAAAACAATATTAGTAATTTGAGACAGCTCTTATTACCATGCAAGTGTTTGATTCCAACAACAACAAAAAACAATGGCCACCAAATGCTCTACAATCCTCTCAGTTACAGACTACAACGTGCAACTATAACAGCCTCCTGTGCCAGTCACTTCCCATGGGCATGCTTCATACAGGAGTTACAATAAAATTTCATTCTCCTAACACAAAACCCCCCGTATGCAGATAATTGCTGTACAACATTTAGGCACATCCGTATCACAAGAAGGGGAAAAAAACAAATGTTAGCTTTTTTCTTTTTCTGTTTGTCAGGAAGCATGACATTTTAAGTAGTTAAAATAAAGGAGCAGCACAACTACAGTTGTATATTCATCATCCTCCGCCCCCCCCCAAAAAAAGAGTATTAAGTTTTCATCCTGTTGACATATTAGGAGAAAATGCTTCCATTAGGAATTGAAAGCTCTACACCTCAGCACTAACAACGAGCTAGTCAGCGCAGTTTGCGACAGGTTACGTGTTGTTTTTTCTGTATCAAAATGAGAAGCTTCAGTGCATAGCTGCATGCATAAAGCTTGGTCTGTTTATGCAGCAATTAAGTGTACTGTTACACTTTGCACATACAGACAAACCTTTACATGATTATACGCTGTGGAAAGCAAATGTATGTTCACATTCAGATAGGTTACTGCAAATTCTAATATCTGCTATAAGATACGTGTCAAAACACAGATACCCTCACATTCTGCTTGTTCTGCAATACACAGTACCCAGGGTTTTATGCATCCCTAACTACAACACAGATGTGAAACAGGTGCCACTGATTTATTATGCTAATGACATCTCTAGGCCATCTTCAACAGCACCAATAAGAGTGGTCAGGCAAGTAACCAAGACCTAGCTGACTGAAAGAAGGTTGACATTTTAAATGCTCCATTCTAATAAAGGTGGACACAACTAATTGGTAATACTACTGGACACCATAGTCTTGAGTTGTCAGATGCTTTGCAAGTTTGGAGGGAACACCCAGGCTCAAGAACGTGATCAGTTCCTTCTTCCACCCAACCCAACGGCTGGACCAGATCCACCCCAACACCTACTCCCACAGCAGCAATCAAAAGGGTACCTCACAGGACCCTGATAAATGCTAGCCACACTAGCACCGCACAGTAGGCTCCAGCCTCAATCCAAACAGAAGCAAGCTTTCCCCAGACACAGGGCCATTTGCACTGTTAAAAGCACCGTGTATCTCCCAGTACAGGGGTCCTGGTGCTTCACTGCACCAAGCAGGCCCTGGCTGAGCTGGCAGAGCCCACACCAACACCCTGCTGTCCCCCAGCCAGACACCGATAAGGCTGCCTAGTGGATGCCAGTAACAAGTTCGCATACCCAGTCCTAAGAAGTCATTGGCAGTAGTCGTGATACCTTTATTCTACACCACCTAGACCAAAGACTCACTGTGCTGGGCTGCCTCTGCAGGAAGCCCAAGAAGTTCCTAACAGTTGTAAAGATGGAAAGAATGAGAGAAATGGATGTTTCTGCAACAGCCACAGCCAGGTAACAACCATTTGCAAGAGAGCTGCATGGGAAAGGCTGGAGAACCTCAAGAGGCTTGAGCCTGCAAGTACTTTTAAGCACAGAGAATAGGGGAGAGGGTCACCACAGCCCTCAGAAACCACCTTACTCATGCTTCCTTCTTCCTCCCTAACTCCACACCTACACACTGAATAGAAAGTTTTGTAAGGGGCAGACCTACAGAACTGGAAGGCTTGGAAGAGAGGTGTTAGAAAAGAGCATAGGATAAGGTGGCGGAAAATGAAGTAGTAAGGATTAGTACTGATGTGAATAGAGACTGGCCTGGTCAACACCATCAGCTGAACTCTGAACAACAGAACAATTAACAACAGTAACAGGAGGGGAACATCTCTGGAAGGCTAGGACAGGCAACAGCTACCACTGTTATAACAAGAAAATCCTGCACACATCTTTACGTCACTGCAAAAGTGGTTTATTGCTAACACTTTGCAAGGGATACGAAGCCTTGCTGCTTATATTTTACCCCCATGGTCAATTTCAGTTGCTCCAATAGCTCCCATATCTGTATCCAGTTTCCCACGTAGTATACTCACTTCTGGAGAATTTGGTAAACACTGCCAAACCACACAGCCTCAAGTTTGTAAACATTTTGGTACAGAGTCCCTTCCATGGAACCAACCATTACCATCCATTTAGTGATATCAATTTTTATGGTTCTCCCTTTTTCCTTTTCATGAATTCAATTAAGCCAGCTCTTGAGACAAGGTAATGACCAGCCCTTTAGTCTTTTGTTCAAGACAGCACCAACTCCCTCTCAAACAGCACATAAATAAATAATGGGGCGTATAACAACAGTAATACTGAGGACCCTTTCTCAGCACTCGGCTGTTTTCCATGATACCTCTTTATCGCAACCACTAATGAAAACTCTTTGAAGTGGAAGAGTAAATATTACCATTTGATAGCACCTGAACCCAACAGGGCAAACAAAATTGCATTGTATTATGTTCTGGGAGCTGTAGACCCGTTCACAATACAACGCTCACAGGGTTGCTATGGAGGAGCCCAACGCTCACTGTTTTGGTAGCACGGGGTCAGCCAAGGGCTGGCTACTGGGGACTCTTCGAGGGCTGTTGGTCTTAATCTTTATACGTAAATCAAACAGGAAAAAAATGCAAAATAAAATTTAATCAGGAAATTCCAGAGTATGTCTGCCTCTGTTGGCAGTCTGGTCTCTCCAAAGACTTTCAGCTCCTACCCATGATCAATCAGCTCTTACAACCTGAGGATGGATTTCAGAAACGCTTCCATACTTTTTAGGCACTGGATTATTCAATCCAATGCTCTGGGTGCAGAAGCTTAGAGTATTTCTAGGTCTTCTTAAAAAGAAAAGAACGCCATCTACCATTTCTCTGTAGAGAACACCATCACCAAGTCGTCCTTACATTAACAACACCCTGGAAAGCTGGGTTCAGCGTCGTGGTCTGCCACAGCTTCCCTATTTGACCTTCGGGCTCATACAGCATGTCAATGCCTCATCCGAAGTACAGGAGGGTCTCTGCCGCACCTGGCCGTGCAGTCACCAGACCATACGCACCCTGCCACTAGGCTGGCTGCTAAGTGCTAGGCCGTTTTGTAAATCCTTAGGGATCAACGGCAGCAGGATGGGAAGGGTGCCACGGCTCCCGTGTGGCATCCCCACCCTTGCCCACCCCTCAGCGGGCACGAGAGCACCCACCTGGTAAACCACAGTGCAAAACCACCAGTGATGCAGGGGAAGGGGGCGGCAGGGGGCAATCTCAATGGGCTGCCACGCACCCCGGGGACGGGGCTGCCGTACCCCACGCGAACTGGGAGGAAGGGACGGGCAAGAGCAACGAGCCCGAGCAGCGGGCAGCCCGAGCACACCCCGCGAGCCTCACCTTGCTGCTGACGGGCCCGGGGATGAGGAGCTTGAGCGCCTGCCTCTTGAGCTCCGCCAGGCGGGCGTTGCAGTGCTCGCACCAGACGCCGCGGTCGGAGCCCGGCGAGGAGCCGCCGCCGCTGCCGGAGCCCGGCGAGCCGGTGCCGAAGCCCGGCGAGCCGCCCAGCGAGCCGGGGGAGCTGGTGCCGATGCCGGGCGAGGCGGGTCCCGGCGAGCCGCTGAAGGAGCCCGGCGACGAGGTGCCGGAGCCGGGGGACGGCGTGCCGGAGGAGCCCAGCGCCGAGCCGGCTCCCTCCGGGGCCGGGCGGCTGCCGGCCCGGGACTCCTCGTAAGCCCTCCGGTACCAGCTCTCGGGGGAGAAGGGGGCGCCGGGCTTGGTGGGCGAGCAGGGCTCGGTCACCTGCAGCGGAGAAGGAGCAGCGGGTCAGGCGGGGCCGGCAGCCCGCTCCCCCCCACGCCCCGAGCCGTGCCGGCCGGTCACGGCCCCAACTTACCCCGTATTTTCTGCTCCGCGCCGTGCCTGCGCCCCGCTCCTTGGTTCCAGCCACCGAGGTCATGGTGGCTCGGCAGCGCGCCGGGGCTGGGGGCTCCTAGCGGCCCCCCAGCCCGCATCCGAGGGCGCCCGCGGTCCCGGGGAAGCGCCTCCGCCGCTTCGGGATGGCTCAGCCCCGAAACGCCGTCAGTCCTCGGCGAGGGGCTCGGCAGCGGGGCTTTCCGCCGCCCGGTTCTTCCTCATCGCTCCCCCGGTGCCACGGCTCGGCTCGGCTCGGCTCCCCGCCGCAGTCGCAGCGCACCGAGGCGGCTGCGGAGCCTCCCGCCCCCGCTACGGCGGCAACTTGTTCCCCCCTCAGGTCCGTAGCCGAGTTGCGAGCAAATCCTCCAAAAAATACCGGGAGCCGGTCCCTGGGAGGAGCCGCCGCCTCCTCCTCCTGCCGTGCCCGCAGCCTCGCACGGGAAGGGGCCGGGGGCTCCGAGGCGCTGCCGGGGAGGGTCCCTGCGATTTTGCGGTGCGCCCTGATTGGCACCGGCGATTTTTTCCCCCTTTTTCTTGCGAAGGGCGGGCGGCGGTGGGGGGGACCTTGTTGCTTGCACCGCAGTTATTGGTTACTCGCTTCTGTTCGGGGCTTTCATGGACATGACTTCACAAGTGCTCCCAGTCCTCCCTAAATAACTGCGAAAGAAAAAGCGAGCTCTCCCCGCGACGGGCGCAGGCATCCCTTTGCCGTGCTGTAATTCTGCGTGTATTAATTTAACTCGCAGCCGAGGGCGTAATAAATTGATCTCTTAACAATAAAATTCTACAGGCTTGTTTCCCTGTTAATCTTTCCCTACGATTATGATTTCTGTTTGCAGGCTGTGGGTTATGTGCGTCTGGTTACATACAGCTCCCTTTTCACTTCGAGCCCTGCACACAGCACAATCGTTTGTGATAGATCTTCCTCCTCGCCGCAAGTTGGTGATTTTCTCAGAAACGGATGCCATAAAGAGCCGAATGCCAGACCCCCTGGTACCGCCAAAGCAGGGGGGATGCGATAGAGAGGGCAGAACGCGCGGGGGACCCGCACCCCCTTTGCAGCCTCCTATTGCTATCCCCTAGCAGTGCAGCCCCGCAGCACCCTCACGGCTGTGAGGGCCGTGGGGAGCCCCCAGCGGTGCCCCGGTCCCTCTCAGTGTCGTGCCGGCAGGAGAGGTGTGCGAGCTGCTCCGCTGTCACAACTTCGCTCAGCCGGCGGAGCGGCCATTCCTGCTAAGAAAGCTGCCCTGTGAGCTGCCACAAGCGATGCAGCCCGGCCACCTCGAGCTGCGTCCCGTGCCGCCGAACAGCCGCCCAAGGCGGCGCACAAAGGCGACGCCCCCGGCTCCTGCCGCCACGCACGGCTGCCACGCGTGTTTTGTCCCGCGGGCGGCCGCCATCGGGGCGACAAGGCGGCACCGGGGGAAGGAACGCGGCGCGGGCGCACAGCTGCCCTGCCGGCCGCCGCACCGAAGGGGCAGCCCCTGCCGAGACGGCCTCGGGAGGGGCAGAGCCCGGCACCGGCCGGCGGCGGCTGACGGAGACCGCGGGGAGATGCGGGGACACGGCCGCGGGGCGGCCCCGCAGCGCTGAGGGGCGGCTGCGGATCGGGCGGGGCCGGCGGCGTTCGCGGGCGGCGGGCGCCCTCTGCGGGCGGCCGCAAGGACGGACGGGCGGCCGTTGGCGGCCGTTGGCGGCCGTTGGCGGCCGTTGGCGGCCGTTGGCGGCCGTTGGCGGCCGTTGGCGGCCGTTGGCGGCCGTTGGCGGCCGTTGGCGGCCGTTGGCGGCCGTTGGCGGCCGTTGGCGGCCGTTGGCGGCGCGGGGTCCGGCTCCCTCAGTCCTCAGCTGGCGGCTGGAGTGGGAGCAGGAGGGTCCTGGCTGGTGCGGAGGGAGAGCTCCACTAGTCAGGGAAGGGGCTCGGGGTGTGCTGAGACACACAAGCCTGCCCAGCCTGAGGAGGCTCGGCAGCTAACTGCCATCTTCTCACCTCTCAGGTTTGGGGGAGCCATTAAGGTGGCACTGAGAGAGCTGTTCTTGCAGTCTTGCGTGGCTCTGACGGCCAGGCTTAGGAGACAGCTGTGTTGGCGCTCAGGTGTCTCTCCCTCCTGACAAGTGACAGTGTTTATCGATGGTTTGGGTCATTCAAAATAGGCTTTGCTGAACTGTGAGAGTTTTTGGAAGCTGAGATGCACCAAAATCTCCAGCTGGAGAGTTTTCTCTGCTAAACTCTGCGTTTCTTGTTATTTTGTGCTGGCCAAAGAACAAGACGCTGTAGTATAACTCGAGCAAGAAGCCCTACTAAGAACCCTGTCTCTGGGTTAACACCTTCTGCTCTGAGAAGCGTCGAAGTACAACGCTTTCTCCCTCTCTTTGGGCTCCCTTGTGTGGAAGTTCATGAGGTTTCCTCTCATAACTCCTGCTCCATGTGTCACCAAGGAAAGATGTTTAGTTAGTGTCAACAGCACACCACTGACACATAGCTCCCTCCATAGCTGCCTCTCTATTTCAAGTTTACCTATTTTTTGTGCTGCAAATCACTTACACCAGCAGTTCAGAACAGCTGTTAGATGGGGCCACGATGGTGCTCAAACTTCTGCTACAGGTTCTAGTAATCATCTCACATTGGGACCTTCCTTCCTTACAGCTTTTCTAAGTTCAGGCAGGGGGGGAGATTTACCCTTTCTGGAGTGAGCTTCAGTAAGGTGATTTAGCACCTGTGTGATCCCAAGTGCAGACTGATTTACTAGTTTAAAATACCTAGAAATAGTTGTGGCTGCAGAGGACACTGTGGTAGGTTAATGAAGAAGGACTTTCTGATCTGCAGATAATTTTAGGTTTACTCTTCAGCTGGGGGTGTTAATTCCAGACACAGGGCTGAAAAAAATGGAGTTGTCCAGACATTAATAGGTAAGTGGACAGGAGCAAAAGCATTGGATGCAGGCATCATTTGAGAGGTTCAAACAAGAGCCAGTCTCAAAGCATTGAGTCTGGCATCTGATCTCGATCTAGATATTGCAACTCTATGGAGTTTATAACCTGTCTTTTAGCTAGTATACACATTTCCAGTTTCTTTATCATACAGCAGTGCATTTGCTCTGGTGTACTATCACTCTGACGCTTTCAGTGGATTTCTTCTGAACAGATCTCAGTATGGGTGCAATTAAATCTGACCTAGAAGTTCAGCTTCATCACTCAAATCTGAGATGCTGGCACCATCCCAGTTCTATCAATAAACAGCAGTTTATGAGAGCTGGAAATGTTGGCTGCATCAAAGAAATCCTTTGAGGTATTCACATTTATAATAAATCTCAGGATAAAAAAGGTGACAGCAACTGTAAGTTGAAGAGTCGTCACTGCCTGCACAGAAGCTTTGTTTCCAAGTTTGGTGCTAATAAGTCTCAGTATCAGGTCTTACTTACAATTTTAAAAAGCTTCCTTGGGGAGATTTGAAATTCATGACAGCTCCGATACTTGCTTAAAGCAGAATATTAATGACTCAGAGGCCATTGGGGGACAGAGGAAATTGAAGGCATTTGTGGTAATAGTGACAAAAAAATTAATTATAAAGATAGAAACAGCTAATTACTGAGGGCAACAAATAAAACTACCAGGACTTTTCTAGTTTGACATATTTCTTCTCTAAAACCTTTCCAGTTCTTGTTCCCATCCCCTTGCTGAAGTATAGGAACACTTCAGCAGAAAGCTCTGTTAAGAGCACACCAAGTCCTTTATCCTTTTGTGTAGTACACACATCAGCAGAAACACACACAGCCACAGCCTGCGTATTCTGCAGGATTTAAGGATGCATGCAGTACAGGAAGAAATCAGATACAGGGACTGCAGTTGTACTTCTGATTATGTTGCACGTAATGCTTCTTTTGTACTGTCTGGGATATGCCAGGCTTCAGGGGTGTATTTTTCTACTTGTTCTTGACAACTGTTGAGTATGATATCATGGAGAAATAAGACTGGGCATGAGCTGGTTTCTGAGGTATTTTCTGTAGCAGAATTTCTAAGTCCTAAGATTGACCTTGTGTGTCAGCATAAAAAAAGACAAGCACTGGACGTGTACATCTCATGCCCTGTTACAATCCCTAGCTCTGGGAGATGGAATACAGACAGGGAACTCTCTAAATGGTCCTAATTACAGATTCTGCTTCTTGCTGTTACCAACACATCTGCATCAGTACATTTTAAACACCCTTTTTCCTACTCTGAAGACCACCAGAGAGTTTTATTGTCAGCCTGACAGGAGTATGTCTCCCTGTTTCCTTAGCTTAGCCCTTTTGCCTCAGGGCCATTGCGCAGGTGTTTAGCCTGTACTTTCCTTGCTCCACTGGGAGCTTCCCTGAATCTCTCCATAATGTAGAAGGAAGCCATTTGTGTTCAAATGTGGACCAAGATTTGCATTCTGTCGCAAACCAGATGCCCTTAAATCTTGCCCTTGCCTGATATGAAAGCAATCTATTATTCACAAAGGACTGTCTATTTGGATTTACTTGGAATGGAAATTTTTTTCCGTATCTCAAATATAAAGTACTTCATAGATTTTCTAGAAACTGCTTTCATAGTTTCTGCCACACAGCACTGCCTGCTTTCATAAATCTTTATGTTCTCAGTAGAAAATCGATGCCTACTTATTAATACAATATTGATATGTGTTTCATGAGTAAGAAAGGATGCGGTGTCATGCACGTACGTATACTCACAGAGCAGGGTTGCATGGAGAAGTTTACAGTCGTTCTGTGCAGTGGGATGCATTGCAATGACAAGTCTGCAGCCAATTTCTGTTAAGTTCATAAATTCAAATACTGGAATTTGACAGAATCCCATTTTCTGTTACTCAGACACAATAAGCATTCATTGCAACTCCAAACTAAGACCAAGTCTGAAAAATGAAATGGCGGGTACCTGTGGCTCCCGAAGTGCTGAGCCCTACCAATGTAAATTTTACGCAGAACAGCAACAGAGGGAAATGCTGGAGTAACAAAAGCCAGAGTCTCAGCCTCAAAAGGAGAAAGACGTGAGCTTTTTCTCACTTGGAAACCCTTGTTGTCTCTGCAGGCACGTGGAAAAGCCATCAACTGCTTGCCGTGCTGGGCTAGGTGGAGCCGCCTCCCAGATAACGCGATAGCAGCGTCCAGCATCTGTGGGTTGGGACCAAAGCCCCCAGTGAAGGCGGCCGCTGGCTGCTTCGGCCAGAGGAGCCGTGCTGAGGGGGCCTGCAGCAGCCTGAATTGCTCGGACTTGGCCCCAGCACAATGCCGGCGATGCCGTCCTGAATGCCAGGACGCCGGCTGGAGATCGCAGAGGGCAAAAGAGTCCTTTTAAACAATCATCAGACACCCTCCTCACTGTCTCAGGGGGCAAGGAAAAATGTGTCTTCCAAAGAACTATGCTCAGAAATCTTTAGATAGAAGTGGGGAGAAGATGGTATTAAATCATACTAAGAAATAACGGTATTAACAGGAGGAACATAGGCCAGCACGTGCCACAGTTAGAAAGCTGGCAAAGTGGCTGTAGGAGGGAAGCAAGCGCAAAGCTACTGTGCGTGCTTTGCCCCAGGAGCCAGGGACACAGGCACGCGGTGCAGATGGTGTGGAAGGGGGGGCAGGCAGAGATAACACAGCAAAGTGAACAGGCAGCCCTGAGCGACAAACAGTGAAGTGTTTGTATCATCACATTTTTATGCTGCATCCTTCCTTGCTGCGGGAGCAATTTATAGCAGTACAGACCAACAACCGAGCTGGCATCACAGGCGCTAGCCTGTCGAAGTACTGAATGTGTAAATGCCTTAAATGAAGCACTGTATAAAAAGCAGCGGGCATTTCTTTCTGCCCCTCAGCTCATCTGTGGTGAACTTAGTGCTCAAACAACAGAGAATTACATTCATCATAAGCTAAGGCATAGGTCTCACCCCACTATGTTCCTGAGATTTTTGTGGCGGTAGGCACTCCAGATCTGTGAGCATCCATTTAGTCTGATAGTCTTTTTCAACACTTTTCCAAACATTTCATACATTCTGTTTATCACCAAGCTTGGGGTTAAAGGTAAACTTTATAGCATGCAGATTTCCAAAAGATTTAATGTTTCATTTTTCTCCACTATGTCACTGCATCCATGTTCTTTGTAAAGCAGCCACAGAGGGCTGATGACGGGCTCATCTGCCTGCCATTCCTTTCGTACCTCTTTGCTACCTGCCTCTCATTTCTCTTTGCCTTGAAAGTCACATCTCGGTCCCCGTACCCACCTCTTCAGCTCGCTGGCAGCTGGAGAGGCAGAGCCACGGCTAGACCTGGCACCTCCTATGGATGCAGGTGAGTGGCCAAGAAAGGTGCAGGCTGCCCTTGTTGCCCTTTCCCATTCACCACGAGTTTTCCTGTGGCTTGTTCACGACCTCCTGTTCTGACTGCAGAATGCTCTGGCTACATCAGGGGAGTCCAGGAGGATTCGTGGCTGGACCCAAAGGGCTGCCACATTCATGTCTGCCCCCCAAGGGATGTTCAGGCTTGAGGGACACCGTGAGGCTGGTGCTCCAGGTGAGCTGTGCAAGGAGCTTCGTTCGGGTTTAAACAAATGAGCGTCACTGAGCACAGTCAGCGTGGGGTAGATGACTCCATGCTCCCACAGCCTGGCTGCGTACACAGGCAGGCTTGGGTAAAGAACTGCTGTGTGGTTTCAGGGCTGGCATACTCGCAGCTTGAGGGAACCTCGGGAGTCTCTGTCCCTGGAAGCAACACGAGCAAGGGGCAGCTGTGCTCAGCAGCATGCCCTCACCCTCTGCCTTCATGATGCGGCTCTTTTCTGAACCATAATTATTCTGTCAAACACCATGACAGAAGGAAACCAATCCCACACCTTGGCAGCTAGCGACACAAACACAGCTTCTGAGGCTGGCTGGCAGCAACTGATAGACATTTTTTCCTCCCTGCTGGAAAGCATGGCAGGCTGGAATACATTTCCCTATGCTACCAAGTTTAACAGAAAGCAGGTTCTTTTATTCTTTAGAGAGGGCATGTCTACTTGTGAATGCTTTACCAATTTAACATAAATGGTCATCAGCACGACCTTCTTGGGTGGTTATCTGGATTTAAAGCTGCCTTGTAGTGGTTAGCCTGTGCCCATGTAGCTTGTACCCCTGTATGAGCAGGTTCAACTGGAGTGAGCCATCTTTAAGCTGGTGGAAATGTTCAGACATAAATCTGCATTGGTTTGACAAGGCTGATTTAATGTAACAGTCATAACTGCAGTGTAGAAAGATGGATACTTGGCAAAAGTCTGTGCTGGTGGAAGAGGAGGCAGACACTCTCAGTCTGCCCCCACTGCTCCTCACTGCCCCTTTCTCAGAGGTTTCCCTCACGGCAGACCCAGCAGGATGCCTCTTTATGCATAGAGCTCTTCAAAGTACTTAAAATCTTTTACATTTTAATTTGGTTGTTTCACCTTGTCTGTATTAAAGAAATGTTCACCCATGCAATTAGTCATATTGGGCGTTTTAACCAGCACTAGCCTCATTACTGTCTTCATCACACAGTATGAGCTGCAGTAAGGCAATGACATCAATTTACAGTAAATAATTTCATCCAAATTTCCTAGAAGTCACTCAGGCAGAGTGAGAGTCTGGAAAGCATCTGATGTTGTATCTAAAGTCCAGGTGCCACTGGGTGACCAAGAAGTTTTGGATAGCAGTCAGGTACTCAGCGTGAAGTGCTGCAGTGATGGCTGAGGCTGTTCCCTTCTGAAAACACAGAGCAAGATTCTGGGATGAACATTGCCAGGGGAGGGCACTTTTAATAATTTTAATGTTTACTTAGAAGCCTTGAGTGCCAGTAAATTTACGCAGTTATCTTCATAATGCGACTGCTGACTGAAACAGGCTTTTGGTCCAAAAGAGCTGGAATCTGTGCCCTGGAGCTGTAAGAACTCTGTTTGTGAACGTGTATGGAAGGGCATCCCGCACTGCCGGGGACAGCCGCAGCTTCGTTATTCACCAGCAGGAACAGAGCAGGGCTGGGGAGGCAGCCGGAGGACAGGAGCCTTTTGGGTCCCCAAGGCTCAGGTGATTTCGCACTGATCTGTGTTCTTGTTGCCGGTGGGAGGCTGGGGTTTGCTGCTGTGTTATTTACGCTTTAGTGTGTGTGATGATTGTATCTTTGCTAGGTGGAGGAGATACTGCAAGCCTGGGAGGGGTGTTCTTTCAAGGTTGTTTACATACAAATAAATAAACACACCAGTACCAGTGAGTGGAGGATGTCAAGAGAAATGGAGTGTCTCTGTAGCATATTAGGTCTTAAATCAGAAAAGGAAGAGTGTAGTGATTCTGACTTTTTTTCTAGGAAAGGCTGCCTTCTGCCTCAGGATGGTGATAAGAGTTGATGTAAGGATCACAGCCTGGAGAGGAATGTACACAAGGCTGTTTCATTCAAGGAATCTCCATCTTATTTGGGCTCTGAGCTGATGTAGTTATCATGGAGAAAACATTTCCTTTGCTAAAAAGGATGAAGAAAGCTCCAGAGGGACTGAAAGGAGTATTGCCAAAATTTCTACAGCTGAAACTGTCCTCCTACCTGTCACACAGCTGCAAGGTTGCATTCAGAAAGCCTGTGTGGTGGAGAGGCAGCCTATCCACCAGCCCTCCCGTTCCTGCTTGCAAAGGCTGACCTCGCAGGAAGGTGCTTCCCAGCATCACCTGGAAAGCAAACGTCTTTGGTTGACAGATACAGATAGATGACTTACTTTTTTTCTGTGCGTGCAATATCTGACCAGTAGTTCGCATTTTTTCACATGCTTGACTGGATCAAATTTTCTTAGACTTTAAAAGGAAAGTTGCAGTCTTTTAAGGAAGTGTTTTAGGAAGCTGCTCAGATGCTAGCTAATGAGCCGGGGTCCACGTGAGTTGAAGAGGCTTTGTTGAATGAGTTTCTGACAAACCAGGAAGAAAAAATTGCTACATGTAGCTTGAATCAATCCGGAAAAGAATGGGCAGCTAGGGCCATATGGCAACCTCGTAATTACTAACTGCCATGCAAATAACAATGTACAAATAATAGCAATAAAATGAAGGCTACGAGCTTGTAGGCTTCTCCAGGGAAAGGTCCTGATGGCATCCAGGAATCTGGCGGGGGGGGAGGAGGGGAGAGGGTGTTTCTTTGTGTGTCTCTGTGTTTACCACTTTCTGTGCTGAAGCAAAAACACTTACGTCTCTTCCTAGGATGAACTGTTTACTATGAAGGTTACCTACCTGCCTAGACACCTGTTTCTTTTTTTGTTTACAGCATACTAATGAAACGAAACTGGGGTTAATTAGGCACTGCAGTTGTATTCAGATTTACTAAGGAGATATGAAAACTTTAAGAAGTGAAACAAGAAATCATTACAGATACTTACAGTACTTACTTTATGCATCTCTTAATTGTAATCATTACCAGTAATAATTCTGTAAACCAGTCTTGAATAATGGTCGATTCACACTCCTTAGTGTGATGGGCCAAGGAGGTGTATTTTAATGGATTGCATAAATGAAGTCAGTTTGCTAAGTGAACCCAACATCCTATATATTCAAGATAGCTCTCTGAGCTTTAGGTACATGGCATACTGACAACAGCAATCCTTAAAACCCAAGGACCATACAGCTCTTGTCTTCACAAATTAGGATACCTTGCATACATCAGATCCACAAAGATGCATTTTTTCAATAGAGCACAAGTCTAATCCTGAAATTCTTCTGCTTGCCTTCATCAAGCAGATAAGAAGTCCCTTGCTTTTAAACAGGGTCTTCATTTTCTTATTTGGGACAACTGCCAAGTGGCTAGAGATGGGATGTGGCATCGTAATACCACTTATTTGTTGGTGCACTTTGACATCGCATCTGTAGCAAGAAAGGGCACGGACAGCCTCTCTTCCTTCTCAAGCCCAACTTCTTTTTAGGGTCTTGAAGACGCCAGTAAGGGGAATAAATATGAAAGATCTGCACCAAGCAACTCTGCTTACAAGGAAGTAACTTCCTTTGACCCCTGGACTAGATTGGCAAGCACAGACCATGCAGGAAAGTGGCACATGGAGCCCCAATTAATGAATAATTGAGGGACTGTTCTGCAAAAATGGGAACCGTTTCTAATCTGCGAATGTAGCAGTGCGTGGCAGATCTACAGATTTTTGTAATTAGCAGGCATCCAAAGTATGCTGTTGACGCCACTCGAACTCCTGCAGCGTGAGGCATTCTCTCCAGGAGGAGGAAGATGGCAGTGAAAAGTATGCTCTTGCATATGAACCTTTGACCCAAACAAGTACCTGCTGAAGAAGGCACAGCTTGCTCCTTGCTCTTTCAGTGTCGGAAATAACGCTGTCCTTTGGATGCACCAGCGTGAGGACAGGTAGGAGACGACGAGAGAGCAGGTTGGCACTGTGTGTTCCCTTACTGCATAGGTCTGGCACATCCCAGAAGTCAGGACAGGCAAAGACAACGCAAAGGAACATAAGTACTAAGTTTTTAGAGCAATGAGAAAGGTCTACACAATACCATGAAATGGGGTAGGTTAACCATATTGCCCTGTTTTGCCTCTGGTACAGCTCTTTTGTCTCCAGCAAACTGCTCTAGCAATGCACAGACTTTATTTACAACAACCCATTAGGTTAGGCTCCGAGCTAAACACCGTGCGGATCCCTTAATTTGCACCTTTGCACATTGATGTTGGTTAGAGATACAACAACCAAAGTGGTGTAGGTGCTCTTCTGTATCCCGTAACATACCTGTCCCTCCAGCAACAGCCTATTCCTGCATTCAACAGTACAAGCGTTCATGGGCCAGAAAATACTTACTTATACAAATTATACTCTGTACATCCAGCTCAGGTACACAGAGTTTTAAAAGAGACCCTGCCGATAAGGCCATTATATGGGGACATAACCATCTGACTTCAGATTTGTAAGAAAAGTGAGTCTATGATAGGAACACAGGAGATACAGAGCTTGCTGAATACAATCATGTTAATTGTGAGCCCTCTCCTAACGACCTGGGAGAGGGGAATTCAGAGACCCCTTCCTGGCATCCCCAGTGGTACCCCCATGCCTCCGATCAGGCACGTGCCCCCAGAGAGGGTCAAGGATGATGAAAAACACGGTTCTGTCTCTGTGAGATGGACGCTAAGTGGTCAGTGGAATACTGCAGTAGATTAATGACATTATTGGTACTATGAAAGTAGCAATGAATGTGGAGTTTATCATTTTTACAATCCTGAGTGAGAGGAATGTGACTTTCTGCAGCCTGGCCTGTCTTTAATTTGTTCTCGATAGTCACTGTTGGCATGGTCAGTGAAGCAGCAGTGGCAGTATGAAAGCTGGGGACGGCTCTACTCACCAGGAGTCTGCCAGGGCAGCTGTAGCGGGGCTGCAAGGTGGGCAGAGCATGGCTTCCTCCTCAGGTGTCACAGCAGGGTCTGTAAACGCCGCTGTGCAGAGGGACACTCCTTGATCAGCAGGGATTGGAGACAGCCATCTCTGAACAGAGTCATTTAATCCACACGCTATCTAAAAAATGCCATGCAAACAGAATCCGATCTGTTCCTTTGAACCAACTGTTGTAAGGCTTAAAGATTTCACCAGCAGAGCAGACATTTAGTGCACAAGTTTTTACCTTATGGTCTATACTCTGTTCACAGCATAACAAAAGGAAAGTGAACTTGCTGGTCTCAGCTCAGTGCACATGAGTGCTGGACAAACAGCAAGTTATTCCAATAAAGAAAGGAGAAGAATGTTCCTCTGTTGCCCTTTTTATTATCCTTGTTATGAATTTTTGTTGCCGAAAGGTAAGTTACAAAGTTAAATTTTAGCAGTGATGAATGCATTGTTTCGTCTCTTGCTTCTTGAGATACATTCATTAGCTGATTCACAGATCTGGTGTTCTGCCAGCTGTATGAAAGGCCAGGCAAGCTCTGTGTGTGTGTCTGAGAACGCTCCTGCCTTTTCCCCCATCACTGTTTACCTGTCATTTCTGATGGTGTACCTCACAGACCTCACTGACTGCAGAAATGTGAATCATATTTGAACAGCAGGAATCAGAAATTGGCTTCCAACAAAGGACAGTGCAACACACGAGCTGTGGTTAGAAAGGCATGCTGTAGTCTTCCAGTGCTACTTACTTTCAGATCGTTCTTTTATTTTGAAGCTATTGCCAGAAGTGAGGAAAGCAGATTATTTCTTAATTAAATGTGAACTGAGAGTGAGTTTGACTTTAAGTTTCTAAAACCAGGGCCTTCAAAAATTCAAAAATGTGGCTACTCTATGAAGGAGATACTACAAAGTCTTTGCCCCAGATAGTTTCTTATTGATGTCACTGAGAACATACTGTGTATCTAAAAAAATAAGAACTGTTTGTACAATAAATGTCTGTGGAGAGGGCAGTACATGTATTCTTGCCTCTGAAGGGTTCTCCAGTTACTGCTTACCCTCTTGTCAAAGTTTCCTTAAAATTCATTCTGTTTACTGACATTTCCATGGCTACTGATCTCTTGAAGCTGTCACCTTTGCCCAGGCAGACACTGTTTCTCTGGGTGTCTCAGACTCTGAATGCAGGTGTCGGTTCTTCCTATTTTGTAGGGACCTTATTCAGCAAGTCATTGCCACTTAATTGGACCTTACTTCCCATCTTGATTTGTGTCTGAAGAATTTGTTCTCTGAATTTAAATGTTTTTTCCTGAACTCATCTTTTTGTAAGCTGAGTATGATTGACATTAGCTGTTTTGGGTGTGATCTTTGCACATAAAAGGCATATAGGTTCAACACCTCTACTTGTAGACTGTTTTTTTCTAACTTCTGTCTCTGTCCCAAATGTCTAGTGTTTATCATTCACCATTTCCCCATTGTGACTGGATTACTGTAAAGCCTTTGCTTCCTCAGTGAGAACAGGTGGGAAGTGAGCAATGACACTCAGCTTCTGTGTTGAGAATGTGAACATGTGGAAATGGAAGAACGTCCTTTCTCTTCATTTCACAGCTGTATGCTCCCAGCTGGTGTTGCCTCCTACAGAAACGATGGTTTCTGGTTCTCAGGGGCTTGGTAGCATGGCTTACAAAGTGGCCATCTTCTTCTGCAAACAGGGACTAACATCTGTAGGTGTAGGCCATTCTCAGTATATGTAAGAGGCACATCCCCCAACACCTGAAACATGCTACAGAGAGAGTTTATGGGGTTTGTGGGAATCCCTTGTTAAAATTCTGCCATCTTCGCTAAAAGAAGCATTGTCATTATTCTCCTCTACATGCTGGAGCTCATCCCCTCAGTGTGTATTGCTAAGTCATCTCTGCCAGAACGTGCCTCTGGCAATCAGAAAAGTCCATATAAAGAAATATCCCTATTGTTCTTTTATACCTCTGTGATGTCTGCTACTGTCCCCAGTATTCATTTACCTGTTTTAAAGAGTAAGTTCCTTGGAAAGATCCCCTACTACGACTAATCCCCTGTGTTATGCAGGAGAGACGGTGCATTTCTGAAGAGGAAGTCAGAGATATCACCAGCAAATGCAACTCACGTTATACTACTTTGCCAGAAGGCATTGTATCCCTTCTTGTTTGGGAAGATGATAAAAAAAGTTTCAGTCCTTTATATGAGAAGATCCAAAGGACACATTTTCACATGCCCCCTTTTGTCATGGTCACTGAGTTTGACCCCATTGGGTCACAAGATTTCAGTGAGAACACCTTCATGAAAGCCCAAGAGCACACTGCCAGTAGGAAAGGAAGAACCTCTTTCTTCACCTTGGTGTAAAACCAATGGTTGCATGCTTTCAACAGTTCCTTGTACCTCTGTTTCCAGTGCATATTTACACATGCTTCCAGTGTATGTACTTGGTGTGACATCAAAAAGAAACCTGTCTTGGCAAAGGAGCACCAGAGGAAACTCATAACTTGTTTATGGAAATTGTAAATTACTGTAATTAAATAAAATGATATAACTACAAAAAGAGTATGTAACTGGTTTTATTGTCGCCCCACCCTCCCTTGCATCTTACATGTTCTTAGATTAGATAATATTTGTTGTTAGAGCATACACCACGATGAAACTATTCCCAGTTTGAACTTCATAGGGCTCCTGCAATCGGAAAGGTGAAGAACAGCAGCACTGCACTGTGCCTCCAGATGATGAAGCACCAGAGGAAGCTCTCAAGGAGAGCAAACTACATTCAAACAACTACACGTTAGACTCAAACCAACCTCTGTAAACTGAATGGAAACTTCAGCAGCTAGACATGTCCTGTAACGCATGTCCTGAAAAATCTACAAACTGCCTCCAGTGGAGCAACGGAGCAACGGCCCTGTAGTTGCAGTGCTCTGCTTCCCACTCCTCGTCACACAACTTTGTTAGGTAGTTCAGCCCTGTTGATCTCAACAGTTGATAGTAAAACATTGCATTTAGCTTAACAAACTCTCTCTGCAATTTTGATGAAGCCCTGAGACAGGTTCTCAGTTTTCCACCAAATTTCATCTGAATTGAGACTTACCTCTGTGTTTGGGGGGAGCTCTGAAGAATGGCACTGTTTCTCAATGCAACACCTTAACATCATGTGAAAACTGGCTACTGGTGGTTTTGTCTGTTGTTTTTTTTTTCAGTTTTGCCTCTGCAATACTGAGTGCAGCTTCTCTATGCAAACAGAAATTTCAACAAAGAAAAAACTTAAACTATTGAGTTTTTCTTCACTGTCTTTTAAATTAAAATGAAGCTAAATTTCAGCCTTTGCTACTCATTTCCAGATGGACTCTACCACATCCTTAGTATTCCATCACTGTAAAACTTAAACTTTGTAATGCATAGAATTTGGACAACTTGCCAATGTGGAAGACCTCAGATAGCTTCAAATTCTGCACACTGGCTCCAAAATCACACCTCTGAAAGCCTGAGAACTCCACTCAGGTTATTTCAATCACAGGGTTGGTCTCTAGGAGAAGCCATGGCTACATGCCCTAACATAAAGCCTAGGACCATCCAAGGATGTTGCTATCTTGTCAGGAAGGAGACTGCTGGATATATTGGCAGGACATATTCGAAGGCTTTCCTCTACATGAAAACGTCTTATTTCACTCTGTTCCCTTTTATGCTCACATTTGGGCAGGTATTTAGAACAGGAAGGCCTGTTCTAAAAGAACTTCTGAAAGGAATAATTAGAGTCCAGGATAAAAGGAATTTTTAATATGTGAAATCACAGAAGCAACATTGTATGTGTTTTTATGGCTGCAGTGTTTCCAGGGTAATGGCAGGAAGGCATAATTTAAGCCTTCATGCAGTAGCATCCCTAGATTTGACTTTTTGTAGTCTGAACAATACAGAAAAGTTCTGTCTGCTGACTCTTGTTGAATCTTGCTTGCATTAATATAGAGAAGAATTAACTACCTGCTCCCATGGTTTTATGTTTCTGGTCATTTCAGTGACAAAACTTGCATGCTGGTTGTACATCTCTGTTAGATCTTCCACAGATGAGGCTTCTTTTATAGAGACTAAAAGGTTTTTACAGTGCCTTGTGAGCCAGTACATCACTATTTCTGAAGCTCTTCTGCAGACAGAACGCCCTTTGAAGTCAATGGGAGTTCTGTCTGAATAAGGACTTCAGGATTCAGGCCTCGGGATATAAATGCTGTGATCAATCTTTTGAGCATAATGAATAACATTTTCTTGGCTTTCAGAACTATATTAAGCCAAATAGTAGCCCCAGGGATTCAAAATGGGTTAAGCAGGAGAATCTGCTTTGTTTCAGCCTACAACTTTATTTAGCCTTTAAATCAGTCTGGTCCCCATGTCTTCTACTGATGTGCCCTAAAAACCCCTCCAACAGCAAGGCCAAATGTTTCAATAGTTTCTTTTACAGTCAAGCCTATCATGGTGTGAGGCACTATGAAACAGTGGTGTTCAATGAAAACATACTTGCTGTAGACTGACCTGTTTAAAAGCTGTGACCTGAGTGCACAGTCTGAAACAAAAGACCTGAAGGCTGAGAACTTTGTGATATGAGAGGGAGGTTTGTAGACACTGATTTTCATCAGAACATCACAGTACCAGACGCTCTGCAGCCATCAGAGTTAGCAATACAAAACATCAACAGTCCAGGTAGATGAGATAGGTTCCCCATCTCCTATTCTTTGCAATTACTCTGACTTTACAGATGGAAAGTTCAGCTAGAGAGAGAGATTACATGACTTACCCAATGCCACTCAAAAGTCTTAGAATGAAACCTGGCTGCCAACCTGCTGCCTTACTGTCAGGACTATGCTTCCTCCTTCTTACACAGTGATAACACTACATTACAGGACTAAAAAAATCGTAGCTTTCCATTCCAGTCCCAGCCTTGGCAGGACCCCAGCATCACCAGCCACCCTCCCCCTTAAACCAAAGCCCTAGGTCCTTCCCCTTACTGGCAACAAGTTTTGCCAGCGCTGATTTCAGTGGCAGCAAGTCTAGATCCAGTGCTAAATGACACCTGATGTTGACACCTGATGTGGGCAGTTGATACTGTCTTAGTAACTGCGGTCAGAGCAAGCAGTAGGGCATCAACAGTGCGGGGCAGAGCTAAAGTCTTGCATTTTCAACCCTCAGAGGTTATCATGCAAACGGATTAATGAAACAAGGTAAAGGAGAACCAAGAGAAAAGATAGACCGAAACAAGAGGAAGAAGGAAAAATATCACAAGTTCTTTTCTGTTCTGAGAAAGGTCCTGAACAGTCTTCAGGCTCCTTTGCTCTCCTTCACAAAGGTGTGATACAGGTAGATTGAATGAGCCAGTAGTGGGTTTCGGTTGAAAATGTAGGCAAAATAAATTCCTACTTCATAGGATGGTGGAGCAGGCAACAGATGGGGAGGCTCCCTGATCTTAGAACACTGTGATTAATGGAAACTGTCCTGGTGGTGGCATCAACATTTTGTGGTGTAGGAACAGAAATTATAGGAGGCATTAGCTGAGCATTTTTGTGAGGGAAAAGTTGTAGGTATCTTCCTGCAGTCCTTCTTGTGAGGGCAAAGCCATAGTTTTCCTTAGTGATGGGCTAGGAAAGAGAAATCATGGAGTTCTCCAAGATGTGTACTCCATTCATGAGACTGTACCTAAATCTCATGGCATCTTGTAGTCCTTGAGCTATTGATCCCTTCTTTACTATGTCTTCAGGTGTTTAAAAAGATGTAAATGAAAATGAGCTTACAAAGAAGAACTTCCAATGGGCATGTTACCTGGAAGTGGGTCTCCCCAGGATAAATATAAAGTGGCAGGAGAAGCCTTCACTGGAGGCAAGATTTGTCTGCTTTGGGAAGACTGTCAGCACAAGGCTGCGTGTCCTTTGAGAAACAATGGTTTTGAAGACTTACCAGTTATTGCTAGAAGATCATCCCAGCAAAAGATGCAAATACTGTGTCAGCTAAATCCAGAGAATGTTGGAAGGTTGTGCAACACTAGGTGAATGTCCCCCAGAGCAACCCATGTCTCTAGTCAGCAGAGACCATGTTTTCTTACCTTCTCCTTATGCTCATATTTAGTTAGAAGAATCTGACAGGTGGCTCCACAGATTATAGGATCATGCCATAACCCAGGTTGGAAGGGACCCCAGGAGGTCTCCAGTCTAACCCCTTTTCAAAGCGGGGTTGGCTCTGCAATCAGACCAGGGTGCTCAGGGTTTTATTCATTTAGGTCTTGAAACCATCCATGGACTAAGACTCTGTGAATTCCCAGTGCAGACTGCTCCACTGCCTGGCTGTCCTCAGGGTGAAGAAGCTTCTCCTTGTACCCCATCTGTCCCCTGTCCTCCCACCATACACCACTAAAGGTCCTGGCTCTGCCCTCTTCACACCTTCCCTGTAGGGACTGGGGGCTGCTGTTTGGCACCTGCAAAGCTTTTCCTTCTCCAGCTATCAGGACCAGCATTTGTCCTTTCTGATTTCTGTAAGGCCCCTGTCAGCCCATTCCTCCAGCCTGTCTAGGTCTCTCCGGATGGCAGCCATGCCCTGAAGTGAATCAGTGAAACTGCTGGGAGATAGGACTTCTCCACAAATTGTCCACATTTATAACACCCATCTTTGCCAGACTTTCTGCCTTTCAGAGGCAGCTGCTGCAATGATCAGGCTGAGGGAGAAAGCAGGAATGCAGTGCTTCCCACTGGGGTGATGGATAACGTCAACCTCGTGGGCAGTGGACAGAAAAGACATTTTGTGACAAAATTGTGAGAAGCTTTGGATGGGAGGCAGAGCCACTGGCTCCAGGAGCTGGCTGTTCAGGCTAGCAGAGCTTTTAACTCAAGAGGCAGTGGATATCTCCAAAATAACCCGTTATATGTTGTCCTTTCTACAGTCTCTTCTAATTTAGCAGCAGATACTATAATGTTTGTCTCTTCAGACCTTTGTCTCCTGCTCTTCTTCTCCAGAAGCATCCTTAATCTCATTTCCCCTTCCCCTACTGGAGCCAGGAAACATGCCTCGCCTTCCATGACAGCCTCTTGCTGCATCTCCCAGCCCCTAACCAGTCCTTCCTGGCCCTTTTGGGAGACCTTCAATCTTTTTTGTATGTGGTGCCTGCAGAGGTGCCTGCCACTGACAGTCCTTGCCCTTCCTCTGCAGTGCCAAACACACCTGGCACAGTTTAGGCATGCCTGTCATGAGCAAAAATTTGCAGGGAACTGCAAGGCAACAAGAAGACCTGCACTAGTAGAGTTCAAGGAAGTTTCTTAACACAGCAGTAAAGTGGGGAACATTTTGCAGGCTCTTACCTCTGTGAAAAGATGCATAAAGGAAGCACAGGTGAAGAGCCCAGTTCCTTTCCTCAAGTCCCAGGTCTGATGCTGGCCCTTCAGCGTTTTGGTGGAGAAAGTCCTGCAACTTCTGTTTCTGACCACAGCCAGTGGAGAGTCTACAGGAACTGCAAATACCATCCTGGTATACATTGCAATGGGAAAATGTTGAAGCCTGTTGAAGCCAATAAAGAAATGTGAATATATATGGGACTGCCACTAGCAGACACAAAAGTGTTTTGGAGAAGCAGCTCTGAATGTGATAAGGGAAACACAAGCAGCAATGTATTACCTGCAATACGAGCAGCTGGGCTCCCAAATGCAGGCTCAGCAGCTGGAGGAGCTTCTCCACAGTATCAGCAAGACCAAGGAGAAGGCCTCCCTATATACCAGATGCGGCCTGACACAGCTGAACCTACTTCATGTTTTAAACAAGTAAAGTCTTGTCCAGCCTACAATGCCATGATGTAAACAGCCTGCTGATTCAGTTGTATTTGTATATGGCTTCCAACATTTGCTTCTTTGATTTCTTTTTTTTTTCTTTTTTTTTTATGTCTGCATAATGAGTTCCCTTCCCTCTCCCTCCTTCAACTAGGTCAAAAAGCCTCTGACTTCTCCAGCTTCTTCAAAGCCTTGGCTCTGCCTCCTTGTGTGGATCCAGTCCAGGTGCTAGGCCGGTTTCTCCCTAGAGGCTTCCCGGTGCAATCCGCTCCTGTATCTTGGTTCCTGATCTTGAGGGAAGAGGCAAAACAGCCAGCAGGGAGAGGCATGTAGCAAGAGACAGCTCAAGACCGTTCGGCAGCGTAGTCAAAGTTCAATGTGTCCATCTCAAGGACAAGAATGAAGTAATGCTTTTTTCCTTTCAAATATAAAGACAAAGAAGTTTATTTAGTGATAGCAAAATGGTTCGCAAAGCCTCCTCCCCTCCAGCACCCCCCAGGGTACAGGACCCTGCTCATCCCTGGGAGCACAGGGATGCAGGGTGCTCGGGGAGCCCATCCCGGGGAGCTTCGGAGCCCCCCAGGCAGCCCCACACCACCACGGGGAGCCAGCTGGGCACGACGGGGGCTGGCAAGTCATGGGGGACAAGTGCAACGCAAGAGTCAAGTGCAGCACTGCCTGGCTGCTTCCTGGGGAGCCCACGGGGCAGCTCCTTCACAGGCTGGTCAGATCACTTCCGTGTGATCCTAGCCAGCAGGGAGCACTCTGATTTTAGGATCTTACAGAATCTGAGATTGGTTTTTTGACCCTTCCTTCGCCTGCAGCTTGGAAACCCTCTAGGCAGCCGAATGTGGTTGCTTATGCCCAAAGTCGAGACTGCAACGTGCCTTTATCTGTTGTATTTGCACGTTATCTTTCCTCAAGAGATGTATAAAAAGCTGGGGCTGGAGGAGTTGCTGCGTGATAAATTCAGACACAATACCACTTTTCACTTGCACAAATACCCTCTTCCCTTTCATGTGAGGACTGCAGGATAAAAATTACATGTATCATCAAAGGACGTATGTTAAGATCCTATCTGTACTATGAAATGTAACTGTGTTGTACATGGGCATCCTGATTTGATGCAGCAGTAGCTGAGGTGGCCCCTGGGGTAGCACCACCAGACACAAATTGTGCTCTCTGGAGCACTGTGAGCTACGAAATGATTTCCTGAAATGAGCATCTTCCTGCTGACATCCAAGATGAGGCTGACAGTGGCTCCCAGACTGCAGAATATGAATGAAACTTGTATGCACACCAGCTGCGTTTGAGATCCAGTACAACACACTGTATATCAAACGGAAGGATTCACCTAGGGAAAACAATTACAGCTTCCAAAGAGAAACTAAAGAAGACTAATAAAAAATATATTTTCTTAATGGGTCTTTGTTGCTCTTGCTTTAATCTTCAAAAATCTGCATCTTCACACATTATAGCCCTAATGATTACCTTTGGTTTTCATTCTTACTGACAAAGAAATGAAATACACAGTAAATGTGTTACCAGCAGTGCATTGCTGAGTCTTAGGACAAGTGCCACAGTGGTTCCCACATGGAAACCCATTTAAGAAGCAGGTAAATGTTTGCCTGCATTAACTCTTTGCTTCCCTGCTGTTTAAGAAAATGTCAGTGAAAGACAACTTGGGATAGAGATAAAAAGAGAATTTAAAAAATGGTCTCTTTCAAACTGTTTCCATCACAACATTTAGATTGCACTAACCTCTTCTTTGTGAAACACAGCAGCTCTCTTGTGTCTGAGAACAGCTCTTCTGAGTTTCCAGCTCAAGTGAAACAAATGGGTAGAGCAAAAGTTGTCACACGAAGACTCCTGTGCCCTGTTCTCAGCTCTGCCACTAGAAGGGTATGACAGGGGTAAGGCATTTAATGTCTCTGTGCATCAGTCTTCCCCAGATTTCATCAGCTGATGAAGTCTGATGATGACACAGAGCTGGGATATGCAGTTAATACAGGGGAGTGATAGGACACCGTACAGGAGGAAACCAAACTTGAGTGGAAGAAGAGAAATGGGGTGGAAAGTGTGGAGCACAAAGTGCGAGGTGGTGCCCCTGGGGGCCAGACCACAGAATCTTCTCCTGCAAGCTGGATCTTCTTCTTAGTTGAGGGCAACCACTTGTCAGTTATTAGAAGATGATGTACAAGGAAAGAACTCAAGGGGAAAGAACTCGAAGTTAAAGGACAACAGTACAGTAACAGTCAAGAAAATTATTAAGAGCACTGAGGTAGGTCTGCAGCAGTCTTTTAGCAAGGGTACTGGAGACAAGTATTCTACACTAACCTCTTTCAAAAGACACTGCTTCATACATTACGAAAATCAAACTCCAGTCCTATGTTCCTAAATTTTGAACAATTTAAGCTCCTGACTTTCAAACTGGTTATGAAAGAGGAACTGTTCTAAGGATTATTTTGTTTGTAAATTTGACTCCAACAGTGGTCTGGGTGTTACCTGCATGTTTAAAATGGAAGCAAAATACCACGTGCCTATGGGTGAGTAACATAAAATGGAACTAACTGGTTTGATTGCTGTGGTGAACAAGACGCAAATATTTGGCAAAATGTAGAAACTACAGAAAGTTTATTTGATCTGTAGTATTATTTCAAAAGCAGTAATCTACCCAGTGCCTCATTAGTTAAACACAAACAGGGCCTACATTTAAATATAAAAGTTTTACCTTAGTAGCATGATTTCACAATTTCAGTCGTCTTAAGGTACTCATTTACATACTTATTACCCACTTTCCCAGGTCTCACTTTTCCATTATTTTTTTTCAGAAGCAATTGTAAAGACATTTCTTGACTCCATTAACATTATTTTTCCTGTTATTTTTCAAACCAAATTCCATGATTTCTTTTCCAGACCTTACACAATATTTCTGTCAAGAGCTCTTTTTCCAGGTGTGAATATATTTCAGTATGTATACAGAACCAAGGAAATATAGCTGCACAGATTTTATTTTAATTACAAGCACAAGGTCACAAGCTGAGATTTGTTATACTTCAAATTTCAACCAACTGCCAAGTTACACTGCTGTTACCAAATGGCATCTCAAACTTTATTGGGGCAGATCTTCAGGTTCATCTACTATCATCATTGAAATGTAATCTCTGTAGTGAACAGTATTTGTTTCTGGATCTAGAGCACTGGAGAGCATCTCCTCCATTTCTTCCTCAGTAAAGGGTTCACCTGAAAGAGAAGAGATATTAACCCTTTGGCTTGATAAATATTCTTTCAGGGCTGACAACTTACTTTACTTTTCCCTTGCAAGGCTCTCCTTTCTGTCCTCATGCAGAGGAGAAGAGGATCCAATTCCTTTACTTTTGCACATGTAAAAGCCCTGCATACCAAACCAGCTGGTTTAAGGGAAAGGAGGCAGAGCGCCTGGATCTTCTGATCTCCATTTAGTTCACAGGCTCCAAAACAGCCTGTTTGTCTCTGCCACAAGGATTTCAAAACAACGCTTTCTGTCAGAATTAATTCTTCTAATGTCTACTTTAGTACTATTATTTCTCATTTGGCTCTCCTTTCCCTCGTATTTACACCATGAAAGGCCCTTGTTTTCTTCTCTTTTAGGAGCTTCGAAGCTGTTGATGGCCTACTGCGTCCCTCTTTGAGAACAAGGTCCCCATCTGAGAATACGTCTTGGAAAGTCTTGCACAAAGCATGTTTGTCATTTTGTACTTGAGGCAGGCAAGCATGACTCAGTCATGCAAGAAAAGCAGGCTCTTCAAGGGATATTGAGGATTACATGATATACAACTTAAATCTGGTCTTTGAATCTCTTTGTTTGCGTAGGGCACTAGAATTAAGATCAAGATAATGTAGGAATGAATGAGCACTGAAACTCCCTGAAACATTTTGAAATCTAAACTAAAGTTTTACAGGGGGACAGAAAAGGAGTAACATCCTTACAAAGCACAAAGACATGCACAGAATCATAAAATATTCACACGAGGCTGGATTATGACTCAATAAAAAGTTCTATCTTATAATATCTGCAAAAGGCAGATAAATGTCCTTTCCCTGCATTATTCACTAGTGAAATGTTCTAGTCTGCAGCCACTCATCGAGGCAGCAGACTGTTTGAAGACTGTATCTACTCCTGCAAGTTTTGGCATGCAGAATCAGGACCTCAAGGTGCCATATACACATGTAATGTTTATTTACTTAAATACTGATATTACAAAAGTCACGTTACCTTCTTCAGTCATATGTTTTACCAGCTCGTCTTTAGTAAGATATCCACATTTATTCTCATCTAAAGCCTTTAAAGAAAAAGAATAAAACTGTTGTGGTTTTAAGCACAGTGAATCAAGAATCAGCAACTTCTTTGCAGCAATTAGGCACTTGAATATTTAGTTACACACCTCAAATGCATGTAGGAGAACATCTTCTGGAATAGGCCGGTAGCTGAAACCATCGAGTCAGAAAAGTTAAGAGTCACTGTTTGTAAGGCTGCTGTACTATTCTGAAAGAATAAAATATGAGTACTAAAAGAAAGGCAAAACCTACTTTCTACAGTTTGTCTGTCACATATTTAATTCCAGCTTGACTTTTTGGAACTGTGCATACCTTCACCCCTTGTGTCTTCCGTATTATTCCTCTTTCATTCTCCTTGTGCTAAGCAGCCAAATGAATGGCTTATGCATGTCTGGGCTGGCTGAGTGGGTTAGTAGGAATCAATAATAGCTGAATCACTCCACGTAGCAAATGCACTGAACTGAGAATTGCCAAACCAAGAAAACAAAGTTTTGTCCAGGTAGGCTGGTAGCTAGGCAACAGATCACCTAGTGGGACTTTGACAGTCTAATGAGCTGATGATGAGCAAAGGAGGCTGGTAGCTATAAAAAAACTGGCCTGTCACTAACAATTTCAAAGAGAAAGCAGCACTGCATGCGTGTGCGCATGCATATGTGCGGCTGATTTCACAGCTGGAAAGGAAACCCTGTACAGCAGTGGAGACCTTCCACATCCAGGCAGTCTCTCACCATATCCCAAAAATACTAAAGAGATGTTAAAGCCAGGGAGGTTCAAAATGCTTGGTTGTTTCGCCCAGACCCGCCTCACTCTTATTATCTAAAAATCAAATGTGCTAAGCAGAGACCTTGTTCTTTTTGATCCAGATCTCATGTGCCCTTGGATAAGTGAACTATAGACATAGCCCCAAAAGATAAACGTGGGTCTTGACAAGTCTGCACTAGCCTGGGAAAAGTGTGTTTTTGTGCGTGTGTGTTTGTGTGAAAGGCGGGGGGTGGAGGAGGAGGAGAGAGCCCGGAGCAGCAAGGCATCACTTTGTGAAGGGGCGAACACCAGCATGGAGCCAGAAACGTGCCGCGAAGGCCAGAGGACGAAAAGGTGCAGAAGCCTGGGAAGGCAACGTGCCTGCACTAGCACACTGGGACCCAGCGTCCCTGGTTGCCTGTCCCAGCATGGGCCCAAAGACTCTCAAACATAGCCCCATGGGTGCCCACTGCCACTGGATGCTGCCAGATGGTTTTGGGAAACCCCATAGTTATTTCATGCGTAGGACACCAAAGGAGCTCTGTGTGCAAAACAGCTTCTCGGTATCGGACCAGACTGAGTCTCCCCAAACCCTTGGTTACTGTCTTTAAAAAAGAAAGATAAATTTTCTATAGGTAATACTACTTTTAGTGCAAACATATCAAAACCACACAAGCTCCTGTGTATATGCAAAGATTTCTATGTACCCTTCAACAATGAACAGCATTCTTGTTCCAGACTTTTAGATCAACCAATATTTTAGATCATCAGTCTTTAGTCATCAGTGCTGGTTGTGTACATTCAACTGTACCTGACAGTCACTTTGAGAAATGAACATGTAGCTGATTTATACAACTTATTAAAAATCCACTGTAACAGACTGTGCTTCTCAGCGACCCTAACCTATGCATTCAGAGAAAGTAATGGTTATGACCTTAATTTGCATATAAAATATTTTCAGAGTTGCACAAAACACGTCAAATAGCGAGTTAATTCTGATTCACATACAAAATGCAAAAAATACACAATATCATAATTCATGATTATAAGCTGGTATTATTTGTACCAAAGGTACAACATAATTTTATGTAAACTAAGTCATTTTGAACTAAAATCTCACTATCGTGCTAATGTAGACTGCGTTTAAATTAAAAAAAAAAAAAATCTGTACTCCTTCCAGCTACATAAAATTACTGTAGATGTATTCACTCAGAATCAACCCTGTCAGTCTGGAATAAACTACAGCCACAGAAAACCTACTTTCCATTACCTTCTGTCGAGAAGTACTTTTGTCATCACTGGAAGAAATTTTTCCAGATGAATGTATCCAGTTGGTTCTTCTTCTTCTTCCACCTAAAAATAAAATTTAAGCATGGTAGGCCGTATGACTCATTAGCAAACTAATAGGAAAACCAGAAAATTGGGGTGAGTCCTGCATTAAAATTACAGATTTGGACTTTGAGTATTTATATCAGGTTTTTAATACCACCATAACATCTGGGTGAAATGCTTGTGATCAAATAGAAAGAAATTAGAGGAAGAAATAATATCCCCGGCAAAATCAGCCTGCTCTTACATAAACTTTCAGCAACTCAATATTGCCCTCTTGTGCTTAGAAACCATTCATGCAAAAGAACTGGATGCCTACTAACTGATCTGATCTCCCACAGGAACTCCGTAGAGGTTTACACATTCGGACTGCATGCATACAAGTGAAGTCTAGTGACCTGGAACACCCCCAAGCCGTGCAATGTGATCGTTCATCACAGCAAACTGTCAGCACGTCCCCCGGCATGCTTTCAGCCTGTGCCACCAAGCCCTCTCCCCAGTAGTTAGTTCCCGGGCCCAGTTTGGGCGCTGGGACCGCGGGCCCTTCTCCCCAGCGGGCCGTGTGGTGCAGCCGCTCCGCGTGAAACACCCGCCAGCACAGACAAGGGCTGCTCTGTGCCAGCTGGCTTCAGTACCCAAGGACGTTTCTGGGCACATTTAATGTGCTAATTTGGACATAGCCCCAGTTTAGTACACCTCAAGGATGGAATTTGTTGCCTCCACATGTTTCATAGCCAGAGAGAGTCGCCAAGGGAAGGACCAGAGAGGCAGACAGACTGACTCAGGGCAGTCTGAAACAGTCATAAGGCAGCCCATAAAATACTACATGAAGAAAAGCTTCCCTCTGCCTCCCAAATAAATTAACAGATTAGTCCCAAAACGCTGTGGACTTCTAGCAGCATTCTCATGGCATTCCTATACTCCATAGGAGATGAACATGGTAAAAACTGCTCCCCATAACTGAGGTGTATGTATCTCTTTCCTGAAAAATTAAAGTTTTACTCCCCAAAGGAGTCATCTCATTGAAGCTAGCCTGTTCCTGTGTTGAAACTGGATGCCTGCCTTGTAGTCACATGGCAGCAGTGACACCCTGCTAGGCCCTTCACAAACACAGCTCAGATTGAAAGGAGACTCAAACAGGCACCGATTTGAAACCTCCTAACAGAGCCAGGGAAAGACGAAGCAAGAATCTTCCTCCTGGGAGCTGGGTCAGAGCAGAGAGCGATGCCTGATGCATCCAGTTGCTTCAACGGAGAGCAGCAACTGCTGCTGCTTGCTCTCTTCCAGTGCTCTTGAAGGATCTGGGTTGCCAGAAGCAGGAAGCCACCAACTCTTGCTGCTTTAGAGCAGAAATTCACTTGAAAAAGCACTTTGGTGAGCCTAGTGGAAGAGATCTCTAGGTAGGGAATGAAGCTGTTGCCTGATTTGTGCTATATGAAATGGTACCTTTTACTATTAGAGTAATTTGTTTTACTGCTCAATCTGTTGAAAAGATGTAACAAAATACCTGGTAAAATTTCTTTCCAATGACATAACAGTTGGTCAATACACTGAATGATCCCATGCATCACAAATTTTGAGAGCTATCAGCACACAGAATGGTTTAGGGAACATCTGTGCTTCAACTAGTATTAGTTCACAAGTCCACTGACAGAAAAAGAAGTATGATAGCTATATATCAGAAATAGGTAAACATGTCTTATATTAAGCAGAACAAGAGAAAAGGACCCGAGATGTCTACTAAGATGTTAAGTTATATAAACCATGTATAACAGCCAAAAAACATTTGATCTGCTCTTCCAAACAGTTGAATATTGCCCTAATTTTCATACCAGAAGAACCCACTGGCAATGACCTCTCCAGAACTCAACATAACAAATACCTGTGAAAGTGTCAGCCCCCACTGACAAATAATATTCAGATTTGTCTATTTCTCTCTCTCTCTTTTTTTTTTTTTTTTTTAGTATGCCGTTTGTATTTTGCCTTCAGAAAGCAGTCTGTGAAGAAACATTTCCTTCCTGACAGCAGACCTAATCCTGGGAGGTGACGAGCAACCTCAGCTCCCTCTGACCTGGAAAGAACCGCTACCATTTCAGTGTGTCTACAGGCCCAGAAATGTCTTGAACTGTTAAAATTAATCTTATTTCTAACATTAGATAGATATGTTAGTAAACCAAATATATATTAACCTCACCACCTTTACGAACATCCACAGCTCCCATAACAGCTGTATTGTAGCATTCATTCTGTTTCACATCTCAGCTCTCATACTGTTATTGTCCAGATAACACTTGGGAAGGTGAGTCACAAAGAAACAAAACCATCTTCCAGAGTTATCCAGGAGGTCTGTGGTGGAGCAGTGAACTGAATTTGGGATTTCAAACTCCAGGCATTGTAGTAACCCTTGGATCAGCTTTCACCATCTCTAGACCTGTCATTTAATCTCAACTCTTTTAGTAGGCCTAGATATACGATACTTAGCACAGTATTTAGCATAAGGCAATATAGGAAACAGTATATGATAATTTTAGAGATTAAATATTTATATAAATAGTGATTTGGCAGATATGAATAATTTGGAGGCAACATATGGTAGTTAGCTAAAATGAGGCTAATAGAAAGATAGATGACTGAGAGACACAGCTAATGAGAAACAGAAATGAACCACAGTTTACAAAGGGCAGAAATAATGGAGAAATAGCATGATTACAAACTGGCCTACAGAGACAATTTTTACTTTATCTAGATTAAGATAAAATGGTATTACCATAGTCAGTGGTAATAGTAACTTACATAAATTAAGATAATTTGATATTAGCGATTAGCATAATACATTGAGGATTCTGCAAGATGGGCTCTTCTGGTACTGAACCGATGCCAAGGTTTCATTTACAAACACCATGAAACCTTCTTTGAGATTTAACTTCCAGTTCAGCATTCTCAGTAAGGTTAACCATTACTCTTGAATGCATTCTTTCTTCTTGTATTATTTGTACTTTAATTTCCTACTCTTATAATCAAGAATTGCATAGATTTACACCATTGCATCTCATAGAATCATAGACTGCTTTGGGTTGGAAAGGACCTTAAAGATCATCCAATTCCAACCCCCTGCCATGGGCAGGTACACCTCCCACCAGACCAGGTTGCCCAAAGCCCCATCCAGCCTGGCCTTGAGCACCTCCAGGGATGGGGCATCCACAGCTTCTCTGGGCAGCCCAATCTCAAGAATTTTCCACCTCATAGCTGCATTGCACCACACTTCGTTATATTACTTATCTCAAATTTTCAGTAATGCTAAAAAATGGGAAAAATAGGTTGGGACAGGGAGGCAGGCCTTAAAATCTCTGTGTTCCCCTGGCTGGAAGGTCAAAACATCCCCTTCCTCTTCTTAATTCTGTATCTTGAGTCAGTTACACTGTTCATTTACTGCAAACAAAAAACTCTGTGGGCCACTAAAAATATCTATATTAAGCACAATAGTTTATCTTTCCACTTTGTCCTCTTTGTCAGTGGAAGCTGGGACAATCTGGTACTGAGAGTACAGAACCAAGACAGATTGCAGCATCACGTTAAAAATCTTTTTCCTCTGATCATTCCTTGTACATCATCCTCTGAAGCAGTTGTGTCATTTTCACAAGACTTAGCACAAGATTTCTCACACTAAGTTCTGATCCACAAGAGACTGGACAAGCCTCCTGAGGAGAGACAGGCATGTAATCACCCAAATTTTTGGTTGGAGATGGGAAAAGAGACAGAGAGAGCAATTCCCAGCATTCTGATGAGAAAATGAAAAGATCCTTCTCTCACCTCTCTAAGGCATCCCACTTTGTAAAAACAATGCGAAGTCTTTTTCCCACTTCTATGTCCCATTTATTAACCAAACACTGTCAAGGCACCATCACACCAGCCTTTCTAATACAAGCATGGGTTGAGGAGATAAAAATTACTGTGTAGGAAAAAACGGTGGAGAAATATGGTTGAAGTTCCTTACCCCTGCACATCACTGGGAGAATGGGAGTACCTGAGAGTCTGCATGTCTGAATTCTGATTTACAAGCTTAAGTAATCATGCAAGAAAAGATTACCTAGCTATAACTGAGAGATCTCAAGACTGGGGGAGGCCTCAGGAAGGTCAGAAAATTGAGCAATTTGGCTATAAGATGTAGTGATAACAGGAACTAGTGAAGAAAAACAGCAAACCTTCCCTCTACATATTTTTGGAATGTAATGTATGTTTTTAACATCTGTACAAGAATCAGTTTTTGTTACTTAGTCATCCAGTGTCTGTCTATGGCATGTCCAGAGCAGTGAGATAGTTAGGATTTGGATATCCTAATCTGACTGTGGTTTAGGGCAATCTTTCTAATGAGCCAAAAATTATATTATTTCTCCATTTTCTACAAACAGCCCTTCACCTTGTCACAGTGTCACAGTGACCTTCTGGGGTAAAAGACAGTCAAAGGCTCCTCATTTTAATCCATCAGTGTTGTTCCTCATCAGCCTAAGTGTTTGCTACACGGCAACCTGAGAGACTGCCTGATTCACTTCCAGGACACTTTTCACGAGTGAGACAAGAGCTTAGCTTTCCCACACAGCAAGGCAGAAGTGCCAAACTTGTGCAAGTTTAAGATAGAAGAGTACAGAAAAGATTTAAAACTTTTACCTTTGCAAGCAGTTCATGAAGTTCTGCCTCAGTTGGGAAGCAACCCAGTGATCTGACAATAGAACCAATCTCTCTGTAGGAAAAAGAGAACATCTGTGTCAGTAAATTTGCAATACAAGAGTGGCTGTGCACACAGGAGCGTGCATGTACAAGCACACACATGCACGAGCATATGTATGTGGACTTTTAAGATGATGTCTCACTAAGCAATGCCTACTTTTACAGACATTAAATATCCTGAAGCTTTTTGGAAGAGTATAATTGTACTTGGGGCTTTCCCAAAAAAATCCTTCGTTACCTTTGTGTTACAGTGTACTGTTACAGTGTGCATGTTACTTTTCAGCTGATGTCCTCTAATTGTTAGGCTGAAATTCAGTAAAGTCTACCTTTACGTAGTTAACAAAACACTTTGACATCTATTGAGATGAAAGGTGACAAAAATATATGTTTACATTAAATACTATAAAGATACAAATTCTAACTGCAGTAGAGAACAATTACAAAAGGTCAGGAGAGAGGCAGACCTGCTGTGCCCCTGCTGCACTCCAAGAGTCAAACAGCCCAACTCACCGGCTTATCATCACACTGTTTATGCTGCTAAATATATTCATAGCTTGCATTTACTGCTGAACCTCATGTAACTGTTCTGTGGTTCTAAACACACACAAAAAAAGTTAAAGCTGAACAACACTGCAGACTAGAAGCAAAAGTACTGAAAAGATATTAAAAAAGTACTACTGAGACTTATGGTACAACTGAAAACAAAATAGCAGAAGTATCAATATTGCTAGAGATTTTCAGTCCAGTTCCACAACATAGAAATTCAAGTACATTTCAATAACTATCCACAGCAATGGTGACTGCTGTGTTTCAAAACTCTGTGGTTTCCTCACCTTCACCAGTACATTTGGAAAATTAGACTGACGAAAAAAAATGGTAGGCACGAGAAGAAGATCTCTGTAAAATCAAAGTACAACAGTAAGACCTCAAACATAGCGCACCATGAATGTGTAAAAGTAGGCAGGTCAGTCTTTAGTCTTCTGAGATAGGTCCTGAGGAGCTCCCACTCTGATTGAAAACGTGAGAAGCACTACCATAGACAAAAGAGAAGAAAAGGCTGGCTGCACAAAGCAATACCCAATCCCACACACAGAGTTGTTGTGGAATTAAGACCTCTGCTCAAATGACTCCAAGTGAAACCCTGCCCTCTGTGAACATTAATGGTAGTTTGGCTTCAATGACCTCAGACATTTAGTCCAATTTTTTATAATTCTTGTCCATGCATCCTATTTCTAGTACAGATACACTGTAGTTGATGCTCTCACTCCTGTACTCCTTCATTTTTACCAGCTATAAAACTCTTGTAAATATTCTTACCTGCCCCAGAAAAACATCCAGCGCCAATCATGCCCCCCAGCTGTCCCACACTACTTCCAATATCCCAGACTGCCAGAGACAGGAAAGTTGCCATCCCACTCCTGCCTCAGCCTTCACATCATCAGAACTGCAATGTAAGTAAGGTAAGCCAGCCCCTAAAAGAGTTTGCATTGCTGGGTGCTGTTTCGCACCGTCTGTGCATGTGTCAGTGTGAGGCTATGGTTTGAAGTGTTTCTGGTCAAGAAAGTTACATGCCACATTTGGTAGTAACGTGTAGCGTAAAGGACCCCAGATAGATAATTATGTTTTCCTCTCAACCACTTCCTCTGACTCAGTTCAGCAGCTTCAGTTTCTACTGTGTAGGTTTCAGCAGACAAAAATGATGGTTAAAATGAGTTTATGTTCATACAGGCTTTGTAATGCAGACACAATAAAATTTTGTGTCATGGTTTCCACCCCAGATATAATATTTTCAGTTACAAGATTTGCACAATCATGGATACCTTTGACTCGGGGTATGTTACAAGCAGAATGAAACAAGCCTGCCTTCCTCAGGCTTAATTTCTTACTAATTTGTATTTGCATTAGGAATTATCAGATACTGGTGTTGGCTTGTCAACCAGGGTAGTTTTCCACATTCTTCACAGGTATCCGATATTTCAGGAAGTAATATTCATACTTCTACAATCGTGGCTAAGAATTGTGCTGTGCTGCCACCTTCTGATACAAGATAGTCAGCCATTAATAATCACACTATTGTGATACAGCCCTGCAATATGAACGTAGGAATAACATAGCTATAAATTGTTTTTCATTGTCATAACTCTTCTTTGATTAAAAAAAAGTGTGAAGTAGTGCATTTACTATGTTAAATAGATTTTGAATACATTATACATGAATACATGAATGCATGAATACAATACTAGCTGAATGAAAAAAAAATAAACAGAAAAGTCTATTCATACCATTTCACTGATGTAACATTTTTCTCAAGCTCTATATCCATTATAGAATAGAGTGAAGAGTGTAGCAGACTTTACAAGACTCCAGATGCAAATGAAAAACAAATAAACAACAGGTATGTTGTGGTGCAGTGAAGGCTGGGGGCTCCCCAGGGTGAACTGGGGTCCCGCTGCTCCAGCCAGGAGCAAGCAGCCAGGAGGACACAAGGCTGTGTCCGTGGGCATTGGGCATCTCCCTGGAGATGGGGATGAGCCACGAGATTTAACAGAACAATCTTCACAAAAAGCTCAATGAAGTATGGAAAGGAATTGCACCAAGTGTAGAGACACGTCCTGAAATTCTCCCTATCTACAGTAACTGAATAATCATTTTACTTCCAGAAAGTAGCCATAATTTCTTAAATTTAGAAGCAATAGTAAGCATGCATTGCTAAAACCATGACATAAACAGTTTGCACCTTTCTCTACTCTGTTTATATATAAAAGAAGTCTGGAACATTTACGGATGTTTTCCTACTTGGTTTTATTATACAATATGTGAGGAACGTCTAATGATGACATAATTTCACCAGTTCTCCCCCTTGTAATGTTTATACTCATTAATTTAATTATAATTAAAAGATCTGGTGAGATTCTTGTGAAAATAGTAATTGGAAATATGAAAAATTCCTTTAGTAAGCTTTAATGAAAGCAGTCAATAACAACTTCAGCACCTGCTCACTAAGATATAAATATGTATTTTATATTTTTATAACAAAAGTCATATTACTATATGCTATGGATGTTTATGTTAAAATGAAGTTGAAGTAGCATTGTCAAATATTCAAACTTTTAAAATATCAAAAATAAAATTATTTGGGAATTTTAAAAATGGAATTCCTTTAGCTCTTTATCTTTTACCCAGTTATGCCCTGAGGAGTCTAACAGTCCATGTTTCTATCTTTCACTGAACTTTTTATTACTTGCTCAGATATATATTTTGTTTATATTTCCATAACATTGCATGCTAAAGGTATTGCACATGCAGTTCTCCCTCCTGACTCCCACCTGGTCAGCCCATTCCCCCAGTTCTGGTCATCCCATTTCAAAAAGAAGACAACTGAACAAGAAGCACAAAAACAAATGACGAGAGCTATGGAACAGCTTCTCATTAAAGATTAAATGCATATGGACTCTTTGGCCTTCAACTACGGTGACAGAGAATGAGAGCTATGAAATCATCAGTGGTGTACATAAGATCAATAGAGAACAATTATTCACTATAACACTAGCTAAAAAGTCAGGAGTCTCTCAAATCCATGTGGCAGATGTAAAACAAACAAGAAATACTGTGTATTTGCTCAATTCCTTCTATTCCTTCCCCATGTAACTACTAGTTACAGTGAGGGTACTCAGCCAAATGGACTTTTGGTACAATCAAGTATGATTGTCCTTATGTTCATTATTAAATACTGTTATACAGTTATATAATCAACTTATATGCAAGTCTCTTCCTAAAAGAGGAAGAGACTTCCTAAAAGAGACTTCCTAAAAGAGGAGGCTGTAGCGAGGTGGGGGTTGGTCTATTCTCCCACGTGCCCGGTGACAGGACGAGGGGGAATGGGCTAAAGTTGCACCAGGGGAGGTTTAGGTTGGATATTAGGAAGAACTTCTTTACTGAAAGGGTTGTTAGGCATTGGAATGGGCTGCCCAGGGAAGTGGTTGAGTCACCATCCCTGGAGGTCTTTAAGAGACGTTTAGGTGTAGAGCTTAGTGATATGGTTTAGTGGAGGACTTGTTAGTGTTAGGGCAGAGGTTGGACTGGGTGATCTTGGAGGTCTCTTCCAACCTAGACGATTCTGTGATTCTGTGATTCTGTAAAAACACCTCCTCATCCGAACAATATCCGCCCTCACAGCACCCCAGAGGAATAGGGATGTGTGGGGTGAACTGCAGTTGGGGTCACCTTCTGACAGCAAGTAACTGTGACACAGATGGGCAGGGACACTCCTTGATGTGCTGGGACTAATCTGAAAGTGAAGGAATCTATTTGGGACCAGGACACAGTACCAAATGAGCTATTGGAAGAGAGTTTTCCTACTAATAATTATAGCCTTAGACTTTTTGTCTAGGCTCACTTTCCTCTTGCCTCTTGGCTCCACCAGTCCCAGCCAAGTCACTCCCTTTCTCAAGCCAGTGTCAGTCTTCAACTACAGAACAATGCAAGATGTTTATTCAACAAGCAAAGACATACTTGTAAAATCAGAGCCTGTTTCAATCAGAGGACTGTTTCAATTACATTTTCTGGTAAAGCAGACACAAGTTTGGAGAGTTATTTATCTCCATAGTAGAGCCTGTAATATTTCTGTGTGAAGATATTTACAAACCTGACATCCACAGTTTTATTGCATTCGTGGTCAAACACCTCAAAAGCTTCTATAATCTTCTTCTCAATTTCAGCTACTGCGCCATCTGCAAGAAGAAACATAGGAAAAGCAAAAGAAAGATTCACTGAGCTGTTACCAATTGATTTATTTCCAATTTGAGTACAGTGACAATAGAAGCACCAAAACAGATGAAGGAGCAGACAGGAAAAGTACTTTGAAAAAGCAGAAGTTATTCTGAAAAAAAAAAAAAACACTGTAAATGCAGAGTCTGACATTTATATTAGCAACACGGCCTTGCTATGGCTCTGCAGCTACATCAAATCTGGTGCTGACGGTGCGTCTCAGCTGCATGATCACCTGGCTGGCCAGGTGTGGACCCTGCTAAAAGTGTGCAACAGCTCTTTCTGTAATGTGTGCCTGGGCCCTTCCTGGACACCTTGGTGCCAGTGGAATGAGCAAGGAGAGAGAATAAGGGCCCAGGCTTGCCTTGAGGTGGGGTAAGTCACTTTGTTCAGGATTCTGCATCCAGGAAATGTAAGTGCTCACATGTCCACTACGTTAGCCATAACATGAAGAGCTGAGAACCAGGAACAAAGATAGCACAGACATGTGCACAGTGAATATGTCTCATAGTTAATAATTTATTGCAACAGTTTGGAAAGGAAGAAGTTCTCAGGGAAGAGGAAGGAGTAATTTGCTGCATTTGCTTGTCATATCTTGATCTCAAAGAATGGGGAAAGAAGAACCACAAGTTATCACAGTTATACCTCATCTAAAGCCAGAAATGGCATTCCTAGTGTAAGGAGAGTATCAGGAAATAAATTTTGAAGAGAAAAATGTAAAGAGAGGGAGGCTTCCACCTCTAACAAAAAGAAATATGCCCTCGGGGTGCTTCTCAAGCTCCCTGGCAAGGAGAAGCAAATAAAGAGCAAACTGGTTAGCCCATTTATTAATGTTGTAGTTTGACTCCAGAACAAAAGATAGAATATAGGAAGCAAAGTGATACAGAGTCAACCTTTTGGTTCCTGTGGCAGAATACAGCCCCAATCTCCAGCCTGCAGACCAAGACCAGAAGGCAGTGTTTTGTGAGCTAGCGTAATGGCCTCCACAGAAACACCCCAGGGAACACCTGAGTGATAGTCTGAATATCACACTGGTATTGGTATACTCTGAGTTTGTTTTCTCATTTTCACACTTCTCTATTTTCAGCATAATAATAAACCATAACTCTTCTGTGTTAGAACAGACTTACTTTCTTCTTTAGGCTCATCTGGTGTTAAAAGTGTTTTTGAGCAGCTCTAACCAACACTAAATCGCTGGACATTGTTTCTATAAACATAACAAATTCATACCTAGCTTTCTACAATCCCAACAGTTTGGGAATCCCAGGGTCTGCAGCATGCAACCATTTATTCCATTTGCTCTCTTGCCCTCATAACAGAAATACCTGTTTTCGGGCAAAGGGTATATCAGAACTGGACATAAATAAAAGCAACATTGGCTTTGTGATCTCCCCATCTCTATCTTGGTCCATGACCTTTTCCAACTCATTTTCTCCTCCTGTCCTGCTGAGAAGGGGAAGAGAGCGGCTGTGTAGGTATCTGGTAGCTGGCCATGGTCAACACACCACTGGCTTCAAGAACTTGTAATACAGCAGTGGATCAAGGCAAAACTAAGGAAGCTCATTTTCATACGGAACAGAGGTGTGTTCCATTATAAGGGCACAGGTGCCTGCTGCTTTCTGCCCAGGTTTGGTACTGAACTCCCCCAGAAGATATTCAAAGAGAAGAGAGGTAGGGATATATCCAGTGTTCCTCTCTGAGTTTAGTCCCCTGAGGGAAGCATGGGCAGGTACATGTGCAATCAACTGTAGACTGCAGCACGTCAAGGAAGAGGAGCCCTGCTCAGTCCCCAGGTACAGGACAAGCTGTATTTTTTTCACAGCTTGACAACAGTCCCTGCCTTTTATGTGCCTAAGCAGTACAAACCACATATAACTCCTTTCCAAAAAACAGGGGTAAATCTAGGAGGACCTGATTCCTTGTGGAAAAGGCCCTACATACTTACTCTCAAACTACTAAATTTGATGGGATTTTTTTCACCGCCTTCAAAGAGTCCTGGATCCAGTCTCCAGTGTACACTGTTAGAGTTTAGTCTTCATGAGATCAGGCACTTCAGTTGTACAGTATGTCTTGCAACAGAGAAATGCTGAAGGAATATTTATAGCTGTACATTCTTGGCTTGATGACTGAGCCTTCTGTAGAAATAAAAATTAACCCTGGGGGGGCAGGGAAACATTTCCAGTGCTGGAACAATGTAGCCATCCAGCCTTCTCAAGCTTTTGCCATCCATTAAAATACTATACTTTAATTTTACCCATTTCAAAAGGCCTGGCAAAGAGATGTCCTGAAATGACATGAAAATGATGATTTAATCTAGATACCAGATCATCTATATTTCTTCCAAGAACTGAGAGGAAGTTGTGAGCAATATCAAGAGCAATATCCATGGAAGAAAATAAAATATAGTGTAATCCTCTCAAATACTCTGTAAAGTTGAGTGAACACCTAATAAACTATTGCCTAAATCTCTCTTGTTCCTCTAGGAATGGAGGCCAATAAAGTTCAACAGAGTTCAGGATGGCAAAGCTAGTTACCAAAAGACTTCTGTGATTCACTCTAAACCTCTCATTGGGAGAGAAAAAAAGACAGATTGCTGTTCTAGGATAATGATGCATAAAGGTCTAAAACAATACCTTCAAGAAGGCCATCAACAGATGAAACATGCAGTTACCTCAGCAGATATCATGCTCTATAGTACTGAAATTTTTCTGCATGAGGGGACTGTGCTCCATGGATAAATCAATGAAGATTTCATGTTGAACTGCAATTTTTCAGCAGTTTCTAAGAAAGAAATACCTAAGCTCTGGTCAAATAAAAGATTTCACTCAGTAATTCTAACTAGAAAAACAATATATCATTTCAAAGATAAACATTATCTGATTACTTCTAATGGCTTAAATAACACACATTGAAACATACTGTGCCAAAGAAGATTCCAGTACGTACAACTACTTATTGCCTCAAATGCTCCGTTTAGGAATGCCATACTATTTCCATTTTTATGCTGGTAAAATGCTTTTTTCTCATTTTCTCATTCTCATTATTTTCCTATCACACAAGCAATAAGACTGAATGTTTTAAAATCCATTCCTCAGATACATTAACCAAAAAGTGTATTCACTACCAGTCTTCTTTCCTGTACTATCCTTTGCTATTTTTCCCAGTTTGTTTAGCATGAACTAAATAAAGCTCTAGACACTGCCAGTTAAGTAAGAATGGCAGGGAACTGGGACTCCCAGATTAATTCATCTGGTTCTTTCAGACTAATTATTTCCTCTCCAGGTTGTCCAGACTGTTCCCTACCACTTGAGGCCCATTTGAAGCCAGCCCATGAACTGCACACCTGTCCCAGTTGTGACATTTCTTCTTCAAAGACCACAGCTTCAGTCTTTGTAGGGAACAGAAGCAATTAAATAGAAGTGGCTCTGCCAGACTCTTGCGTAATAAGCATTTTAAAAAGTGATTTCTAGTTGATATTAGAAACTTGAAAATACTTGAAATACTCAATACTTGAAAATTTGCTAGATTCTACTATTCATTTAACTGTACGCGCTTGCTTCCTTTTCTTCCTTCAGGCCAGTTGCTCTGATGGTTCAAAAAGCCAACCCTTCCTTCCACAGAGAAGAAATCACCTGAAGAAAAAAGTGGCATCAAAAGAATACGTAGGCCAACCTTCAACAACTTCTGAAGATGCTAGGGAGCAGTATTTGCTGCTCATGGGAAAAGATTCAGTTTCAATGCAGCTTGATGAACCTTTTTATACAATGTGGTACTAAACTACATAAAGACTAAGATTAGGGTCTGATTCACAGAAGCACCCATGGGCTTGACTTTATTCCTTGATGTTACTGCTCAACAAACCTGAAACATCTATCTTTATAAACACTGATCTACAAATATTTTAATACAGAATTGTACCAGTGGATACACTTAAGCCCTCTTACTACTCCAGCACCATTTCTTCTCTCTCCCACTAGCCATTATTTCAATCCAAAAAATAGCAGCCGTCTTGATCATGTAGGTTCAAACACTCAGAATGTGATGCGAAGATGGCCAAGAAGAAAGAGGAACATTTTTAAGAGGGCAACGGACATGAGAGGGGACATGACTGCGCAGGCAGACACACAAGAAAATGTGAGTGTTCAAGCCCCCCGCCACTGCCACTCAGCTTCAGGGAGACTTCTCCTTCTGCTCACAGATCCGAGCTGCGGTATTTACAACCACACTGCTAACACTGCTCCAACACACGTCCATAGGACCCCTATGTCCACCCTTTGCAAATCCTAGCTCTGGCCATCAGCCCCAAAATCACAAGCAGCTCTGTCTGTCTTGCCGCGTGATGCCAATGAAAAAGGAGAGGTGAGAAGGTAAGGTTGGGCTTTGGGGAGTATCTCAGCCAGCTGGAGGTGGAAAAGGTACAGAAAAGTAAGCATGAAGTCTCTGCTTGAAATCTGCATGATCCAAGAAAGGGTTTGGCCAACAAGCAGAACACGACAAGCTAAAACAGCTCTTACTCCTCTGATGTTCAACAGCTTTAATACAGAGTTCAAATCCTAGAAATGTGTCAAAATGCAGTAAAAGTTCCCCAGTATAGAGGGAGAATGGTGCAGTTCCTGCAGATTTGAAACCTGTACCACATTCCCTTTAAGGGCAATTCCCAATTTATTCCCTAGGTGTACAGGGCAGAAGGAGGAAAGAAATTAACAAAAAAGCAAAAATGATTTGTTTTTGATGTTTGCAGCCACTGTTTCATCTGAGCTCTTCCAAAATCCTTCACAACACCGCTAATGAAATAAGGGCACGAGAATTTTAAAATACATAAATAAATAAATAAATCTGACTGTAGTCCTAATGTAAAGAACATTTTCCTAAATATGGAGGGAAAAAAAAATAATAATAATAGGCTTCACAACCGCAATTCAGGAGAGGTTATCAGTTAGCTCTTACGAGATCTAATCGGGCTTTTAAGCAAGTGTTAACTGAACTACCACCTGGGTCAAGATCTTAAAAAGCAGTCATAACACTCAGCATCACCAGCACAGGTGAAATCTCAAACTCTCTCAAATAAACTCATCAGTTTTATTAAGACATTTTGTTTCCAGAGCACAAAGGGAAAGCCAGCGTAGATTCATAAAATGAATTCTTGGAGCCTGTATCAGCAGCATAAAGTGTTCCTATGCTACTGCTTCTTTCTCCTAACTCCAAAGCAAAGTATATCACTCCCTAAATTATTCTGCCACAAATGTTTATGTTGCCCTCATGAAGTGTATTCGGGAACTTGACTCACTTAAAAATAAATCAGAAACCTCTCCCCACACCAAAGAAGGAAAACTTACAGCATTTAACTAATTCTATTTCAAGGAAATTACTAAGGAAAAGGTATACAGCCAGAAAATAATCTAGAGGTCATTTCAATCTGACTTATTGGCAAGACCCTTCTTCTCTGCTGAAGAAAAGGTGTGCATTAGATTTTGGCTAGTGACCTTAATTCCAGAGAAAGCCTATTGTACAGCTAACCTAATATGCTGAAACCATAATTGTGTGCTATGCTCTAGAAACAGGTGGGCAAGAGAAGTATTTTCTTCTCTGCTCTGAACTCCAACAGCATGCATAATACAAATACAGTAAATACCAAAAAAGGAAGGAACAATGTGATTAAGCTCTAAGCTTGCAGAATATGCAATATGTCTTCGTGTCATGTGATATATAATGACATAATATATGGTCATTGAAAAGAATCTTAATTCTGAAAAGATTTTGAATTAAAACAAGAGGTTTATAAAGCACCTCAATTCCTCCAAAGAAGGGATAAGGCTGGTCCTAAATTGCAGTCCGAAGAAAACAGATCAGATCACTCCCTAGACTTAAAAGAGTGCAAAGCAAAACTCAGGACTCCGTTCAATAGACAGTAGGAAGTTTTTTTCTTAGAACCTTACCTAAAGAATGTTTCTTTGCAGCCAAAACTAAAATCCCATGAGTTTAAAGATATGTAAGATTTGGGTTAATCCATCCAGACAGTAAATTAGGGGGAATCTAGGAAATGCTTCTACCAGCTAATAATTACAACAAATACCTTGCTAGCCATCTGTGAGGCAGGACAGGGAAAGATCTGGTAATACGTTTTCCTAGGAACTATATACACTGCAACTGAGCAGCTGAAGCATTTCCCGTTAAGCACAGCTCCAGCTGTAACTCCATGCCTCGAATGTACAGCTCCCAGGCAGCAGGTTCCCACTGCGAGGGAGCCGGGCCAAGGGCCCCATGTCAGCAGGAACTTTGCACAGCTGCCACGTAAACTCTCCAGCATTAAGCAGGACTTTCACATTGCTCATCATCCTCAAGCAGGCTGGGATGTTAAGGAGTCTTGTGAAATTTGTCGTCTCTAGGGAAAACCATGATGTAAGGACTGGGAGGTGAAACAACCCCAAGTATTTATGGCACCAATAGGAAACGTCTCCTGAGTTCTGCTGCTCAAACTGAATGAAGAGTTAAAGACGCAGCTTCATAAAATTTGGTATACAGCAGGTCCCAAGAAAGGATCGAGCTGAAATCTTCACTGACAGTGGTACCTAGTCCCATCTGGGGATCCAAGCTATGGTCTGCGGACTCAGGAAAGGGATAATGCTTTCCCTCCTAGATGAGAAGCATCCCCTGTTATCACAGATGGTACTTAGCAAATTCAGTTTGAGTCTGTCTCCTGTGGAAGAAGAGAAAAGCTTAACTGGTTTCTGGAGAGGTCACTTCCAAGCATTTTCAAGGAAGTAAAAATTAAATCTCAGGAACAGTAAGAGTTTTTTCTTGTCTTCCAGAATTCCTGAGGACTAGCCATATGATCGCTCCCTGTTGTTTACGTTTGTCACAGCATACACCATGTGGTATCTACATAAACAAGCAAACCCCCTCAGCAGCATGAATCAACAAAACCAAAACCCTACCATACACCCACCATCGTGTATGCAATCAACATTGGGCTAAGAGCATAACCTCACCCTATTGTTATACTTCTTTCCTTAATGGCATTATATGTCAGAATTGAAAAGTTACTATTTTGTTTTCATCACAGTGGCTGCCTTATGGAAAATGAGTAAAAATGTTCTAAAAAGGGACTATATATTCAAAAATAGACACACAATATGGAGAACTCAGAGTGGGGCAATCAGAACGATCTTTGCACAGCCCCATGGCACGAGAACATCTCATGAGAACATGTTCTCATCCCATGATGAGAACAAAACCACCACCAGCAAGTAAGATTTTAGAAAATTCAAGCTATTAACTTGATGTCTGATAATAAAATGCAGGCTGTCAGTTTGATGATACAGGCGGTGGCAAAGTGAACTGGAAAAGCTACATCAAATTCCGACTCAAAAATATTAAATATTTTCTTTTTCCTTTTTGTCTTCTTTACACAAGACAATTGTAATATGGGCAAAATATATAATAAAGTGAAGTGAAAAATTAAGCATTGTCTTGACTCCAGCTTTAGCTATGGAAATGTGATTATTTTATAGAATGATGACAGTAATAAAAATTAAAGTTTGGATCAACCACAATGGAAATATTTGGGTTATTTCAGTTAGAAGCTGAGAAATCCATTAAAGACTTTAAAAAGAATGGTATAACAACTGTGTGTTTCAACCTCCAAGTTGTAAAATGCAGAACATACCCAGTTTGTGACAGTCCATTGGCAGCATCTAATGGGGCTACAAGTTGCCAGTAACTTCAGCTGATGAAACAAGTTGTCTTGAATATTCCCCTATGTTTTGATTGCTCAGTAGATGGTATTTTAAATTCTATGGCATTCTAACCTACCATAGATTCAGAAGTTTTAGTACATGTGGGAACCAAAACTAAGAAAACTAATGGGACAATTAATAAACTACTTCTACTACTAAACCTGTTGAGAAACAAAGTAAGTATAGAAACAATTGCTGCTATGATATGAAGTCCAGCTCCTTGCTGCTCACAAAATCCTTAATCTGACGCTGTAACAGAACAGAACAGGCCATGGCCGATGTCATTTCAAGCTGGAAAAGAAGCCATAAGTAGACACCATCTTTTGTCATCCCCCCCTCTGGGTCAGGTATGGTTCTTCAGCAATGGAAAAAATAAGTCTTTCCCTCACAGTACACATCCCTGTGCCAGGGTCATCAAAGCCCTTTTACTGCCGTCACTTCAGGTTGCTCCTGCAAGGTGCCATTATTCTGCCTGGTTTGCACTGGGCAAACAAACAGCCCCCACAGCAGTCCACACAGATTAGTCTGTGTCCTCAGCACTCAGTAACTCATACCTATGTGCCCTGATTCACAATGATACAACAGCTGCTGTATTACACCTGACTTGCACTTCCCCACCAGGATCCTACCTGCTTGCTCCGCCCGGAGCTTGCACTTAAAGCCCAGGGATGCAGATGACAAAGTATGCCAGCACAAAGCCCCGGTGGAACTACACCCACTGTCTGGGCTTGCTGCAAATAATGCAGCAACCTATGGGAACAGAGAAGGGCAAATATTGAGGGATACCCTTGCTACCTCTGCAAATTCTTTGACAGGTGCTTGTTGTAACATAAAATTGTCCATATGTTGGAGGGGAGCAATGCTATTTTCTGCATCACTTCCTATACTACGACCCCTGTCAGCCTCCCTAAGCCCAGGCTTCTGAAATAGAGACATTAATTTCCCTGGGTCTACACAATTCTTTCTGGAGGCCACCAGAAAAGAGGGCTGTAATTTGTTAATCAAAGCAGTAAATGCATATAAATATATTTATACATATAAAAAATATTTATACATATAAAATGCAAACCAAACGTACTCTAAACTTACTGAAAGTATTTACAACCGAGCAGACCTTGAATATCAAGGGAAGGAGGGGCTGATTGTTAAGAGTGGCTGAGTGGGATTGGGTCCCAGCAGGGATCCTGCTAACATCATATTGCACTTACATACAGACATATATATATATAATATATATACATATATATAATGTTGCACATATGTATTATAATGTCTTACTTGTGTCACCATACCCTCACCTCTTCAGATGCCATGTGTGCCTGCATCCTTAGCAGCTGAGATGCTGCTGATGAGACTTATTTTCCAGTAAAAAGAAGGCGGTGATTAGTTTCTCCCTTGCCCTACAGGCAAGATAATCTCTCCTCTCCGCTGTTCGAAGAGCTCCTGAGCAGCTTATTGGTGATGGCAAGCTAAGTCTATACAACTCTGTGACGTACAGGAGAATGATGTTACAGTCATGTGATTTGCTAGAGAAAATCCCACTCCCTTGCAGGCAGTAATTCTGAGTGACGAACACAGGCATGTATCAATCCATGTCCAAAGCGTACTTTGTGCAACTCAGGGAAGGCTCAACAAAATATGCCCTGATGCTTTTACTGTACACAATCTGTGTATCTATGCTATATCTACAGAGAATGAAGCACTGATCTTCCTAAGTATTAAGAGAAGCCTACAACCCTGGGAAATGATCAAGGAATATTACCTAGTTATACTCAGCTGGAGTTCAATTTTCTCAAACATGAGGCAGTAGCTGAGGTTTAGTAAGTGATCAGTTTTTTGTTGTTTTTGTTTGTTTGTTTGTTGTTGTGCTTTTCTTTAGGTGGGATGGTATGGAAGGAGTCCTTCCTATTTTCTCTCTACAAAATAAACTCACACTTTGGTCTGCATCTGCCAAAGAGGAGAAGCGGAGAAGCCGAGGCTGGCTGCTTGGTACGACAGGGCTGCAAGCGAGATGCAGTGCGGATCATGTTCCCAGTCCAAGCAATTAAGGTGAGACAGACTCTGGAGGCAGAAGGGATTCCTGACCTGGGGCAATCCCAGCCAGTGTCCCATGGCAGAACCCAGAGAAGACCAGCCAGTCCAGGCCGTGGAAAAAAAAAGTTTTGAAACGAAAACCACGCGTTTGACTAATTCAGGTTAAAATTTAAAAAGATTCTGATGTTCTCTGGTGAGCAATCTGTAAGCCACACTGCAGCATTCCTTCTGTGTCTGCAAGGACAATGGTCCAGTGGAGGCAGTCGTCCCCTGCCTCGCGGGTATGAGTAGGCACAAGCCTTCCATCAGGCAGTGACAATGCAAGCTGGACCCCCATGTGCGCAGCAGCAGAGGCGGGTTTTCTGCTCTCTGCTTTGACCAGCCAGGATGACACGGTGCAGGAGGATTACTACCTTTAAGTAGCAGGGATGTGCACAAATACGTGCCCTCCAGCTGCCCTCCAGGTCCAGCCTCCTGTGGCGCCGCTGCTGAGGCCTGTGTGCAGCTCCACCTGGCCACAGCCCCGAGCTGCCACCGTGCCCCTGGCTGCTGGGGGCACTGCTGCCAGCGCCCCGCGACAAGCACCTTCCCTGTGCTCTGCCTTGCTCCCTTCCCTGCAGCTACAGCTCACAGGCTTGTCTCACCCCGAGTACAAAGTCTCTCTGAGCTCTGCAATGGTCAACAGAGACAGCCAGTGCCCTGACCTGACCTTCGTAAGCACCTTACCCATTCTGTCCTAGCCCACTGTCACCCCCGCATTAAGGAGGGCAAGGCTGCCAACAGTAACACAGAGCTCACTGCCTGTCCTCTGGGGAATGCGCCGTACTGGGAACAAGAAGGAACGCATGCAGGGTATGTCCCGTGTGTGTCCAAAACCTCTAGACAAAAAGTAGGGATAATCTCAGTTTCAAAGAACCTGAAATCTTCGTTACTTAAAGCAGAAATGCCTGGCAGTTCTCATGAGCAACTTTCAAAATGCAACAGCACCTAGTGTGACCCTAATGGCTTCTCCAGCTTTCATGCAAGTCTGCCCATACACAGTGCATTTATTGCTGCAAAGTCCTTACAAAAAGCCTTCTTGGCTTTTTCCTTTTTCCTTTTCCTTTCCTTTCTTTTCCTTTTCCTTTTCCTTTTTCCTTTTCCTTTACTTTTTCCTTTTCTTTTTCTTTTCCTTTTTTTCTTCCTTTTTCTTTTTCTTCTTTTTTCTTTTCTTTTCCTTTTCTTTTTCTTTTCCTTTTTCTTTTTTTTCATTCTTTTTCTTTTCTCTTTCTCTCTTTCTTTCTTTTCTTCTCTTTCTTTCTCTCATATTTTGTCATGTGTTAAAACATTTTTTCACCTCCTATCTGCTTAGTCTTTTTGCATTTCAAGGAGGGAAGGGCCGAATGGGACTGGCCTCAGTGCTCTGAGATGAGACACTTAAATTACAAAAAGAGACACATCACAAAAAAAGGCTACAGAGTCCTGAATCTTAACAACATGCATTTTCGGTTGATAAGCTGTCAAACATTTTACGTCAGGAGTATCTGTAGCATTTTTAGGGTACCAGCCAGGATGCAGCATGAGATGTTCAGCTGCGGTTCCCAGGACAGGCCCCCCCTGCCCTCCCCAGCAGCTGGCCCCAGCCACGCCGCGTTAGGCCCACAGGCCTCTGCTGCTCCCAAGCCACCCACTGGGTGCTCACACCACCTGCAGATTATTACCGTGGAAGCAGCACACCACAAGGATTTGCAAGAAACACGTGACCAAATGGGACCTAACAGGTCTCAATTACGACATGGATTTCAGCCAGCCAGGCAAAGCATCTATTCCGCAGCCACTCAAGTGGTAGCTGGGTTTGCCTTCAGGGAGCCACGGGCGGCACGAGCCGAACATGCGAGCCCTGAGTAATGCTGCTCACCATAACCATTTGCACGGGTCCAGCTCCAGGAGCAAAGCTCTCCTTCTGCTAGCTGCTGTCTTCGGACAAGCTGCCAAGTACCTGTCACTGCATACAAGCGGCACGGAGGGCAGTGAAACAGCACACTTTTTCATACTAACCTGCAGAACAACAGGGGGAAATTTCCTTTTCATATAAAAATCTTACTTGTCTGCTGAGCAGAGGATGTGGAAATATGCTTCCAGCCATCAAAAGAGAGCAAGAAAGTCCTATCTGTGCATAGATCTGGACTGCCTCCTGTACACCTGTGATTCACAGGTAATATACAATTAATATCTTCTACTTTTCTTGCAGAAAGTCATGATGTTATCCTTCCTAGAGTGAAGTAAAAGAAATGCCAGCACTTGACGTTTGTTAGCCTGCAAAAATAATTGCCACACTTATTTTAAAGTCAATACCAGCTGCACGTAGACTTCCTTTTCATCAGGCAGAGATAAGCTCAGCATAAATCTCCATTAGGGATGTCTTGCACACCCCTAAATTCCCAACTCTGGCAGTTGTTCCAGTCAGCACTCCTGTTGCAGCTCCGAGCTGGCAAAAACAGTAATCTCCACTGCTGCAATTTGTTCTGTATCTTTCATCTCAGCCACACCTGGGAGCTAATGAAAGAGTGATGTCTAGCCCATACTTATATTCTCTTTCATCACCAGCGGCAAAGTGCCCTGCAAGGATATATAGCTCTCCTGGCAATGCTCAGAGTCTCGCTGTACCTCCAGCTGCCTCTGAAAGGTAAGAGCTAGCACAGGCTGCAACAGAGGCAGAAGGCAGCCTGTGCTGCTGTACTGCACGGTCCCTGAGGGCGTTTACCTCTGTTTTTCCTGGGCTCTCCGCAGGGCTGGCCAAAGAATCAGGTGGCACAGCCACAAGGGACAACTCCAAGACCGAATTCACAACAAATTGCAGCAGTGCAGCAGTGGCTGCTGTGCGCCCCAAGGCCTGGCTAACTCCGACGGGACTGGGGATGCCCCAGCAGGGCGCCAACAGCACGCACGCACACCTGGCTGAGCACATCTGCACCAAGCGCCTCCTAAATTTAATGTGCCCGCTGAACTGCCTCTGCACACTGACTGCTGAAGTGGTCATGAAGCGGAGATCAGAATCATGTGGATATTAGAGCTCCTGGAAGTAATTTATTTCCAACATAAACTAGCAGAAAGTTTAACTAACTACAGCGGCACAGTAGCGCTGCTAGAATACAGCAGCGTGTGAACTTTCCTCATTTGAAAGACATGCAATTGTCTAAAATGAAAGGTGAGAACTAATGTTTTTCAGGATGACTTTTAATACATGCTGCTACCATGCTGCTACATACCTCAACTCCTTGAAGTTTCTTCACAGGGTCTCAAATGGGTTAATAAACACCACTTCTCTACTGGTTGCAATTCTGTTTGCTCTGCTCTGGGGTGAGGACTTGGACCAGCCAAAGGAAGAGTGTGAAAGTGAAACGACCTGGCACGGGATTTACAGGGGCTTGCTGCAGCTGCTTGTTTTTAAGGAGCTGCCATGAAAGCATCACTTGCAGTGCTAAACCACTTTCTTTACATATCATGAATGAACATCAACCTCCAATTTTCTGTTTGCCTAAGAGTAATAGTTTGAATATGAACAGCTTTTCAGCTGACAGATTTAAGACATTTACATTTATCATCAATGGGGGATAAGACATTTCTATAAAGAAATGAAGAAGGTTGGCAAGTACAAAAAATAAAAACCAAAGAATACAAGCTGTCCGTGGATACATTTCAGAATTCATGTCTAATTTTAACCTGATCATCAGCAATAACGGTCCAGAAACTTCTGTCAACTTAAACCAACAACACAAAAATCCTTACCATTTTTAAGATGCAGCTTGGTAAGTCTGTGAAAGTGACTTGTGAAAGTTGTTTGCAACAGCAGGCTGGACTCAAGGAAATCCCTTCCATTCACAGGGCTATCATGTACTACCCACACATACATCACGTTGAGCAGTAAGTATTTCACATACCCTGAGAGCTGGAGTCTGTATTTTATTTTAAAGATTGATATTAAAGACCACGTATAAAAATATCCCATGGGACCTGTCATGTAGCATGCAGTCCGGCCTCCAAACCCACCAGAGCCAGGTTTGGGTTTGGGGACCCCCGCCCTTTACCCCACAGCAGGTGCCTGCAGGCTCTGCACAGGCTGGGCTGGGACCTCACTTCCACATTTACTTCCATCGCCTTCCCCCTGCCTTGCCAACAGCAATGAAACAGTATCTGCTCACATACAGTAAAGGTGCTCCTGAACTGGGAAAAAAAAAAAAAAAAAAAAAAAACACTCAGATCTCAGAATAATTAGTATGTAGACATGGAAATTCTTAATAACACGTTAACTATTGTTGGAGAGAGAATTTGTGGGAGTTTTCTAGCTCCCTGTCAGCACTGCGTATCTGCTGGTTGGCATTGTCTAGAAGACAAAAAAGTTTAAAGCCTTTCTGCAAACCAGCTAATTTTGTATTCAGTAAGTCAGCTAGAAGTAGAACCAAACTGAAAAACTTTTGCTATTTTATGTGCTATGGAAACAAGAAACCTGTCAATCCGCAACTACCTATTCTACATGCATTTGAGGTCACTTTTACTGCAATAGAGCCAAGAGGATCAGGAATCTACAGCCTGTGGTTATTTTTTGTTTCAGTCTCAAGTACAAAATACTAAAATATAACTCAAATTGATGTCAAGGTACATGTTAAACTGCATTGCTATCTAATGAAAGCTATAAACTTTTCTCCTCAAATAGCTTCTCACAGGAATATCAACAAGAAGAAATAAAAATATTCATAGTGTCCATCTGTAAATTCCAAAGTGATTTCCTAAGTGGTCTCATACATTCTTCCCATAGATATTCTTCTACAGCTGAAATATTCCTTGCTTGAGCCCTAAGAAAGCTACTTGTTTTAACAACTTAGACTAATTTTGTATTTTTTGGCACAAACGAAACAGTCACTTTTATAATTAGAAAGAATTTATCTGACGAACTACTTTAGCTTGAAGGTTTGTTGCAAGTATTTAATCTATAACTTTCGTACTTTCATATACTGATGCTTACTTGTGAAAACCCAAGAAAACATTTTAAAATCCTCAGTATAGCAAGACACTTAGATGTACTCATGTGCTTAACACCATGTGCATCGTGTTATCGCATTCAGTGGGATTCCCCAAAGCCGTACACAGCTTAAGCACTTTGCTGTGTCAGGTTTGAAACTCTTGTGTTAATTAAGTGTGCTCTGAGCAGAATTAATGGTTACGACTGCCTACAGTGCTCATGGCAGCCACTGGGCTCCTTAAAGTTGGACTCACAACGATTAAAATGGAACGAACAGCAAGAGAGCATTTTTAATCTCTGCAGCAAAGACAGACTCCAAGCAGACCACGGTGATACAGGTAAAAGGAAAGTTTAAATCCCCCAGATGTAGGAAGATCGAGCGGGGCAACCAAAGCAGTGGCAACTCTGCCTCTTAGCCAGAAGTTAATAGTTGAATGGGATATGCAGCTTGTTCCTACCAAATGTAAACTGCAGTAAATCTCTGATTTCACCAGTGTGCCAGGTGGCAAACCAGGGCAGTTAAAGAGCAGATATATGTATGACTCAACACATTGTTACTATATTTACTCCAGGCACTAAAAGAGAGGTAAAAATTCTTTCCTATCTCTACTGACAACCTCAATGTGAGTGTTTCACTAGTGGGGAAAAGGATCTGTGAGGACTGATTACATACTGCAGCTGTAATTTAAATTACCCAGAACAACTAGTAATTATTTACCAGAAAAAAAAAATCATCACCACAAACTGGTTATTCTCCATCTCCTTAAGTCTTCATATCACCATCAGGTATTTTTTGGAAGATCTCTGTTATCCAGGAACAGTTATTCAGTTTCATATGGGTGTAAGTGCGGGAAACAGAAGCTCAGACTATTTAATCTACTTCCTTTTGGATTAAAATTCGTGACGTATAAATTGCATTTTAAGTACGTGCTGGCACAAAGAATATGGTCTTAGAAAAACTCTTAATACTGATCACTTATACAACATTACCGTAATGATATAGGAACACTGAGCGTTCTTTCTTTTATGTACTTCCATGTAATTTCTTAAATCCCAGCTGGAGAAAAATATGTCTTGTCTTCTGTCTAGTTTTACTTCAGGCACTACCGGTCTGACATTTTACTTTCAGGTTCCAGTAACATCAGTATTGAGATCAGAGATATTAAAACTTAGAAAATCTGACATGTTCTGTCAAATTATAAAGAAAGTATCTGAGAGCAAATGGAAGAACAGACAGACTGAATGAAGTAGAAAAAAAAAAAGGAAAGGAATAGGATGATACGAAAAAAGATACAAACAAATATGCAAAAGAGAAAGATGAAGCAAACAGTCTAATGTAATCAGATGGGTATAAAAAAAAACATTAACAATGCTGAAAGCACAAATGTGGGGACATAAATTCATGCATAAAACATACAGCTCCAGACAGTATGGGCATGATATTAACACATGCACAAGCAAGATTTTATTCATGAGAACTACGTAAGTTAGGGAGTAACACTCGCGTGAACAATGTTATGCACAAGAGGTTGCAGCATTTGACCTTTCACTTTTTTTTTTCTTGTGCACATCTTGTACATCTGTAAAACATTTAAGCAGACATTTTAACTTTGAAGAAGACAGAACTTGAAAATAATAGGACCTAAGGGAAACCTTTACCATGAAAGTTGGTGAAACTGCAGTTCTACGATGAATCAAGAGGAATACCCTAAAGACTAATTAGTTGAAAATACAACTAATGTTATTGTTCGGTTTGAGACATCATAAAGTAAAACCTGCAGTTTGTGTATACGTTGAATGCTTGTCAGAAGCAAGCGTGATCAGTGCGTGAATCCAGAATCTGGGATCCTAATTAACCCTCTAACTGCTTTCTGCAAGAAGTCTAATAGCAATTCTGAAATGGATATGAGCATCTTACTTTTATGGGATTGCTTCTGCAGTTCAATGAGACACTGACTGCTAGTTTGCCTCAATCATATTTATAATAATGAGGCACCTTCATAAGGCAATAAGCAACTGGTCTGCCTACTAACAGAGTAAGATTCTAATGAGTAACTGAAGGTAAGCTACATGCCTCATCCTTGTATTATCCACGTGGTACAGGTCATTGTCCTCATTCTGCAGACATGAAGCCAAAGCCTAGTCTGTCACTTTCCCACGATCTATTGAGAAGTCTGGAAAGGCTGGTAACAGAGTTTTGGGGTCACAGTTATTTAGGATGACAGCATAATATTCCTCTAGATGATTACATCTTATGCTTTATGGGGAATAGTGTTTTACAGGATGTTAGAACACTTTAAGTAAATTAAAAAAAAAAAAAAGTCAACAAAAGAGTCTGTCTTTACAAATATAGTACTTCAATTTCTTTAAAAGTATTTTGGAACTATAAAAAATTCATTAAAGGCCATTAATCAAGCAATCAAAAAAAGTCTTCCTTCTCCAGGAGTTTCTGTCTATGGATTAACAAAATGGTGCGAGAGCTCAATACCATCCATACAGCTGCCCAAAATATGTATGAAGGCAGAAGTTCCCAATCCTGTTACCCTGCCAGAACGCCAGACTCCCTCTTCTCAGATGGTTCAGCAGACTTCTAGACTCTTATCCTATAATCTCCACCTACCTCTGCCAGCACTGTGCTTCAGCTTCTTTTGTAAAACTGGAATGATGCTAAAAATGTGCTTTTTCAAGACTAAACACAAATGAAAAACAATATAAAAGAAATAACATGGTTAGAACACGGTTAGAACCGACCTCACTGAAGGGACATTGGTCTTAATTCTTCATTTATCCAATGTATCTATACTGCAAAGCATATCTTGGAAATACTTCTACCAAAATCAACCCTTCAGCATTATCCACAATGACTATTTACACACGACTTTTCTACAGAGAACACTGCTTTTACTAATTAATGTGAAATAATCCCTTATTTACATTATTTTGAATGCAGCACTCGGAATCTCTGAAGTACTACGACATGCACGAGTTTATGGCAGGGATGGATTAACGAAGTCACAACACCGAGTTTTACAGAAAGCATGCTCTTCTCGAAACCATACTCGAACGCCCCTGCAGGCGGAATTACCTTTAGCCTACAAAACCCCATTTCTGGCAGCGCTTCCTGAAGCACAACGCGCCTGCCTCTAAAAATAAGCCCCGGTGCCACCGGCGGCACAGATTACGTTTTCTCTTGGCAGAGGGAGCCTGGCACATCCAAGCGGGCACGATGCCCGCCTCACCGGGGCTCGGCCCTCGGCTCCCCGGCCCCGAGCGGCCGCCGGCCCGCCCTTACCCTCGCCGTTCCCCTCCTTCTCCGCCATGGCAGCGGCCCCGCGCCGTCGCCATGGCGACCCGGGCCGCACCGGGCCCTCTCGCCCCGGCTTCCCCGGGCGGCACGGCGGGACGGGACGGGGCGGGACGGGACGGGACGGGACGGGGCCGGGCGGCCCCCGGGGAGCGGCGGCTGAGGGTCGCGGCCGCCGCCCCGGGCCTCGGCTGCCAAGCACAGCCACCTCGCTTCCCTCCGCCCTGGCAAGCAGTTGCGGCCCTCACGGAGGCTGCTCAAATCAAAGTGAAATGAAACATGGCTGGTGCGGTGCACTGAGTCTCCGAGTCTCACACCTTAGATACTGCACCGCGTGTTCTCAAGAGCAGTGAGCCACAGCCCTGGGCACTGACGCCCAAAAACATCAATTGCACCCCAAACACGGAGCCCAGGCATGCAGGCTGCAACCATCCCGTGACCGCCAGGAACCCCACACCCGTGGTCCCCACCATCCCAAGCAGGGTTTAGGGCATCACTCCTGCCATGCCAAGGTGGCAGAAAACATAAACCACCACCAAAAGCTACATCAGGCACGTGTGGCGGCAGGTGCTCACGCTGCTGTCCTGGCAGGGAGGCCGTGGGCCAGCCCCAGCAGTCTGCCATTTCACAACGTTCCTTTCTTGTTAGTTTTCCCAGCAACTGCAGAGATTTCTGTGTATCTGGGCTTTAGAAAGTGAAAGAACATTTTATTCTAAATACCATCGCTCTGAAACAGCTAAAATATTCTCAGTGATATTAAATAAAACTTTGCAGTTTAAATATAGCTGTGTATTTTAGCAGACGTATTTGCAATGCATGGTTCTTCCAACTCTGAAACAACTATGAAAGTAAAAAACATACAAATATTAACATTCCAACAAGATGCAACCATATACTCATGGAAATCGGGGGGGGGGGGATTCCTAGAACTAAAATGTCCTCACCACAGCTGGTGCTTGCTTGTCAGATGTTAAAATTTTGCAAAGCCTATTTGGATAATGCCTCTTCACACACTCATATCCACCTCTTGAACAGACAGCTTTGAGGTGTTCAGTATTAGTGTAGGACTAGAATAATTAAAATTAAAAAAAAAAATAGGGCTTCTTTTCTCTAAAAAATCACTTTTTTATAAGATTTGCTATGCGCAGGAAATAGCTATCCTCGGTGCCTTTCAGCCACTTACTTATTTCTGTGTTTTTATTGAACGTAGCTCAGAGTAAAGAGGATATAATAGAGAAGATATAATAGACACCCAAGAGAACTTGCAATTACTCAGTTGGGAAAACGGATGATTATACTCTCTAACAAAGCTGATCCTTCCAAATGGTTATCTATAGACTTTAACAGTTTATTAAAGTAACTAAATATTTCAAGGTATATGTTTGACTACATGAGTAACACGGATTTGTTTCCTCTCAAGCAGATAACAGAAGTTTTGGTGAGAATGACACAGAAGCCAAATGCAGAATTTGGAATGCAACAGAAGAAGGAAAGGCCCTTATCTTTCAGTCTGATGAAGTCCCATTTCTTATTCCCTCAACCCCTCTACACACAAAACCTTCATCTTTCCTGATTATAGATCTATTGTAGTGGATCAGCCATATGTTTGAAACCAAAGACAAGTGCAAAATACATTGTTTTTTATTACTTCCCTCTCCAACTCTAAATGTGAAATTTCGTGTTCTTCAATATTGTGCCCAAGCATTAGATTTCTTATGTCATTTTCCAGATCACCTGACTCATCATAGGACATTTAGAGCTCTTCTACAAATGTCGACTTAATTCAAAGTGTTTACCAGATTCCCCAAATAAATGCTTTAAAAAATACTCTTCCAGTCATTCAGGTTTTCATGCCAAACCCATATGCCAAATATGAACAACGTTCAGCTTTAGAATACATACAGATATTGCTTACTGTGCAAATTTATTGAGAATCTTCATAGAATCATAGAATGGCTCGGGTTGGAAGGGACCTCAAAGATCATCTAGTTCCAACCCCCCTGCCATACGCAGGGATGCTACCCACTAGATCAGGTTGCTCAAGGCCTCATCTAACCTGACCTTGAACACCTCCAGGGATGGGGCTTCCACAATCTCTCTGGGCAATGTGTTCCAGTGCCTCACCACCCTCTGAGTGAAGAATTTCCTCCTAACCTCTAATCTAAATCTCCCCTCTTTTAGTTTAAAAACATTCCCCCTTGCTCTGTCATTTATCTGATTGAGCAAAGAGCAATCTTGTGTTTTTACAGTAGTTTTTGGCTTGATGTGAATTGTCACAAATGTGAAGTGGTAAGACAGTCATTCCACTCAGGACACTTACGTTTTAACATCTTCCCAGCAATTTCACCAGGGTTTAGACTTGGCTTTCCTTACCAGCCTTACATATTTAATGTATACTTATCTCAGTTTCCTCCAAGACTGATTGGAACAAAAACAGTGTGTAAAAGCCGGAAAGAAAGGGGAAATTGTGAAGTAGGCAACAGATATGATGTTGTGTTCACCACGCTATGTCCTATTGTAGCAGCTGACTCAGGCCCTTACTCGCTGCTATGATAGCTCCTTTGGGAGAGCTTTATTCCAAACATATAAAAGTACTGGTCAAATCCTGGAATTTTATACTTGATAAGTTTGACACCCCTAGCCTAGCTCCAAAATCTTTTGTCCCTTACAGCTATTACTAATTTCAGCAAACAGTATTTCACACTCTCCTGCCTCTGCTGTTGATGTTCCACTCAGAACAATTACTGTAAGTCAAAGTGCTTTGTCTGCATCGCCCGCTCTAGACCAGAGTTTCCTTTTGTTTTGAATAGCTCGCAGCCAAATGTCAGCACCTGTTTCCCTTTCTTCCCCCAATTCCTGACATACAAGGTTTTGGTGTCTTGTCTGTCTCCAGAAGCAGAACAAAATATGGAATGAGAAAGCACTTCAAAATGAGAACTCACCACTTTAAAATTTCCTGGCAACATATCTTGAAAAATCTATGTAGGAAAAAAATGTTAACAATTATAATGCAGATCAAATATTGGACCTGAACCACATGACTGTTTCCCTTCTAACTTAATGCACAGACATCTCAAACCAAGGGTATGAGTGGGCTGAAACAACTAATCGCATTTTGGCACAGGCAAGTACAAAAGGAAACCCAGAACTACTAATTCAACAGCTTGAAATATCAGCTGCTGCATGCAAGATCTTTAAAGAGCTCCTCTGAAGAGAACATACCCTTTTAAACTTGTAATTTTTCATTTTAAAAATGTCAAAAAAATATCTCAGGGAAAAATACGGAAGGAACCAGCATTGTTGATACAAAGCCTGAATCCACTGATGTCTAATAGTGGTAAGGTACCCTTGCCTCTGCGCCTAATTTCATCGCATACATTTCTCTCAACTATCAGGGTCTTATCACACGTTTTGTGTACTTTCCATGCATATGTTCAGAAATTTTGCTCAGCACAAAAAACAGCTCTAAAATGGGAGAAGTGATATAGAAGATAAAGTAGTTCAAGGAGGAATAGTAACGTCTCACAAAGGACTGTTCCCCCATGGTTTGGGGACTGCAGTATTTGGACACATCTTTTCTCCAACCAGTTGCTGAAGACTTTCGCTATGGAACTCCCTCTGTGGTTTCTTTGGGACCGTAAAACTGAAAACACAAGTAAGTGTATTCATTTGTCCATCAGAGAGAAAGTAAATTAATAGCTACGATTCTGTGACGGGAGTCTACCTTTAACTCCTCTGCAGCTGAAAGGGCGCAGCCCTACCAATCAGAAGGTGTTTCTGTGTTGCAGAACCATTTCTCACCAAGTGCATATGGCATAGTTGTTCCACTCTTTCTCTGGGATCAGCTGCTGATTTGAGTGACTCAGAAACAGCTTCTTCAAAACAGAGAATTATCTAAACATATCTGTTCACCCAAATGATACACAGCAAGCAGATAAAAATAAGAAAAAGCCTCCATCGTACCTTGCCTAAGCTGTGTCTTTCCTTCAAATTTTGGGTAAATTACATTAAGAGCAGCTACCTTGTTCCTTGATGCGTGGGAGGGGACACGGCTTCTCTTTTGGCTTGTTTGCCTTGTTACTGCAGACCTTGATCCTTGGACCAGATGACAAGAAGTCTAAGAGAGTGGTAGAGCCAGACAAATAGTGTCCCATTAATAGTCCTACCATTGACTTCTTCCAGACTGCTGCCATTTTCTTATTAACCATTTCTGGCATCTTACTGTTTTCTTTTTGAAAAAGAAAAATCTTCCCGCTCTGACCTATAGAATAGCAAGAAGCACAAAAATTGACAAGGGAGTTCCTTTAATTCTTCACACAGGTAACAAACAAGTACTTCAACCCTGAAGCCCAAAATCTGATCCCTTAAATATTATATCAGATGGTATATTTCCATGGGACACCAGGAGTTCGTTGATGCTGAAAAAGGAGGATCCAGCTGTTTCTTCAGTTCTTGTCCTTCCTTCACTACTGCCAGCTGCACATCCTCCTTCTACCTTGTACTAGCTGCGCTATTCATTGAGGGAAGATACGAGTCACTGAAGTAGTAGAAAAACAATCCATCAAAAAGTGAATAGGCTTCTGCCATGTTAAGAAATGTGGCAAAGGGTCTGCCAAGCATCTGAGCTGGCCCAGGCAGGAAGTTGTACCATGCAATCGGAAGTGAGGAAGAAATAGGGATGAAGGCAGCAAGGGTGAGATGCTGGTTTAGAGGTAGTAAGCTCAGTTATTTGCTGAGTCTGTAAGGAAAACTCAGAAGGGAAAAATAGGCTCTAAGTCTGCTTGTAATGGCAGCGTCTGAAATGCTTCTCAGTCCCTGGATGGCATGGCATTGGAACTGCCCTGGTAAATACCGCTTGTTGCTTATATACAGCTGTGATCCCATGGATCTTTAGATGCTTCTGTCCAGTTACAAGAACGTTGCATTTGGGGAAAAGTGGCCAAATATACGTTAAAAAGAGTTACTAGGAAAAGAGTAGCACTTCTTCCCCTCAGCAATATTCCTCAATGTCAAAGAACTAATGACAGTGCTTAGCCTTTGGGACTATGAAGAGCTGCAGCAGAAAAAATCTCTCACTTTTACATGCAAGTGCCAGGTTGCTGTTCCCCATCCCACCCAGGCACAGAAACGGCCCTAGTGATCCACATATTTTAACCTTCAGACTTTATTACCATTAATTATATCTAGAAATGAAGCCAGGATCCCTGAGAACACTGTGGCAGGAACAAAACACAATAATCCATCTGCCTAGCAACACAGGTTGCCATGAGTACTTCTCCCCATGCTCCATGCTCAGCGGTGGCTCGCCATTGAACACCAAGCCAAGTTCAAGGGCCCGGTACTGATAAAGAAAGACTGCTTCCTCCAGTGGAGACCTTGGTTTTCATAACCAAGGCACCTGCATTCCCCTACAAGGTGCCAGGCAGTGGTGTGACATTCACAGGTGAGGGAGGCAGGACTTTCAGAGCAGCAAGTCTACATCAGTGGAACCACAGGAGACAAAAGAGATGGCGTTGGCAGCCCCCGAAGAACACAAACTCTGTTTTTCCTTTCTTTGTTTCTTTAGAAAAAGTCCTTCACACCTTTCAATACCATACCAAAACATCCCCAGATAAAATACTGTTAAATCGCTGAATTAACCTACTTAGGAAGAAAAACCCATGACTGGTACTGAATATATGAATATATGGAAATACTCTTTAATGCTAGCTCAGGAAGTCCTTGAACCAAAAACCATTTGTAGGAGGCTGAGAGAGAATATTCAAGCACCTGCTTTAGGCCACAGTAGGAGAGAAGATACTCAAAGAGATGGACCTTTGATCTGACCTACAAGGCCTGGCTTTGTGTTCTTAAAGGAGAGAAGCACTCATTAATTGTAATTTAATATTTAAGGGAGGCCTTTTAATAACATAGTCCTTTAGAAGCTGTGTAAAAGCAGAGATATATGAGAGAAATAGACAAAATCAGAGGTCTCAGACTGACATTTGGACAATCGCGATTGAATGAGAATATTGAACACTGGAATTATGTTTGTATTATGAATATCATGAATCTAGCCTTTAAAAAAAAAAACAAAGCTCATTTCATTTTTTTTGCTATATGATAACATTCAAGTTAAGGATGTAAAGGCCATAGCTTGAGTCAATAGGCTTAAAGTACATTTGCAAAGCCATCGGCCACGACACAGCTTTGAGAGGAAGAATTAAGGTTATACATCTAAATGATCATATATGGCACTTAATCAATTGAGATGAGGCATGATTTTTAATACCCAGTAAAACCCTCCTAGTATATGAGTAGTAGAACTACTTTCTTTTAGATCTTCAGTTAAGATGATTTAGACAGGGAGATATTGCTGTACTCACTAGGTTATTAATAATCAAACCCAAAATTAATCTGGGTATAAGAAAACCCATCCACTTAAGCACTTAAAATTTTTCTGTTTTTCTTTTTTTTTTCAGAATGCAAGTTTTCATTTATTAAAAAAAAGTCCAGACCATCTGCTTGTGAAGATAATGTTTTGAGAATTTATGTAGCGTTATCATTTTAAATCTACAGTAAGAGAGTAATGGAGAAAATCATAACAAGTCCCAGTAACTTAAATGTGTTTAGGATTTCACTTCACCAGTCTGCCCTACTACCTGTTCATGCTAACTTAGAATTTCAGTGGGAATAATGTTGAGGTCTGTGGGATTGTTCTTAATTTGATTCACAATTTATTCATCTCCACTGACACAAGTAGCAGAGGATTAAAGCTAATTTTATAACATAAGCTTCATCTCAATGCTCATTCATCTCAGTGTTTGTCTTTTATTATTATTATTATTTAAAGGGCTGATTGCATGGATAGCTTTTTTTTTTCCAAGTTTTCCAGGTTCCCAACAGTTTCTTTTGCTTAAAATTTAGCTTTAACTTTGCAGAAATTAAATTCATTTCCATATTTAAATAATATTAAATCCAATCTAACTAGAGATACTGCACAGACTATGTTTTGTAAACTTTACTACATAGACTAACAATTGTAATATGAAAGTCAGTTTGAAATAAAAATATACTTTAATGCTGTAAGAGGGGAAAAAAAAAAAGAACTAAGACACTTCCAATGAATATTATCTCTACCTTTAAAATAAGAAAGAAATTGAACTCCTATTTGATTCCCTCATGAGGAATAGAGGAGTTTGATGCACAGTGGCCAAAAGATAGATAACTGTATTAATGGAAATCTAATCTGTGCTCAGAGACTTTGCATGCTGGCTGTGAATGTAAAATATTCATAACACAATAGACTATTACACTGTCAAAAGCTGAAGTTCAGCCAATTTTACCAGGAAGAGTTGACATTTTGCTGTATTCTTCATTCTAGGGAACAGGAAAACGGCTCTTCCACTTTTAAATTTTGTCATTGTAGCTATTTAGATATATCATAAGTCTAGAAACAGAAAGCATTTGTCTACTGAGCCACTTAGAGACAGTAACTCAAACTAAGAGGAGTAACAAATACGTAGGATTGGCCAGGGTCTTTCAGTGGCACTGTGCGAGGACAAACAGTGGCATCACCTACTTTTGGATTGCCTTCTCTGCCATGTTCCAGGGCATGGCCATGACAGGATCTGAGCAGGAAACTGAATCAGGTGAAAAATATCCTTTTTTGCTGTTGTGATAGCTAGGCCAGTGAAGCAAAAGGGGCAGCATAAGAACAACTGACTAGGGCTGAGGGAACTCATACCTTCCACCAAGCACCAGCCTGGGAATTTGGACACAATCCTCCATCAGGAAGGTGGAAGGGGTTCTTGGTCCACTGCTGGCTTGCTTTCTTCTCACTCATGTGCATGCCATCCTGAACTGGCTTCAGTCATGCTCCGTTCACATGGAGGCCCACGAGGAAGCAAAACTAGGGCTTGAAAGGTGAAGCATCATTGTTTATTAGACTAGATGACAAAGCTAGGAAAAAAAGTCTGGTTTTAGACATATGAACCGCTTTTCAGATCTGAAATAGATTTTGCATCCCTTTAACAGAATATGGTAGCAATTGCTTTCAAACAAATTTAGCTTTATTTATGTTAAAGCATTCAGATGATTGAAGGGAAAAGTCTAGTTGGCACCTGCAAGGTACAGGACATTAGCCTTGTGGGACAGAAGGACAAGCAGTTATCACCCACAAAGGCCTAAGGAGCAGAGAAAACTGCAACATAATAAACTGATTCTACTAGATATGGCAGATAGATGCAGATAAAGAAGATTTAACAGGAAGAGGGACTTAAAGATCCTGATTAAGCCATTTAAATTGTCTTAGGATTGGACATTCAGTGCTGAATCACTTAAGCATTTATGGGGTAGTGCAATGAACCACACCAGGGAAATGACAAACAACCTGAAAAATAACCCGGGAAAAACAAATAGACAACAAAATAGTAATGGGTTATTTCTCCACGAGATGAGTTCTCAGTTGCTGAATAGCCATATAAATACTTGCACAGAGTAATGCAGGGAGTGACAACTGCTTAAGCCGCTGTTGCTGAATAGACACAGCAATCATTGGTGAGTATGATTACATTGCAAATGTAAATATTTGCAATATTAGGATAGCTGTGATCAACTACCCTCTCACTTAAGGAAGTTATGACTAAGATTATGCATGACAGTGAAAATTGACTACTAATATATATATGTCTTAACTGCAAGTTCAGCTGCTAACTGAACTTTATAAAGTGGAAATACAAGTTTAATAACCCATCCTAAACTGAGGATCAGTAAATGGTAGATTGGTTATCTCTTCCAGTTTTATGTCATTAGCACCATGACTTACCATCAGGAATAGGATAACTATAAATACACCTAACAGTGGTATCACTTACGGTGTGAGACAGTCACTTGCTTTGAATTGCTAACTGCAGTATATGATTTAATCAGAACATGTATTTTCTCCGTTTTGTACATACTTCATGATACAGCAGCATTCATTGGCGTTGCTGTATACTTCATGACCACCTTGAGAGGTACAGTTACTGTCAGTTTAGATTAGCTCAGCCAAGTGCAGAGTCTCAGAGGGAAGGTAGTTCTTTAAACCACAGGGACTGGAAGCCCAAAGACCAAACTCGCTGCAGTGATTTGAGGTAACACTTGGTGACCTTACCTTCCTCTGCCAGCTGCCATCTCCCCCTCTGTAACAGCAGAACCAGATAGCAACGCGTGTGGATGCCTCGGGTGCATCTCCTTCTGCCTCCTTTCAACTCACCCTGGCTGTTCAGCACAGCACAGCATATTTGATCCTTTAAATTGATAAACTAAGCTGTGACCCAGGGAATGATCACATGTCCTGTTTTGTCACTTCTCAAGCACTGCAGCTGCTGGGACAAGGTCTTGAACTACTGTAGCTACAGTAGACAGAATCTGTCAGTTAAATTATTAAGTGTAGTTTCTCTGTTACCAGACCTCAGCTGTGACCCAGGATAAGTCTTTTGACACCCATTTTTCTAACACTAACACATGTAAGTGATTTTCCACCTGTAATTATTTACAGGATTAAGACCAAACCTCCAAAAGATTGTATTTTCTTACCTGAAAAGTGATATCATATATTTCAATTGCACGTAGGCTGAATAAGTAGCGTTAGTGTTGTATATTTTATAGTATCTTTAAGATAGCATTCATGCCTCTCTCTCTACCCTCTTTGCAAGTAGTACGTCTCTTTATAGATATAGTGTGGAACCTACGGGATGTGTGTTGAAGGTACATGATTGAAGAGAGAACTAAAATTCAGTATGAAAGAGGTGAGGCTGAGGTTAATTTGTAGCCACAGAAATAAGTAAAAGTGGAGCACTTAGCAAGAAGGGAGGTGTGTGGGAGGAATGTGGGATCTAGGGCAGATGGCATACCCAAGTGCCAAGCCTTTTGAAAAGGATCTCATTTTGTGTCCTCTGTGCCTCTGTAAAGATCCAAAGATGATCCTGAAAGCAGACACACCCCTGGCGCCCGCCCTGTGGTGGCACCACCACTTCTCCATTTTCCCACAGTGCAGTATTTGCACACTAGTTCAGATTGCACAAAGACATAGACAAGGCCGTGACGGCCAGGTCACAAGACACTAATGAGCCATCTTGTTCATCTCTAACCTGACACCGGCAAGTTTAACAAGGTCAAACAGCAAGGCGGTGCAGTAGGATGTCCTCCCTTTTGACTGGCGGTCAAATATACCCAGCCTTGGTCTCACTAGGAAGCCTGCATGGCTAGGCAGCTTATCTGTGAAACTTTCCAAAATGGCTACCAGAAATCTGACAGGATGCTCACAAACGGATCCGGTAGCCATGGAGATCCACATGATTCTTCTGATCTAAAATTTTAGAAGCCTGAGACTCTTGTTCTCCTAAACAATTCTAGCAGGCAAAATTTTCAGCACATTTTCAAAAGTCCAGTTTCCAGAGGTGACCGAAGAGACCTCCTCAAGTAAATATCACAGTCCCAGCCAGGACTATGAGAGGTTTTCTGTCTTTGTGGGATTACTTTGCTTCAGCCGTAGAAGGAAGGAGACGTTTTTTTAGAGCTCTGTTTTTAACACTTTCCGACTTATATTCATTGCCATAAAATATGAATGCATAAAGTTATCAGCCTAGAGCTATTGGCTTCCCTATAGATTTGAGAAACGAGAAACACAGAGGAGAATCTATGATTCCAGGCTTTGGAATAACTGAATACCCATCTCTTTTTTTCAGGAATTACAAAGGGGAAAAGAAAAAAAAGGCAGCTCCATAAACTCACAGATCACTCAAAGCTCCAGGCCTGGCATTTGGATCTGCGTAAGACATGGCTGGTTATGAAAAAGCCACTGCCATCAGCAGCAACCCAATGGTTCTTGATTTTGGGAAGATGCCTTCTTTTAAGATTTTTAAGAATTCTTTTGTCCAACCTCCCAACAACATCCTTCAATAATCTGGTGGATTGAAGCCTGTAAGAGTTGATTTTATTTTAAGCATAAGGTTTCACAGATGAACCTGGCTTGTAAGACTGCTTTTTGTCAGCTCAGTGATCACAAATAATTGCATGGAATTAATCACTTCTATTGTCACTTGGAAATCAAGAATAAAAGTGCTAATATCTGGAAGCTGGAGAGAGAGCATATGTGTTATCTATTGAGAAAGACAGATAATATGTACTGGGAAGAGAAAAGATCTGTGAGGTAACTGTTAGAAGAAGAATTAGAATGAAACCTAAATGAGAGGATTTCAAAATAGAACAAAACAAAGAACAGAAGTGAGAAAATAGTCAAATTCTTGAAAACAGAAACATCAGAAAACAAAAGGATGAAAGAAAAACTGAATACAGATAATCAGATAGAAAAGTTGTATTTGTTAGCATGATATAAAAGGAGCTTTAAGTTTTCGTGAAAAAAAAAAAAGAAAAAAAAAAGGAAAAAAAAAGAAAAAAGAAAAGTGATCCAAAATGTCAGCAGACCTAAATGGCTAATCAAAAAATCCCAGTCTTGAGGCATATACTCAATCCCAGCCATGAGGCATATATATGTATGCTTAGCTTTACCTCACACAAGTAACACCAGTGAGTTCAGCAGTAAGCTAGCTCCACCAGTGTAAATCACACTTCTCCCTCTCTCCACCCCCAGTTTCAGCAAATGCAGCCACAGTAAAGACTAGAGAAAAAAAAAAAAAGACAAGACGACAGAACTCAAATGCAATTTCCAATTCAGATAAAACATCAGACTGTTAAAATCACCAAAAGAAAATACTTTTTCTTTATATTTCAAATGTGGTTCCAAATATATCTGAAAGGTAGAATGGGGGAAGCTAATATACTGTTATCCGGTTTTAAATGTTTTTATTTTAAAATATAGGCTGTTAGTATTTTAAGACATCTCGGAGCCCTGCAACAAGCAACCTAATTGCTAATTGAAATACTGTGTTTCACAAAATTATTTTTCTTAATTTTAAGGACTTCTCTGATTTTTGTTATTTTCTAGAATAACAAAATCTCTTAACAGATTCCAGAAGTAGTGGTAATAAATTAGTGTAATAAACTTGACCAAAGAAGCAAAGTGAATTTTAGATTTCAACAAAACTGATTAAAATCCAGAATACACTCAGGAAGAGCACGTTGTTTACCACTGGTATTTATTCAGTGTTTTTTTGGACTTTCTTTCATTCAGATGTGCTCTCGACGTTACTCAAGAAGCACCCCGTAGTACCCCAGCACGAGGCTGCCAACAGCAGGTTCAGCCAGGCTCCTCTCCTCACTGCTCCACCAGCCCTCCTGCTTCAGCCCGTGCAGGGTGGGCTGCCTCACCACCTGGGCTTCATGCCCTTCCTCCCCAACCTCAGCCTGCAAGCCAGAGCCTCCCTGTAAAGCCGCAGCACTCCTCCCTCCCCACCTACCCAGCCAGTCCTCCCCTTTGGTGCCTCAGACTTTCTCCAACCTTGACTCAGAGGTGGCTTTGGCCTCCCAGGCGCCTGGCAGACTAGGCCCAACGTGCCTCCTGCTGTGGGTGACGAGTTTACACCAGCCCTTTGCTCCTGAAGGGTTTCAGCTAGCTGTCTCGCACAGGCAAGTGCTCTGTCCCCAGCTGCACCAGGACAAGTTTCCATTGTGGTGCCCGTCACATCGGCTTCCAGTTCCAACCCGGAGGACTCTTTGTGTAGGTGGATGTGTAGGGGAAGAGGAGGGCATGGCAGAAGGAGGAGTATTTTCAGTGTTACACAAGTTTCACCTCTGTGTATCCAAGTGGGCTTCTGTGGATGTTACCTGTTTACAGCAAAAAAAGGTGAAAAGGGAATGAAGACCCATGTCCATTCACTTCACTCTCTGGCTGTCAGTTTGGGATTTATCTGGGGTTGGGCTCTCCAAAGCAGCCCTTGTTCACTTGGAAGCGGGCCGAGATCTTCAACTCGTTTCAGGAGGGCTGCCACTCACTGCGATCCACGGCCAGTATGCGCCAGGTGCAAGCCAGGCATTTCAACGTCCCAGCAAAGTGGAATTCTATAGAAGCGTGATAAACCTAAAGTATTTGAAGTATACGAAAGTATTTGAAGTACAAATGGGGGAGGGAATATAGAGTAAGTTATAAACTAGTAGGGAAGAAATACATATTAAAAAAAAAAAAAAGGAAATGTGAAAGAACAAAAGGAAATATTACCAGAAACATCTCCTGGTAATAAAAGTTGTTCAAATAAACAATAAACCAAATCCCCTAAATCTGGTTTCTGATTTATTGCTGGTTGCTAAAGCATAGCATTAAGCACAAACTTGTATTGTCCAGCCTAAGAACTTGAACTGGGATTGCTAGATCTAGTTACTATGGAGTTAAAAAAACCTGTTGGCTTTTGTGATGAGTCCAGATTCTCCCTAACATGACAGAGAAGAAACAGAGGATAAAGGAAAAAAGTTGGCTTTAAGCATTCATTTAAAGATTTGCCATCTGAACACTGGGCATTTGTATCATTTCAAGCTGATCAGTTATAACATTATTTTCTCCTGTAATAGCTTCAAGTCTTTAGTGTTTTGTTTTGTTACTTTTAATTGCCTTTTATGCATCAGTGCATTAGAATTTCAGAGTGCTGTCCGCAGCTAGAGTATTTGAGCCTTTTCTAGGTGAAATACATTGGCAATGAAAAAATAATCTTCTAGATTCTTTGTGGACACTCAGTTTCTTCTCTGTTTCGAAGTTGCAAGAGCTATGCTTGGAGTGTATGTGTCTTTTTCTTGCCTTTTTAACGACACTTTTGGTTTTAAGTTTTTGAGTTTGTAAATGTTATGATAGACAAGCACGGTATTGTCACTTAGCAACGAGCTCTTATTTTATTACAGAAATACTGTCCTATATATGACAATAGGATTGCTAAGGCAGTTCCTTGTTATGACCAGCATGCTGTGCTCACCTCGCTTCTTATTTATTTGGTTTTATTTGTTTTAATGTTTGCTGTTGGTGATCTCTTACTTTGCTAGTAAGTGGAGAGGGAAGGAACAGGAGAAACAAGTGCAGATGCCTTATCTCATAGAGGAATTGCCAGGCGGTTCTTTTTTCTTTTGCATGAAAAGAGCTCATAAAATCCAGAATCTCATTTAGGCCCTGACCCCGTAATGAACTCATCAGAGTCACGGGGGCCCCGGGACATAGGAAAAGCCCTAAGATAAAGAGCCTAGGATTGTAAATACCGATAATCAGGGTGTTGCGTGAAACACATCGGCCTGATGTTATTTTGAAAACTACTTTGCTTTATGATTGGTATCAGAAAAATTTAACTGGAGAGTTTAGGAGTTCATTAACTATGGGATTAGCAACTTCACAGGACAAAGCTGCAGGAAAACTCTTTCTCGTGCCCTTCTCCCCGGCCCGCAGGCTGCTGTTTCTTTAAAGCAGCATGAGCTGATGGGAACCTGGCCGTGGGTTATAACACCTGCTGGAAGGGCTGCCTGCCTTCTGGCAGTGCGCTCCTAGCAGTGGCCCTAGACTATGGATGTGGAGCAGCAAGGTTAAGTGACAGTGCTTTTGTTCTGGCGGCTGTGGCGAAGTACGAGTGCTCTTTGGTCTGACAGAGGTAGTAGGGGGCTTGCTGAGGCTTCGGATGCTTTCCTAGGAGATTACCTGTAGCCATCTGGTAGAAGGCACTTTTGTTGTTTTGACGGAAGAGTTTCTGTTGCTGCTAGTCTGTCATATGAAATAATGCTGGTTTTCCTCACCCTAAAAATAAAGGCAGAGCAGGTTTGCTCCAGCAGAGTAGGTAAAGGAACAGTCTATGAAAAGTTGTCCTGATACAAAATGACTTTCTTTCCAAGTAGCATTCCTCAATGAGGTAAACTTAATTGGATAGAAAGTAATTTCCTTAAAAAACAAAACCAAAAAAGAAAAAAAAATCTCATTTCTTTATACTTTTTGACTTAGAGATGATACAGTATATAAACTCTTAAATTACATGCCACTAATGGTTGTGCTTTGCTTGCTAATACATAGTTAGGTATTTATGTAGCTTCCTGAGCCAATGCATGTATGGCTGAAGGAGAGAGGGCAGAAAAAAGAAGTCTCTGTTTTCTTTTTTTTCACCAGTTATGCTGAATATTTTTTCCTATTCTTTTGTGCTGGCTTATTCTGGGCCTTAATGGAGGTGTAGCTAGGCTTTAGGATGCTGCTTCCAAAGGTAAGAGTGAGGAAGTGCATGACCAAGATTGTGGGGGGAGGAAGCAATTTTGCTCTTTCCATGTGTTTTTCTGATGCTTTTTACCTCAGCAGACCTTACTGTTTTGTAGCACCAGCCTTGTGGGACTGTCAGAGAAGTGCCTGGACAGGGAAAACTCCCTGGCATCTAGCTATTCTTTTTGTTTTTGTTTTCCCCACCCCAAACATACTGGGCATGTTTCCTATACAGGAATCAGTTCTGGGGAGAAGTTTGAAGGACTGCCTCTGTCTGCCTGTATGCCTTCTGAGGCTGTGGCACTTAAAGGGAAGAAACCAACAGCTTCAGGAAGAATAAAATTGAACTTTCTGTTGTTGGGATATGTAAATCAATTAATGTGCAGTGCTTCAGCCCTGTGGCAAGCCCACACTACAAAAATGGCCATCTTGAAAGCATGCTAGCAGGGATTAGTAAATATTCAAAAACAGTTTGCTTACTCAAAATTGCCTGTTGCAGATTTAACGTATGGGGTTCAACCATGGTAGTAACTTTTGTTAGCGTATAATATTTTTTAATCTTCAGGGTTTTCATGTTTAGGGTTTAGCAAGACCTTACCCAATCTGTGAAAAGAATTTTCTGACCTGGGTTTATGGGGGAAATAGGGTAGATGGCCTAATACCTCATGGTGCTCTGGTGCCACTGGTTCCCCTTTTTGTCCAAAGCATCAGAAGATGGGAAAAAGAAATGTGTATTCAAAGAGTGAAATTATGATAGAAGTGTAGAATGTAGTGTGTGTACTGTAGAGCAGGCAAAATGTAAGGGAGGGATGGAGGAAGGGAAGGAAAAATCAAGAAGATAGTCATTGGGACATTAAATGTGGCTTTTTTCCTGTTTAAAACATAAATTTTAAAAGGTTGATCAAAGAAGTTGCATTAGGCAAGAGCTGGTCTGTTGGCTGCCAGTTGAATTGCCCCACTTAGTTTGTGCCTGTGAGATCCTGTAGTTCTACGTAAATGTATCGACCATGTATTTCTTCAGGTATACGAGCAGGAAGGTACACTAGAGCTGACACTCTAAAGCCTGCTTTGGATCGTCTTAATAGTCCCTTGGAGAAAATTTTTGTTACTCTCTTGAAAGAGTTGTTTCACACTCTCAGGAAAATATTTGCAAGTTGATTCACAATGCTACTTCTTCTTTTACAGTCTGACCTCTATTCAGAGGGGTTTAGTTAATATAACTTTCTCAAGTTCATAGCCCTGCTCTAGTAAATGTCTATATATGGCAGGTATCTGATTTTTCTGACCTGAGTATTTGATGAATTAGATCATATGTAACACCTGATATGTCTGTGATCAGTAAGCTTCCGAATGACTCAGAATAAAGCCAAAATGATTCCTGTTCTTGATGTTGGAGGATACAGCCTTTTCTCCAAGGCCAGGCTTAGAAGCTGTGTGAGTATCTGAATGCTCTGAGTTGAGAAACTATTCATCAGACTCCTGGTGTTTCGTTGTTTTCTCTTTTTTTTAACCAAGAGAAACTACTTCTTGAAAATGGGCAAAGGGGGATTTTTGTCTCTACAGGGTCACTGGGTTCTTGAACTTTGAAGGGTGACAGACATGGGCTGGGGTTAATTTGCGTGATGAAAATGCAGCTGCTTTAGTTAGTATGAAGTGTTCCTGCTGACACTGAAGGGGAGGGAGTGCTTCCTCGTTACTTGTGACAAACGTACCCTTATTCCTTGTTTCACATCACTACTTCTCTTCCATTTTCAACCTTTTTGCTTCTTGCTAACTGCTGCTTTAGGGGATGACTATGGAGAGCTAGCATATGTGGAAGGACTACTGAGGGTCAACTGGTGGTCCCAATGTAACTTTGACACCCTTTGTGCTGCTTGGTGGGATTGCTGAAGTACTACATCAACACACTGTCATCTAAATGTAGCATGCGAGAAACAAAATAATATTAGTATCTTAAAATAGAGTTGTATATTGAATACAACACACAACCACCTGGAGGCCCAATGGCAGGAAGGGGAGCACTGCGCAGAACTGTAATAGGAAAAAGATGCTACCAAGGAGTAACTGGCTAACCAAGCCAATGCCAGAAACCTGGATTTTGTCCCTTGAACTCTACTTGCAGAGCTCTACTTGTAATCAGGCACTAAACATCCTTAGGGCTGAGATAAGGATCTAGTTCTCATGCAGTTAATAGTCCTTATTATGGCAAATGGCCGCCTTGTTTCTGAGATGAATTGGACCTCACTGGGTATTAAAATATCATGAAGAGATTATAGATAGTGTGAGGCAAGATCAGTCTAGTTCTGCAGCCTGATTCTGATGGTGAGCAGTAGTGCATGTCACAGGAAGAGGAGAACAGGGCAAGCGTCTAGTGATACTAGACCAAAGCAGGCTCCCAGCCTCCTGGTAGTCCAATAGATTGGCTCTATTTATATAGATACGTAAGGGTTTTTTTGGCTGACAAATCATCAGAACTGATTCTTTGTCATGCAACCTTGCTTGTGACAAATTAGTACTTAAAAAATGTCTGAAAAGTTCTGACTAGCTTTAATAATGATTAATGAGGATTTCATGAGGAGAGATGAAAAGAGAGAAAGAAAAAGACTTGCTCCACATGCTCCCTGCTATCATAAAAGGCAGCAGAGTATTTCAGGAATTATATTCTCTTTAAAAGTAATGGTGTGTTGAATGTTGAACTCTGAAGGCGGTGTTAATTGAGGGTAGATAGGTTGAGGACATACAGAAAAGACCAGGAGTGTGTTGTAATGGTCAGAAGTAGGGTAAGGCATGAGAAGGTCAGACAAGGCCGTAAGAGAGCAAAACTGGGCAAAGAAAAATGTCTAGGTCCTCCTGCAATACTGAAGGCTGAAGAAAGGGCAATTTTAATGGAAGAATATTTGTGTTTGTCAGCATTAATGTTATATTTTTCATGTGGCCATCATTATCATACAGGTAGTATCTTTGCATGTTACAGCTGAAGTGTTTTCTTCTAGAACTTTCTTGTTTCAGAAGTCTACATTACCAAACACTGTTTTTTTGATATGGCTGGTATCTGCATGATGTAGGAAATGCTGGGTTAAAGGATTTACCCTCTGAAATGAGTGTACAACAATGAGGAGATTGTATCCTCTTAACTTTTTTCTTCCTTTAAAGTATGAATAGGGAAGAGGCAAACTCCTGAAACGTGGGACTCAAAGAGGGCAAGTGAAATACCTTACAGAGGTTTTCCCAGAGACAAATGTGTAAGAAATGTATTTAAAGAGCAAAAAGCCTTAACTTGCATTTTACACAAAGAAGCAGTTATAATACTACTCATCCATTTCAGTTTTGTATATATTTTATGTACTTAGCTTTATAAGAAGTGTTGTTCTTAGAACAATTAAATCACCTGGCATCTGAAAAATCAACTGTTATTTCTCACTTTTCTAACAATGGATAGCAACATACTGTAGTCAGAAAGCATGGTCCTGCTACACTTAATATCTGTTTGATAGTGTGCGGTTAGGTAGTACCTTTACTATTATGGCATGAATTAATCTCCTTTAAAAAAAAAAGTTTGGCCTTCTTTGTGGTTTAATAAAGAGATAGCTTTAACATCTTCAAAAACAACAATAAAATCACTACTTTTCAGGCTGGTAGTGTTACATTTCTGGGGGAAAAAATATTATTCTTAGTTTATGTACTTGAACCTTCATATACAGGCTTGAATGCTTTAGGGTAAGTAAGTAAGCTCTCAATGTGCCTCAAAGCTGTTAGCTGTTTTGTTTCTCCATGGTAACGGGAGTATAAAGCAGTATGAGTGTGTTCCTGAAGTAGGCAGACGTGACATTGTTTAGGAATGGGATTACATGTGAGGATTCCAGCTCTAAGATGAGTCTGATTGAGGCCATTTTTTCCAACAGAGGTGCTGTGAATGTGTGCAGATGTGCTAATTTAAGGCATGATTCAGGGATCCAAAACTGGTTTAAAAGAATCTACCAATCTAGAAAGTTTGCTATGGTGAGGGGGATTATCGGCTTAGTTCAACGAAGCTCTTCTAGAAACATGGCTCAACATGTGATCTGTGCCAGATCAAGGTTTCAATGTAGGGCTCAGAGATTCAGATAAAATGTCATAAAGACTTAGTGTTGCATGTTCTGTGTAAAATTTTTACATTTATAAAACAAACACAGAGGTTGGACAGGCAGATGGCATCTAAATTAATGCAGTTTTCTGTAAGCTTTGGTTATAAGTCATCTTGCAATATTAACGAGATAAACCCTAGTTTTGTTCCCACCTTGGCAGAACAGCAGCATCAATAGTACCTCAGCAGACTGGTTTAGATAGCTCTTTTGTGAAGAAAGGTAATGATTTATATCTGTGCAGCTAGATTAACCTTCTGGTACTCGTGCACTCTTATCCTTTTCTTTCTCTACTTAGATGACTCTGACCTAGTAGATTGAGATAAAATCACCAGATTGCATTCACACTAAGGGAAAATTTATAATCTGGACATACTGCATGAGGGAACTCTTCCTGTCTCTGTTCCAGCAAGACTCTGCGTAGTGATGGGTTGAGCCAACCTTGCAAAGTGAGTCAGGTTTCCTCCAAAGGGATCCAGCCTGACTGAAGACAGAGCAGTGTGTGTGCGTGTGTTTAAAAGAGCACTTACCTTTAAACAGAGACTTCCTCGTCTCTCCTCCCTTCCTCTGGCTGCAGGTAAATATAATTTCTTCTGGTTCAGAAGGGCACGTGACCTGTACCAATACAAGGCAACTCCATACCTTCAGTAGGACTTCATACTTATCTTTTAGTTACTTGGCTTGCTTTTTTTTATTTATGTGAGTGAAAATTAGCTTTTAGTTCAGGTTCCCTACGGAAGCAGAATTGTTTCAGTGGTGCCTTTCTGTTCACCTCTAGTCCTCTGTAGTGTTTCTTTTCAAGTAACTTTTGGGTGAATTGGAGAAATTCAGCCACTGAACAACTTTGATCGGGCTGAGGAAAGGCCCAAAGTAGAGGGAAAGATGGGAAAAACCGAGGTGTTTGGCTGCAGTTGGTTATCTGATCAGCTCTGTGCTGAGCTGCCTAGCGCTCCGTGTGTGGTGGTGAGTTAACGCGCTGGAAGTACCTTTGTTAGCCCTGTGGCTCGCAGAGCAGCTTGGTGTCGTTACGATCTGGTCTCTGCGTGCCTCGTGCTGCTGCAGCCCGCGAGGAGATGGCTGTACAGCTCTACTTCTGTCCTTACGTAACCGCCGGAACGAGGTTGGACCCGGGCGGCTGCTTCGAGGAGCAGCCCTCACTTTCAGCCCCCTTTCGCGGTGCCCTCTGTTCAGGCCAGGCCTGAGCGGGGTGCGAGCTACGGGGCGAGGAGCTGCCCCGCGCGTGGGGGCGGCCGAGAGCCCCGGGTTTAACCGGGGGCGGGGGGGGCTGCCCGGGGGGCGCCGGCAGCGGCAGGGGGCTGTTTCGGCGGGGGGACGCGCGGCACAACATGGCGCGGGTGCGCTCGGGCGGGTATTTACGGTAGGGGCGCGCGCGGGCGGCCGTTACGGTAGCGGGGGGGGGGGGGACGGGGGGGGGAGGAGGGCCGACGTGCGCGGGGGCGGGGCGGGCAGTGCTGCGTGCTCGGCCCCGCGAGGCGCGTCTCCCTCGCGAGCTCGGTGAAAGGATTTGGCGCCAGGCGGGTCCGCTCTGCAGCTGCCGCAGCCGCACGAAGCAGCCCAGCCGCGCCACCCACCCACCGCCGCCCGCCGCCGGGGCCTCGGCTCACAGCAGCTGCCGCCGCCGCCAGCCCGAGCCCGCCAGCCCGAGCCCAGAGCCGCCCGCGCGCCGCCCAGGGATCGAGCCGCCGCCGCCGCCATGAGCTGCTCGCCCGTGAACGTGAAGAAGCTGAAGGTGTCGGAGCTGAAGGAGGAGCTGAAAAAGCGGCGCCTCTCCGACAAGGGCCTCAAGGCCGACCTCATGGAGCGGCTCCAGGCCGCGCTGGACCAGGAGGAGGCCGGCGGGGGAGGCCCCGCCAGCAGCGCGGCCGAGCCTGGCAACGGCAGCATGGAGGGGGAGGCGGCCGAGAGCGGCGGGGGCGCCGCGCAGCTCCGCCAGGCGGGAGGCCCCGACCAGGCCGCGGCCTCCACGGCGGAGGACGACGACGAGGAAGGGCTGGAGGCGGCCGATGGCGACGCCATGGAGCTGGGCGAGGAGAACGGCGAGCGGGCGGGGGCCGGGGGCGGCCCGATGGAGGAGGAGGCGGGCGGCGAGGAGGAGGAAGAGGAGGAGGAGGAGGACGAGAACGGCGACGACCAGGGCTTCCAGGAGGGCGAGGACGAGCTGGCCGACGAGGAGGAGGCCGCGGCCGGCGACGCCAACGGGCACGGCGAGCAGCCGCCGCAGCCCCAGCAGCCGCAGCCCCAGCAGCAGCAGCAGCAGCCCCCGCCGCTCCTCCAGCCGCGCGGCGCCGCCAAGGAACCCGCAGCCAAGAGCGCTGGCGGCGCCTCGGGCCCCCCAGCGGCGGCCTCGGCGGGCCCCGCCAAGCAGCAGCAGCAGCAGCAGAAGAAAGCGGAAGGCGGCGGCGGCGGCGGCCGCCCGGGGGCTCAGGGCGCCGGGGGTGAGTGAGCGGCGGGAGGGGGGGGGGGGCGGCCATTAACCCCCCTCCCTCACGGGGACGGGGGGGGGCGGCTTCCGGGGCGCGCGAGGAGGGCGCGTGGTGCCCCCCCGCGGGGGGGGGGGGGGGGTCCTCGAGGGGCCGTTGGGGAGGGGGCGGAGCGTGATGGGGGGAGGGGCGGCGGCGGGGCCGCTGGGGCGCGCTGTATTGTGCCGAGCGGCGCTCGGCGGCCTGACGTCACTTCCGGCCGGGGCGCCGCACGGGATGGCGTCGGGGAGGCCGGGTACAATGGGGGCGGGGGGGGGGAGGGAGGGGGGAGGAATCCCGGCCCCGCGCGGGGCTCGCGCCCTGCCCCCGCCCGCCGGGAGGAGGCGCGCGCGGGCACGATGGCGCCGAGGGGGGGGGGAGGGGGGAGGGAGCGGCTCTCTGTGCGCGCGCCTGGCGCCGCGCCGCCACGGGGGGGGGGCACCGCGGGCTGCTCCCACCGCCGTGCGCCTTCACGCGGCGCCCGGCCGCCGGAATCCCCGCCCGGGGCTTTGTCCCCGGTGAGAGCGGCCCTTTGTGTGGGTAACGGCGGCCCTTCCCCTACAGGAGATGCCAAGGCGGAGCAGAAACCGGGAGAGAAGAAGAGGGGCGTGAAGAGACCGCGGGAGGACCATGGCCGCGGGTATTTCGAGTACATCGAGGAAAATAAGTACAGCAGGTAAATACGGCTTCGCTGCTGGGCACCATCTTGTGAGCAAGGAGTAATGTACGCGTACTTCTGACAGCACTGCCTTTCACGCTATGAAAATACCCCTCCCTTTAATCTTCCTTCTCTTTGTTCAGGGCCAAGTCCCCTCAGCCACCTGTTGAAGAAGAAGATGAGCATTTCGATGACACAGTAGTTTGTCTTGATACTTGTGAGTAACCATGCTTCCCTTCAGTCTGGAAAGATAAAAGTGTTAGGCTTTTAGTCTTAAAACTGCACTTCCTGAAATGCAGGGTAAATATGTTTGTTGACTTGTTTTGCCAACATCGCCAAGTAACATAGAAGTGTTTTCCGTCCACTTTCAGCATCCAAAACAACAAAAGGACACATGGGTCTTTATAGTAACAGTAGTAAGCTGAGGTTTTTCCACGAAATCTGTGGCATCATACAGTTTCCTGAAGAAATCTTGACTGAAACACCAAGTTAGTCTATGAACTAAGTTGGCTGAGTGTACAGTGAGCATAGATGGCACTAGAAACAGCGTGAGGAACATTCTCTGGCACATGAAATATTCACTTCAAGAAGTGAAGGAACCAGTGATACATAGGGTAGTAAAATCTGTAGAGGAAGCTTCCCACACAGTTTGCTGAGGCCCTACTTACTTATCAGCGATAGATAAACACTTTTCTTCCTTCCGATAAATTTAACAAAATGACTTAGGCTTTCTGGAACAAAAAAGACCCATTTATGCAATCCGGGAGTTGGGGCTGGTGTGGAGGTGATTTGTTTAAACGAGGTGCCAGAGAGAATTGGTCCAGAGAACCCAGATTGACTAAAACATACCAATAAGAGGGTTTTAAGGCAATATATCACAATAGTAGCAACATTAACAGTCTGTGACCGGGATAAACGTTTGTATTCTTGAGGGTAAGTATAAGGACCTATAGAATTAAACTTAGGTAATGTGCTAACTCATTGGCTTCTTAAAATGCCATGAAAGGGAACCTCTAAGCTTTGATTTTATTTGGCATGGTATGTTTCCTAGTAGTCTCAGTTTTTTTCTTCCTGAGAAGTGCTTAGAAATGCAAGGATGCATTAGCTTACAGCCATCTATATTGCTGAACGTGCCAGCAATTTCAAGCTGATTATCTTCTAGCTGCTAACTTGGTGAGTAGCCATCTCTGTGGGAGTTCCTAGTTTTCCTAATAACTAACTAGTAGCTCCTTTTGATTATTAGATTATTATTCCTAGTAGGAAACTTTGTTACTGGACGAACTGTATTTTAAAAGTGTTGACAGGCTGTCCGGAGCGCAGGATCAACCACGTCTTCAAGACTGAATTGTGTAGCAGTTTGGCTCTCTTCTACTGGACCGTAACAATCCAGATATAAGAAGTTTAGTGCTCTTAAGTGCTTTTTTTCACCTGTCACGTAAGAAGGCTATTGCTTGAAATTCTGTTCTCATTTGTTCTCTAAAAGTAACCTACACAGATAGGTTCTTACTGTATATTACTATTGTTTGGTTTTCATGCAACAAATTAGTATTACAAAATACAGAAAAGTATTAATGAGAACACTTGAGTCACAAACACTGTAGCTGTAACCAGAGATGGTTTTATGCAAACAAAACAAGATCTCGTGCATGAGAATTACCAGTAATACCGGGAAGACTGCATTTTAGTGCATGTGCTCAGGCACCATGCAGATCTTGTGCTAGGGCAGAAGGTAGTCTCCGCTTCCTGATTTTACACCTTTCTTATAAATATCAAATAGGTTTGGAGTTAGTTCTGTGGATTCCTTGCTCTGGGGAATTCAAGTGCCATGTCCCGCACCTCATGTGACCGTTTTGCACTGTCATTTTGAAAGCTACTAGGACATCAGAAACTTGACGGTGCTGCAGCTTTGAAGATAGCCATACAACAAAGGTTCTGTGTAAGGTTCCTAGGATTCTCTTAGGATGATAAGTGAATTCACGCTGCAGATGACATTTCTTGAGTGAAACGTTCTGTTACCATATTCTGCATGCTTAACCTATTGGCACTTAACTGACTTGATTTTAATTGACTTAATCTAATTGGACTTGCTAAAGGACTGTATTCACTGAAGATGGTACTACTTTCAATACTTAAAATTCTTGCGTTTGTACTTACCTACATAGCTGCCTTTAGGTTTGGGCATGAGGGATAAGACTTCACAAAACGGTGCCTATCAAATAACTTGAGGAGCAAAGACAAAACAGTGGGAATTTGGTGATAGAGCATGGTAGTACCTTGAAAATCAAATTTGTTGTTAGGTTTCCCCGGGGTTTTGGCTGAACTTCAGACTGCAGCTTTAGGCGTGTGTTCATTTCCTTTCCTGAAAGATGGTGAATAGTTGCCAAATGCCAGCGATTTGTCTTAAAATGAGTGGAGGTTTCTACTTGTGAAAGCTGAAATCCCCTTTAATGCATAAAACTGGAGAGTTCTGCTTTATTTTTATTAATAAAGTAAACAATGATTTTTGTTAACAGATAACTGTGACCTGCATTTTAAAATCTCAAGAGACCGGTTTAGTGCTTCCTCACTGACCATGGAAAGCTTTGCTTTCCTTTGGGCTGGTGGGAGAGCCTCCTATGGAGTTTCTAAAGGCAAAGTCTGCTTTGAGATGAAGGTGAGTTGGACTGATGTTTTGTGGGAGACTGTTTTAAGTAATTAAATATAATAATACTGCCCATGCTTGCCATTCTTTCAGTCCTCTTTTTACTTAATGGCAATTAATTCAGGTGAAGGGAGCTTAAGAGCTTTCTGAAATCATTCTGTCATGAGCCTGTGAAATGGTTCTCAATAGAAGATGACTTAATTTGCAAACTGCTTCCTCTTTTGAAGGACTTCCTTAAAAAAAAAGTTGTGCTTGACCTGAACGTGTAACTTCTGGTTTTAGTTTTGAACCAAGAATTTTACTTTGCACCTTATGCATCAGAACTTAAAGACTTAAGGCACAAGTCAGAAGTTTGCTTATGTTTTCTGAAGATTACAGAAAACTTGGATTTAACAAAAAAAAAAAAAACCTACAAACCACCACTTATACCAGGAAGTTGGTTAGATGACCTCCAGAGGTTCCTTCCAACCCGAATGATTCTGGGTTGTGTACACAATGAATGTGAGTATTTAGCTGGGCATTTCAATTTTGAGAGCAAGAGTTCCCTTCAAGGGTAAGAACGGAAAAAAGAATGGAAAAGCTTCTGGCCTTACAATAGACAGATTGCTCCAACATGGTAAGGGAAGAAAAGCGGGATGCACAAACCTTGATTTGGGGTTTTAGTGATGTTAAAGCCTCGCTTGCGCATGCTGTGTGTACACACGCTTACTCTGTTCTCTTCCTCCAGTACTGGCAAATCTAACTGCTACCATGAGGACTGGGTAGCGATCCCATTCTCTGCGCTATTGCATTGAGTGATTTCTGTGCCTGTTGGTGCTTATAACTTTGGAAGGACACTGAAGTGTAACTGATGTCACTGTGTATTGCCCTGTTCACTTCTAAATCAGCTTGGTTAAGGTTTCGCCTTGGTTACCTGGCTCAAATACTTGTGGAAACTGGTGGGATAGTAGGCAGTTTTTCCACTCAATTTGGTGGAATTTATTTAAAAAAAATAAAAATAGCTGGTTGCCAGTAGATTGTGGTGCCTTTGGGTGGGAGTTTTGATTTTAGTTACGTTGTTTGGAAGCTGGCAACTTGCCCAACAGCTCTGTTTACTGTGGAAAGGGATGAGTGCAATATTTTTCCATATCTGTCTAGAAAACTGTTTTCATCTAATACCACACTGTATTGGCAAAGTAATTTACTGTTAATCCCAAAGTTCTGGCCTTTTTTTCTTTTACATTACATACAGAAATTTTTGTAGACTGCAATTTTAATACAGTGTCAAGGATTGAGGTTTTTGGCCGCTAAGAGGGACTGCTATGAGTAAGATCTCTGAAGGTGTCTGTTATCTTGCATCTCCATCAGGCGAGAGATGGGAGTGTTGAGCAGTTGGTTTGTGTTTTCACAGACTTAGGCATATCTTACATTTTTGTAGATGTTTATTGAGACTAGGCCAAGATTTAACCAAAGTATAAAACTTTTGGATGTTAGCATTGTTTCCATTTTGTTGGTGTTTTTAAAAAGTACTGCATAACTTTTTTAATGAATTAAAATAGGTTACAGAAAAGATTCCTGTTAAACACCTGTATACAAAAGACATTGACATACATGAAGTGCGAGTTGGCTGGTCACTGAACACAAGTGGAATGTTGCTGGGTAAGACTTAAGCATTTGGTTACTTCTCTGTATTGTGTATGTGGTTGTAGTCTTTTTTTCTTAACGGGATAGGAAAAGCTTAGTGACTTTAATCCATGTATTCTGAAAAGTGGTCTCAGTTTGAATCGTTCTGAGTGTTGTGGGAGAAAGTTTATTACCAGGACCAAGCAAGGTTAAGTATTCAAGCTTATATAGGAGGATATGATTTGAGTTAATTCTTTCAGGGGTCAGGTGTGGGTTGTGGAGAACGTTACTGGAGACCTGACAAGGTTAAGCATCTCCTCTCATGTAATGTCATAAATACGAAGATGATTTTTTGCTTTTTTAAAAAAATGTATAAAGCTACATGATTACATTATTCTTTTGGAGTGAGGGAAGAATTCTCACTTCTAAAAGTAGCTAGAACAACGAACAACAACTTAATTAGATAAATGGGAACAGATAATTATGGTATTTTAACTAATACCTGCTGCTGAGATATGTCTGTGGGAAGTGCATATGAGTAGGGATATTCTCATAGCAGCAGCAGCTTTCTAGTTACTAAAGTACTTAAGTTCCACCTGAGTTCTTGTGTTTGACATTTGCTGTTAGCTTGTTCCTTGCAGCTTCATCCTCAGCTGTCCCATAGGCTGAATGTCTGCTAAACTCCCTTTAAAATGGGGAGGGGTAAGTGCTACTGGAGACTTAATTCAGAAAGCCTTTGTGACCAGCTGCATTACAGGTATACTGGTGCATAAACAGGTCTTCAGAGTTTAAAAATACTTAACTCTTGTCTTTAGTGTTTCAACTTCATGTCAACATGAATGTGGAACCAGTAGCATAATGCTCTGAAGACAAGGGTGGGGGAAATGCTGCTGTTCAATCTTAAATTGAGAGTGTTGAGTACTTAAATGCAAGAACGAGCCGTAGCTCTTCTGGGGGGTCATAGCTTGTTTTAGCATCAATTAAAAACATCCTGGAAAACAGTTAATTTAAGTAGCTGTAAAATGACTGCATTTCTAGATAAAAATGCATGTTAAAATAAGTTTACATTTCTTCTTCAGGTGAAGAAGAATTTTCTTACGGATATTCTCTAAAAGGAATAAAGACATGCAATTGTGAGACTGAAGACTTTGGTGAGAAGTTTGATGAAAATGATGTGATTGGATGTTTTGCTGTAAGTTTTCTCTTAAATTTTCTCTTGAGGAAAAACATCCTTGCATTTTCAGGCTGCTTTGTGGGAAGCAGTAAATGAAATCACCAAAAACTTGGAGCAAGACAAGCTGCTTAACATACAGGGAGGAGGTGGAAATAGCATGTATAGCCAACAGTTGCTGCTCTCAACTTTTTTCATATTCACAGGCAATGTCTTTCTAAGGCTTTAAATACTCAGATGTTAAGATCATTTTAAGAGGAAATGATTAATATAAGAGACTGTGATCAATTTGATCAATTTAAGAGAGAAAGCCTTTAAGGATTTACTTCATGATATGAGTGGTTATACAAGTCAAGTGAATGCAACTAGTATAGTGAAATGGCTAATGTGGCTTTTACAACACAAGATAGGTGTCTTTGTGCAAACTAATGCTTTGTCTGCAAAACAGAACTTTGATGGTGATGAAGTGGAACTCTCATACTCCAAGAACGGACAAGAGCTCGGCGTCGCATTCAAAATCAGTAAGGAAGCTCTTGATGGGCGCCCACTGTTCCCACATGTTCTCTGCCATAACTGTGCGGTTGAGTTCAACTTTGGTCAGAAGGAGGAACCTTACTTTCCTGTACCTGAAGAGTACACCTTCATCCAGAAGGTCCCCCTGGAGGACAGGGTCCGAGGACCAAAGGGGCCTGAGCAAAAGAAAGATTGTGAGGTAAGTTTCTTATTTTATCTCAAAGTTGTTGAGGCAGAGATGAACAGAAGTGGTGGAGTTTAAATATACTATAATAGAAATTTTCCCTTTTGGCTTGGAGACTTCAATACTTGGTGTATCCCATGATTCTTTTCCCCGTACTCAATTTCCATTATACTTGCTAGTCTTAGTTGCGTATTAAAGATCTGTGAACTAGTATCTCAAATATAGAACCTGTCGTAATAGGTGGTGATGATGATTGGCTTGCCTGGAGCTGGCAAGACTACATGGGTTACTAAACATGCAGCAGCAAATCCTGGGAAATACAACATTCTTGGGACAAATACTATTATGGACAAAATGATGGTAAGTGATAATACAGCCTTTTGCATTTTGGTATGTTAAAGGGTTGTTGTGAATCCAAGGTCTTTGGCTGCCACGGGATTCTCTTGGACCTAAGAAATTAAAGAAGCAGATGTTTGTGACTGCTAGTGACCACTATGTCTCCTGTCTTGCTGAGCTACTTCTCAGCAGGATTCTGAAGTTTTTTTATTGTTGTTGTACTGTATAAGAAGCTCAAGTATTTCCATTTATTTGTCATGGTCCTCAGAATATGCAGCTTTTTGAAGGTGATGAGCATACCTTAGATTCAGCTGCATTGATTCACCTAGATTCTTTGTTTATAAAGCTGTACAGCTTGTAAAGGCTTTGGGAATTTCAGTTACGAGTTTGTAGCTGTGGCCTTAATAACCTTTGAGGCCAGATGAGAAGAGCACTGAGTAAAACAAAATTTGAACCATGCATGTAAGGACTACTTCTAAGGACTAACTCTGGGAAATCTCTATAGGTTGCAGGTTTTAAGCGTCAGATGGCAGACACCGGAAAACTTAACACACTGTTGCAGAGAGCTCCACAGTGTCTTGGAAAGTTCATTGAGATTGCAGCTCGTAAGAAGCGGAATTTCATTTTGGATCAGGTAGAAGCTTCAGTAAAAAATTGTTCTGGAATTTTGTTATAGACTCTAGCGTAGTAATTAAATGGGATTAAAGTTATGTTGTAATAGCAGTTGTTGCACTTAACTGACGTAATAGTGGTTCCGGGGGCACAAAGTTGAGATACTGCTACAAATGCTTGTCTGAACTTCTCTGGATTTATGGGATGTGGGAGGCATAGTGTTGTAACACTTGGATATGAGCTCGTAACTTTGCATTATGCAGCATCTTTATGTCCAGTTATATGTAAACTTCATTGCAAGCTCTTGTAGAAGTGAAGTCTATACACCATAAGTTGACTTCCTTAACTCTTACAATGACAGCTACGTGTAGTAAGTTACTGCATTTTTTTCAGACAAATGTGTCTGCAGCTGCGCAGAGGAGAAAAATGTGCCTGTTTGCAGGCTTCCAGCGCAAAGCAGTTGTTGTTTGCCCAAAAGATGAAGACTACAAGCAAAGAACACAAAAGAAGGCAGAGGTGGAGGGAAAAGATCTTCCAGAGCATGCAGTTCTCAAAATGAAAGGCATGGAACATAATCCTATACTGTGTTTTAGGATGCTGAGTATCTGCTTAAAGGATTAAGTAAACCTGAAATCTAAAAATTCACGTTATCTTAAACAGTTGTACTTAAACAAAACTGGAAGACTACTGTAACTTGTAGGACAACACTATATTGTGTTCCCTCTGCTGCAGTCCTTAACACTACTCATTTATGCTGATATGCTTCATGCAGATGCACAAAGCTGTCTTGGCATAAAGTGCCCTATTTAAGTGACATTTGGCAGAAACTGGTGTTCTGAGTGGAGGCTTATAAAAGAAAAAAAAAGATATAGGCAGAATGCTTTCAAGGTTTGGAACAGTACTGGCAACTCCATGGAGACCCGTTTATTTCTTTTGTCACTCTTACATATCTAAAATGGTCAAATTACTTAATCTTGTCCCTATGCTGAGGGAATGCAGGGGGTGGGAGGCAGAATGGGAGAAAGGTGGTTAAATACAGATTGAATTGTAGCTGAATGGAGATGCTGAATACTCAGTGTTTTTGCAATTATAGGGAACTTCACACTGCCAGAGGTAGCAGAATGTTTTGATGAAATAATCTATGTAGAGTTGCAAAAAGAAGAAGCTCAGAAGCTCTTGGAACAATATAAAGAAGAAAGTAAGAAATCTCTTCCGCCAGAAAAGAAACAGAACACTGGCTCAAAGAAAAACAAGAAGAGCAATAAAAATCAGTTTAATAGAGGTCAGAGGGGACGTGGAGGATTCAACATGCGTGGCAACTTCAGAGGAGGAGGTGAGCCTAGAAATAAGCCTGTAAATTCTGGAGACTGTACCTGCTGTGCAAAAAAAACTATTGTGTAGTACTTCATTTGCACTTACTGTGTGGCGGTAAGCTTGATTTCAACTCCAGGAAGTTTTTAATACCCTGACATTTAGTGCAAAGTTAATTTTACAACTTCATCCAGGAGTTTGATGATGATCCTCACTTTTAATGCTATTCATGTGGTTTGAGACACAATGTCCAAGTCCCTGTTGTGGGTTTGTTGTTTGCTCGTGCATGAGGCGCTATTAGAGGGGTTTCATATGCTTATATTTCTTTACTATGACCAAGTGACCTGAAATCTTTGCACTGAAATCTTTGTTCTGAACTTGGCTACGTATTTCTGTAACATCATTGTGCTCTTATTTTGAACAATCTTCCTATAAGAAGTACTGAAGACCTAACAGTGACTTGATTTGAGTGCCTTTCTCCCTGCAGTCCCTGGCAATCGTGGTGGATACAACCGGAGGGGAGGCAACATGCCTCAGCGAGGTGGCGGAGGCGGTGGCGGCGGCGGTGGCAGCAGCGGCGCAATTGGCTACCCGTATCCTCGTGGCCCTGTCTTTCCAAGCAGAGGTGGCTACTCAAACAGAGGGAACTATAACAGAGGTGGAATGCCCAACAGGGGAAACTACAACCAGGTAATGCTTTGGGGAGGGCTTAACAGTCGCTGGGCAGTGTTGTGGACAGCGCTGTGTGAAAGGCTTGGTAGCTGTGAATTGCGGCAGACTTAGTTGTTGTGGTACACTGATTCCACAGTAAGAGGTCTAGCTTCTAGTTTTGTGCACATGCCTAGAGCTCTAAACATTTGTCTTAAACTCGAACACTGATGCAGCAGTTTCCTGGTAAGACTACCTCAGTTCTGTTAAGCTGAACGTTTTTAGGCTTGGGTTCCATTTAGCAGTTCCTGGTTCTGGGTGCTCGACAGGTAAGAGTTGCCTCTTGCAATTGATGTAGGATGCAAACGCTCAGGTCTGGTTTAGTTCTGCACCTTCAGCTGAGCTGGAACTGGGCACTGCTTGTTCTGCTACGCAAGGCATGCAAATGCCTATGTGAGAAAGAATAGGTAAAAAAAAAAAAAAAGGTATTTCTGTAACTTTACCAAGTTTCATGCACAATGTATATTTTATTGTTGCCTCTTCCCTCCCCTGCAAGTCCCCACCTGACCCCCAATAGCAATAACCGTTGTTTGGCCCTAGGGTCAAAGGTGTATCTTCAAGTTGAAAGTAAAGCAAGGAGCATTTAGAGCTTTCTGGAAATAGCCTTGGAGAGAGTCTGCTTTGGTGTCTGATGTCAAACACCTATTACGGACGTGCCTGCTTCAGTCTTAACTGATGGAATATTAGTGGAAGTACTTGAAAACATAATTTTGATTACTGAAGAGCCAGCAGATGGAGCCCAAGCTAGTAAACATAGATTAGGTTTGTCTGATGCTGACAAACAGGGGAAATACTGTGTTTTATCTAAAGTTTTGTGGACGAACTATTTTCAGTTGCATGACCCATATCCTTTTGTCTGATCAGATAACATCCTTGTAACAACTACAGCCTTTCCTAACTAAAAATAGGCAAGCTCTAGTATTTTTAGTTGTCCTGGTGCAGTTTAGCAGCTGGAAATAGGGTGAGTCAAAACTGGATTAGCCAGCTTTCCAGACCACTGGGAACAATAGTTTGAGCTGACTTATTAGTTTTGGTGGTTTTGCCCCATGTTTTAAAAAGCAGTTGCTTGGAGGGGGCTTTTGGCATTGTTTTTGTTCTAATTCTTCAGCCTAGACCTGATTGCTTGTGTTTGGAAGATGACGTATGGTACGTGATCTTCTGGTGTCAATAGAAAGACTTGGTAGTGGTGTATTTCTGAAAAATATGCACAGATACAGTAGTTCAAAACTGTTGTCCTCTTTCAGAACTTCAGAGGAAGGGGAAATAATCGTGGCTACAAAAACCAATCTCAGGGCTACAACCAGTGGCAGCAGGGTGTAAGTAATAACAACTAAACTTGTTCCTTTTCACTGATTGTTAACTTGAGTGTTTGAAAATGCTGGCTGAAATAATTAGAAGTAGATGTGTAATCAGAACTGGATAGCATAATCTTCTAATGCCAGGTAATATTGCTATAAATAGTTTTCTCTGCAAAGCTTAATCTGTCTTGACGTATCAAATATCAGCCGTGGCTTATTGGTCCTAATGGTATGAAATATTTGGCTTCATGTTGCTACTGTGAACTTAACTGTCTTCAGTTCTTTAGGAATTTGCTGCTGTTTGAGAGGACTTGAATCAGGAGAAGTGCATGTTTGTTAAAGGTGTTTCTTCTGTAAGATGTTAAAATTAACTATCTGTCCATTTATTGCAGCAATTCTGGGGTCAGAAGCCATGGAGTCAGCATTATCACCAAGGATACTATTGAATACCCAAATAAATGAACTGATACATATTTCTCCAAAACCTTCACAAGAAGTCGACTGTTTTCTTTAGTAGGCTAACTTTTTAAACATTCCACAAGAGGAAGTGCCTGCGGGTTCCTTTTTTAGAAGCTTTGTGGGTTGATTTTTTTTCTTTTCTTTTTTTGTACATTTTTAATTGCAGTTTTAAAGTGATTCGTAAGAGAACCTCAGCATTGTGCACGATAAGAGAATGTGTCAGTATTTCAGGGTTCTACATTTTATCTGTAAAATGTGACTTTTTTTTTACCACAACAAAAGTAAAACGTTGCTTTGTACCTGGTGTCTTTTTATTAAAGAATTTTCTCCTTTTTCCCCATTCCCCGATTTCTAAGAAACAGTCGTGAGTCATGTCACAATACGATCGAAATGTTAGCAACCAGATTCGTGTGGAGGCTCCTGAGTAGCCCTCACGAATGCCATGAGATACTGTAAAGCTCCGTATTACACTCCATCTTCTCTATAAAGCTTCAGGGTGGGGAGGGGAGGAGGGGGAGGTAAAAGTTTCTGGCAATAACTAGGACTTCTTTTGTAACATTTGGAGCTCAATAAGATGTTGGGGGCAAAGAGGAAACCTGGAGCTAAATAGGGAAGGTGGAGTGTATGTAGAAGCTCTTTAAAGTTGTAAAACTTTGGTTGCATTACTTGTGGAGGCTCAAACTTGTGAAGGTACACCACCATAATTTCTTTTCCATTTGTTCTGCATTTTGATTCTGAAAAGAAGCTGGCTTTGCCCATTTCTTATTAAACAAAACTTGTTGTAAATCCAGTTGTCTAATGGGATCTATATGAAGTTAGCTGTGTGTCTGTATAACTTTCCCCACAAAATACTGTATACCTAGTGTGCTTGTAGTAGTTACTCCACCATTTTGTAAGCTAATGAAACTGTGAGTCACCCATTTTATATCTAATTTTTAATCATGTCAATTCTCAAATGGGTGTATCTCCGTAGCCTGCTGATTCCTTTTTCTCTTTAAAGAAAGTGGGTGGAGAAATTTAACTCTAGACGTTTGTTTGCAATAAAATAAATTCATTTTACTCTTGTTTTGGGATTGTCGCCATCAAGGTCTAAAATCCCTTTAAGGCTATAAAGAGGAAGAGAATGTATGGAAGTGCTGATGTTGGACAGTTCTAAACTCATTACTGTGTACATGCTGAAATAACTTGTGTTTCTTTACAACTCTAAACTGGTGGTTGCTCTGTTAGAGATGTATCACATGTATAATCTCACAATTTAACATGGTTATGTGTGTAGGGCAAAAGTCTTTTGAGTTGCATCATGTAAATCCACTTAAATCTATTTATTGTAAAATAGAAGCCAGGGAAGGAGTGGGGGAAGAAACCGCCCCGGGGAATAGGACAGAAGGAGGGTTGTCGCAGAACGAAACCCGGAGTTGGAACAGAGCGCTTCAATTTGTTTTAACTGCTATTTTGCTCAGACTTGCGCTTTTGTAATGCTGTAGTGGTAATGTTAGCTAATGATTTACTTGCATCCTAGCACCAGGGGAGAGACGTAACAGTTGTGAATTGGACTGACAGTATACATGTGAAGGCATTACTGCCAGCAGCGGGGAGGTGGGAGCGGTGTGCCGAGTTCCTAGTGGCAGTGTACAGACTAGCAGAGGCTTACCAGCAGCAGCGTAGACCTAGAGGCAGCGTAGTGTGCTTGAAACTTTCCTCCAATGTTAGTCGATTTCTTATAGTCTGGAAGTACAGATAAAGTTGTGTTGCTCTTCTAGCCTTTATAGCAGATGACATTGCATATTGACATTAAACATTAACAGCACCACCTCCTTGTTAATATTGCTTTAAATCATCCCTTTACTTTGAACAAGAAAAATGTAAATTGTCTTTAAAGAAGCATTATTTAATGAACTAGAAATATGGGAAATATAAACCCAACTCTGTTTTTGCTGAAATGGAATTTTCTTTAGACAAAAACAACAACATTAGTGTAATTAAATTCCATGTCCCCTCTACCTTCCTCCCAAGAACCTAACACTTTGTATGGAGTGCTGATCCTTTGCTTATTTTGGTACTCTATAGAATTATATAGTCTTAAATATAAGAGCCTACGCTTACTATGTGGTTGTAAAGTTTGTATTTTAATTCAAAAGTCTGGGATGTTTTGTTTTCTATTCAACATACGGTGTTAGAGAATAATGCCACAACTGAGAGGAAGGGCTTTAAGCGTTGTACAAAGGCCAAAGGAGTATGTAGTAATACTCCTGCCTGAGGAAAAGATGCTTTAAGTTGTTCGTTCAGCACTATGTGCTGTCTGGGCTCTGAGAAGCAGAAATCACGACATTCCAATATTAAGCATCATGGAGGTACATTTAATTCAGGAAGCCTAAATACTCTAGAAATAGTTTCAGAAAGTCTAAATGCTTTATCACAGTAGACAGAGACCCTCAGTAAGGCTTTCCTCAGCCCGAGTTTATCCGTGAAGGAAAAAGCCTTCAAGTTAGCTCCGATTATTCTCATGAAAGGCATCTATTTTAAAGTGAGAAGGGCTTGTTACCTAGGCAATCACTAATATTAAAATAATTGTGGGTTAAAAAAGGGAAATCTAGTGGCTACACAAATGCACGGAAAGCCCAGCTGTATGTTGTCAAGATGGGAGGCCGGGGCCATCTGTCACGTTGAGCAACTCCCAGCTTATAAGGACTTGTTTACACGAGGCAGGGCGCCTGGACCGCGGCAGCTGCGCTGCTGGTAGCAGTGCTGCACATGCTAGCGGCACGTAGCGTAGGGTGCGGGTGGGGGCTCCGAAAGCTGTTCAAATGTGGAGGGCCTTGTCCCTGGGGTTGTGGCAGCAGTGCTGTGGCATGCTGCCCGTGCTCATGTTAGCAGCTGTAGCAGCCTGGTGGAGTTGCCTGCACTTCGTGCTGCAGCTGCCCTGCGTTAGGGGATGGGGCCCTGCGTGCCTGGCTGAGCTGACGGCAGGGCTGTGCTGGGCAGCTGGGCAGGTAGTTCCCATTTAAAAAGCAAACCGAAGTGCTCGCGGCCTTTCAGCCCTTGCTGGTAGCAGTCACTGGGGTACGCACAGGGTGAATGCGGGTCCTTCCCTGACGGGCTGGTGTTGGCAAGGGGCCGTGTCCCTGGGGCTCTGTGCATGTCAGGCCCACCCCGAAGCACGCAGGTGCCTGAAAACAGACTCTTCCCTGTGGGATGTCGGGGTTTGGCTTTTGCCGTGGGGTGCCTTACGCGATCCCTGTCCTCAAAGCCAGGCTCTGCTGTAATGAGCTAGCCTTTCCCGGTGCTGCACTGCTGGGCTGCATGGGAAGTCCCCAGCAGTGTTGTTGGCGAGCATGTGTGCACGTCATCATCGATGCAGGTGGCACCTCCACACGGGACAAGTTCCTTTGGGTGCCTATTGCAGAACGTTTCCCGATCAGCTAAAACTTACGGAAATTGCTTTTCTCCCTCAATAGCGCCCAATCTTTCTGACAGTGGGAGTGATGAAACCAGCATTCTGGCAATGCCTAGTGCAGCCCATGCCACTTGGATTAAAAAAAAAAAAAAGAAAACTGTGGTGTAAGGCACTAGTTTTTCCAAACCTCTTACTATAACACTATCTATGTGTTTAATGTAAATAGCCAGTGAAGTCATCTCCTAAGATATGGAAGTTTCCCTATCCATGACCTTTTGGAAAATCAGGCCAGTGCTTTCTAAAAGTGCAACTTCAGACTAAGCCCCAAGATATGGAGCTCAGTTACAGATGTGAGGTGCTTTAATACCTCTGCAGATGTTCAGCGGCCAAATTTGAGACTCACGAGTGAAGAAGTGCATACGCCGTGGCCTGTACTACAGCTTGTAGAGCTTTAGCCTGAAACACTGCAGAGGATGGGGACAGCTGTAGGTTATCACAAAACACCACTGCAAGGGAAGCAGAAATTTAGAAGAGCAGCTTTACAACTCAAGTGTTAACAGACCCGTTGTGGTGAAGTTAGAGCAGCGCCCCTTGTCATGCAGAGCTTACCTACTCCTAGACAAAGTGACTGCGTTTAGGTGGAGGGAGAAGGAGGCCTCTCTGTATTTTACTAGCAGAAGAGTGCGTGCACACTGAGGCGCCTCCTCCAGTGCAGCGGCGTTTTTGGAGCTGGCAGTTGCAGGGAATCAGTCAGCTGAAGTCAGGACTTGGCCAGCAGTTAGTCTGGATGGGACTCGCCTCAGTTCGTCTTTCTGCCAGTGCTGGGAGCGGCAGGAAGATTCAGCAAGGAGTAAATAGCTACATAAACTCAGTGGTAGCTTAAAAGAAAAGATGCTAAACACTTATATTGTAAACTTCAAAAGGGAAAAAGCAAAGGCAAATGTAGAAAACTTGTAGTACAATTTCTAATGCTTGGCTCACGGCCATTGGTCCTTCCGTACCAGCGTCACCTTAGAGCAAGCTTTTGTTTTTGTTCTGTTTCACGTTTTAGTAAACAACCTTTGCAGAATCATTGTGGTCCTAAAAGTTACTGAAACTGAAACTAGGGGTAAGAGAGCTCAGCCAAACTTTTTCACACTTAGAGAAGTTTCATGAGGCGATAGTCAAAGGAAGATGCAATTTACACAAAATAATGATGCTGGATCTGCTGCCTCAGCAGCAGCAGATTATTATTGCTGCTTACTGGGACACCTGTGATAACTGAGGTGGCAGAAAAACACCAGTATGCGTTTTCTGGTCTGAACCAGGCCTTAGCTTCTGCCACATTCGCCTACGTTAACTCTTCTAGCACTCTGCTCTGGAGGTTCTCCCAACAAACTGACTTGCATTAGAGGGGGGAGATGTGTGCTTGAGGGGAGCACTGGCTCTGAAATGGTGCGGGTGCCTGAAGCAGTTTTAAAATAAAAAGGTTCGTCAGTACTGAGCACTCCCTGAAAGAATTCCCCTGTTGTACCTGGATGCTTCGAGTACCAGTAATTGTTTACAAGGTGAGAGACACACAAAGGACTTGATTCTCTTTTTTTTTTTTTTTTTTTTTGTGACACAGGCTGGAGCTATGTTTGGGCTCTGCTGAACTTTCAGCTCTGTGGGGCTGTTGAGCAAGCTGATAAGATAAGCCCTTGTGTTATAAAAGGACTTTTGCCTTTGTGGTAAGAAGGTAGTAGAGGAGGGGGTAGAGGAAATGAGTAAGTCTTCTTGGAGGGGCTTTTAATACTTTTTTCTGAAAGAATAAATACTTGCAGTTTGTTCACATGCTGAGAAAGAAGCCAGATTCTGAAATAGCTGAGTTAGCGGGGGGGGGGATCCACGCACAGCATCACCTGTGGGGTGTGAGCAGCAGAGCTACGCACCCAGAGCCCGATCACACCTGCACTGCACACACACGGCTTCTCTGCTGCGTGGTCCCTGCCATCAGCACCTGCGGTGCTCTGGGGCCTCCAACACAGCCGGGGAGTGCTGAGGATTTAAACCTCTGAAACCTAAATGGGAGATTATTTGGGTGGGTGGTCCTCTGCACCACTTTGTGGGTTCTCCATCTCTCATTAAGTCACCAAATCGCAGCGACGTGGCTCACGGGGGCTCTCTGGAGATGTAGCCCAGCCTCCCAGCTGAAGCAGGACGGACGCTAGTACTCAGCTGGGCCAGCAGGGCTGTGTCTAGCGGGGCCTTGAAAACCTGCAAGGACAGAAAGCTCATGTCCCTGGGCAGCCCATCCCGGTGCTGCACTGCCCTCTTGGCAAAAAAGGTTTTGTCCAGCCACCTGCTCTGACGCTCCCAAGCCTGTGGTCATTGCCCCCTCTACATCATCTGCCACTACCAAGAGGGGTTTGGATCCATCTTTGCAATTGCCTTGCAGATCGTTTTAGGCAGTTATTTATTATATATCACCCCACAGCCTGCTCCTCCTCGGACCAAGTCCAACTCCTTCCACCTTTTTTCCAGAGGACATGCACTCTGGCTCTACCACCACCTCACAGGACCCTCCACAGCTTTTCAGCATCTCCGTTGGCCAAGAGGCCAAAGCTGGACAGCACTATTGCACGCAGTGTCGTGTATTGGGGGCGAGCGCTCCCGCTGATTTCTTGGCCACGTGCTCCCCGATGCAGCCCAGCCTGTGACACGCCGTGTTTGCAGCGACAACTCTCTGCTGGCCCACGTTCAACTTGGCGGCCACTGTAAGCACTGTTTCTGCAGGGCGTTAGTCAGCCGCCTGGCTCCCAGCCTCTGCTGTGCGCTCTGTTGCACAGGCAGCTACATCATCATCATCATGGGTGTTACTGAATTGTTAAACAGGAAGTCAAGCACCTCAAAAATAAATATTAGACATAAATGACTTGTGCAAGTTAAATGTCTTGTGTATTTTCCCTCTGGCTCTGGGAGACCTCAGAGGAGGAGACCGCGCTAGAGTAACAAAAACTACTTCAGTACTTACACATCAGAGAACGCAATAGTTAAATGTTACAAAAAGCATTTGGGTTCCAGACCTAAGGCACTCTTTCAGCCATATTCTTCACAGGAATTTGCCTGCTCCCTTCCACAAAGAGAAGGGGAGGATCTCCGAGGAGCAGGGGCCGCTGAGCACTACGCAGGCTTCCGGTGCTCGAGCCGACGGGCTCGCCGCGATACGTGGCTGCCGCAGAATCCCTTCTCCCTGAAGGAACGAGGCGAAAAGGAGCATCGTAATCCAGCGCTCGAGTCCACAGGGCAGGGGGCAGCCGGGTTTTTCTGAGGAAAGCCCGCGATCTCCTGGGCGGCGAGAGGAACGCGGAGGCCATATGCTGGGAACGGGAGGCGCTGCCAGAGGAGAGCCTCTCTGGCAGCTCCCGGGCATTCTTCAGACAGGGGCTGCAACTATTACTGCAGCAGCGGCGCTGGCTCAGCCCCGGGATATTTATGTGCCTCCATGGCTTGGCAGCTTGCCATCGTTTTTCTTTTTTTTTTTCAAGAAACGGCCATGAAAGGGAAATGATGGATTCCAACGGCTTCTTTTTGCAGACTCTATTACAGAAACTGAAGGCGATGGATGTTTTCAGGAGTGAACTTGCTTTTATATGTACTTACTGCCTTGGAAAGGAGACTACCCAGCAAGTACTAAATACAAGCATCACCCTCTAGTTCCAAAACTAAACAGTGAAAATTACACTACTGAAAGCAACTGGAGGGTTGGTGGGGGAAGGGAGCGAATGGTTTCCTCCTTGAATGGTGGCTGTATCTGAGGAACTCCAGCTAATAGGGATCCTCCTGGAGACAACCAGCAGACAGAAGGTGTTTCTGATAAATCAGTAACAGGACTCTTCCCAGTTTTGTCTGCTTTGCAACTGCAGGAGTATGCAATTTAATAAAAACATGTGGCTTGCAGCACATCTGTCGCAGCCTTGCAGTTCTCAGGGACTGAGAGCTCCTGAAACAGAGTGGGGATGCATCCTTTGTGTGCATCCTTCGCTCAGCTTGAGCCATGCTTGTCAGTGTGCGGGAGAGGCCTTCTGGCTGTGTGGTAGGAGAGAAAGCACTGTATGACCCGCTCAGATGCTCTGTGACAAGATCAAGATGTTGTGGTCTTCCCCATGGCCCGACACAGCAACGGAGAAACAGACAGACCGAAACGCCTAGTCTTGATCAGGGTATTAAATGCCTTGTGTCTGCCACATCCTGAACGTGTGGACTCCTCTTTCCTCGTACCAGGTGGAGCATGGAGAAAAAGACCACCTGGGTCATCGACTGCTTTAGGTGGAGATCTCAAGAACACACGTGGGTGGCAGAGCCATACAAGCCAAAACATGGTGTTCCCAGAAGAATGAACAGTGACGTAAAAAGTGATGACTAGAAACGGTGAATGGGTTTCTGGGTTGAAAAGCCCGTCTTGCTTGTTAGCAGGTGTACGAAGCCCTCCGTGGTAGTGGTTTGAAGGGACATTCTGATGTTTAGGAAGAAAGAGCTGAGCTCTTTTTACCTGGGAGTTTGAGTAGAGGACTACTAAAGAACATTGTGTTTAGATAATATCAGATCTAACAAACCAAGTAAAACAAGTTCTTGTCATGGTCTCCCAGCACTGCCTCAGGATGACCCGCAAGGGCTTCAGATGTTGGATGAATATGCTGTAAGCAAAGCATGTAAAAATCACTGGTAGTTCCAGATTTCTTTAGGGTGCCTGAACAGAGAATCTCTTTATTGAGAACTGGCTGTTGGAAAATTTTGCTGTATGTTGGATCTGAAGAACTGCAACAGCTGTTTGTGTTATTGTTTCCACCCAATAATAAATCGTTTATCGACTTTATACCTTCACTGATATTGCTACTATTTCATCCAGAGCCTGAATGTTTCTTGACTGGGAGGGGATGTTACCTTTTTAAAAAAATTTTTTAAGTAACATATCCAAAATATGCCCGTGGCTGGGTTTGTGGGCTCCTGACTGAATTTGCTTAGAAGCAACAGAAATAGGCAAAGAGGTCAAATGGATCTCACCCCCTTTCCAAAGCATCTGTGCAAAGTGTTACAGTGATGAGGTGGTAGAGAAAGATCTCTCACGGGATTTGAGTGCCTGACAGAGGTAAACGTAGTAAGAACTCTTGATCCAGATCAAAAAAAAAAGTGATTATTAGCCACAGTCACATAGCTTCCAAGTGAACTTCAAAAGCCTGTCATGCATGTCTACGTGGCCTTGTAGGCCAGGACTTCTTGTAGATAAATACACACCACGATCACTGGAGCTGATCACAAGCTGTTTGCCATCAGTGGAGAGATCAGAATCTGGGGAAGAGAATCCATGTTGGCTGAGGGCACACGGCTGCTCCTTGAAACAGCATTTGATAACAAGCTTAAAAAATAATCAAAGAATGTATTTCATTCTATTCAGAGCATGAAGACAGAAGGGGATTCTTTGGTTTTGTTAAAGACATCACCACAATATACAGTACGTGCATTATTGGTGCTTGGCCAGTCTGAAGAAAAAGAGCTCCATAATGGTAACCGTCTGCTCCCAGGGTAAATTCGATGTACTCCCAGCAGGCTCCTGGCACGTCCAGAAAAGTTGAGGGCTGTGCCCGTCTTGCTCATGACAGATGACAGAAGCTGGAAGGGTTAAACTGCCATCCTCAGCACCCAGAACAGGAGTGCCCTCAATCTTTAAACAAGTCATGGGGCTACTGTGACCTGCTCGCACAGCAGCAGGCAGACCCTCTGCTGGACTGCTCTTGGGCAAACTATGATACACATACAGAAAAAATACAGAACATGCATGAAAAGGTTTGGGGCTTAAGAACAGTTTTAGCCAGGGTTTTGCTAGCCATGAGTTTTCATTTTACTCACATCATCCAAGGCTCTACCTTCTCTTCTCTTCATCCACCTGTTCCCCTGCCCCCTTTGAAGGTTCACCAACTGTACTCGCTGAGCGTAATGTTTTCAGTTAAAGAATGATGTACGTTCCAAGGCCTCTAGTCACATTGACTAAAACGCAGCTCTACTTCTGACATATTTATTCTTGATTCTTCAAATTCAAAGGAATTGATCAAAAGCTTGTCATCTTCATCTTCTGAACATGCTCTAAGAACCTTGTTCTAACCAATTTTTCATGGTAATTTTACTGTATTTGCTTCAGAGTTTCACTAGTAATCACCAAGCTCTTGACCTAAGAACCTGAATACAGGAATGGGAGAAGCATGGAAATTAATGTACTAAGCTGAGATAATTCTTTCACTTGGGAACTCATTACAACCAAGTTCACACAGTGCTCCATTGTTAACTGTGTTGCTTACACCAAAAATAACCAATGTACTTCCCCCCTAAAAAGAAATCACCCCACCAAAAGCCAGACTCATTTCTGAATGACAGGTGAACTTCCCTTTCCAACACTCCAGGACTTGGGTTGGGTGGCAATATACAAAATAGCTTGGAAGCCTGCAAAATAAAGCAAGAAAGCAAAGCCAACATCTCCTAAAAATCTCTGCTTGGGTAAAGATGTAACTGACAAGTTTGGGGCAACAGTTTTAATTGCCTCTGTTGTCAACTTAAAAATTTAGGTTCTGAGCGTGTCACAATTGTACAATTGTTGATGGCTGAAACATTACATTTGCTATAGCAAATGATTCTGGAGAGCAGAGGCAATCTGATCTCACACACACCTCCAATAACAGAGTTGGCAATTAACCTTAGTTTGCCACATTTCTGCCTGGGTGCCTGGACAGAGACTTAGTGCCTGAAAGGCTCGGAGGATGTCCCCCCCCTTGTGCGGTGTGCTCCAGTCACTGTGAGGCGCGCAGAGTGAAATGCTGCTGGAGGAGAGCTGGCAAACTCCTTCTTCCAAGAGTATCAGTACTGCTGGGAGCGGGAAGGCTAAGGTGTGGAAGGGAGCAAGGTGCCACAGACCCATTTGTTTACTTTGGTGGTATTTTAGGTTGCTTTAAAGTAGGGAGAATTTTATTAACTTCAGAGATTAAAAAAGATGTGTTCTGGTCAATCATAGTTTAGTGACCAAATAAGGTAACTGTCAGTGCAATAAAGAGGATTTTTTTCCAGTGGTCTCTAAGTTTAAAGGTGTTACACTTCATTCTCTCCTTTTTTGGACTCATTCAGAGTGCAGAAAAACATATTCAATACTTTTATTTCTCTTCTGTGTTAGCTATCTATTAATCTGAGGAGTATTTTGAACCTTGATAAAACAAGAGCTATCACATCTGTCACTAGCAGCAACAGAGATATAAAGTCCAATAATAAAACAGAGGTGCATGCTACATACTTCTATGAATGCCTTAACTAAAAAAAAAACAAAACCCAGAAAGTATTAATAAGAATACAGCTCACTAATTTAAGAAATAGTTAGGACTTTGTTTTTGAACATTACTTCTGCTGAGTTACTATAATCTTTATTCTCATGTGTATTTATCTTAATTTACCACAGCTAATAGAGATTTTGGGGTTTTGTCCTGTCCCTCACAAAGTTGCTCATCCTTTCAACAGGGGTTTGTCACCCATCAGTCACTTTCAATCCACCTTCCGTAGCGGGTGCAGAAGCAGCTGTAGCTGGCACTCTGAAGAGCTGTCAGCCTTTTTTTTGTGCCATGTTTAACTATCTGCATTCTTTCCTCTGCTGTTGCTGACCCTCCCCTTTCCTGCCAGCTGAGTCCTGCTCACAGATTCCTCTCCCCCACACTCCCCATTCTGCAAAGGTTCTGACTTTTGGTTGGCTCAATTTTACCTCGATTTTTAAATAATGAGACTCAAACACGTCGGCCAGACTGCCTGCATATTACCTCTTTCCCCATTTTTCTGTTAGCATTTGGCACACTCATTTTATGTCTTGTACAGGGAGGCAGCGTTAGACTGATGATTTAAGCAATCGGATACACCTAGAATTTGATTGTTATTGGCCAGAATTACTAATGCTGTTGTTAAGCTGCTATTGACCTAATGTCCTTAAATACAGTAGCCTAAAACAACAGCCAATTAACGCTGTAGAGAAATTAACCCTGCCATTTTCCCCTCGTTGTGGTCACCGTACTTAAGCATTCTGAAGGATGCCCTTACAGGCATGCTGCCTTCTTTCCTGTCAGCACAAAGCCACGTTTTCTCAACAACTTATCTGATTTTCACCCGGATGCTTTTGTTTTCTGAACTCCCCAACTGAACTATGGCCTCAGAGCCAAAAGACCCCCGGCTTAGGTTGCAGCTCCTTTTCTTGTGTCAGATAGGAAAGAACTCGACCATGTATTAAAATAGGAGCTTGCTAAGTACTTGCTCATGGCTCGCTCAGTTTCCCACTGCCACTCAAAGGGCTCCATGAGGCAACGCCTCCTACACAATCCAAAGACAGGGAGCTTCTCTCTCCTCTTCACCTCCTAGCATAAAACTAGGGAAAACATTTTATCTTGTGAATTAGAGCTAGCTATGTGTTAAATTCTGAGCTTGAATTTTCCAGTGAGGACAGAGAGTGTTTCACTGCACTAACTCATGCTCTCTGGAGACTTTTTAATATAAATTATTGAACTAAAAGTTCTCCATAAAACTTCTCTTCATTCTTTTATTTCCTCCCGAAGAAACAGGAGGAATAGGGAACAAAAAGAAACGCTAGAGAATACAGGTTTGTTTTCTTCTTGTAAGAAGCTAAACCAGAGAGGGTAAAAGTTCAATTATCTTAGTGTAAACAGCATGCTTGTTTAGTGCTCTCAAGCATACTTCAAAATTAATTAAGTAGAGCAATGCTGGTGCTTACATCTGGACTCCCATCCCCACACGCCCGCCACCAACCTGAGTCACTGACAGATCACAAACTCCCTCAGACTAAGTAGAGGGTACTATTTTTGCTCAGTGAATGACTTTAGACCAAAAAGGTGCTTGTAACATGATGTACTATAAATCATTTTGTAAAAAACAAAACAAAACAAAAAAACATTCTCACTGGTGCAGACAGAAGCATACAAGCAAAGGAATACTATGCCATCGTTCATCTTTTTGCCTACATGCGATTAGATCTAACACTATTTCCCAATAAAACAATGTTTCCTTTAAAGTATATAGTTATATTTTTTATCTTAAGATTTACAGTAAAATATATTAAGAGAACATGCCTTTTTCAATGAACTGCTTACCGTTACTACTTATAAGTAATATAACTATTATTCCAGCAATTGTTAAGGAAATGTCTCAAAGAGAAGATTTTTAATCAAGTCAAAAGATATTACACAAATACCTGAGATTCCTCCTGAAGTGTGGTTTTATTCTTTGTTTTGCACAGACAAAGATGGAAGTTCACAGTATATATAGATTATTTGAAGTTGCCCACTGCTCTGCAGCTGAAATCTTACAAAAGCTACTGATAGCCACCTTGCACAGGCAAGGCATTAACTTACTGTTTAAATACTCCTGTTTTACAAACAGCCCACTTACCAGCAGCACTGAAAGATGCATTTACTCAGAGAAGAGCTGATGAAAATATTTTCCTGTATTTAAATGAGATGTAATTACAACTTTGCTAAAACGAACCATTCTGTTTAAAATAAAGTGAAAGCAGTCCCAAAATGCTGTCATTAATCCTCCAAGACCCTGCAGCAGACCACATCAGTTCCCAAATGTTTAACAAGCCAAAACCATGGAGGTCATTCCTGACCGTGTACGTAGTCATATGCATACATACATACATGAAACAAAGAAAGGCTTGTATACTGATTTAACACTGTGAATTTCTTACTTGAATTTTCTAGGAAAATCAGCATGATTTATCAGTTACCTCACACGTTTACAGGGAACACCACCATTTTTGGACCACCTTCTCCCAAAACCGTATTAGCCCACAGATTCTTCTAGAGCAGACTATGAATTGCTTCTTTCACTGTCCGCTTGTTTTTTTTCTGGATCAAAAGAACTGCCTTCAAATAAAATTTTGTTTCTCATTCCTTCTTTAAGCATTCGTTGCCGGATCCTGTGTTTGGCTAAATTGTACCTGCAGTAAAACCTAGAGGAGACAAAAAGAAAACATGATTCCCTGCTTTACATGTGTGACAGTATCAAATCAAGAGTTATTCAGCCAGTTGAAATTTTGAAAGCACATACGATAATGTTAGTAAAATTCACAATGAAATAACGCATAGTGAAAATACTAAGGTACCTGCTATTTCTTTAAGGCAAACATTAGGCAGCTCCTACTGAGAAACAGGATATACAATTCGAATGGAAAACGCTCACTTTCATAATTTGGATCTCAACCTCGTGAACGTTTAATATCCTGCCTTTATAATTAGGGCAGAAGAATGGCACATGTGAAGGAAAAAAAGAAAGAAAGGAGGAGATAACTGGATGGTCTGATCTCTGAGAATTCAAGAAACGAGCAAATTCAGTTTTGTTTTTTAAATACATGAAAATAAAAAGTTGAAGGCATAGAACTTTTTTCCCTTGAAGATGATTTGGGGGAGAAGGAAAAGGGCAGTTACCTAGGCAAGTCATTTATGGAGTTTCAAAAACAGTATGAAAGGTCACACAAAAGTAGCCAACATAGGTCTGTCAAAATTCAAAAAGCATTTTACATACCAGTATCCTAACATTGTGCAAATAAAGCCACCAACTGCAACGTCACAGGATCTTTTCACTCTACCTGAAACAGAAATGCTCCAAAAAATTAGAGGAAAAAAGTAGGGTGGCTTCCCATTTTTAATAATGCTTAATAGAAATAAAGAATGAATTTCTCCTTACAAATAACACATACAAAGAAACAAAAGGAGTAAGTACTTACTGGTTGCTAAGAAGTGTCCAAGACCCAAAACTAAAGATCCCACTGAGCCATAGAGCACTGATTCTCGTGCACACGGGACATTTTTAACATCAAGAAATCCTAGGAGTTTAAAGGACTGCAAGGAAAAAAAACACATTAAAATATGAATTAAAAACTACTTTTGTAGAAGTAGCCAATTTCCCTGTAAAACTGACTTATCTTAGTAGTCAACAATAAAAACTGGATGATTTCCTGCTCCCAGGAATATATTTGTATTTGAGCAAAATCAATTTATATTTGAGCAAAAGATAACCATACATAGCGAATATGCACAGCTGTATCAAGAACTGCTTTAAATTAGTTAGCAATTGATTTAGGCAACATCATTTTGTATAAACCTGGTGGCTTATAGTTCTTCTATCCTTCCTATTGAAGATTATTTCATTTATTCCTTTACATTCCCCCAAAAAAGGAAGGGAGAAAACCCTTAGGAGCCCAGTTCCTTTGTTCAAAACCAACATACATCAGGTTGTATAACAGGTGAGGTTACAATCAACCAGGTAAGGTTATGCCTTGTAATTTTAATATCTGAAAAGGCACATACATGTGTTTAAAAAAAAAAAAAAGTGAAAGAAATTACTGGAGAAGATGCTGGTACCAAAGAACCTTATATTAAACACAAAATAAAAACATCATTTTTAACCTAATCCCGTGTATGCCTAAACACAGGGGCTATTCATGTAAATTCATCTATATACTACAAATGGATTTCAAAATGAACCTACTGGTAAAAATTACTCTAATTATTTCATACTCTGCCTCACATTTGTAACCCACACTAGCTTTTTACTGTCAAATTTCTACTTAATTTTCAAATGGCAATTACATATTGCCGTGCATACACGCAACTGTGGACTGACAAGTATGTTTTTAATTTCTGAGATGCCTGCACTGGCTTAAGTACGATCTGAATCTTCTAACTTGATTACACCTCGTATCTCCCACCTGACGAACACCCTTGCAAGTGCACATTGGTGTCACAAGCAGGAATGGAAAACTACATGTACAGAGGCCTCAAAACAACATGGTCAGAGTGAAGGTGCCTGAACTGTAATGAATCTGCTCGTCCTCCTCCTAATTCATCTGTTAGTGATGGTGCAATAATCGTCTTCAACCATTCCATTGACTTTAAACCACTAAATATCATTAAAAACTGCACGTGCAACAGTACCAGCTAAAATCATTAACAATGATTTTAAACTTTTTTGGTAGTTGGAAAAAGTGGACTTTAAAGATGGGATACTACCATAAACCATCCACAAAGGGTTGGCAACTTTGAGGGAAGTCACCGTGAACGATGCCCGACTGTGGTAAGAGGGATGGCAAGCCTCTGGCAACAGCTGGATTTGCACACAAGTAAGGAAACCCCCATCAATAATTTTTATCTATGTTGTCAGCTGTTTCCACACAATCCCTTTGTACAAGTGGGACAAAAAGGCCTGCTCTAATCTCCTAACAATTTCAAGTACTCTCTTTTGGAAGAAGTCATACGATACGCCGCCGTTGTTGGCTAAGACACCCATGCTACATCTATGATGCGCCCTTTTAAAATAGGGTTTCACCTGTTGCTACACATGAAATCGTTTGTTACGACTCCAACCACCGTTATGGCTCTTATGAAGGCTCGAGGGTCACGACAGCGTTTCACCCCGAACGAGAAAGCCCTGTGGAGGAGCGCGTGGAAATAAAAATAAAAAATAACAAAGATACGGAGCGAAAGCAGCCCGCCGGTCCGCACGCAGCCGGACGCCGCGCCGCCATTACCTTCCCCGCCTCAGAGCCGCCCTCGCCCGCCATGACGCGACAGCGCCCGCGCACCACCGAGACGGGGACGGGACGCGCCTAGAGAGGCCGCTGCGAGGCGCCGCTCTGGCCGGCGCGGCCCGCCCCGTCTCTGTGGTGCCCGCGCGGAGCTGGCGGGGGGGGGGGGAGGGAGGGGGAGGCGCCGGCGCCATTTTAGGTGCCGGGCCGAGCTTGCAGCGAGATCCTTTGTTCGCCGAAATGGGTCACGGAGCGAGGGCGCGCGCGCGTGCGCCTGGGTGCGTGCGTGCGCGCGCCCGCACGTCGCGGGAGGGGGAGGCGCGAGGGCGCGCAGCGGGGAGGGAGGGGGGGAGGGGAGGGGAGGCAGGGAGCGATGGCGGCGCTGCGGGTGTCGCCGCCCCGCGGGGTGCCCCCGCAGCATGGCACCCGGCCGTCCTCGTCGCTCGTGTCTCTGCCTCCTCCTCACCCGCCCCGTGTGCCCCCCCAACGTGCCGTAACGTGAGTCCTGACGGAGCCAGGGCACTGCCATCTAACAATCCTAGAATCGTTAGGGTTGGAAAAGCCCTCCAAGATCACCTGGTCCAACCAGCCCCCTCCCAGCAATGTCACCACTGAACCATGTTCATAAACACCTGAAAGGACACGGGAAAATGACCCGCAGCTGGGAGAAACCTGTGCAGGTGGCAGGGGGGAGTAGGTGCATGAATTATTCTTCAAAGAATATTCTTTTGAAGTAGTGGTCCTGTTTGGGATCCTTACAACCAAATTAGACAAAATAACTAGTGCGTTTACTAGGGCGTCCTGTGCTAAATAAGGTCCACACACTGGAAATCATTCATTAGCCATTAAATTTTACCAGGAGTTAAATCTGAAGAGGTACGTGGTGCTAACTGACTCAGGACAGCATTTTATAGTTCTGACATACTGTAAAAACACATTTTGTTGGAAGAAAATACGTTTCTACCTCCTAAGTAGTAATTTTCCAGCTAGGTTCAATTTAGGACCTTTTACATCGCAGCAACAAAGAAAAACAAGGATGAGAGATGTGTAGTATTGATTTAAAAAAACAGTGTATCTTGCTTTCCTAGGAATAATTAGATATTTTCAGACCTTTTAAAATATTATTTTGGATGTTTTATTTTTAATTCTATGCTGAATAGAATGCTCTTTTGCACTCACTGGATTTTAAGTTTGAGTTTTATATTACTTATGTGTTTTCAGGATTCTGAAAACAATGTACTTTTACACAGAACTGATATATTACTAGTTGAAAAGTGCTGCTCTACATTTGCATAGGTTATTTGAAATCTTTAATAGATTAGAAACAAGTCTCAGTCCTTCCCATCAGTCCCAAATCTGATTGCTTTATCATCTTTGCAGTCTCTAGAGGCAATGTTCAGAATTCATGGAACAAACTGATCTGATACATTTACAATTTTAAAAAGATCCATAAACATATCTGGAATTGTGAGTATCTAATCTTTTTAAAGCTAATGTGTATTATGTGTTAAAACATAGGACATTTACCATAATAAAATGTGGAAACAAAACTATTGGCATAATCTCTTCTTGGAATTTGTAATGTATGTTTTTATTTTAGTTGGTTTAAAAAAAACACCATGTAATTGCATGTTATTGCACAACCACAAATGTTGAGGTGTATAGTAAGAAATCTCAGGAGTGTGCTAATATGTCTGAGAATAATAGGGCCAAAATGGTAAGAAGTAGATACTGCTTTTACTGGTGGTGATGTGGCCTGGCCTGCAGAAGTTAATATTTTGAAGAAGAAGAATGGAAGAACTGGATTGTTGTTGGCTTGCTGGCTTCAGTGCTAATTTCCTTCATCATGCTGAGCACTTTCTCGAGGGGTCTGAACCTACATGCAATCTTGTCACCGTTGAACATAAGAGGAGACACGTTTGCTCTTCTGAGAGCAGATAAATGCCTCGAGAAGTTGCTCTGTTAACAGGCATTGCTTGGTAGGTAGCAGGCCGGCAGATTCCTGGGCTACTGGTGGAGGCATGCCTTGAAACAAATCTTGTAGGACTTCTTATCTGTCTTCATGGTCAGCTTGAAGCTGCTTAAAAAGAAGTCAATCAATTGCCTGCAGTGACCAGGTGCCATGTTTTAAGTCATGAAATCAAGGGTTACTTATCATTGCCAGAAGTCAGGAAAGAGGATGGTTATTCCATTCATGTCCTTGGTTTTCGTAAGAGTGTTTGTCCTTCAGGAGGAGGACATCATATTATTGGATGTAGTTGTGTAGGAGTTACGAATTTTGATGGTTTTGTGGTGGTAAATATTTACTATGATGGTTGTAGAGATACTGTCCAGCAGGTTATGTCAGAGTAACTGCTCCCTGTGGGAGAAGGCACAAAGAGTGTGTGCAGGCTACTGCTGCCAAGGCAGTCGGGAACCACGCTCATGCAATTAAAACAAATCGCCTTTTTTATTCCAGCATTAATCCTAACGCAAATTAAGTCTCAACTGCAAACCAGTTTTATTCTGGGCTGGCTTTGCTGATCGTTTCCATAGGTTGACTTTGACTAACACAGAATCAGATAATCACAGAATATCCTCAGTGGGAAAGGACCCACAAAGGTCATCGAGTCCAAGTACTGGCTCCACACAGGACCACCTGAAAATCAGACCCTATGTCTGAGAGCCTTGTCCAAGCTCTTCTTGAACTCCAGCAGCTCGGTGCCATGACCACGTCCCTGGGGAGCCTCTCCCAGTGCCCGACCCCCCTCTGGGTGCAGAACCTTTCCCTAGCACCCAGCCTGACCCTCCCCTGTCCCAGCTCCATGCCGTCCCCTCGGGTCCTGTCGCTGTCCCCAGAGAGCAGAGCTCAGCGCCTGCCCCTCCGCTCCCCTCGTGAGGGAGCTGCAGGCCGCCATGAGGCCTCCCCTCGGCCTGCTCTGCTATGGGCTGAACAAACCAAGGGACCTCAGCCGCTCCTCAACCACTCCATAGAGAGGTCTTACTCTCTAGACCTGTCACCATCTTTGTAGCCCTCCTTTGGATACACTCTACTATTTTTATGTCTTTCTTATACCGTGGTGTAAAAAACAGCACACAGTACTCGAGGTGAGGCCACACCAGCACAGAGTAGTGTTCCAATGCTCCTAGCTACCTGTACAAATGATCTTTCTGTACAAATTATCTTTCTAGCTACAACATGAGGTGTTAATTCAACATACTCCTCTAAAAGCCAAGGAAATGAAGGCAGGCTCCTATGGCTTTATTTCTTCTGACAGATCTTTTAATCTTTTAATCTTACTCAAGTATATGATTCAAAAAGAACAAGGGGGTTCTATTAAAAAAAGACATATAAAACCTTATCAGTTATTTCAGTTAAACTGTCAGAGGTAGAGCTACCTTTAGAATTTCCTGACTTCTTGGTAGCAACTGGACTAAAGGATGCATCTGACTAAAAACAGAACCAAAATTTTCCTAATTAAACAACATCTTTCATATAATGAAAATGTTTTCTATTTTGCTTATGAAGCATGTCTTAAATTTATTATTGGTGAATACAGAAAGACACTCAGCTTTCTTGTATGACATTGTAATCCACTTCACGCAGATGATGGTAGTATTTAATTGTCTGGTTTTGGTCCGTTTCTTTTTAAGTTGCAGCCTTTTAAGACCTAGAATATATTTTCTGAAATTGAAGACTTTAGGAGATGTATGTTACTTCTGAAACAAATCTCTGTAATAATCACCTAGTAATCATGGGATTATAGAAATAGGAGTGTGGAGGGGAATATGAGAGGTTTGCTAGTCCATTCTTTACTTTACTTATGCTGTCTCATTCCTGACAAGCTTGTCAAAGTTTTTTAAAACACTTCCACAGACAGGGATCCCCCAGCTTCTCTCAGCAATCTGTTTTCTAATTGCAATTAAATTGAAATTATATTAACAGATTATTAAAGAGGTACTCTAATAGGCTTTAGATCACCTATCCCAACAATTGATCAATTTGCAGAAAATGAATTATTTCAGAAATCTGCCGTATTTTGGTCATACCACTTTTTTTTGTATTTTATATATGTATATATATAAATATGTTACACTTCATATTTCTCTACCAGTGAAATCATAGTCCTTTTCATTCAAAACTGTATTTTGTCACGGTTGTGAACCTGTGAACATTATATATTCAGGTCCTCCAAATCAGAGTATTGCTGCTTTTATCCCTGCCAAAGATTCCCAGAAACATTTCACATCTTAATTTTTTCAAAACAGAGTAGCTGTCCCGAGGTTTCCATCAGAAATAGCATGGAGGGGTATTATTATGAACTCTAAGCCTCGTGTTCCATGTCTGTCATATGAATGTGTCAGGTTTAATCTTTATTAATTCCTCAGAGAAAACCGAAGACTAGAACTAATAAGATATTTGTATGGTAATTGTTTCTTCTGGGATGTGGTTTCTGAAAATTCATAACAAACTGAATAGAGTTACGCCAGTAAGAAATTTATGTAGAAATAAGCTATTTAAACAGCACTGCAAAATTCAGAGGAAAAGAAAATCTATCAAAGGCTGTTAAATACTCAGGCACCCTCTCAGGGTTAAGAATTCCCTCACTGGTTGCTGCTAGGGTATTGTGAGTAAGTATTACTACGTGCTTCTCCTGTCCTTACACTTTTCCCTGTATATCCAACACTAGCTAAAGTAACTTCTTGCATAAATCACTGTGACTCTTTAATTTTTGCTGAGATTAAAGCCCAGAGAAGGGAAAAAATCTTCTAATTGCATTAATATACTAAGGTCTTTGCAACTGTTTCGTTTTTAACACAGACAGTGCTAGAATATAATGATATCATTCAACAAAAGGGTAGGAGAGGAGAGAAGTGGTGTTCAGGAGCTTCTTTGACGCTGTGTTTTGTATGCAATGTGCTGTTAAAGTAGGTGTATAATTAGCACTATCCAGGGAGATAGGCTGCTTCTGAGGAACAGAGCATGTCAAAGGGGACACTCAACTCAGACAACTAACTGGGAAAGATGTCCAGAAATGATGCCATCTAAAAACTACAGGAATGAAAAAAAAAAAAAAAGAAAGAAAAAAAGATGCATCAGGTAGATTTCATTGTTTTGTTGATGCTGTTTGTTGTTTTTTGTGTGGTTTTTTTTTTTGGGGGGGGGGAGGGAGTAGGGTGTGGGGTGTGTGGGGTAAGGGTTGTAAGGGTTTCTGGGTTTGGTTTCTAATTTTGTAATAAAGCACCAAACATTTTAGAGTACAATTCACTGACTTATCCCCACCTTGCCTGGTGACTTGACTGTCCTCTGGTAGTCATGCCAGCTGCAAAGTGCTTTGTTCCACTGGAAATAACTGTAAAGTGTACTTTTAAGTAATAATGTGTACTTTTAAGACAGCTGCCATCCAAAATACACTAAGAGATTCAGAAATGTCAGCATACTTTTTTTCCATCATGCTGAAAGGCTAGTTTTAGTATGCTAGGGCAGGATCTCCTATACCAAATAGTGCCCCTATTGGGTAGAGAAGAGAAAATGGGTAGAGAAGAGAAAGCTTATGGCTTCAGAAGGATCTCATAAGAAACAGCTAGTCCTTAAGGCTGAGATTTGAGAGATCAAAGTATAGCAGAATATATTGTTTCCAAACAGTTGTTGCAGATTTGCAGACACCTCAGGTGTCCCACTATGGTGCTCAGATTCCCTGGCAAGAATTCAAGGTGTTTTTTTTTTTTTCGTTAAGTGATAGGAATGACTTAATGTCTTGCAATACTTAGAGCGTTAATCTAGCAAATAAATATTTCTATATATGATGAGAATTTTGCTGCTTCCTGAGAAGGATCAGAGATTAAAAACTTGTTACTAGTGTTTTTGAATCCAGTATTTTTTGCTCTCTTTCTGATGCCACACTGTGACCTGGCCTCAAGTCTGAGTCAATCTGCTGGTGACTGGCTACCAAGGGCTGTTACCTTCTGTCAGATTTCAATTTTGGAGACTCCTAGTTTCCCAGCATCAGGTGCTGGGCTAAAATCACTAATCTCTATGAATTTACAGACCACCTGATGCAACACAGCCTGGGGCAGAAGCTGTTTTTGCTCTGAGGTTTGGTAGAGCAGCCGGAGCTCTCTGGGTGCTGGGGCAATTGTTCCCAGGGGACTGGTGGGATTTGTGTGCGCGCTCTGCACCGCCGTGCTGCTGGGGAAGCCCTCGCAGTCTCCTGCTCTTAGCGGAGGGTTATTATCCTCACCCATGCCATTATCCTCACCAGCAAGATAGCCGGCTGCTCAGTAAATTCAGCTGCAGAGCTCTTGGGCACGGACATCTATGCTGTGGCTGCTGATCTGTGCAGAGGGTTTTCTTTATTTATGCTGGTAGGGCTTTTTTTTCCCATAATTTCCCATGCTGACAGTTTTATTTTCCTAGCATGTCAAACTGGTGCCTTCTCAGTACCTCTGCAGGAACAAGAGTAGAAACTAAACATACACTTAATTACTTCACTTATAAGCTGTTTAAAATTCTTAGAGAGTTGGATATAACTGGTGTCTAAGAGATGAGTTTTTCTGGTCTGCTAAAGCTAAAATGACCTAACATCAGTCGTGGTAAGTTATTCTTCCAGTTTTGGAGAAGTGTGTGTTGGCAGAAAGCTGCACTGCTTATTTCATCAAATTCTATGCTTCTAAGACAAAAGAGGGGCCATTTCTAACACGAGGAAGGGAAAGGAGTGCTTATTTTGATGAATGGTCCTTCAGAGTGCTAGCTTAGGTTTATGACAGTGTAATTCTGAATAATAGTGTCAGTTCCATCTGATTCCCACCTCGTCCCTGCTCATGGGAGTGACGTGTACGTTCGGATATTTTATGGTTTCCGTTTTACATTTGTTTACCTCCTGTGAGGACACTTTAAATTAGTTGATCACAATGATTGTTGTGATACAGCTGTTTATCTTAAACCCACCATCTTTTCAGATACTTGTTCATGAATATTTAAAAAGTAATGCTGTTCAAAGTTTTTTGTTGTTGTTGTTGTTGCTGGTTTTTTTTCCAACCTAATACATGCAAGTCTCAGATTTATTTGGAACATATTAGATGTCTCTTTAAAATTTTAATCTATAACTGGCATAATTATCTGTTCTGACAAGATCTGGTGAAAGAACAGTCCCTAAAAAGAATTTCAGGCACTGTGCTGTTATTTATAAGTCAAATCCTGAAACAGTTCCCACAGCCTCACCGTTTATTTATTAGATCTCCCCTAGAAAAATCGGGGCTGCCAGGCATTCAGAGGAGTAACATTTAAGGATTTTGATTTAATTTAAACTTCAATAACCAACAACTCCTTAGTTAGCAGGGATGTGCCTAATAATGTCACCTGTCAGTGTGCTTTTAAGTGAGTTTGACTTTGAGAATATAACTCACCAGATCCAAAGCTAAGACAGGTAACTGATGAACTCCTGCAGATTTTAGGTGAGAAAAGCACTAAATTTTGACACTGGTGATATCCACGTGCATTGCTTTTTTTCAATTAATTCCATATTCATGTGCAATTTTTGTTTATAAAGAATGACGTACAGACTGATTTTAGTTCATTTTTAAAGGCATATCAGCTACAAACTGTCCAGAATCTTCAAATATATATATATATGCTGGTTAAGCCTAAATAGTTCATAATTAATACAGCTCAGTTTATGGAAAGTTTCTAGAATTCATTTTAACATACGTGCCCTGATATTTCACCAAAACACTAAGCTCTCCATATCCCTGTAGCCTTCTGATAGTTTCACATTGATTGAGGTTGTTAGTGATTTTGGGGGCAAAAAGAGGTTAGAGTACAGTCACTGGGAATTTTGACAAGTGCTATCATATCATGTAATCAGTACAGAACCGCATCATTCAATAAATCCTGATTTCTTGTCCAGAAGAAATTGTTATGTGGCCTCTCTCCCAGTAACAACGAAGTTAGCATTAAATGGCACTATGTACTCGGGAAAAATAGGTCTGGAAGGGATTCTGAGATATCATTTTGTCCAGCTTCCTGTCCCAGGGCAAACCCAAATATTCAGGCCACATTGCTGACAGCAGTTTGTCTACTGTCCACCTTAGGGCCTCCAGTGAGGGATATTCTGCAGCCTCTCTGCTGCTCTTTCCACAAGGAAATGCTTCCTGTTGTCTTTCTTATCATCTTCAGCGGGGTGCTTGGGAAGTCGAGCAGATTCCTCATCCTCATCCTTATCCCCATCCTCATCTTCATCCTCATCCATCTCCATCTCTGTTCATTAGGAACCACATGTGGCTGATTCAATTAAAGATCTAGCTCAATCTAAAGAGCTCCTCACATAGAAACATAAAAACCCAACAGCCTGTTGGTAATATCCAGAAAGGAAACAGCAGTTTCCTTCTTCTTGGACTCCTCCTAGTTGCTCCCACAAGATATGAAGTTCTCTGATCCCTATTGTGGACAGCTGGGGAACAGAGAAACGGAGAAGCAGGAGTCATTTGCCCAGAGCTGTCTTGGAAGTATGGAGTAGAGAAAAACTCACACAAGTCCTTTCTGCCTCTAGCATCCTCCTTGCATAAGTACACTTACAGGATATCATCATAAATGAATGCCTCCATAAAATACTGATGTGAAAGAAAGATTAAAGTACCAATATATTTAATTTTTAGTACCAATGTTTATGATCCTGTTGATGCTGCCTGATCCAGCTAACGTGTCCGAGCAGAGTCAGTCAGACTGCTAGGTAAGCTGTGATTTGGAGAGAAAGGTACCTCACCTTGTATGTCTTCTATTTTGAGTCAGGCTGGTTGGGGCTGCCAGCACGGAGCAGAAGCCTGAGCAGTCTGAGCAGAATTGCTGCAGGTTGCTTTGTTGGCCTCCCCGCCATCTTCCCAGCAGAGTATTTGGCAGAGTTTTGCTTGTTGTTGAGTGATTTTTGTGCTAGTGGAGCTGTGGCTGCATTAGAAAGTAACTCAGGGCAATGGGGGGACTGGATCGGTAGATAAAAGTAGCTGATGTTTGTGTGGTTCACCTCACATAAATTATGAAACGCGGTAGGCTTCACTAGAAGAATTAACGACTTTCACATGTACCTTAGAGTCTCCAAGCAGAGAATGGATCATTTGTGATGTTACAGTGCCCCTTCATGTCACAGAAGATGCCACACCTTGCCTTGTTCACAGCACCATGACCCTGTACAGAGTGAAAAAAAAAAGAAAAAAAGCCTATGTTGTGTTTACCTCTGGCCTTACCTTATGCAGTGTGGAGGCTGAACATGCGTTTAGTTGTCTTCCTGCCAAAGGGTGGACCCTGGACAACAACCGCAGTGCCAATCTTCCCCAAAGCCTCTAAGCTCTGGGTAACCTGCCCTCACCAGCCTTGGGCACACTGCCCTGCTAGAGAGAAGGAAGCAGCCCAGAAGGCTCAGATGTTTTGCCCAGGAGAAAGCAGTGGTGGAAGACTGCTGTTGTGCTGCTTTATGAAGAGGTGACAGAACAGGGGAAGGAGCTGGAGCCTTGTTTGCTCCAGTGCTCCTTTAAAAGGAGTTGATGGGAAATGCGGTGGTTGGAGAGAAGCTTGACAATGGCTCTTCAAGCAACAGCCACGAATGGGAAATTTGAGAAAGGCAGGGAGCTAAGGGGTGGAGCTGGTGTCTCCTGCCCTGGAGGGTACGAAGGAACTTTCTCAGCTATGAAACTTTCTCTTCCCACTCCACAAGCAAAGGCTTTGTCTGTATTTGTCCTTGGACCATGTTCTCTGACCCTTGCCAGGACCCCCAGAGAGTAAGCACACTAGGAAAGTGTGTATCTCTAAGCAAAGATCAGACATGTAGTTACAGAAGTTGGCCAGCAAAAGCGTTTGAATGCTACGAAGACTTCTTGGTGCCACCATAATGTTCTGGTTCCCTCTCAGCAGTGCTGAGGCCCTCCTGCAGATCTCACCATTGATATTCCACGGTTAGGAGGTGACACACTTATTACAGGCTTAGCTGATCTGTTCAGAAATATTCAGCTTAATTCCCTTTTAAAGCCCCCTCCTACTTCAGAAACTATTTTAGAATAGTATTTGAAATTCCCCAGGCTACGTGCCAGCAGATATTGACCAAGGAAGTTCCACCTGAGGGAAACGTCTTCTAGTTACTGAAAATGAAGTTGTTCTCACCTGTGTGGTGCCCTACACAGAGGAAATGAATGCATGAGTCAGATTCAAAATAAAACAAAACAAAACTCCCTTGTTTTATCACTCATAGGACACATGGATTTCATATTTAGTTGCATATTTCATTTGCTTGGTTTGCCTGCACCAATTCTGGGCCTGCCAGCCCCAGTTTCCTCTCACGTTGCTGAGGATACTCAAGTCTTACTGCTATAGGACAGCAGCTGCGCAGCAGCATCAGTGAACTAAAAAAACACGTTAACGTTGAAAAGATAGATCTACAAAGAAAATGTTCACTGACCCTATCAAAAGCCCACTATTGTGATCCAGGATGGAGTTCAGCTATCACTGTGTAATTTAGATCAAATTGGATTTATCAATGTCTCAGACAATTTTCAGTTAACAAATTGCATAAGATGCACTTTACAAGGCTGCTGGGTGATTTTCCTGTACTCTGTGTGCTGGTGTCGAAAAAGAACACTGGGAACCACTTCTGAAACCCACTGTCCCCACTCCCATGATGACTGCAGGTCAAGCAAGTTCTAGACTGAAATTTGGCTTGAAACTCGATGTGTTTGGCTGAACAATCTGTGTCAGACACGAGCATTTGTATGTATACCCTAATCCAAGGGTTTGACTAACTCTGTGGCAGCCAGAAGCTGTGGCAGCAAAGCAAAATGGAAGCAAGGCCTTGCAACCTGGCCAGCCGGTGCTGCTGCCTGCGTGGGGAGCATGAGCCAGCCAGCACTGAGCTGGCCTCACCCCGCTCTTCCTCACGTCTCTTCACGTGGCTGTCTAAGTTGTGTTTTATTAGAACAGAAAAGTAATTAAGTCTGGCAACACAACTCTCTAGACTACCACGTGAGACAGAATACAGAAAATTTTGGAAACTATCCCCTGCTCTGTCTGCTTCAGATGTGAGCTGGGAAAATTCAGAAGGGAGTCTGGGAAATGCTACATGACAGAGAGCTTACTCAATCCTGCAAACCCTGTCCATGCCGAACAAGTTCTTTTCAGGTATACCTGAGTTTCATTGTTACCAAGACAGTAATAAATCACCTGGAAAAGCACCTTATGTTTGGGTGGCTAAATCAAGAGGGACCCAATGCAACTGTATTTAGGCAACTGAATCATGCCTGCACTGTCCAGCAGCTTGAATCAGAAGAACCCGAGCCACAGCTCTGTACATTTAATCAGTCTTATATGTTGTATATCTATTCTTCTTTTGCTGTCTTCATCTATGGAATGACCACCAAAGTTCTTTTCAATCACATTGTTGGCAGACTAAGCATACATGTAAAGTCAAGTCATTACCAGCACCACAAGGCTGTTTGCACTGTCTGTGTATAAATGCCATATCGAGGCATTTTCTAAGACACATGTTTCTCCCATAAAATACCATAGCTGTTTTCTTTAGGGTTTTATTCCTCCTTTGATGGACTATTGACCACCAAATTCTGCTTCTTAATTTAGCATCTAATTGCTTATTAGTCATACTGTAAATTTCTTTATGGCTTCAGTTGCAGAGCTATAGTAATTAGTGTTTATGTTCCTGAGGCCTGCAAGGCAGCGCTTTAGCACCGCACAAAGAGATGAAACATTCCACAACAGAGCAGGGATTGTGCTCTGAGGATTTCTCATTTTATCTCCTTAAGTTTTGTAGAGCCTCGCTGTGGGAGTCTCTCCAGAAACGGGGTCAGGGGTAATTCGGTAGAGTCATCCTGAGTAGATTTCACAGAAGAGATGCAGAAAAATGTTCATTTATGATCATGTAGCGTTCTCTGCATGAAGGAACATGGACTGTTCTCAGTAATGAACACTTATTAGTGCCCTGGTGTTTCTCTTATGAGGTGAAATGCTTCTCTGTATTTTTGTGGAGTCTTTCCGCTTAAAATTTGATCGAGTAATTAATGATCTGTAGGGAAAGTTAAGCTTTTTAAATGTTGCACTTTCTCCTGACCATTACTCCATCAAAGCCTGGCTCGGTTTGGTGCCATTTGTACCACTCTGACCCATGCCTGCAAGAGGCTAGCGGGGCCTCGATGTGCTGGGGCCCTGCTCCCTCCTCCTCCTCCTCCTCTCCCCTGCCTGGGCCTTGCGATGCAGCGCCCATTTCTGCAGGTTGTCTTGTGGACCTGCAGAGCTTCTGGGGGAGGCCAAGAAGCACCTCACCACAGCAGGGGAGAAGATGGCCGGGCTGCTGCCCGTTGCTGGCCCCTCATGGCAGACAGGCCAGCCCGGGCCACGGGGCCGCCTGGGAGCAGTGTGAGGCGTTGTCATGGATGGGCCAGGCCAGGGCACTGCTGCCTGCAAAAGCCAGCCCCCAAACTGACGGGTTGAGGCAACTGAAAGCCACCAGCTCATCCTTTTACCGTCCCTGGTAGGTTTGTCACGGCTACTTCAGCATTTTTAGAGCAGGCGACTCAAGCTAACCCAGCCTACAGCACAACCACAGGAGTTTTCTCAGAATATCATAGGAGGTGGAAAAGATCTGGTCGTGGCTGCACACGTGCGTTTGCTAGCAGGCAGGCAGGCCCACGGCTGCAGCTCCTGCCGGTACGAGCGCAGGAGGAAGGGGCCAATCTTGCGACAGCACACCGCCACAATGGCCACATCTGTCCTTCTACCCTGCCTGTCCTTGCTCCATTTTCACATACCCACATTGTTTGTGCCTGTGATGTGTTCAAAGGCTTCAAAATGTTCAGGGGGCAGCAGCCTGCAGGCAGTGCCTCTCCCTGCCTCCCACCCTCCTCATCCCTCCCCATCGCACCCCCCAGGCAGCTTGTCCCACAGCCAGGCAGGAGAGCAGCAGAAGGGGGAGGAAGGTCTCAAGATGCCTTCACCCTCCTCCCACCCCAGCAGAGGTGGCAGGGTTTGTGGCCTGCACTTTCACAACAAGGCAGAGGCTGTTCTTAGATGGACTCAGAGGGTGGCTCCAGCTTCCCTGAGAAATGCTGGGGGAGGAAGGGAGTTAGGAATGGGGGGTGCAAATGGACCATGCTCCTCCATCTCCATCCTGCTGCTCCCATCCCAGAGGTATTTGTTTTACCTTTAAAAAAAGCAATTCTTTTCATACCCAGAGCACAGCCTGCAGATTTGAATCCAGATATTTGAAAAGCAGCGCAGAATTTTGCCCTGACTGTTCAGTCTGAATGCCGCTTTGAATGCAAACGTCCCCTGTTTTTGGAGCCTTTGACCTGAGGTGTTTCCTTCACTCTTTCATCCTGCTGCACAGGGCGTATTCCTGTGAGTTAAGCTGTTAAATGAGCGTATCTCAGAGCAATACCGGGCTGGTGTGTACTGTGAGTGATCTATGAATGCTCCCAGTATTCTCTCTCACTGCTGCACCAAACTGACTGCTCTTGGTAAGTACCTTCAGTCATTGTTCAGGTGTTTGTCTCCCAGAAAAATGGAAGATTAAAATTTATGGAGTTGATCCACTAAAAATTAACCTACTTCAACATGTTGTTTTCATGCTTGCAGACACAACTTAAAGTCAACAGTGGTTTCTGGTGGCAGAAGGTGACCTGGGAGGTCTGCAAGGAGGGACAGAGACAAGGTTCTAAGGTTTTCCTGGCCACTAGGCACACACTGTGGAAGCTGCCACTGGTGGAGATGAAACAAGAACCTACTTCTGCTGTTGCTGGTACTTCACATTTTTCAGTAAGCCTCCCCCAAAAATAAGGAGAAAGAAGTATAGAGTAGCACCTTTCCTTGTTTCTGCTGCGGTCTCTTCCCAAGTGGATTAAATGAGCTTGAAGCAAGTAACAGTGCTTATTGCCAAAAGCAGTCGATTGTTTCTGTGCTCATTATTCATTGCATGTCAAAGCAAAAAGCCCTTGAAGATCAGCACAATCCAGCGAGAAGCTGGATGCTCCCTTTCTCCCTGAGGGATGGGCTCCATGCTCCCATGCCCACCCCTGCACCCACCAGCACAGGGAGCGTGCGGCACCCTTTCCTGCAGGATGGTGTGTAGCTGGGGCACCAGCCAGAAGGCTAGGCTGTGAGTGGGGAAGCAGCACCCTGCCTTTAAACCTCTTAATGTGCATGGAAGCTGTAAGGCTCCCAAAGGGCAAAGGAGCTTAAAGAGGTGAGAGCATCCTCCAAGGCTCAGGAATCCCCCAAGGCATTGCTCTGCCAGGGCAAGCTGCCTTGGGAGACCTGCAGGAGTTCGGGTGCCTTGCTGGATCTTGCTGATTTTTTTAAATCTAGGAACAAAAGCTGAAAGAATCACACACACAAAAACAAAAATCAGTCTCCTGTCTTATGGTTCTTCCTATCTGCCAATGCTATTCAGAGGAGAGAAACTGAAAAAGTTGCTGCTGGCACAGTATTCTGGTAGGCAAGTATCTGGTTCAGTACTGGCAGAAACCTAGGACAACAAAACAAGACAACTTTGAAGTCATTACAAAGAGCAGGCAGATTTAGGCAGTGCTTTAAGTTGAATTTTGCTAAGCATCGTGTGGACTTTTATTTCCACTTAATATAAAAGTCCAAAGCATGCCTGTATAATAGTAAGTGGGTACAGGAGCTGCGGAGCCTATTTCTTCATCAGTTCTTGTTCACTGTTTTTACTGAACTTTCCAAGTCTCTTCGACATAAAAAATAATTGACTTTTACATTTGCATTTGAGCTGGCTACATTATCACAGGATCTTTCTAGTCCTTTCTACTCAGCTCATATTTGCTTAATGGCACATGAATCCATTTGGTTGAAGCTGGCATTTTACTGCAGTATTAGCTAGCGATTCTAACAAGGGGCTGGGGTCTGAAATTTAAGATGCAGAACATCTTTTAGGAAAAAAAAATGGAGGGAGATTCCAATGCTCTTGAAAATCCTCACTTTTAGGATGCCGTAGTGATGAATGAGCTGAAGTATAGAAGAAAAATAAACTCAATTCCAGCTATTCAAACACTCACCAACTCCTTCCAGGCAAAAAGACAACAAGCTATTGTGTGCTTGTGCTGGTACGGAGGCAGAGTTTCCCACAGGCAAATTAGGAAAGGGAAAACCAGAACAAAACCCACAAGCCTCAAAATCCCAAGCAGGGAACACAAGTTATTTTCTGTACAACATGATTTGTGTTGTCATTAGGTGGTTTTAATAGGGCTTCAGTCTTGTTCTGTGAGGAAAGCCCTGGCTTTGCTTGAGCAAACAGCAATGACCATTCCGACCTGGGAAACACGAGGGAAGCAGCCTAACCCACGTTCACCATCGCACTGGAGCACGTAGTGGGAGCAGTCTCCTTCTCCTCCCACTCTCTCCTACACTCTGGGGGTTGACCACGTTTAGCTAGGGCCCAACCAAACTTGCCTGTGCCCAGCCCAGCAGGGACACATCTGACACGCGCCATTTATCCTGCCATAAAGAAAGACCTATATAGGCCGTGCTGGGACCAGACCTGAACCCCACGAAAGGTGCATCCCAAGTCCTGCAATACTTGGGCATCTTGTTTGGGTTTGTAATAAAGGTGAAAGGGGTAAGGAGGTAAAAAAAAGCTACCTGACAAGGAATCTCAGACTTGAAACTGGTGAGTTTACTTTGACCAGTCCCAATGGGGCATAATGTGAAGTCCCTGTCTTTCAGTTTCTTCAGTTTCTTCCAGAAGATGATGATAGTGATTTCTTCTCTTTTAACCATGTGGGGCAAGAAAAAGCATGGCGAGTAATCGTCAAGCACAGCAGGCTCTGTTATGAGGATCACAGGATTAACACACCGCTTTGAAAAGAGCAGGAGAGCCACTGGCCACCCACCGATGGCAGGAAGGGCATTAGCCCAGCTCCACCTGGCTGCTGCTGCTGCTCAAAGCCACCCTCTGGTGGCTGAGCAGCAAGGCCAGTGCTGGTGAGAATAACCTCCCTCCCCAGGGAGACTTGGGATAGCTGTAGCCCTCTGCCTTCCCCAAAGCAAATTAAGATTGCACCAGTGCAGGAATCTTGCATTTTGCCATGTGGACCCTGTTTTACTTTGTGATATGCTAATTTTTGTGGGCCAAACCATTTGAGAAAGAAGGGATTCCTACCATAGTCCACTAGAAAATGGAACTGTGAAGGGGTCAGTTGCTTCCTCAAAGTAGTGCTACAGGCTTCCTTGGCAACTTGTTACATTGAAAGGTTCATTCATTTTTATGATCTGATTTAGATCAAACCACAGGACATTAGGCAAATTCAGAAACTATTCAATAACCATTTCTAATGCATTAAGTACCCTGAAGGAAAACATTTATACTAGTGGAGCAATATAATTAAGGGACCTCTAGACATAAAAAGCTTTACCTAGTGAGAAGCTGTTCCAATAACAAATTTGCAATGTAAACCTTGCATACACAAAGCAAGTTTTAGAAAATGAAATCTCATTTGAGACATTTCTTATTTCTCCAGGAACAATTCAGTTAAACTCAGCTGCTCACCCATTAACAAAAAATGCAGCACGTTTTGCGTACTGAACGCCTTCCCAGAGTGGATAAGCACTCTTGGCCACTGGATGTTGCAGGTGTTTGTCTAGAACAGCAGCACAGGCCATGCTATACAAACACCAACCGCTTTGCACTCAGTTTCAAAATTTCAGAGCAGAAAATCCACATACAAAACAGATCCGTATATTCACATCAGCGTCAGCTGAAGTACTCAGTTGGATTTGTCAAGTTTTGTTTCAGTAAGTTGAAGTTCCTCAAACTCTCCTGCAACTTTGACCATGATTTGGGTCCAGTAGCAGGTGGACAAAGGAACTGCTGCGTCTCAGCAGCTTCTCTAGCAACTCACATCCTAGCCCATCCTTAGCAGCAGCAGCATATGTGGAGACACCAGGCTCAGAGATGTTCCCATCCTGTTAAAATCTGAGCACCCGCTTGCCTCCTGCAGCCTCTTATAAAGTAGAGGCTGTATGTCTCATTAGCCCAGATCTGGCTTCGCTGGCTGGCTCACTGCGTGGCTGCCCCCTTGTAGCCCTGAGGCTTGTGAGGAGCAGCCAGGAGCCCTGGTGCCCACAGCCTTGAGCAGAGGCATGGCCACAGCCCCCCAGAAGGGTGCAGGGAGCCAGGCTGAGACCCCGCTGCAGACCTGCTCTGAAACAGCTTGGCAGCTTTTTAATTAAACAGCCAGAGGAGTTTTTCCAGCCCGTGCCAGTGCTGGGACACACGACCAGGGGCACTGCTGCTGCAGGAGTGGGTGTAGCGCAGGCTGCAGTGGCTTGGGTACGTGTTGCTCTTAGCACTTTACCACAATCTGGGGACCTTTGCTGTGCCGTGCTCGCAGGAAGTGGCAAAACACAGGCTCCGCACTAGCTGTCAGTAATTCACGAAATTACCAACAGCTGAGCCATTTAAGGCAGCACTCCGTGTTTGCTCTGGCTGGTGCAAAAACAGATACAGATCTGGGCTCTGGAGCACGTTTATAGAAGGTGGCACATAATACCGGCAACATGTCCCAAGCATACTCTAAGTGCTTGCATACACCAACAGCTGTGGTTGACACACCAAACATGAAAAAAATTGAATTTAGTCTATTAAAAACTAATGGCTTTTAACAGTGCCTTAAACAAACCGAGCCACCCAAGTCAGAATATAGCCTATAGCTTAAGTAGCTATAGTACAACTACCCAGTGGTTTCATACCTCTCAAAACATCAAAACTACAAGTCAGCTTGCACAGCACTGATAAAACGAGCTACAGGTACCAGGAGAGTAAGAAACACAGCCAACTCTCTTTTTTATAAAAGTATTTTTAATAAACTGATGGATTTAAGATGCTAGACAACTTGTTGCCGTGTACAGGTAACAAAAGTCAAAATTCTTTGAATTTTATACAAATACTATGTAGTATTGTAAACTTGAATACAAGTTTACCAAAAATGCATCAGTGAATATTCAGCTTGTAACCAACTTCCAACAGTGAAAATTATCATGTATCAATAGTGATCAGAATTGCATTGCAAATTTTAGAAGTAATGCAAGTATATTTTTACCAAGCCACTCTGAAGTTACTGGTGCACACTGACAGTACATTGGATTTTTTTGGCTTGCTGAACAGAAAATGGCATTTAAATAAAACGACCAAGTTAAAGAATACACTACGTATCAAAAGTACTATCTTACAGAAAACTAAACAACAACGAGAAAGTAAACAGAGCAGAACCCTGAAGTAGTGAATTATTTTTCTACCCGTTTTGATGGAAAAGACTCCACAGGTGTCCAGCTTTCTCACAGCATTTTGGAGTGTCCTAGTCCTAGCACAGTGTGGTTGTTAGTAGACTAAAGTAATCCCTGCTTGGCAGTAATGCTGGTGAAAGGTAACTTGTTCTATTGCTAACAAATCGGAGTAACCACTGGCAGGGTGACTTCTTGTAGGCATCCAGCAGAGGCTGAGTTCACAGCACATGGTTGAAGTTACAGTACCACTTGCTTCGATGCAATACCCAACAGCCTTCAGGGTTCACGTGTCAGTTTCCTCACAGGATTTACAAATGGATGGTATTTAAACAAAAAAAATGGAGCATAAGACAGTATTTTCACCTGTACAGCTACCAATAAAATGAACGTTTGTTACAAACTTTCCAGTCTGCTTTATAAAAAATATTCTTAGTTTTACTTCTAAATAAAAACTGTGCTGTGATCTGTCGCTTTCTTGCATTGTACATGCTGTAACTGTGTGGGTTAATGAAGGTGTAGAGATTTGTGACCTAGAGCTCTGGATATATTAGAAGCCTAAAAAGCTGGTTTTGGTACATAAAAGTTAGGTAGCAATGAAAATTCATTCTATTTATTTTTCCTAAAGCCTAGGAAGAGCTACAGTACATTGCTAGATCAGTGGCCTCAACCCTGAGCTGAAATAAAGGACCTGCCTTGACCAAGAGACTTAGTCACATTCCTACCACAGCTGCACAGGAGAGACAAAACTTATCTGTGGTCTGTCACCTTCGCTGTAAGTAGTGTGATCTTTCCTTCTCTAATGCTTGAGAGTTGACTGGAGACCACCATGTTCATTTTCACAACAGGGAAAAAAAGAACTCAAATTCAGAGATTCAAGTTTAAAGAAAAAACAATCAGGGAGAGTCAGTATATCCAACTTCTGGAGACCAAACAGATATCGTGATAGACTTGTCAGTCTTAAGCATTTCCCACTTGGTAGAAGAGATTATAAGAACACGTACCAAAGCACAGTTAGCAAGACTTCTACCATTATCCCACTCTTTCAAGAAAAAAGTAGCACTTGATTTTTGTCCCCCCCCCGAACTGAACGTTAGCATTTCTTTCTGTCACTACAATGTACCACAGATCAGTGAAAGCTTCAACCGTCTTAAAAATGATGCAGCCCAAAGGCTAGCAGAAAGACTTCTCGCTCATTTCTAACATGAATTGGAGTTGGCCATCATATGAATTCTTACTAGCATATAACCTACTGCACCTTCCTGAAGGGTTCAACGGCACTGACTACACACAGCTAGGAGAGTACATAACATTAAGCATTCTTGCCTCATAAGAGGATTTTTTTCCCCCTTTTAAGGAACAGAAACTGTAGAGTCAGTATTTCACTTAATGGAAAAATTAAACCCAGCAACAAATCAAAACCAAAGCTCGTAAAAGTCATTTATACTTCTAGTAATGCACACTTCTTTGAGAGCTGATCAGTTTACAGATGTTTTTGTTAGTTTAAGGCAGCAAGTCTTACAAAATACACAAGCTCACCTCCCTCATGTTTGTGCTACTGTATCCTTATGTGCACAATAGAACCTCACTAATTTACACTAATAACTGGAAGAACCATTAATTCCCTTGGTAAGTGAACAAGAATAAGGCATTCCATTATATATTCTGATCACTAATTATAATTCAGCTCTAATTATAATCTACCAGCAAACATACTTCTGTGTTTTAGAAAATAGCATCTCTTACCTTCGGATATAATTATGTGTGCAGATTAGTGGGTTCTGCTGTGTAAACACGCAGGTGCATAAGCAATTTTCAGGTTTTTCTTCATTACATCTGACAAGAAAGTTAATGCCACAGACAGAAACTGCGGGAAAATAAATTAGGATTTCTCTATAATTTGTGCGAATCTGCACGACTGGGCAGTAATATATAAGTAAAAAAAAAAGACACTAATGTTTACAAACTCAAATGAAGCAAAAGTCAGCAGCAGAAAGCAAGGCCATTCCCCAACCATAAATGGCTTGTATTACACTGTTCAAACTACATGAAGGAAAAAAAAAAGAATACAAGTACTAACTTTTATATACAAGTTTTAAATCAAGTAAAGCAAACAGCAAAAAAAAAAGTTGTTGATGCTTTCAACAGGTGATATTTACACGTCTAAATCCTGGCTGAAGTAGACTGTAAATACAGACGGAAGTTAGGATGCAAACTACATGGCTAAGTAAAAAAAAAACATTAGGGATCAATGTGCAGTGTAATGAGATAGAAATTTCCCTTCATATGTGCAAAAATCCACAGTTTCATTAATGTAGAGGTCATACTTCTTCAGTAAGAGATCTTAGACAAAATCAGTCTCCCTACATCCTGGAATCTACCTGTTTACATCAGCCACTTTAAGTGTACAGTACCCTGTTCGCATATATAGTATTCAGCAGTTTGTACATTTCTCAGAAATTTAAACTTCACCTGCCTTAAATCTTGAAAACAAAGGGGAGAGTTCATCCAGGGCATAATACTACTGCCTTTGAATTATACCAACAGTTAATAAAACACGTATTCTCTCTTCTTCCATGGTGGCAGGAGTCCTTACAGGACTTGTAAACAGTAGTACACCATACTGTAAACAAATAATTTAAGTTCTGCTTTATACAAGATGTTAGGTTAACTCAGGTCTATCAAACAGGTGAAAATGAAAAGGGTGGCTTCACATAAAATCCTTCCCTTTCCTCCCAGCAATTCTTTTCACTACGTAAATAATCCTGAGCTGAAACAGGGGCTGATGAGAGCCGTTTTTGCATATAAAAACAGTGTTCTAGAGTCAGCTCTCATGTTCTGTCAGGAAGTCAGTTGCTGGAGAGATTAAATTGAAGTATTTCAAACCATTGTAACTTTGGAGGAGGACTTATAATTTGGTGTGACGTCCAGTTCTAGACCCAGATGCTGAGCTTGCCAAGGAAGCTGATGCTGCTGCATCCTCGGCTTCCTCCAGCTCCTCGTGTAGCTCCTGGCTAACACTAGACTGGAGGGCTGCAGGAGTTAGCCATTCCTTCGGCAGGCAGCTCTGGAGAAACGGTATACAAGAGCTGAAGTAGGCGAGACGATTCACCCATCGTGGAATCTCTTTTCCACACAGAATCTAGGGCGAGAGGGGAAGGAAAAGATTAACTTATCTTCTTGGTTCAGCAGTGACAAAGCTACATTACTGTAAAGAGAAAGCAAAGGCTGCAGCAGTCTTAGATTTATGCATCACAAACACCACTCAGGAAGCACTCAGCTGCACTAAGACAACTTGCTCCATCAGTAAAAGCACCAACCCAATTTGCAGAGACTCGTTTTCCACTCTAAGTTTGACATGTGGTCCTGCTTTTTTTCTGAGGGGTAGAACATGGGGGGTGTATTTTTATTTTGAGTCCTGAAAAGCCCAACCACCTTGATCTTTTTGAATAGTTTCTATAAGAGGCACGGAAATGAGTTAAGGTTTATTTTGTATTCACAGACAATTCTTCAGAAACAGCAACCGAAGGAGAAAGCTCACTATTACAGACGTGCACCCTGAAATCAAGCAGTCAAAAAGACAGTGCTAATATTACAGCTACGTGGAGTAACACACACAACCGAGGATATTTACTATGATGGCCTCTGATGACTTTGGAAAAGAGATCACTATCTCACACCACACAGGCTGCTAAGATCACTAGAACAAGAGAAGCAATATAATACAAAGCTAGTTTCAACCCCTCAAAAATATATAAATTTGCATTAAATGTTTGTTTTTACTACACAGCAGTCATTAAATGTTTTCATTGTCACTATTCAGGGAGTGACCTATTTTATTTAACTGCCTCCATGTTCACTTCAAGCATTACTTATTCCAATGCAAATCTGGAGAAAATCACAGCTAACACGAATGTTACTCTGCTAAAACTGAATAGCATTTTATTTGTAATTATATCCCTGGTTTTTAGGCAGCTTGAACACTAAATAGGACATGAGATAAAACAGAAACGACATGATCATGCAGTTCAAGAGTATGGAAAATGCCTGGCCATATTGGGCAGATGTCACGTCAACTGCAGCTTCATCAGTGGGCCACCCTACTTATTTGTACCAGTGCTGCACACGAATCACCCACCTCAAAATTTTCCAGCACCAGTGGAAGATCAAACAGACTACATAAAGCAAAGGCTATACAGTAAGTGTGCCATTAACTGTTCCTTTTTTTCTCCTCCTCTTTCTCCAGGCTAGTTAAGTTTTATGGAAGTTAGCCATGGAAAACAAAGCCATCCCTTTTTCGGAAGGCCTCAATGACCATTAGAATAAATTCTGACAAGCACAGGTTAGCAACTACTAATGAAAACGCAAGTGCCATTCCCCTCTTTGTCCTGGCTTATTTGTTCCTCACCCTTCCTCTTGTGTTGGTACAAGCATGTGAGTGAGCAGGCACTCAATCCTACTTGCAAACTGGTAAGGTTAAAATAAAGCTGAGAGGGAAAAGCAAAGCCCAGTCAGTTCCACAACCAGATGCTTTTGCACACCCACACAGGTATCTACATGACCAGGACACAGGTGCTGGCAGAGGGATAACTTGACAAAAGCCTCTCAAACAGCAGATTCATCTATGAAACTTCAATGCTTTTGTTATTCTTTAGTAGTACGTCGTAACTTTAGAAATTATTTTCAGTGTGAGGGCTCTGTGAGGGAACACTGGTAAAAACAGCATGTGGGTCTGTCTCCTGTAGTGATCTGTGAAGAGTCTGAAAAGGTCCTGCAATCCTGTTAATACCTGCTTTACTAGGTCTCTCAATTAGGAATGCCTCCCCCCCTTCTGGAACTCAAACTACATGTAACAACATTTAGCATTTTTGGCAGCATAATCTTGCATTCTGGACATAAGCCCAAAAATCTGAAGAAATGGTGACATTTACCCAAGGTAATAAAGATAAGACACTGGAAATTATGCCAAACAATCCAAAGGACAGGAAGGAGATGACGCTCTGTAGCCACCTGGGATGCACCTTTCTATAGACCCTTGTGTTTGTTTACCTCAGATAAAGCTGAAGAAAAGTGATTGCAGTTTTTGTGCATTAGGTGATAAGCATTTCCTTTGAATTCTTTTCCAAGCTCTTCTACTATTTTTTCTATGTCATCTTCCATAAAGTCAGTACTGCCTAGAACCACAGCCTCTCTAGAAAGAGAAACAGAGAGATTAGAAGATGATCAGGCTTCCATAAAATAAGTAGGTAACTGTTCTCAAAATGCTCAAAAATTACCCTACTGCAGGTGGGGAAATCTTTCTGCCCTCCTAGAATAACATACTTTTTTTTCGCTATTACATTTTACAGCACCACTTCCATCTTACATGAGGTTATTTTCTTGCTGACTGCCCACCTGTATTTCACTTAAGTTCTCTGCAGCTTAACTCACAGAAGTGCAGGCTGCCATTTTCCCCTCTTCTCCAAAGGATATTGTTTATCTGAGACAGCTGGGAATCGGTAAGAGTTTGTAATGCAAGGAAAGTCAAGACAACCACACTGAGAAACCAGAAAAAAAAAAGACATAGATACCTTGAAAAGCAACACCTTTACTTTTGTATAAAAATTTCACTACCTTGAAAAAGTTACCCCATTGTATATATGGTATGAATAATAAAAAGCTAGCTACAAGTCCACATAATTTATGCACAGTTAAGTAATTTAACGGTATGCTCAAAATAATGGTTTTTTTTTTTGCTGTCATCACCTTTTCCCATTTTTCAAAGAAAAGAAAACACACTATTATCTCACAAAGTCAGAAATCCTTGGGTACCATTTAACACACCTATCCTTAAAAATACATTCAACAAGCTGTCTTTTTAACATACCTTCTCAAAAACAAGAAAATATATATTTTTCTTACTTAAATTTAAACGTTTCTCCTAGCTCGGAAGCATTTCCTGGTGAAATTTCAAATATTCCAGAAAAAGGGTATGGATGACCACCATAGGCAAATTCTGAAAAAGAAAGCTCAGATTAAAAAAATAACAACAACATAAGATGACAGTAAAGAACAACAGACCTCATCAACTGGTATATCAATTGCAAGGATCTTCTAGTCGATGAGAACTTCACAAGGATCTAAACCTAGAAACCAAGGCAACAAACGCAAAGAGCTGGCAAATAATAGTTTTATTAACTTCGAAGTCAACTTAATTGAAAATTGACAAAAAGCTTCCTATATCAGCATACAGGCTTAATTAATAAGCGTATATAACTGGTAGGATTTTCAATTTAACTTTTAAATCTTCACTTATACAATGAAAACAATGTTTTTTACATGCGCTTACCTCCAAAGTCTACTTAAATATTCACAGATTAGGGATTCAAAGTACAGCATCCTCAAAGGTCTGATGGTATGCTACAGCAGTACGCATTGCCAACTAGTATTGGCCTAAAACGTTTCTGAGTTCCTTGATATGCAAGAGTTAGACTATCCTGTGTTCTTCTCTAAGAAGAAAGTAAACCAGTGCACAGATCTGAAGTCTGCATATAACATCTGCTGGCATAAGCCCTTACAGTTCATGAAGGTATCAGTGTGCTTTAACTTCCTTCTGCGTCTGTAAGATAACACACCACACCACACCCAGGGTATAATAAAAAGCTTTAAGCATGACTTCACACTTCCTTTCCTAAAAACTTGAAATACATCATCCAAGTCTAGCATTCAGCTTTGTGGATAACCTTTTTTTACAACAGGTAAATAAATAAAGTTTGAGGTACTGTGAAAAATGCAAGTCATTGTTCTAGCAGGGGCACAACCTAATATGAGAAAGCTGTTACAAGCTGTACAGGAAGGGAGACGTGGATTTGGCACAGCTCAAGGACTGGGTTTCACGCACAGCACTACTAGGAGTCAGGCCTTTCTGGTTTGGATTAGAAGAAATTCAAAAACGTTTTTAACGGTAAGCCTTGTATTTCATCAGCTCTCCATTCCTCTGACAACACTTGCAAACCCAGTTACAACGCTACTATTATGGTAGCTGTAACACCTACAGCTTAAGATACTTTGCACAATGGGGTCTTTGGATCAGCTCACCACCTCTGTTGCTTCTCCTCAACTCCAAACACATTCCAAAAAAAATAAAAAAGAACTCAAGTATATGTAAATATATATTTAATCAGACTACTTTTAGCAACACCATCACCTCATAGAGTGGTTTACTGCTAGGCATGAACACCTCAGACCTGAGCTTGCACCCCTTCTGGTCAGGACTGGAATTGAAAGTGACCTACGTAAATCAGGAAGCTGCCTCCCAGAGTACAACCCACTGGGCAAAATCAGAACATATTGCTCTATTTATCAGCGGTGTGTCTTTTGTAAATAAACAGTATGCATGAGATACCTTTTAAATAAACTCTCCTTAAAACAAACAAATCTACTAATAAGGAATGGACCGCAACAGATCAGTCTCTATAGTTAAAAATTAACTCCTTGCACAAGTGCTGGCAGAATACTAAAAACCATGATCCATCACGCTTATGTGAAGCATACATTTGTTTTAACAATAGGCATTTCTAAACCCAAGACAAATATTGCTCTTTCTATTGGAAAAAAATGTACATTTTTTCATAGTTACATAGCTTTACATAAGAATACAAGATGACTACCAGATTATAAGTGGTTTTTTTTCCCCAGAGGCAAAAGAGATGAGAACTTGAAAACAACAGGTTTCAGGAGCCAGACTTCCCTCACTACCCAAAACCCATTTTTGTTTGAATAATACTGTTACTTAAGACAAACAGAAGAGTAAATGATGGTTTTCTTGTACATACCTCGGCCATACACCTCTATACCTGAATGGAATACTCCAATTCCAAGGGAAGAAGTATACTCATTCATCCAATACTGAAAAGAAAGAAGAACAAAAAGGCTCTAGTTAGTTTCCAATACAGATTTGTCTTCTCACAGCACATCGAAAGCATAAAAGCCAACCACAAAACAAAACTGCATGACCCATTTTTTTTTTTAAACAGGAACAGAACATGCTATTAAAATTCCCCAGCTATACACAGTCAATTAATTCCATTAGGTTTTACTCGATGTTTTAGTGCTGTCGCTGCCTGTCAACCAAGGAGACCACATTTGGGAGAAATCCAAATCAACTTTATTTGTCAACAATTTAAAACTTACAAAAGTTTTCCACTAGTTGAATACATACTGGAATCAACTACAATAATTTGGCAGGAGCACTTTTTTTTTTTTGAAAGAACATCAAAATGTAGGACTAATATACACACACCAATTGTCACTTTGAGCAATGACCGTTTTTGCTTATGACCAGATGATGACAAGACGCTCAGAGATATTTAAGATGAAATTACCTTGTATTACGTCTTTGAATACTCAACTGGTAATCACCGTACAATAGCCTAAACTCTCAGACTCCTGATGTATCTGTCTCCATACATCAGGTGCAAGACCTTTGCATACATCCAGTATGTGTTCCTAGCATATCACTTCTATGATAAAAAACAGATTACAGCTGTATTTCAAAATTATCACTTCCTGGGTTCTTTTAATTCTAACACATACACCACACTCCCTCCAAAAAAGGAAAAGGAAAGAAAAAAATTCCTTGGCACTATTTTCTATTTAAAAAGCAGCAGCAGTGAGTGCCTATCAGGAGTTAACAATTATCCTCAACACCATAAAGGCATACAGAGTTTGAAAAAATAAAAACCTCAAGGTTACTGACTTTCCTTGGCTCTATCACCACCTTCAAAATATCAGTCTCCAAGGAGCAAAAAAATTTCAACCAATTGAAACAATTTCAAGAGGAACCTCAAACAAAGACTTCAAAGAAAAAAGTCTAAGCAGTGTTCTTAAAGCCGAAATTGACTAGCAAAAAAACCCTCTCAAAAATACATGAAAAACATTATTTTGTCAATTACTCCAGTAGTGGGAACTTTCCTCCCAGGTCACCCAGACCTGAAGCACACTGCGCAAGGCTCTGCAAATCAGACTTCAAAGAGTCAGCTGGCAGTCAGGATACAGACCGAGGCAGCATCCTCAGCAAGTTATTATTTGTTTCGTAAACAGGAAGGAGAAAAATCCATCTTATTTGCACAAACTGTTGACACAGTAAGCGCTTTCTGATGTGAAGTCACTATTAAAACATCACAACTGATGATACAAATGTAAAAGGTTACAGATGTCACACTGTTGATGTGTACTAACGGGTTGGTACGTTAATTCACAGACATTTTAGTCATCCTGGCATTTAACATGCAGTTGGAGAAAAAGCCATTTTTCCTCCAGTGAGGAATCACTTCTCACTAAGTTTTGGACTGAAAAGCTGTTCATGAAAATAAAAGGAAGTTAAATGGCAAAAAGAGCAAGTCAGGCCAAATGTTACAAGTTTTCAGGCATCAGAATTGGATGCATTTGGCTTTTACAATCATCCTTATCCATATTGTCAAACCTAGAGTAAGTGGTCTCCCAAATTCAGTTACCCGCAGTAGCCAAACAACAGCACCCCACTTTTTCCAGCCTAAACTTCACAACAGTGCTGCAGGCTCCAGACTTCAATGACTAAGGATTTTATGATCTTGTCTCCAGCCATGCCAGTTGTGGGAAATCTTGTCAACACGATTTAGCAGCAGGCAGGTCTTGCTCCTTATGTTTATCGAAAGCTAGCAGGCATTGAGATCTGTGGATACAGTTTGCTTAAGAGTGAGCTTCACAGTCGGCTTTGTTAACAGATCACTGTGCTAGTGAGCGTGGTATGGATGACTACACGAAACCATCACCTTAATCTGTTTAAAGGCTTCCCAATTCTTTCCTTCCTCTCCCCAGACGAAAAAGCAGAGTGCTCATCCATATGCATCTAATCAGACTTTTCAGATCAAGCTACCTCCAGAAATACACTGGGTTAGATTTGCTCTGTATAGAAAAACAGAACAGGGAGAACATAAGAACAAGGGACGCAAGGAGAAAGGTAAGACTGCCCAACTAACTTAATGAGTTTGTGAGCATAAAAAATAGGTTCTGTTCATTGAAGTGAAATTAAAATCCACAGGAAAATTCAAGAGATTCTCAAACATAAATCTGCTTCAGTTCTGAAGCCAGTTTTCCTCACTTTCCCAGCTCACCATTCCAAAACAGTTTTAGGCTTATCCTTACAAACAGAACTGTTGGAATATTCAACGTGTAATTTGTTAGCACAGGGGAAAAGGACACTTGCCTAGAGAGAGTACGTCCAAATCACCATAACCTCAAACGGAGCCAGAGAGGGTCCTTCGTACCGTAGCCCTCCACAGGCCACCCGCTTTGCCAGGAAATTCTGTGTCTAACCCCTGGCCTCCCAGTGCCGCCTGCACCTCACACACACCAGACCCGTCACTGGCACACAAGGCTACCGCAGCTCTCTGGCAGCGGAACACAAGTGACACGAGACATCCCGTAAGCGCTCCAGCAATAACACTAGTTTGCTACCAGGCAGGAAAAAACAATTATTCACTCCCCTCCCCTCTTACAGCCCTGTGAAATCCAACACAGGACAGGCAGACAACAGGAAAGCGGCTCACCGAGCTGCCTCAGCGATCCCTACGGAGGCAGAGCGGACGGGGAGCTGCCGCAGCAAGGCGTGCAGCAAGGTCAGCGCCATCCCAGCAAGCAGCCCTTATCAGCGGCAGCACTTCGGTACGCGGGGCTCACTAGGCTCCAAAAACTGAGCAGTGGTAGCAAATTTAACAAGTGTTAGCAGCTTGAAAGAAGTGCCTACAGCACTTCACTTAACACTTCCAGCAAGAACCGAGTAGGTTAACTGAAGAATTTCAATAAGGCAGAATTACTTTCCCCTAGGAACAGTAATTAGATCTAATTATTACTTAATCTGAATCAGTTATTGGAAGGTGGGTCACATCCTCTCATTGAGCAAAATGCCTTATCTCACTAAAGAAAGGAACACGGGAAAAATGCAGCTTCCAGTATGCTGAATTTGGCTGCAGCTGCCAAGATAACATACAACTTACAAAATAAAGACTGCCCATAAATGACATATATACAGCTCGCTGGTTCAGCAGTATGACAAACTCTGGAATCCCGAACTGATCCCAAAAGCTACATCCTTGCTTTCATTACACAAAACAGATTCCCTTCATCTAGTTTTGATCTGAATTTCACCACAGTAGAACGTGTAAGACCACAGTCCCACATCCTCAGTATTTTGCAGTCAGTCAGTCCTGTGAAACGGGGATTCGTGTTTAATATTTTTGTTGATACACACATTAGACAACTATTTTTCTATGTGCGCAATAAAGCCATGTCACTGAAATGAAAAACACATTAATCCCAGTGCTTCAAAAGTATTTTTGTTATGCTCTTCAGAGCTTTCATTTATGTTAATACTTTAGATTGTTATAGCTTTACAAGTGAAAAAGAGGATGCTACTTTGGCCACAAAAAAGCTAGAATCCTAAAAAAAAAAAAAGGCAGTTTTACTATATTAAATACTCCAGTTCTCAAAACATAATAGCTGTTTTCTTATGACCCTTTTTATGATAAAAAGTTTTCAAAGGCATGAACAAAAGCACATAAACATGCCCTTAAGTTTCTTTCCCTCCAGGAAGTTACCACTACAAGAAAGTAAGCTCTCGAGCACAGCACACACACCCCTCCTCAGCCTCTGGTTTTATCACAGGTTTTCTTCTTCTCAAATGCTAAGGAAAGCAGAGTGTACATGCTCTGAAGTGAACCAACTCAGTCCTGTACAGATCTCCAGCAGCAGTGAGGTCACCCATTAGTCTCCTGCATATGTAAGTGGCTTTTTCAGGAACTGAGCTACAGCTAGCACCCAGGTTAACACGAAGCTGTTCCTACAACTGCTGAAGCTACAGCAGTGTTGATTCTGTCAACAGGTGACTAATATTGTTCTCTCGCTCCAAAAAACCAAACCAAAACAAAAAAAAAAAACACACTCACCAAAGCCCAACCTCCCCCAAAACACACCTCAAATGATGTGAAACGCCAGAAGTGAGAGCAGCAAACCTGTGAGTGCCTCAACACACAACTGGTAGCCTTTGATGAACAAACAGAACTTCAGAACAGCTGTAATAAAAGATTTGTCCCTTCTCCCCCTCACACTTAGCGCTCCAAATGATGCATTACCGTTGATTTCAGTAGGCTTTCTTCATGTGGTAACAAACGCTATGCAACATGAAAGTCAGGCTTTAGTTTAAGCTCCTGCTTCAAACCAGTTTAAAACGGACTGAGACATAGTTTGTGAAAGAGTTCGAGGCTGTGCACAGACAGTGGCTTTCAGACACAGTCAGAAACTCAGTTTTTCTTTACAGTCAGAAGGAAATCTGTTTCTCTAGCTGTCATTATAAAACAACAAGCATAGCTGAAGTAGGATAAAGAAATATTTTGCTCAGGCGTCTCAGCTCGGTATGTATAATTTGTGGTGATGTACAGCTTCGACAAGTACCACAGCTGCAGACCAACGCACAAAAACCCACCCCTGTGTGACCAAACATCCACTAGTAAGCCCGCTTGTTGCTTGCTTCTTTTGGGCAGCGAGCGCTGACCAGAGGTGGTGGCTTTGCAGACTCCTCTACTCCTTGCTGCCGGCAGAGCCCTCCCAGTCACAACAGGACAGCTGTCAGAGCCCTCTGCATGAACCGAGGCTGGTTTTTATGAGCGTGACCTTCCTGTTGCTCCCCCTGCTCCTGTCAGACCTGCTAGGGGAAGTGAGTAAAACCCACCACCAGACTCAGCCCTAGAAGATGCAGATTCCTGCAAAGATGTCCCAAAAACAAGTGACAAAGCGTTGAAGCAGCACTGAAGCCACCCCCCTCACCCAAATGCTCTCACAGCGAGAACGGATTTTCTCAAACACCATCACATCACCTTCTAGGCAGGTGCTTACACGTGAGGCCATCTCTTCTGTTAGTTTTCATGGCTGCCTGTAAGCAGGGCCCAGGCAACCCCTGGCACGCCACGCACGCCTCTGCGAGGACACTGGATCTTCCCCGTTCACAAGTCAGAGGTGTGTCAAGCCTCTGACTTTGAAGATAACATCTTGTGTACGAGTCTTGTACAGGGGAAGAAACAGGGCTTTACTTTCAAGTATTCACAGTTAATATACATAAAAACAGCTCTTTTAATGCTAGAAGAGCTCCTCCTGTGCACGTTTGTAAATTGTAGCCCAAAGAAGTCATGCATATCCATGTCATAAGCACCCATTCTCCTTAAGTCTCCCATTAATACTGCACGCTGACTTTGTCATAAGGCATCACATATGTGCACAACCAGGTGAGCAAAACCCCGCTTTTTGTCTCTCTGAGGAGTCACAGTGACTGGACTGCTCCCGTCTCCAGTCTCCCCCCCCCCCCATTCTCGGAGAGGAAGGAAAACCAAAGCAGGACCAACAGGTTATGTGTGCTGGGGACAGAAGTCAGGCACGGGAGGTGAAACAGGGATTCCTTTGGCAGGGACGTTATTTTCTTCCGCTCCAATACTTACCATAGAAACCAATGACGGGAATCAGACTAGCTGATATCATCTAGCATATAATTTTAGTTTCAAGTGAGACAGCTCCCTGTTAACTGCTAGTAAACACTCCAGCACTTGAGCCTGAGTATTCCCAAGCACAAGGATGCATTTTCTCTCTGCCAGCAATCAGACTCTACGCTATACACCTTTGCCCTTTCAAAACACCAAAAGTTTACTTTAAAATGGTGGCAGTAGCAGAAGGAAAGCCTATCCAAAATAAACTAAGTAACGCAGACAACGTTGTTACTTGAAGCTAGTTGTTAAATTTTACTGTCCCTGTATCCCTGTACCAGTTGACTCAAAACATGGGCAGACAAGAACTCGTGGCACTTGTTCTACTTTCCAGCGATTGAAAGGCATTAGCGGATAATATTTTCCTAACATTACTTATCCGCGTGGCCTGTGCTGTGCAGGTACTTACACCTCATTTGTTACCATGGCGTTTGAGCAGCTTCCAGCCGAACCCACGACAACACAACAGTTGCCGTCGGTGTCACGGAAAGATTACAGGGAAGGAGAGCTGGAAGGTGAGCTCATAGGACCGCAAACCCGGCTGAAGCAATGCCTTCATTTCTGCCAAGTTTCGCCCATACCAAAGCTGTTCGGGAATTACCGTCTATTAAAAACAAGACCCACCGACGGCGCGCCAAGCAACTTTTATCCCTGCAGAGCCAGCGGCCACCCCTAGGCACCGCGCTGCTGGCAGAGGGGCCCGGCGGGACACCCCCGCTGCTTTTAGGGCCGCGAAGGGCAGCGCTTCCCGCGGCACACACCAAACTTTCCGTGTGGAGCCCGGGGGCCAGACCACGGGCATCCACCGGGCCCCTTCCCTCCCCCCCGGGAGCCCCGGGGGGGGTCACCCCTACCGGAGAGGAGCCCCCCGGCGGCGCTCACCATGTCGTAGACGTTGAGGACGACCAGCTGGTTCGCCATCGCCCCGCCGGGCGGCTATCGCGGCGCGGGCACCCCCGGGGGCCGCTTCCTCCTCGTCCTGCCTGTTGCTGCGGGGCGGCGGGGGGCGGCGGGCACCATGGAGCCGCCGCCGCGGCGGGACGGGGACGGCGCCTCGCCCGCGGCCGCCGGCGGGGCCGGGAGCGAGCGGGCGGGCGGCGGGGGGGGAACGGGAACGGGGAGCGGGCCCCGCCCCGGCGGCGATAAGGGAGCGGGGCGCAGGGGAGGGAGGGAGGGAAGGAGGGGAGAAGGCGGCGGCGGGGCTGCGAGGAGCGAGCGGCGGCGGCCGCCGGGCAGCCCCCTCCGGTGGGCGCAAAATGGAGCCGCTGCGGCCCGCCCCCGCCTTCCGCCGGGGCTTGGGGACTACAGCTCCCGGCGTGTCCCGCGCACGGGCACCGCCTCCCCGCAGGTGTGCGCAGCGCCTCCCGAGCCGCCATCTTGTGGCGCTGGGGGCGAGGGGTGGGGGAGCGCTGGGGCCCGGCGCGGGTGGAGTTGCCAGTAAGAGGAGAGATGTTTTCTGTCCTACAGCGCCTAACCTGAGGCGCAGATTCCGTTTACAACCGTATAAACTACTACATAAAAGGTGCCCTTCACAATAGGATGTCCCCTTGAGAAGGAGGCGCTGCAGCAGGGAGGACATACCTCACCCCACTAGCATTCTGGCTCCTGGTACCCTTTCTGGCAGCAGATGTTTAGGTGTTTGCACCCTTTTTTCCCAGCTAAAAGTCCTCGTTGCTGGTCAGCTGCAGTGCCCCGGGGGGGGGGGGGGGGAATGGTGGGAAGAGTCCTTTAGCATGCAGAACAGCTCCATTCCCTCCAGTACTACAGAACTGAAGCAGACAGTCACGAAAGCATCATGGAACCATAGAATCAGTAAGGTTGGAAAAGACCCCCAAGACCATCATCTGGTCCAACCATTTCCCTACTACCACTGTCACCCACTAAACCATGTCTCTAAGCATGAGGTTCAACCTTTCCTTGAACACCCCCAGGGACAGTGACTCCACCACCTCCCTGGGCAACCTGTCCCAATACCTGACAACCCTTTTTGAGAAGAAATGTCTCCTAATTTCTAACCTAAACCTCCCCTGGGGTAACTTGAGGCCATTCCCTGTTCAGAGAGTGATCTTTGGTTAGAGGAAATGGTATTGTTGCAAAAACCAGTCAAAGGTTTGGCTGCTGATGGTCAAGTAATTCAAATGCCTAAGAGACTGGTGTATAAACCTCGGGTCCATCTGAGCTGCTGAGGGCTGCTGGCAGTAATCCCTTAGTTGGCCAGTGAAACTGTAAGCCTGTGGACAGGATGCCTGTAACTCCTTTGGGTCATGTTCTTCATCTGCTCCTTTGGCCGGCAGCTAGGAAACAAGCCGGCTGTTACGAAACCAAAGGGTTTTGTAGAAGGAAGCTGCTTCCATATCGGGGAATACTGTGGAAAATATGATTGTATCTTAAAAACAGCACGGGTCAAAAACCTCTGAAAAGGCAGGGACTTCATTTCCAACTAACAGTATGCGTTAACTGGAAAAGAGAAGTACAAAAGTCTGCAGTGACTTCTAGCGAATGATTTTCTTCACTCTCCTGCTTGTTCCTTGTCTACAAGATGCAATGTGAAGAAAGAGGAAAACATAACTTCTAGCCTGTAGTGATAAGAGAGAGATAAAATCCACATTTATATGAAGAAGGCTGAAAAAGTTCTAATGTGTCATTTATTTGACTTGGAAGCTGAACTTTGGTATTTAAATATTAGACTTATTACACAGAGTAGTACCACAATGCTATATCTCTGTCTTTCTCAGTGATACAGTGATATTTTCATGCCATTATCTGCAAAAGACAGGAAAAGCCTTATGAGCAAAAAGACTGGAGATTAGCTAGGTGTCAGACACAATGTTAACCATATGTGAATGCTGCAGAAAGTTATGCCTTAGACGGTATATTTCATACCAGGTTGTATTTATAGGTGTAGTTTGGAGAGTGAGCAAGTATGGTATGGGGCTACTTCAAGATACTATGATCAGTTTGGCAATTTGGATGTTCAGATATTATCAGAGGACAGCATATGATTTTCAAGATCTCACTCCAGATCTGCAACAAGTACCTTACCTCTCCAGTGATGAAGGGGTAGAAAACCATGATTTCCTGAGGCTTAGTATGGATACAAACAAGGACAATATTACGGACTCTGCAACAGTGGCAACTACAGGACTACTAACTAATTCAGGGATGTGCACCAGTGATGATGGTAAAAGACACTTTGACCTGTGACACTACAGTACGTGGCACTAAAGTACACAAAAAAAAACTCTTTCTACCATATAAATTTCTATCACATTTGGTACCAAAGTGGAGGTGCTACAGAAATGGCTAGCAGTTTAGAATTTACTGATGAGAAATCAGAAGATTGCAATAATAGAACAGTAAGTACCTGGTAAGTAAGGTCCCGAAAAAGCAGCTGACTATTCCAGGCCCTGCGTGCTGATGGCACAGAGGAGCTGAAACTGATGCTGCTACCTTGGCATGCACAGAATAAGTGACATCTTGGCTGAGTAACTGTGGTGACCAAAGTTCTTGAGCTCATGGGGTCTTCTTTGTTCCTTGAAGATGACTTTTGATCCTAAGTAGCTACAGTTTGGAAAGTCTTACGAGAAGGTGGTGGAGAGGAGTCAGGCCAAGCTCTTCTTTCCATGTCAGAATGCAGCACAGGCTGCTCAGGATAAGTCTCCTACAAGATATTACTTCTAGGACCCTTGTGTATGTACTTTAGGCATCTTAGGGTAGGGGGTAGTGGTCAGCCGTGGGCACTGTTACCTCAAAAGAAGTGTTAATGTGTGAAATCCAGGGTTTCTGCTTTGTAAAACTGAAAGCCAAGCTTCTTGAGCCCTGAATTGGAACCTGGAAAATCTCAGAGAAGAGCAAAAAACTAAATCATTGTCTGTCCATCTATGAAGTTTCATGACATTTAGTTTATACCATAACATTTTAAATTGCTTGTATGGGAGAAATGCATTTAAAAGAGCAGTCTGTGTTCTTGTCTTTATGGAAAATGCCATTGTCTGTTTTGTTTTCAAAGATACAGAAACAGTAGAGGAGCACCAGTTTTCAGCCGTAATGGAGAACTGAGAACACCAAGGCAGCTTAGATTCACAGAGGAATGCAGAGTGCCCCACACAGGTGTTGCTACAAACCTCCTGTGCGTCCCACGCATTGGACATCCTCACAGGTAAGGTGGAACACAGATGGGCAAATGCTGTGGGAGGAACTGGAGGGCTCTCATCTGTGCTCTCGCCCAGGGGACCAACCTGTTTTAAGGGAAGACTGACTTCAGTAGGAACAGATTTTCACTGCAGGTGAGATTTCTAAGTTGATTACTGTTTTTTTTTTCTGATTTCAGTCTTGGTACAAAATGTACAGAAATAGATGGGATATGAGTCATGCAAAATGAATCAGTAACAATGTTTAAAAATGTGCATGTATTCAAGCCAGATTTCTACAACTCTTATAATCTTTATGAAAAATTTCATAAACTGTGAACATCAAATGTGATTGTAAGAATTTCACCATTTATTTACTATGGAGTTTAATTAAACTTATTTTAGGAAAAACAGAAAAATTGCCATTAACAGCATAAGCTTTGCAAGGTATCTTAACTTGATGATAAGAAAATTCTGGCTAGAAGTGCAAAAATGTCTTCAGCTGGAATTAAAAAGTAGATGCAAGTAAGACTTAACTGTTATAACAAATATTATAACCCTTGCATTTATATACTGAAGGAGTAAATAAGCTTGAGAGGATATATAATCAAAATGCATGCTATTAAGATAGAGTTAACATTTGTTAAATATCAGTAAAACATGCAGTATCAAAAAAAAATGCCTTCAAGGACATATAATATTCCCTCTGTGGACTGTGCTACTCATTTTTGGAACTGAATTGGCTGCAAACCTTCTACAGAGTGGAAATTTTGCACAAGTATTTCTATCAGACTTTACATTGAAAAATAATGCTAATATTTCAGGTAAGCTAGTGAAAGCCATAAAGAGGCGAAGCTAACTCAAGCATGAGGCTCACACCTGTAGCTTAACTTAGCTCAGCTTGGAAGATGTCTGTTGAAAAACTACTAGCTACCACTGACCTTTAACATGCAAGTTAAAGTTACATTGACTAGCATGCCCTTTATATATGAAACTAAATACATGAAATAATACTATAGAGATATAAAAAGTGCTTACAAAATCATCCTTTAATAAACAAGATTCATTTGATTAAGGTTCAAGAATAAAGCCTGTTTTAAGTAAAAAGTACTGGGGTATTTAGAAGTTCATTTTGTTTAAAAACCTTACCAATACCAGGTATCTTTTGTACAGAACACAGAAAACAAATTTAATATATTAAATAATAGTCATATTTAGAAACATTTACTAGCTGATGCATTTCCATTATTAATGTACGGACTGCAAAGAATGCTTTTAAATCTCAAAAACTGAAATAAAAGCTGTTAGGTTATTTTCATAATTGAGAGCAAAGGCAGAGAATCTTATGAAACTGTCCAGTTCCCAACATCACCCGTCCTTGCATATTTTAATGAAAAATTTAAGTTCTTGTTAAACAGATTAGAATTAGTATTAAAATTATTTAAACCCTTCTGTAGTTATAAGTAACACTTGAACTATCTTGTAAAATTTTAGTACATTTGCAGTTATGATTAATTTTTCGGCAGTAGAGTCAACATTTGTGAGCATTTGGGTATGTAAATACAGATTTTTACACGTGCCGTGCTTTGGAAAAAGCACATTCTACAAGAGTTAGCCCAGCAGTATCAGCAGGGCTTTAAACATAGTTAATATGTCTCTGCAAAAATCAGGATAAAAAGGAACACTTACAGCTTTGAGAGAGGCTAGAGAAGACTTGAAAAGAGTCTTCCCTTTACTGTAGGTTTAGTATAAGCAAGGAATTTTGTAGAAACTGCAGTGCATTAACCAGTCCTCACTGTTTTCAAACTGACCTCTCTGCTGGGGCTTCAAGCATGTACACTTGAAAGAGGAGGAGAAGAGAAGCCAAAACTCTCTTTTTTCAGGTTGTGAAGAAGGGTCCTGGCACAGGAATCTCGTTGGTTTCAACTGTAAGGGTAGCCAGTAGAATTACTTAATAAGGAAACGTGAACATTGTTTGTTTTATTGAGCTGTCAGAATTTTCAGGTTTATTGTATATTCCCCAAAATATATGGAATGTGGGGTAGTACACTAAATATTACACAGATCAACTTATTTTTTTTTTAGAATTCGGAGCGGATGAAAATGTTAACATACAAAATTGTTAATTTAATGTAAAAGGAAGGCAAAAATTCTTCAATAGAAACTATACTCTCATAAGTTCTTGTAAAACATAACATGATAGGACATTTTCAAAGATTTTCAGATTACCTGTGTTTACAAGCAGTGTGGTTCTTTTTTTGTAGCTGCCTCATTGTTTTGAGACTATGTAGTAAGTATTTATGCTGTGAACTAATCTGAAAAATGGAGAAGTCAAGGATTCTGAGAATGATATCAGAATCATTTCTAAGTTAGAGCTAGGGAACAGTGAAAATATTGTTAACACCAAAGCAAAAGGAAATCCCGGGGAAGAAATATTTTAAAAATACAAATGGTCAGCATTTTATCTTTTTTTTGCCCCATATCATTACACTTTTTCACATTAAAGAAGACAATAACCTGTAGTTTGGGTCTAATATCCTCACTCTGAACAGATAAATGGCATTAGGACTAGAAGCCCAAACAATGTAATTCTTAGAAGTGCTATTTAAAATTTGATTCTGCTCATACATCCTTCATTTGTTCTGTTCTCATGAAACTCAACACAAGATCTGTAATTCTGAACAGAAACAAAAAGAGTTGCTTCTGAGGTAGTTCTGAAAAACAATCAGACAGTTTTTGTTGTTGTTTTTGTTTTCTTTAATATGCAGGTAGTGGCTAAAAATGATAAATAGATCCTGCTATGTAAATGTTCAATTGAGCACAAATTAAATGTCCAATGAACGTAAATTATGTAATTCAGTCCCTTCACAGCACTATTAAGAAACTACCAGTAATTTACCAAATACAAATATCAGTCCTTAAAAAACATGTATCTCTCCTTAAGATGACCTCTTAGAGAACTTGCTGATCTTATAGTTGGAAGTCAGTCTGCATTCAGTTTATCATACTCGGTCTCTGTTATACAGATCTCAAGGCTACTACTGGACAGAAAAGGCAGAATATAAAATAGATAGGGAACTTTAGAGTGCCTCAGAATTTACTTCTGATGCTTCAGAAAATATTTTCCTTAATCTGAAAGAGTTATGAAGATGCTTCATAATTATGGCTGAAGTCCAGACAAGAACATCTTGGGCAGACAGGACAAAGTATTAGCTCTGTGGATTTTATGTAACATATTCTATTATTTCCTATCCAGCTTGGCTACTTGAAGGTTAAAAAAAAACAAACAAAAAAACCACCACGAACAAGAAATTAAAACAACAACAACAAACAGATTTTGTGGTTCATACATTCTCTTTACATTCTTTCAAACGCTTATGACTTCCTGACATGGCTTCCAATGGGAATCTAATCAATCAAGCAGCAAAAAAAAATAATAAAAAATTACTTACTCAAAGTTTCTTCTCAAAATATATTATTGTCTGTATATACATGTCTACATTAATACCATCCATATGCATACATAAACTCTATTTGTTAGAAAATTATCCTGTTAATATAGACCAGGTACACTAACATATAAGATATGAGGGGGTGCTTCTAGAGAAGAAGAATGAATTTTATAGGAAAAAAGATGCATACAAAGATTTCACTGAGTTAAATGTCAAAAACCGTCTTGGATAAGAGTTTTATGTATGTTCTAAAAGTCACATTATCTTTATACAAAAGAAAGGTTAGCCATGAGGAACTGACTCTCTCACCTAAATTAATAGGGCAAGGTAATGACTATTGAAGAGGTTATCTTAGAGGACAAGTTTAGAAGAAGCTTGTAGTCCCATAGTCAAAGGATTTTCTTTTCAACAGATGTAGAAATTTAATTAAGATTCCATTAAAAGAACAGCTTGATATAAAACTGGGTGGGGGGAGCGTATTTTATAGGCAATCGATGTGCTTAAGGTCCTCATTATCATTAAGGCTCTGTCCCAGCTGTTCCTTCCTCTGCCACTAAGGAGGCGGCTAATGAGGCTGTGTGAAGACAGGCTCGTGTCCTGCAGGAACAGGTGCTTGTAGTGGCCTTAACCAGAAGGCTGTTGTACATCAAGGAGTTAATGACCCACGTAACAGCTGACTTGAACAGGCACATGCGTGTGCTGTGCTGTACATATCGCTTGAATGTTGGATGAACCTACTAATTGCAGAGGAGAAGGCTATACGTGGCTCTTTCTTGGCACCTGGCCTGGCACGTCTCGTCTTATCTTGACGTGAAGCAGCATGTTCACATATCTTTTCACTTGAGAATAGAAATGATAAATAGAGTTGGTTACTTCCAAGAAAATCCTATAATAGCTCTAAAGACTCCAGTGCTGGCAAATCTCACCACGGGTGGTATCTGTGTAGCAGGCTGTGCCCTGACTAAAGGTCCAGCTAATGCTGTACGACTTGGGGTTCCCAGCATCTGAAGGGATGTAAGGTATCTATGATACCCCTTTTACCTTTTCATATCGCCAATAAATGTTGGTTTAATCAATACCTAAAATAGTCCAAGTGCCTTTCTTAATGGGATCCATAACTGACACTTGCTAGCAGTGCAATACAGTACTTGTTTTCTACGTTTTGTAATGTAACTCTAAAGTACAGTGGGTTTTGCCAGATCAGATGAGTGGAATCCCAAAGGACAGGATTAACTGGAAACGATGGCTTTGAAATCAAAGTCTGATGAAAGATGTCAAATGAAGATTAAGATGCTTCCAAAAAGAGCTTCAAATGACTGTCCTGTGAAGTCACTTTTTTATTAATAACATATAGTCATTCTGTGCCTATTGGGAGATAAAAAATGGCCAATACTGAAGGAAGGTTCTTTTATTTTTTAAGAGGTATCAGAAGGTTGTGAGGCTAGAGAAGTTAGAAGAGAAAGTTTCCACTGTTCAGGCTCTACATACATTGGCTGTCGTAATGTTGAACTTCTGGCTGTACTGTCAAATGTAAAGGACCCTTTGTCTGTATCATAACAACTATCTGGATGGTCAGAAGTACGTGTCTGTGCTAGCCAATAGATCAGCCACTGAGGATTTTCAAGTTGCGCGTGCTGCTGCTGATGGAAGTTTTTGGTATTTAGGTAGGCTTTCTACTCTGTGCTCTCCTTTGATGGTGACTTGGTATGTTAGGGGGAGGACTCTGTACAGGAATTACTGTCACTTGAATGAAAGGGTTCAGATGTTTTTTCCCCTCCTTCCAAAAGCCAGAGCCTCTGGCAATTCCAAAAATGATTTGGTTGTTGGTCTCAGTCAAAGGCAACCATCTCCTGTCAGTCATTTAGGCAGGACTTGACAAAGTGGCGAAAAACAGTGGATAGTGTGTTTGGTTATAACTGTGGGTCTCCTAGCTTGGGAACTTGCTGCACATGTCAGCATGAGCAAAGCACCTTGGGGAAGCTGTGTCCTGTCTTTTCGGTACCTGGGTTTAAACACCAAACAGGCAGAACGTTTAGCTGTGATATTTTCTAGCTAGTATTACATATAGCTACATTATAATAGCTAGAATTGAGTGTCCTTTTCTAATCAAAACAGTTTTAGTATACTCTGATAGTAGAAGTATTGTAAACAGATAGATTTAGCTGTAACGATGAAATAGATTTCAAAAGATTTACCCTAAATGTAGCTGTAGCTGCGCTTCTACTGTCAAGACCACAGATGGACTACTAAAAAAGCTTACTGATTTGTAATTACATTATTGCCCCTTTGAGCAGAAGCCCAAGTTTGGGGTCCTGTGAAAGAAATTTTTTTAGATGGGAAATAAACACTATGAAGTTGACCTAACTGCCAAGGAAACTACTGATAAATAGGATATTCAAATGGAGTCCTTTCCGAACTGGCATCAGAAAACAAAATCCATCTCTGGCTTTGCTGCGGAGAAGATGTCAAACAAATATGTTTCTCTGAACAACATACAGAACACAGGATTTTGCAGAAATTTCAAGCCAGATACTCCAGCCCTGTGTGCAAGAAATAACTCATTCTTTGCCTTTAATTTTTAGGAAAGTTGTACAGAGTTTTTGCTGCTTATTCCACTTCCATTGGCTTGAACCCACTCTCCTAACAGCTTCTTGTTGTGTGCTTGCATCTGAGGATTTTTTTTTAGTTCTCTATAATCCTCTTCTGGCTTCCTGTCTAGCACTCTTCCTTGTGTTCTACTATTTATATTACAAAAGGGTTTCAATTATTCTACTGCTGCCCACAAAGAATGCTTTGCTGAGCATTAAGTGATACCTTTGCTTTTGTCACAATATGATAACAATGCTAATAACATATTTTTGGTATAAAACTATCCTTTCTGAGTACGATTAAATCAAGGCTGTATTGTCATATGAGCTTTATTCCACCTTGTCAGTGCTTGTCCATAGCCCCTCCTCCAAGGATATTAGCAATGCAAGAACACGAAGCAAGATGACAATACATTTTATTCACAGCATTACAAGCTATTTCTAAACATATGTTTTCGTACCTGCAGTCCCCATACTTCATCCAATGTAAAGTTTTTACTTTCATTAAGCATCATGGGCCAAGATGGTGCTTTATACAGACAACCTTCCTGTTAAAAATAGAAATTGAACAGATTAAAAATGTAAAATTGAAATGTGTATCATTTGCAAATATGGTACACAAGAAGGCGGCATCATGTTTCAGTATGTTTGATTTACTTCTCTTTAGGAGATAATTGTCTTTGTCAGGGTTGCAAATGAGTAAGTATCAACCATCATGTCCAAACCTCCAGCATTGCTCCAAGCATTTCTTTCATAAACTGGGCTGTCAGAGGGGGCCATCAAAGTTCCCTTACCACTATATGTAGATGAGGAGTTGGCTTAAATATCCTTTGCCATTCTCCTGAAAAAGGAAGTAATGTACTCATTTTAGTTGTAAAGAGATTGGGCAGAATTTATTTTGACAAGACCATGTGGATTAGTGGGTATTATTTTTTTTTTCCTCTTTAGAGAGAAGGAAGTCTAAAATTTCAAAGAGATTTTTAAGTTTCATTTCCCAAACCACATTCTCATGGGCAGGTTTTTCTTCTGTTTAGTGTATCATTTTGATACCTCCCACATGCTTATTTTTGAATAATGTATGATGTTCAATCCACTACATTAAATGCTAAAATACTAAGCTGTTAATACATCCATTCAACCTAAAGAGGTCTCAATATATGTAACAACAGTCATATTTTGCATGTAGACCATTATGCCTGAAGCATTTAAATTACATCCTTGGTGGTTGACTTACTTTTTTGATGGATGAAGTATACCCTTAGTCAGTTCTGCCTTTTATCTCCCATAATATAAAATTTGCTTCAGCATTTCTAACAAAAATCGCCATTGTATCTGTAGAACAAGGAATGTGGTATCTCAGTAGAAAAGGATAAGCACACAAACAGCCTTTGTATTCGTAACTGTGCATGGAGCAGGGAGCATGTAGAGCTGCTGCTGCTGCAGAGGATCAGACAGGTAGGCAGCATGCTGACAAGATGCCTTACTCTAAGACATCCTAGGGCATCTTGGAATTACAATACCGATGTGGTGCAGTACCCACTGGGACTAAAGCGTCTTGTACTATGTACAAAAAGGAACATAAAGATTTGATAATATTACTCTTGCCATTGGACCTGGATAGTTTCTGCAGCTTCACACCCGTACGCAACATTGGTGGAAGAAGTCTTCCTCGTGCCTCACAACTTATCAGCAGTTTACTTACAAAGAAATAACAGGTTGGATATGCTCTTGATTATGAAGTTCCATTAGGCAACCATATTCATTCCAGTCATAACGGGCTATCTGAAAATGGGGAAGTTGTACGTTGAATATTGCACCACACTTCTCTTTTTTATAAGCAGCCCAACTAGAATGAAATCTGTAACTCTCACCTGGTCCTCAACTGTTGGATGCCACAGAAATTTCCTAATGAAAGGAAAAAAAAATCAACAATCATTTTGTTAAACCTCTTGTTTTTTCTTGATACAATATAGTGTCAATTGTTTACATAGAAAGAATTCAACCTGCCAATCTTTATGACTTAAAAGCAGCAAGTCTTTCTACTATACAGTTTAAGCTTCCTTATGTTTTAAAAAGTTTACTCAAAGATGACCATAGGTTCTAAAGATTTGTAGCCAACAACTGATACCAGCATTACCCAGAACACATAACTAAAAATTTAGATAACAGAAAAATTGCAGCCCCCAGTTTCTTTACTTTGTTTCTTTAACTTTTTCTTTTAACAGCGCATTGGGTAAAATTTTCATCTATAGCAGCCTGTTGGGATCAAGTACAAATAATGCTTTTGCAGCTATTTCAGACAGTAATCTGAGTAAAGAAAAAAATATTTCAATAGTTTTCTGCATTGATTCCATCAGGCCACTGTCCTGGTAGAGAATAAGTAGAGAAATTACATCTTTCTACACAGACTACACCTGAGGCCCTAAAAAAAAAAGAAAAGATGGTATTCATAAATTAGCTTCATTTAATATGTATGCACTGCACAAACATGTAAATTATTTTTCATTTTTATATGCTATAAGAATTAGCATTTTTGTACAATTTTTCATCTATTATTTAAGCATTCTGAACTCTATTCACAAAAAAACCCTTTCCAATAATTTCAGTGTGTTACCAAATTATTTTATTAAGAATTAAATCTCACATCCGTTTCACTCTCCATATCAGCAATAAAAAGTACAATAGCTCCATCCATATTAGCAAAGCTAAAATCGATGTTAATGGATTGTTTTCAAACCTCATATTAGGAACTCTGGAAAGCTGTTAAATATACACCTATATACATCGTCCTGCATATGTCTAAATATTGGTCTCCAGAAACTGTGCTTCAATTACGAGTAACAAGCAAACATGGCTCCAGTTTGTTGTTACATAAACTGACAGAACATAGTTCCCGAAGCTTCCACTCCTAGACTATTTAACAAACTACTTTTTTTTTTTTTTTCCAGGTTGGTAGAAAACTTACTTTTTCTTCAATTATTCTTTGTGATAAGATTTTTTTAAGGCTATGCAGTTTTAAAGAAAATACAAAAAAGCTGGCTTGTTGGGATGAACTTTAGACTAGCTTTAATTTAATTCTAAAGGTAAAAGAGATCTACTGGATATGCTTTTACTTTCCTAAGCTTTTTAATACGTGAGAAATCCCTGTACAAGAATGAAGTTTGAGCTGATAGTACTGTACTGATAGTACTGTACTTCTCATCACAAATATAAACAGTTCAGAGGGTTATTGGAAAATCACACTTTTTTTTTTTTTTTTAAATTTGCAGACAACTCATACTTTGAAATGCAGAAAGGTCAAGTTTGGAGGGGAGACTGATCACTGTTAGGAGAGATGTGGGCTTACTATTGAACCCTTTAGCACGTTCAGTGCAGCCTGGAATTAGGCAGATGGAAATAAGCAGAATTACAGAGATCTTATCCAGTTTCACTCTTTGTAAACTTGGGCGTGTATTGAGGTAAGATGATAGGCATAAGACAACGTACTGTGGCACTCAATCTGAAATCTGTTGGTCAGAGACTGTTGACTCAGGCAGCCCTTAAATGCAGTACCTAGCTGGGCGCTCCTACTGTAGCTTTCCATAAAGAAATCAATTTCAGAAAATCATCAGTCCCTGAAAACAGTCCTGAAGACACCTGATTGTACTTCCCATCTGTGATCTGAGAGTCTGAAATGGCAAGGCTTGTTCACTAGTATTTTTAGCACTCCTTGAAGGAGAATACTAAGAGTTGAATTGGCAGCTTGATTGAAAACTTTGAAAGCTCAACTGGTTCTGACAAAGGAATAATCAGGCTACTTTGTGCTTTGATGCAGAGCGTAGTGATGATATCATTGGATGCACATACGGTTTTTTAAGGCTCTATACTTCAATATATTAATGGCAAGACCTTTGTCCTTGAATCCTCTCCTGAAATCAACTGCATGAAATCTATAACTTACCAAGAAGCAATCCATTTTGACTGATTTGGGCGGAGGAAAAAACTGGTGGAATGGCAGATACACACAGGCATTTTAAAAATCCTGTCGCCATTGCAGGTGAGAGTGGGTACTGAAAGAGAAACTGAGCAGCATGCTGTGGGGAGGGAGCAGGGAGGAGGAAGTCTGAAATAATCAGACATCTTTAAACGAAGGGCTTAACTGTGCTTTTACATCACAGTAGTGACTAGGGAAGTCACCTGAAAGCAACCAGATTCGACTGCATAGAGGTGCTTGAGGAAAACATAAGCAGAATTATCTCAAAAATTTCTGTTTATAAAGTTGGCTCGATACATTTACTAATCTGATTTAAAAGGACATGGGAATGTGTGTGCTAACTCTGGGCATCCAGTACCTTCCACTTTCTCCCCAAGTGAGAGATTGCAGCTTGCTCCCCGAGTTTGGGTTGCATGAAGCAGCCTGAAAATGTTGGATTTTCTCTGCATCACTGTTACTATCAATGGCATAGGTGATTACCATTGTAGCTAAAGATAAATACGGTATTCTCTGCTGAGACTTGTTCTCTTTGGAAATGGGGATGGAAGATGCAGGGGCTTGCCAATGATAGACTTACTGATAGCTTTGAGATTGCTTCATTCATTGACAGTGAGTTCCCTGTGAGTCTTGGTAGCAGAATCCAGAAGTGTACAGAACAGCTTCCCAAAGTATACATTTCATGCTAATTGTTGAAGAAGGTTTTAAAATCATCTGTTATCCTAAATTAATGGTGGGCTTCCTCAACAGAATGAAGCAGTGTCTGATGATTCCTGGTAAAGGAGTATCTGGCTGAATCCTGGTATAAGAATTCCAAAGCCAGCGAATTGCAGTACTGCTGGTTCAAAGATGAAGTCTAAGAAAGGCCTTCACCTCACAGTAATTTAGCCATTGAGTACTGGGGAAAACCATACCTTTCTAATTCCTACAGCATAGCTGATAGAATACCTAAGCCTGACGTTAAATTAGGTCAATTTTCTTGTACAAAGTTGCAAGCATTATGAAAATGTTTCTTTTATCAAAATACAGGAAACAAACCGATTTCTTAGACCTCACATTGTAAAACTTTTTCTTCACTCAGCAGATCATTTTTGTGATCCTAAATCCTTCTCCAATTTTGTACATTGCTTTTGAACAGAGAGTATCAGAACTGGACACAACTATATTAGTCTCAGCTTTATCAACGCTATGAACCAATGCAGATCGATCGTTTCAGTTCTTCTTCATATTCTCTATCTTATACATACAAAAAAGCCTGCTAGATCCTTTGCCAGAGCACTGTATTAAGGTTACACGTTGAGGTGCTTATTGTAACAGTAGCTGAAGTAATCTCCTTCAAAGAATGGTTTGGCTCCGTCACATGCCACACTCATTAATCTCCTGTATATTTTTTAGGAAGAACAGCTTATAGTTTGTATATGAAATGTAAAGTTTAAAGTCTGGAAAGACTGTACAATACTTACAAAAAGGCCTATCAAATGAGAGAAGACTTTTAGCTTTCAGTAGGCTACCAGTTTGTCATTAATTCATTCATGTACAAAAGACAACAGCATTTTGCTTGTAAAAGAGATATTTGCATTTCTACGAACAAGGTGGTTAATAGTATGGAAGAAGGTCAGAACTATCTTTTGAGTAACCTGAGTGTCAATAACACGTATAGAAATGGAGAAAAGATTTGAATAAACTTGTATGCAAATCCAAAACAACAGTGAGGATAAGAGAATTAGTATTTATCATTTTCATTTATCACTTCACGGTACCAATGATAAATGAGAGGCTGAATCTTTTCTCTTTTCATGTGGTTCTGACTTGCCTAAACATGGTATCTGGGATTCATCTACCCTAAATTAGATACCCAAACTACAGACAGATGCATGTCACAAAACAGGAGCTTTCACATAGTCAAGACAAATTCCCTAGCACAAAAGACAGCCTTGAACCTCTCAGTACTTTTACAATCTTCAGATTCCTTTGGAAAAGGCACTCAGGAGGTCTACTCTCAACCTAAGCAATACAGTTATTTCCTGAAACATCTGAAAATAAAAGCACTGTCAGGCCTGTAATATATGTTCAAGGACTGCGCAACTCAGGACCCTCATTCCCATCTCTTGTCTTTTCCTTGCTTCTGCACACAGATGCTTATGATTTGTCATAATTTCTTTTTAAAGCAGGTCAGGCCCCTAGCCTTCCAGAGGTGTACTTACAGCCACGGTGTCATCGGAAGCTATCAGAGACCAAAAAGTCATTTTATCTCCCATGTTGAGATAGAAGACATTTGAATCCATGCTGTGTTGAAAAGCTGCAATTGAGCAAGAGTCTTCAGAGCTAAATGTAGGCCCAAAGATTTCAATTTCCAAAGGATAGATCTGGTGGTATATTCTAGAACCATCAATTAATAACATACATATTAGCAGATGGATTCTAATAAAGGATCATGTTTTTCCTCCTATTTATCCACATAGGAGGCTTTATGAGTCCTCTCAAGCCAGTTTCTGTGGCAAGCAAGACGTTATTTTTTATTTTTATCAATAAATTCCCAGAGTAGTCTGTAAGAAGAAATGCAGAAATACACATTTGCATAATTCTAATTTACAAGGGATTATGGCTGCCTTTATTTTTCTTATAGTTGTTATCTTTCTTATATAGTATCTGCATGTACTTCATTCATAAAACATCCCCAAGTTAGAGCAGTGTCTTTTGATAGTGGCTGACAGACATATCCTTTGCTCTTTCAATATCAATCCCATTTCAAAAAAAAAAAAGGAAAGAAAGAAAAAAAGAAACAAACAATGAATCTTGCAGGATAATTTCCTTTGTCAACTGGAATTCTTTTTTATTAAGAATCCTGATGTCATTGGGACAGAAGGTAGATCTTGGTATAGATAGAAGCACATTTTGAAGAAGGAAGGCAAACTCTTTTTTGCTTTTAATGACTATAAATTTCAATGTAGTGACTCTAGCAGTCTTACCATATGTCATCTCACATGTGAAAGGGGGATAGCAGTGTGAAAACTTATTGTTGAACTGAACTGACTGAAAGAAATTGAGGTACATGATTAATGTCACACTCTCAGAAGAACTGCACCAACAGTGGTACAAAATTATTTTTTAAATCTCTTCCAAGTTCCAGAAAGTAGACAATGAAATCAGAGCTGGGAGAAAAATATAAAAATTTGCCTGTAGCTGGACTTTAATTTCTAAACTTAAAAAACATGTATATTCTGTATCTCAATGGTGTCTGGGAACTGTACATGTCTGAAAGATCTCACTGAGAAGAGAGTATCTGGACTTAAAAATGAATGGTTGTAACATTATAGCTCTGTGGAATAATACAGCTTCCACCATTACTGAGAACACCTTCTCCCCCACCTTTCTTATAACTTCCACTGAGCTACTTGGAATGTGTAGAAGAAAAGAGGTTAACAAGAGCTAACACGAAACCATGTTGCAGATGATGATTGGGGCCACTGATGAATTCAGAAAAGTTGTGTGAATAAGCAATAAGAGAAAACGTGGCTTAAAAGAGAAAACCTACTTGTAGGAATAGTCTTATTGTAAATCTTGCAGAATTATGCATGAAATCATGCATGACAACAGAAATAGTCTTGAATGTTGGGAATTTCTGAGTCTTTGGGAAGAATTACTTTCTCATCCTCTTGGTGTGTGTATGTATGCAGCCCTGACGCAGCCATTCTGAGCACTGAAAGCAGAAAGCGTTAGTATGCTTGGTAGGCAACTAACTACAGAATCAGATAAAGACAACGAATCATATTGCCTAATTCTATATCCTTATGTTTACATGCTTCACTTGCCAATCATCAGTGCATTCCATGGGATTATTGATGAACTCTATTAATCCAGTAATTAATGGCTTCCTCGCAGAGACCAACAATCTGTATGGTCCTACTAATGATAGGGAGATAGCCCGCTGCCCCTTTATTAGAATATACGATGGTATGAACATAGCTGTAGTAGCTATAATATATCCAGTCTGGAGAGAATTTGAAACTTGGAGGTAACAGAATAATCCAAGTTCATTAAGACAGAGAAATGATGCTTTGTTATTTTTCAATGAACAGTAGCTGTACAGCTTTCCAAAATTACTTCCCTAACTTTAGGTAGCCACCACAATAATATAGCTAGGTCATGAAATATGTAGGATAATAACAGATCTGATGGGGTGCAAAAGGCCAACGTTGCTGAAGGAGGTTACTTGCTAAGAAACCAAGGCCTAAGCAGGTCTATTTCACTACAGCAGAATACAGCAGGGCTGACAGAAACTTAAAAACCGAAAAATTCAATTCAGTATAAAGCAGAGTATAAGCTTTGTAGCTTTGGTTTCTAGAGAAAATGCGATACAGGACAGGACCTTTTCCTATTTCTATGAACTGTTTGAGTTTCCTAGGAAGCTGCTGCTGACTTTCAATGGAGACTTAAGAGCCTCTCACTAAGTGTTTAGTAAATACTTATTGAAACTAGGAGTCTGTCCAAGGCCCCCAAAGGAAAAAATGCCAGCAGCTCAGTTAGGACAGGTTTTGTTTCTTTTTCTCTCCGAGTTTGAAATTTCAGACAGTGATAATCACCCTGTCCAGTCTGGCTAGAATTTGATTTAGTCTGCAGGCTCAGTGGTCTCAAGGGGGATGCTGGATTACTGGACACACGTTGTTACACCCCAAACTTACTTTAGTGTTGTTCTGTCAACAGATGTATTAACTTCCAGACTTACCACAATAAATGAAATATTTCAAAAGGCAAAAATAATGCATATTTTGTTCTTGTTGATATGAATGCAAGTGCCACCAGATTCAATAAAAGATGTTTGTGCAAAATAACCGTGTGTGTGTGATTCAGGTGAATCAATAGACTCTCTTCTTTATTTGGATTTAATTCATAAAACAATTTTATTTTCTTGTACTTGATTATTCTGTACTTCTGTTGTCTTAACAAACCAGCAGTTAGTAAGATAAAAAAAGAAGTAATACCAGAACGCACATAATTAAGAAACAATTACTGAAATTGCCAGAATGCATATATTACCACTTCACGGGGTGGGGCAGGGAATTATTTTAGCTCTGCTGTGACAATTATGATGGAAAAAAACATGTCTGATTAAAGGAACTTTTTGTATGGCGTGTTGCTATGTTGCCATCTAGCGATGAAATAGACACATACAATTGATAAAGATGTCAGAGGGAGAGCAAACCAAACCTATGTAACAAGTATTTAACGCCCCGTTAAAAGTCCTACTCGCTTCTTGCAGTATCATACATAGCACTACTTATACGCTGAGAGTAAACTCTTCAAAAAGAGGGTACAATAACAAAATAATAGCGAGCGTGTTATATCTGGTGTTCAGAGAGTATATAAAACAAGACTAAATAAAGAGACAGATGGCAGATCTGTCTCCTGCAGCAGGAAACGGCTGCAGTTGAGAATCCCTTGTAAAATGTAAACCCAGACTCATTCTCATTACTTCGTGAACAAATTTACTTGTGATGTATTTGGATTAGGATCACTGGAGGTCTATGCAGGATAAAACTGGTGACAATTACATTTGCTAAATATAACTCCTGGTACATTCACATTACTATTATTCACTGGTTTTATCTATTTTCTTATGGACTCACGATCAAATAAAAGCTCTGAATTTTTCTCACTGCTAAGCTGTTGTGTTTTCACAGCAAATTGGAAAGTATGGTGAGTACTACATACTCATGGAAAGGAAAAGAAGAAATTTTCCTAAAATGCAGTAAGCAGTAAGAAAAGTAGAGCAACTGACAGAACGAGAGTCCTCATATTAGAATTGTTAGTCCAAAATAGGGGAAAAAAAAAAACAGTGCAGAAGAGTTTCATCAAGGGCTCCAGCACAGAAAAGATAGGAATTGGAGGGGATAGCACTGCCTCAGGAAGCTCTTTAAAGGTAATTGGTCTGAATATATGAATTGCCTTTTTGTGGATGTCCATACTCAAAGTCTTACCATAATCTCTTTATTTATTTCCAAGAAAATTGACATAGTTGCTTGTGAAAAGAAAGCTCCTCAATAATTCTTTGGAATCCTATATAATGTTTGTAAGGAACTGCTATAAATGTCACCTGATGGTGGATGCTGTAGCACAAGGAGACACTGGGATCCCTTTCATTTTTCCTTCACCTTCCAACCACTTTCTTGCTATCCTATTTTCTATACAGAACATGCAAACCACTGCTCAAAGCATGACTAAGAGGAGGATTAATACTTTGGGTATTATTTTATCACATATGTTTAGAAACATATTACTGTTAGAATTACAATCACCATTGCCCTACTATAGCTCAACAAGGGTATAGTTAAGTATTGATTCTTGCTGGAAGCCTGACAGAACATGCTGAACCCTTCAGCAAACAGGTGAAAGAAAATGTCTAAGATGCTTTGCACAAATACCTGGACTCAATCCTGAAGAAGTGTTGTAGTGTAACCTGGCAGGCAACTAAGCGCCACTCAGCCGTTTGCTCACTCTCCCCGTGCAGTGGATGGGGGAGAGAATCAAAAAATGTAAAAGTGTGAGAACTCATGGGTTGAGATACAGAAATTTTAATTTAAAAAAGAAGAAAAAAGTCAAACAAATAAGAAAATAAATAAATAACAATGATAATAAAAACAAGTGATGTACAGTGCAATTGCTTATCACCAACCAATTGGTACTCAGCCAGTCCCCGAGCAGCAGCAGCCCCACTCCCTGGCCAACTCCCCCATATTAATTGTTCCGCATGATGCCACATGGTGTGGGACATCCCTTTGGCCAGTTGGGGTCAGCTGTCCTGGTTCTGTCCCCTCACAGCTTCTTGTGCACCCCAAGCCTCCATGCTGGCAGGGCAGCACGAGAAGCTGAAAATTCCTTGGTGCAGTGTAACCCTGCTCAGTAAAACTATACCATGGGTGTTATCAACACTATTTTCATCCTAAATACAAAACACAGCACCATACCAGCTACTAGGAAGAAAATTAACTCTATCCCAGCTGAAACCAGGACAACAAACTAGCAGAGATAACTACAAGCAATTTAGTTGAGCCTGAATGACATTCTACTTGAGCTACCTTTCTTCTGTTTGTGCCTGTAATATCAGCAGATAAAGTAAAAATGTGCAAACCCTGACATAGAAGCTTAGAGAAGGATGAGTACCAGTATCTGGCCACGGATTTTTTGCTAAATGAAGATGAGGTGTTTGACACAATAGCTCACGCTGGTTCTCAAGTTCCAGGAACGGCATGCCTGGATGGGGGGACATTGAACTTTGAACTGATACCTACAAATTAAGACTCAAAGACCATTCATTATAGTAAAAATTTTAGGTGATTTTTGAGTCCAGTCTTGCTTTCTACTCCCTGGGCTTCTATACATACCAAGTAAAAAAATGACACGCAGTAAGATTTTCAGGACTGAAAGGCACTTACTTATCTTTAAGTACTATGGTGAATGAAACAAAGGGCGGATAAACCTGTTTAACATAACAAGTTGCCCTTTAAAAATGGAAAAAGGGCAAAATCATTACTGAAGCACAAAGTTATCCTGAAGTAGAAAGAAGCAGCCCTGACATGGCCACAGTCAGCCATACTTTGTATTTTGAGGAGTCACAGGATGATCTTGTTGCTGCACAAGCACTGGAAGTTTTATGACTGGTTGTCACAAAACAGCTGGCATGCTGCAAGTTTACATCCCGCAGTTCAAATCCTGCAGTTTGTTATTCATCTACTCAAATCAAAATGCCAAGTCTTGCAATCTGTCCTTAGAATAGGGCAAGCTGAGTAATCACACAGCTGCTTTCTCAGAGCTGGATGAGCAAAAGAACTTGGACAGAATATAGGCTTGCTTCCACAGCTGTGAAGTTCAATCATTTCTAGCATCACTTACACTGCAGCTACCTGAATTCAGTTTGTTAGCAAGGATACTTTTTTTAAAAAAAAAGTTTCTGTATTTCCTCATATGGTCACAGTCTCTTTCACAGTCAAACAAAAAGTGGGAGAGGTAGGAAATAATTTATCTTGTAATCTCTTTCTATTAAATTTGGCAGATGTTGTTAAATAAGTAATTTTAGAAACTAGATATTAGTTTACTGTACCAATAGAATGCTTAATCATATTCATTGTATGACACACACTAAAAAAATCTCAAGCAAGCACTCAAATTCAAAGAAATGAATAATAAATTAGCCAAAATCTGCCACTAATCAGCTTGAATTTGTGTAAAAATTGCATTTGATAAAAATGAAAAAAATTAGAGACCTAGATTAAGATATAAGGTCAAAGAACTCATTCAAACTTAAATTTACCTTGTGCTTAAATTAAATTTACCTTGTGCAAACTTAAATTTACCATTAGGAAGAGCAGATTCTGCAAAAACAATAAAGTATACAATACTCTAAATTATCATTTAAAAGTTTTCTATTGGATAAAATTATTTTAGAAGGTTTACAATCAATCTGCTTGTATGAGGTGTGTACATAGTGTCTAAAATGTTATATTGCGTTTAACATACTGGCATTGGTTGTTCCACTGCATAAATACTTCACTATTTAAAGAGAGGCATCTGTATTTGCTGATGGTTCTCATTTAAAAACATACTCTAAGCATCTTTCATAGACTTTTTTATAATGTACCTTCTCTCTTACCAAAGATATGTACTGTTTAGAGAAAGCTTGTCTTCTGCTGAAGTTTATCCTATTTAAAATTATCAGATTAAAAAGATCGCAAGGAAGGATACCTGCTGTATCAGAGTGCATTGTGGAGGCCCTGTGTTGTGCACTCTATCAGAACACTCCCCTTTCCAATACGGGAAACATGTCTATCTTTGTAATGACATGACAGGGAGCAAAGTGCTACTGGCATTAGAAACAGGGCCTCTGAGTCTTCTGAACTCTTGCTGTGGCTGGAATGGGTAAGGTCCAAGGGCTGCGACTTGAAGAGAGGCAAGGAAACTGCTGTATCTTTGATGTCAGAAATACAATAGAATTAGGACTGCATGAAATCAAACCCCACTAAACATCCTGGATGAAATGTTATTTCCTATGAAGGCAATGCTAAAACATTCATTGCCTTCAAAAGAGGTTAAGAATTCTTTCATCAGTTTAAGCAAAAAAAAAAAAAAAAGCTGTAGACAAGGATCAGAGCTCATAATATGGAAACATGAATAATTTATTAATTATTATAATACATTATTAATTACTTGAGTAAAATGTTATAAATCTACCAAAATCTACCAATTATCTTCAAATTTACAGAAAAAAAAATCCAAGTGAGTTCAGGTGGAGACACAAATAGCTCTCACTAGCGACTTAAATGTGTGTAAGTAGAAAAAAGTATGATGAACAGTTCTTTCAGGGTAAGAGAGATTGCTATTGTTGCTGTCTTTGACTTCTTGTCAATCACATTTTGTTTACATTTGATAATTGTACTCAGTGCATTCCTTCTAGCAAAAGGAAAAAATAGCAATCAAGTGCTCTTTTTTGGCTTTGACAGCAAGCAAATGATGCTTTGCATTACTCAGGAGTTACCAGAGGGGTTCAAAAACTGAAAAGAAAGCTATTGCTGTTTATTTCTACTATGTTTAAACACTGCCCCTGCAACCAAAATCCCCCTGCTTTCATGTTCTATAACCTTCAGACCTGTTGGACACACATCCTCCCAAGTCTGTATCTTTAGGTGAATAAAACCCCCTTCTCTTTGTAGTCTATTGCTCATTAGCTGCCTTCTGCAATTCTGTCTTGAAACGCTGATAGACCCCGGGCAATGTCTGGCTACATTTTTGAGCAGAGCCACGTCTGAATCCCCACATCAGTATCCTTCATTTTTAGACCTGCACTAAGCACTAAAGCTTCTCTTTTCCCCTTCCATGAATTGTAATTCAATATAGAAAAAATAGTTTTCAATTAATTGCACGTGTGAACACAGAAACATATATTTCTACGCTATCCAACATTATCCAAAATTCACAACTTCTAAACGGACACATTTTTCATTTCTTCAAGCAGTTCATTAAAAATACTGTCCCTGTTAGTAAATATTAGTATATTTCCAAAAATATTCACATAGAAAAAAACTACCTGTTTATTTGTGAAGCTGTTGTCACACACCATGTGAAACAATCAGAATGATAAGAAGCAGGCAAGTACTGCCCTTTATCCTCAGTCTCAAAGACAGCAGCATGTTTTTCTTGATACACTGTCCTCCTAGTGCTATGGGTTTATGTTTCACTTATAGCAATATATGGATCTATACAGTGCTCTATTACTTACAGAAGAAGTTTTGATTTATAAATAACCCAACTGAATTCAGTGAGACTATTAACAAACATACGTGTATGCTAGGAAACTCTTAAGTCCTAACCACCTTTGTCACATACGTAGGTTAGAACTCATCACAGCATTTGCTACCTCTTGTTCAACCAGTACTTGAAAACGTGAGCAGCTGAAAGCTATTCTGTAATGGCTCAAGAAATACTATGAGGGAAGGGAAATATTAAAGGGTGAAGAGAGCTCAAACACACAGGTAAGGCTTAGGGTTATTGAGACAGAATGGGTGAGGTGAAACGTGAGAGGGGACTAAGGTTTTGCACTACAGAAGAGAGACAACATGAATGAGTAGGCAACAATTAGTTTCGACATTCATGAAATAATTTGCAGCGATACATCTGGTGGGAGAAAAATAAAATTAAGAGTGATTTCATAGAATCATTCAGGTTGGAAAAGACCTCTCAGATAATCTAGTCCAAGCTTTAACCCAGTACTAACAAGTCCACCACTAAACCATGCTACCAAGTTCTACATCTGCATGTTCCTTGAAGACCTCCAGGTATGGATGGTCACCCAAAACACCAATTATATTCTTTACAAAATACTGAAAAAATCCTAATTAGTCAAATTCCAAGTTTTTTTTTGTGGTAAACATGAAGGAAATCTGTGACAATATCCACATAATCTGTGCCATTCCAGTTCAACAGGCAGGAAATACTGTTATTACAAATCCATTTAAGAATTAAGAATTCTGATGATCTCAGTAAGAAATTGAATAATGCCTGTACGATGGTTTCTTATCTCTCATTTAATTTAAGATTAAAATCTGTTAAAATTGTCCCCTTTAAAAAAAAAAAAAAAGTAATCATACGACAGAATTTGGTATAAAAACACTCAATGGTCATTACAAGAACTATTGTGGGAAAGCTGAGGTTTTTTGCTATTATATGATAAACAGCTGCCTCACCAGAGAAGATACAACATGCAGGTAGGCCTCTAGAGCAAGCAGAGGAACTGGATGTTAGAGGCATGAGTGTAAAATATTTAATATTTTAATAAAATAAAAGGGGCTATCAAAAACCTCGGAATTCATTGACTAAGCTTGCAAGCTAATGAACCATCACAATACTAGTTAAACTCTGTTCTTACTTGGAAGAGAGGTTATTTTGTAAATAGCATGTTCAGTTCTGGAGCTCCATTTCACAAGAGACTATGGAAGCAACGAGAGACATCTGCATCCAAACCATCACTAGATACATAATTATCAGACCACAATTAATTTTTTTCACAATTTATTTTCACAGCTTACCTCAGTCTTTACTTTTGGTTTTATTCTATAAGTCCCAGAAAACTGACAGTTCAGTGTTCTTGGTGAACTAAGGTTATTTTTAAAATAAGAATAAACACTATACATAACATGGTACTTAAAAACAGATATATGTGTCTGAGAATCTAACTAGATTAAATCATGAAAATTTAGGATTTAAGGGTCCTCTTCAAAAGTCTATGCAAGAAAGGAACCCCATATTTCTATTAAACAGAGAGTCTAGCAGTTCAGTATTTGGGTGACAGACAATCTAGATCTCTAAGATCGAAAAATTGTATTTGTAGGACATGGAAGTTCATTGTACAAAATTTAAAAAAAAAAAAGAATGTGAGAGAAACTTGAGCCTAAAAGCATATGAAATATTTATAAAGCTTTTGGCTGTGTCTTTCCTTACTTGTATGTGAGACAACCTAGTTACTGTACAGTATCAGAGTGACACTTCGAGGAAATTAAGAACTACAAGACTGCTCTCTCTCAACAGCTGAATAAACAAGCTCCCTAATGAGAGCCAACTGCCGGGGCACACTTCCCTATCCTTGAGCTCTCTAAGTATGCAGTATGGTATAGGACATTCCAGCAGCCTGCACATCCTGATTGCCTGTCTTTAAGGTCACATTTCATCCCATTAACCAGTTTATTCTCATCCATCTTGTCCCAAAACATCATCCATACAAAAATTCGGTTTTATTTCTGCTCTGTAATGACAGCAATTCATTTGCCATCCTTTCAGGGAAAAATGGAACATGCAGGTTTGAAGAACTCACTTAAAAATTCTTCACTCATTTTCTTTAGTATTATTACATAAAATGTCTTTGCAAATCATAATTCACAAATCTTATTTCCAAGCAAAGGATCTAGCTTTAAATCTTTTCAAAGAACAAAAATCAGCATTTTATTTTCCTGTACATATCCATCCCTGTCAGCTGCTACCTTGTTTGCACTTGCATGTAAAAAACCCACCTCTCTTAGTACCAATGAAATTTCAAAAGTATACTGTATTATCTTAATTATTCTCTCTCTGAATTCAAAATCTTGCTTATTGTGGTGACATTTTTCAATTGTGAAATTCTTACCTTTTATCTTCTGTAGTGCATGCATCAGGAAATTCCCACTCATTAAATAAGTTCCTTCATATTCTAGATATATTTAACCAAAGAGCTGAAAACACTTGCTGTGTTTACAAACGTGTTGATTATGAGAACATGTACAAGTATTACTTTATAACGTTCTTAATCCAATTTTTATCATGATAAAAAGATTAATTAATTTAACGAAAATAAAGATTTATTTGGAACAACTAATTTAAAAACAATAATAAACAAGCAGGGATCAATTACATTAAGCACATTGTTCAAATTAAATTAGATATGTCCTTGCTGTATAATCAGTTCTTGTTCTTAAAAGGTAGGGTGATGGCATTTTGGAGAGTCTGAAGTGCTAATGATGCCAACCTTGTCTGGCACAGTAATTCTTAAGACTTTTTTGCACCATGGCACTATCAACACCCATTTTTTTTGTGAGCCACTCTTATCTTGTAACATCAAATTTAAAACAGGAAAATGCTACAAAGTTGGTGCAAATAATTAGGAGGTTAAATAAACTTTCCTTTTATTAAAAATGGTAATGACTTACTGTGATTAATTTTAACATAGTTCTGTAGGACACCTACGGATTAGCTAACCATGGACCACAGACTTCTTTTCCACAACCACTGTTCTAGCATAGGTAAGGCCTGGGTGTTAAATATCTGAGTATTACATCGCTGTCATGAACAGAACCAGATTTAACAAAGAACTTGTACCATATACCCTGACAATTGCATTGCCATGGGCTATTTCTCTCTTCAGTCTATACTTTTCCTGAAAGAAACTCGGAAACTGCTTTCAGTAGGAAAAACAGTATCAGAAAAGCAATAACATCCTTCAGTTGTCCTTCAACACAATTAAGAAGTATTAGTAAGGACAAAGAAATAACACTTTATGACCCATCAGCCATGCTGAGCATTAGCTAATAGTCCAGCTGACATTCTTGGCTCTTTTACAGCATTTTCTCTTTATTCATGCTCATCTTTGATTTTATGAACTACTGAAATTCTAACTTAAATTCAGCTCCAACCAACTTATCTGTAATACTTTTCTTAAACAAACAAACAAAAAACCAAAAAACAAACATATCAGAGTATGCGGGTTACTTCATCAATGTGGGGTACTCTATCAGAATAATTAAATCATACGGATGTAAACATTCCACGTATCTCTTCAACTCATCTGAATGAAATGCAGAAATTATCTCATGCTGCATCTGGTCTGTGTTAATTTATTAGAAGTTCCTGTCTCTTGAAATTTATTGGTAGACAGGAAATGACAGTAATATGAAAATATATGAATGTATCCAAACTGTGGTCAAATTTGTGATAAATGCCTCCAATCAAAAGCATTCAACAATTCAGAAGACAATGAAACCTAAGCTTTATCAATGTACACTTCTACCGTGGGTTCAGTTTTACAAAGTTAATCCCAAACTTGCTAATGCCAGAACGAGCAATTGCATTCCTTTATTCCTCGAATACAAACTCTTGCAACTTATCGTCAACTCTAAATGCTCACCTGACCTCTCAGAGCAGATTCAGCTTGCTGAACTAGGTAAAAAAACAAAGTGAATAGAAGAAAAAAACATTACTGTAACATTGCATGCACTTACTGGTTCTCTTGCTCATAGTGAATAAACCAAAATAAATGCAACAAAGAATTTCTGCACTGTGTTATTCTAACCTCTTACTTATGCTACAACAGATGCCTATTTTTGATAAGGGACATTAGGTACCAGTTGTTTTTGTACTTTAGTCAAGAGTTACTATTTCCTAGAACTATACTATAAGTACAGTTAGTGAATAAAGAAAATTTAGCATCTTTTACAGTATTAGAATGAAAAGTGTCCATTTAGTTTGCGAAGAAAAGGAGGTGGGTGAATGATAGATATATACTAACTAAACATGATGGATCTGTAACTAAAAATTCTGAATGTTGCTGTGCCAATCAGTATTGATTTGCTTGATCTTCATTAAACACTTACAGGTTTTCTGGAAGTAAATAGTTCATAGTTTTCTTCTTTGGTTCTATACCTACCAAGAGAACATACAAAAACACACATTTCAGAACTCTTCTATGCCAAAATAAAAATAGCAGTGCAACGACATTGTATGTCTGATACCTCTTTGAAAAGTAGCATTACAAGCGAGGTCTAGGTTGGAAATTAGGAGGAATTTCTTTTCAGGAAAAGTAGTCAGGCATTGGAATGGGTTGCCCAGGAACGTGGTGGAGTCACAATCCCTGGGAGTGTTTAAGCAAAGGTTGGACCTGGTGCTTAGGGACACGGTTTAGTGAGTGACAGTGGTGGTAGCGGGACGGTTGGACCAGATGATCTTGGAGGTCTCTTCTGACCTTAAGTATTCTACATTAACACCATGTTACTAGAACACTACCCTGACAGGCTCAAAATTATTTTGAGATTCAAGGGAATGTTTGTGTTGGCAATGGTGAGGCTTTAGTATCATTCAGCTACACTGGAAAATCGTATCGTAAAAAATAAATCAACACCACTTTTTGGGGAGTCATGAGATGATGTACAGCCTCAGTTTCTTGTTTCAAAGTGACTGCACTAGAGCAAAGTTTGCCATTGTGTCAGCAGAACTGGAGAGACTTCGGCAGCTCCTTGCGCTTTTTAGTGACTTCCCACGATCCCTGTCCAGTGATTTATCATGTCTACGTTTTTTAGCACAAGCATCCAAAAATATCAATACTATGGACTATACCAAGTGCTTAGGGGACCATTTACTCTGTGAAGTGTATATAAACAATCGCCTCACATATCATTCGTATCATTCGCAATTGCTCAACATCTCTGTACAGAACTGCTGACTGCTTTGTCATAGCACCTCTTTGCAATGACATTCAGGATTTAGTTTTTTTTTTTTTTTCATGTTCTCAGTCAACTTTGTACGGTCAACTTTATACTTAATCTTCTGTTTTATATCTCTCTAGCTTTACAAGACATAGTTAAACTTTACTCTGGTGACTTTTACAGCACTTCCAATTCTTGATTAGAGCAAGCCTGAAGGTGCAAAGAAGCAACTAAAAACCCGATTCGAACTCCGTAACTTCCCAGACTGTGACTGCTCAGTGACTCAGGTTTTTGAATAGCTTGTCTTAGCAATAATTACATCATTCAAACTTCTGCCTTTTTAATAGCTACTTTACAAAAAAAATCTTCCCCCTAGGGGTGTTGATTCTGTGAAACAGGAAAGAATGAAACAGCCTCTGAGGCACCAGTTCCACTTCTAAACCCTCAAGTATGCATGATGAAGGCATTTCTCTGCTATGGGTTTTTTCCATTCTTGTTTTCTTCTTCTCATGAGGAAGCTGGGGGCCATGTTCTGGTGGCTCTGGAGAAAATGGCTTCTCACGTATAGCCCCTGGCTAATTTACCATCAAGTGTGCAAAACTAACCATACACACGACGCTGTGGTATACTCAAAACATTTATTTGCATATCTGACATGTACGCTGAGAACCGTGGGTGCGCTTTGCCCACAGATGCACCAGGAGCGGAGGTGCCGGGCCAGGTCTGCGCCGTGCCCGGGGGGCCATGAGGGGAATCCGCCGCCACCAGGCCCGAGCCCGAGCGCCTTGCTACGAGCCGCGGCCAGGCCCCACGCACGGCGGCCTCCTCCCCGCCCCACGGCCCCGCACGGCGCCCCTCGGCCCCTCTCGGAGGGGCTTCTGCCCTCCGGCCATAGCGGCAGCGGGGACAGCGCCAGGCCCCTCAGCCCACCCCCGGCCCCTAACGTCCACGGCCCGGGGCCGCATGGGGCAGCCGCCACCCCCCCGCACCGCTACAGGTGCTGCCCGCGCGGCCTACAACCCCCAGCACGCCCCGCGCGCAGCCCCGCGCGGCGCTCTGCGAGGGGCACGCCGCGCGGCGCGCTGGGTAACGTAGTCCGCGCTGCGAGGCGCGGGAGAAGCGGCGGGCGGGCTACGGGGGGGGGGGGGGGAAGGACGGAAAAAAGCCGCCCGCAGCGGCGGCGGCCTCGCTGTTCCCCGGGGGAGCGGGGCGGGCCTCCTCCGGCGGGGGAGGGCGGGGAGCGGCGGGGCGGGGGCCGGTAGGCGGCGGCGGCGCCTGGATGCGGCAGCGGCACCGCGGCGCGGCCGGGAGGAGGCGGGGGAAGCGGGGCCGCCGCGCGCTGCCGCTGCCGCATGTGCCCGGAGCCCCGCAGCAGCCGCAGCCGGAGCGGGCAGCGCGGGCCATGGCGGAGCAGGGCGCCCCGGCGGCCGCCGTGCCCAACGGCGGGGGCGCCGCCCGGCCCCCCGGCAACAAGGTGACGGTGGTGCTGGGCGCCCAGTGGGGCGACGAGGGCAAAGGCAAGGTGGTGGACCTGCTGGCGCAGGACGCCGACATCGTCTGCAGGTGCCAGGTGAGGAGGCGACGCCGGGGCCGGGGCGGGGGGGACGCGGCCCGGCGGTCCCCTCGGGCCCCGCGGCGCTGCCTTTGTCTCCCCGAGGCGCCGCGGCCGGCAGGAGCAGCGTGCCCGGGGCGCTGCCGCCGCCCGCCCGCCCGCCCTTTGTCTGGGAGCCGCCGGGGACGGGACGGGGACGGGATGGGGACGGCGGCGCCGCCCGCAGCATCGCCCCGCGGCCGGCATGGCCGTGGGGGAGCCCCCTCCCAAACCTGCCCCCGGGGGGCTTCCTCCAGCAGGGGGGCAAAAACCAGCCCGCCCCCCCCAAAAGCGCGTGTAGCCGGCGAGCAGGGTGCCCCGAGCGCCTGCCCCAAGCCAGCATCGGTCCGAGGGGAGGTGGTTGTCTCCGCGCTGGCCGTGCGGCCGTCCCGCAGCGCGCACCGCAGCCGCGTGCCGTTCTCCCTCCCGAAGTTGGCGACGCGGCGGCCCCACGCGCCTGCACCACGCGGGGACTTGGCCGGAGTTTGGTTATCCGTGCGCCGCCGGTGGGCGCGCGAGGGAAACCTCGCTTACACAAACGCCTTCGGGAGCGGGGTGCCCTGCCCCCGACGGCCTACACCTCCCGTTACCTAACGAGAACCGCGCGCAGCACTGGGGTTGTCGGAGCCGAGTCAGTTCCAGAGCCGATAAACCCCAAACTTGAACTTCAGAGACGGTAGTTTCGCAGTAAAGGGACGTGCCCTCGGGCAGCTGGTTCTGCGAATGAATGGCTCTTCCGCGCCTACCTTGTGGGCAAAGAAATAAAACGAGCTGCGGTGCTGCGGCACGGCCGCCCGGCAGTGCGGTGAGGGTTGGCGGCCCTGGTGGCTCAGTTTGTCCTCGAAACATGGAGGCGCCTAGGTGAGTGCCGGGAGGCGTGCGGGTCGGGGGGAGGCAGGCTGAGCGGCTGTGCGTGTGCTGGGGATGGAAGTCGTCTGTTACTTCTTTTCCTCCCAGCGCAGTCGAACCGAGAAAAGGGCAAAGCTGCGATGTTATCTCAGGCTTGAATTTCGTGGCCAGTCCTGCCATTTCTAACTGCTTGGTGCTGTTGCAAGGAAAGAGTTTTTTTTTTTTTTTTTTTCCCTCCTTTCTTCCGTTTCCTGTTGATGGGCCTCCTGTTCTCTTGGCCTCCTCCCATGTGCTCACCCTTGCACTTGACTGCTTTTGCTAAGTTGATTTAACTCACCAAAATGGCAGGGAACTATTTTTTTGGGTTGGATTTACTTTCTCCTGTTTTAGTAAACAAAACTGAATTTACTTGGCTCAGAGGAACGTAATAAAAAGAGGAACCCTGGACAAGGTAAGCACAAAGAACCGTATCTTAGAATGGGAGGGAAAATAGGAATGTTCTCTACCGCAGGCACTGAGCTATTAAGTTATCTTGCTCTGTGTTGTGCAAGAATACCCTTGATGGTTTTGTTACTGCTGGTAAGCAAGAGTGGGAAAATGACTCTTGTGCTTTTCATATCAGTACAAGTCCATAAAGAAAGATTACAACTCGGTCCGCCCCTTGCTACTGTTGGATTTCTGCAGTCCATACTTCTGATTCTTATTTCATTGTTATACACTGCTCGTTCTAGGATGGTTCTTTCTGTTTATCGTGCCGCAGAGTTGCTAGAATACCTGTGGATGAGACCGAATACTTTCCTATGGAAAGTGTGTTAATACAGCTATTTTCTTGGAGGACTTAGTAAGTTGTAGCAGAACTTAAGATGTCTTAGAAAATTGCGTGATACTTGCATTGAAATTCTGGGAACTCTGGTGTGGTTTTCTAGTTGTGCCTGGTTCTGTGCAGACGCAGCCCATGAAAACAGTCCCGTCCCAGAACTGACAGTTGTTTACTTTTACAACACCTGTAAAGAAAGGCATTGCGAGAAGTTGTACTCTGAAGTCAGTGGCTGTACCCTCTTGTCTCCTGGCTATCAGGTGTCCTAATGACTTCTTCAGTCATTTGTTTGGCTGGCTGACTGTGGCATCTGGAAGAGGTACAAGTAAGCAAACCAGTGTATCTGGTCATAAGCTGTATTATGGCTGTACTTCTTCCAGATAGCACCCCCAAACTTATTTTATCTCAAGTTTTGAGGTTGTTGAAAGTACTCTTGTGCTCAGAGAAAGAATACGGGATTTCCTTGTCAGGAGACAGGCCAGACTTGCATTTATCAAAATTAGTATTGTGGTTTCAGCAACAACCGACCTTGCAGACCAAGCTCAAATTAAGATGTGTCCAGTGGCCGCGTGCATAGAGCTGCCCTGGCAACTAAGATTGTTTCATGAGGGCACTGCTGGGACAGAGGGTTCAGAAGCATTTAATACAGACGTGTCTACACAACAGGCATAGTATGCGCTGGTTCTTCCACTGTTATGTTTGAATTGGTCTTAATTTACTTCTGAGAGATCTGGTAAAATGATGCTTTTGATAAAGCAAACACATCTGTAAGACTTCTACAGTTAAGCTACATTTGGGCTTCAGTGGTTTGCAGAGCAAAGTCTGTTTAGCTGGTATCACATAAATCGTAGTCCAGACAGTAGAACAGAGCAAGAATGGGTTTGGGATTCAGGAGAAGTTGCCAGAAAAACAATGCTTTTGTGTTTTTTTTATTGACATAGTTCCCTCTTAGTAAGCAGTTAGCCTTGCTGCTCTCAAACCCGGCAATTTCTAAAAGCATACGTTGTATTTTTATCAATTCCATGGGTAATGGAAAGTTAAAGGAAAACATTTCTTGCTCTGATTCAAGGACTTCCTACATTTCAAAATGGAACCGAATAAGGGAATGTAATTACTAAAATTTCATTTGTTAATGGATATGGGAATGGCAAATTGATGCAAGCAAATGATTTTAGGTAACCATTTTATCAAAACAAAGTCAGTACAAAAATATACTGTATCTCTTATATTAATACTCCTGCCCCATGTACCAGTGTGTACAGTGCAGCAAAAAAACCCATGCTGTCTTCACTGCATGATTCAGCCCTCGTTCAGCCATGTCATCAGCAGATTTGTTGGTGGTTGTCTTTTCTTAGTATTGGAGGTACCTGATTTATTCAGAGCACATAATTCACACAGGTGAATGGGATTTTGAATTCTTAAATTATTATTAAGCCATGCTTGCTACGCTAAAGAATCTTGTCTTTCTGTTTTTTCAGTCCTATTATACGCCTTACTACTACTCCAAAACAGAGCTGATTTCAGTGTTGGCTGCCTGTTGGCTCCCCAGTGTTGCTCCGTGTGCTGTGGGGTCACACAGTTCTTGCCCCTGGACCACTAATGTGCAGTTATTGCAGTGTGTGGATTCTTAATCCTCCCTCAGAGAAGTTTGTGTAGTAATGCCCCTGCTCATCAGTTGATGCATGGCAATTACAATGCAACAGGAGAGAAGTTTTCCGCGGGCAGGTTCTTGGGGTTAAGCAGTTGCCACCGATCAGTTGACAACTGCTTAAGTCCTCAGACCTTACGCCTCTGTGTCACTTGTCTGTATATATCCACTTACTTCAAAAGAGAAAAAAAGGAATCTTTGTGTTTTCCACCCACCGAACCCACTTTTTTATTTTTTTTAAATACTCCCATCTGAAGAGGTGTTTTAGTCAGGCCACGCAGGGCCGGGAATAGCAGGATCGATAGCTATCTATAGCAGTTGGTGCTTTTTCAGCTGGTCAGGCGTTCGATACGTGGCGTCCGGCTGGAGCTCCCGTTTCGCTGAAGCGCTGGGCGCGCCTGTGGGCCTTGCAGCGGTCGGCAGCGTGCCAGTGATGCGTGCTGGTGAGGGGAGAGAGGGAGGTCGGCGGGATGAGCCTGCCACATGAGCGAGGCACACGCTGCACCGACCGGCGTGGAGCATCCCTGGCAGGTGACCTCCGGTTGTGGCAAGCAGTGAAACCCTGTCAGTTTCACGCAGGAGGGCAGCTGAAACCCCACTTCCCCATTCATAAAGTTTGTGCCATCAACAGGAGATCTTAACAGTACGAAGGAACAAATTGCACCTCGGTCGGCTGGTTGCTCACTGTTCTTTCCGCCTTGCCGTTGTTACATCTTGCTGTTTTCATTTGGTCAGTTCAGATGGAGTCCTCTGTAGCAGCTTAGTGAAATTTCAAATACATTTTTTATTTTTCCCGTACTACCTCCCACATCTAGAAGATGTTCCCTGTAAATATTCCCAAAGCCACTTTTTGTTTCTCATAACCCTTCTTAACTCTTTTACTGTGAGATGTAGCAAACAGCGGTTTTTTGGTGCTTTCAGCATTTTTCTTGTTCCTTATCAGCCTGCCTCAGTAGGTCTCTCTTATCTCTTCGGGTTGGATTGGTCTTTATTCTGGACCCGAATGAAGATTTGCATAATGGAATCTGTTCCCTACTTAGTACATGTGAGGCATTGCAACAATATAAAGATTTTGCAAATGAGGTGAAACCAAGCTGAAGCTAGTTCTAAAGAGTCTTTCCAAATACCATGTTCCTGTAGCAGTTCCTCAGTGCTAGGTCTGTCAACACGGAGAAACATACAGAGTTTTCTGAGATGAGTAAAAGAAACTTGGGCTGGACTTAAGTAAAATTAATGTTTTCTTTTAAACAGTTGTCTGTTTTCTTCTAACAAATAAGACTGTGTGTAGGCTGTCACATTTGCCTCAAACCAAACCCTTGATCTTGTTCGGATGCACTAGTTCTTGTACTACACATTCAGAAATTTCTGAAGTCTGGCCAAACTTTCAGGAAGCTTAAAAGGTAAGCATGTAACGTGATGGCTCCTTGAACTAGGTTCACATCTTACAAACATGAGTTGATTGGCATAAATACCAACAAAGATAATTGCCAGATGCTGAATGTTGTTTTTATTGAAATCCAGGAGTAGGTTATATAGTACAGTTGATAACTACACATTCATTTTTTTGGGAGGGTGTAAAGGGGCGAGAAATTAATCACAAACATCAGAGATGTGAGGCGATTAAGTTGTTATCTGCACCTTGGTGCTGTTCTTCTGTTTTTTTTTTTTTTTTTTTCCTTAAAGGAGGTGTGGTTGGCAACCTGAAGCTGAAGCTAGATTTTTGGCAATATGGCTTGAAATGAGAAGCAAACAGCGTAGTGATTGCCAGTTATGTTGTGTTAGGGTATGTAGTGGAGTTAAGGGTGAGATAGGCTCTGATCAGCTTGCCAGAGGTGTGTTCTCAGCGTTCCAAGAAGCTGATTGTGGCAGGAAGGAAAAAAATATATAGATTGTAAGTAGTGGTAGTATCATTTCTTTCCATCTATTTTTGGCTTTCCATCTAAGAGTTAAATGAAAGTGTTTACAACCATATGATGCCAGAGCAACATTGACTCGCTTCTTGCCCGACTTGGCAGTCACTTGCATTACTAGCTCAAAAACAACAGTGGTTGCCCCAAGCTGAAAATTAATGCTGGAATGTGGTAGCAATGAAAGTCAACTGTAAAAAAAAATATATATATATACGCTTGCCCGTGTACACACTCCTCCAACAGGGAGAGCTCGAGGGAGCGTATGACTTCTTCCTTAATGGAGGCATAAGATAACATCGCTTTAAACTAGACAACTAATTTCTGTTCTAGAGGAGATAACTTGAAAGACTTCTTTGCTCTACCCGGGGGCATCCTGGTTTTGGCATTACCATGTCATAAGAAAAGCCAGTGATTGTCATCATAGGCTTCTGGGGTCTCTGAAGTGCATATCGTGGTATTTCAGAGCTGCTTTAAATAATTCTGAGTTTAATATCGGTACAGAGAGCCATTCACAGTATGATTTTAATAGTAATTTCAGTCTGCTTTTTTAATAAATCTTTTTTTCCTCTATGTACTTTGACTGTTAGGTGAAGTTGCAGTAACGTGGGCCAGGCAATTCTGAGGGTGCTGGTGTTCATGAGGCATCGAGAACTGCTCTTCTGTCCTCATTTGTTCGAAGCAGATTGAAGTACTCTGGTTACTGTACCAATATCTGGGCTGCTTTGACTTACGAAGATATGTGCTGGAAATTAAATGTGTATTTTGAATTTATGTAGATCTAAAATGGGGAAGGATATGCCATTGTTCCTCCATCTCAGTTTTAAAAACGTGGTATATTTTTTTCTGTGTTCCTGCAGTGCATATTCTCCTTGTGTATACTGAAACATGCCTTATACTTAAGCTTAGACTTCCTTGGCTAGTGCACATAGCACAAATTTCCTTTTATTCTTGGTGCTCAACACAAGGCTTTAAAAGGCATCGTCTTTTTTTTTTCCTAAGAGAAATCATATTTTGCTTTCAGTTTGTGAACAAGCAACACCACTTTCCTTTTTGGTTTTGCCGGTTATCTGGGTTGGTACATTAACATTTCCTATTAGGCTGCACTTCAAAGAAAAAAGTATGTAAAGCTAGAATGAACCTCTTCATCTTCGGAGTGAGGGTATTCAGTGAGTGACAGAGTAAGTGTGTACATTTTTCCTAGAAGAGTCCAATATACCAGGAAAATAGAGTTGCTGCAAATCCTTCTCTCAAACTGGAAGGAGAAGCAGTAAAGTCCTGTGGGTGGTTTTCAGGTAAGTCAGTGAGATTGGCTGTAAACCCAGGAGCAAGGGACTTCCTGAGCAAGCTCATGGAAGAAGAGAGAAGTTCTACTTCATGATTTTCCTGTAAGCCTTTGAATATGGCTTTATATCATCTTCAGAGTCTTTTCAGAAAATGAGATTCCGTGCATCCTCAATGGCTGGCTTCACTTGGCTTCAGAGGAGCTCTTAAGTTAGCAGACGTTATACTATTGTTTCAGTTTAATCTTATGTCCTTGGTGAATATTATTATTGTTGAAGTATGTTTATGGAAAGCTAAATAATGACGTCTTAGGAAACACTGTGTTTGTACCTGCATATTTAGCAAACAAACAACAACAAAAGACAGGAAGAGAAATGAACACCCTGATAAACGGCCATTTATTTCAACTTCGGTATTTCTTTAGCTGAATTTTGGTAGTGGTTGATAAAGCACAGTAAACCTGAAGTCTTAGCAGATGAACTTTCTTGTACTATTTCAGCAAGAAAATAATTACAGAATCACGGAATCTGGTTGGAAGAGACCTCCAAGATCACCCAGTCCAACCTCTGACCTACACTAACAAGTCCTCCACTAAACCATATCGCCAAGCTCTACATCTAAACGTCTTTTAAAGACCTCCAGGGATGGTGACTCAACCACCTCCCTGGGCAGCCCATCCCAATGCCTAACAACCCTTTCAGTAAAGAAGTTCATCCTAATATCCAACCTAAACCTCCCCTGGCGCAACTTCAGTCCATTCCTCCAATTGTTTTATCTAAGAAGAACATCTCTTTAATGCTGACACTAAAGGTCATGAAGTAGAGAGTGGTGAAGCAGTTGTCAGTTAGACTTTCTGAAGGCAGATGTAAGTCACTGCTATTTTGTTAAACTAACTTTGTTAAATTATCTTCTAATAACTCTCCCCCAAATAATTGGTCCTTATTTGTCCGGTGAATCAGCTCAACATACAAGGAATATCAGCTCAATTCCTTGGGATCTTCTGGCCAGTACAGCAATGCAATTCCAGGGGAAAACATGGCTGTTGCTTATTATTATGAGAGCTCTTTCTCCATGCTTTGTATGTTCGGAAGCTGTTATGTATGGATGGCATGTAACGAGCTGAGGAGCTCTTGCCCAAGAGGAAGGCTCAAAGCGAGCAGACTGTTTTGCTTAGAGATTGTTGGTACGTTCTTTAAGTTTACCGGTTTGGTTCTAGAATACGCCTTTTGAAGTGTCCTAAAAGTTGGTTTTAGTCTTCAGAGCTAAGGAAATATTCATGAAACTGTAGTCAGGTACGTCTATGACATTATCCCAAACTCTGTTTAGTTCTTTACCCCAAATATTTTAACTACCAGTTAAGACATATAAAAACTATAGCTAGAATGTATGAGAAAACAAGTCATTTTGCATAGGCAGGGGAAATGCTGAAATAATTTACCTTAAAATTGCCATAGATGTCCTGTTAGAAATACAGTTCAGTTGATGTGTTTGAAATGAAGTCCTCTTTGATACTGTTGATTTATCCTCAGTATATTTTCTAGTGTTACTGTCTTGATCATGATACGGTACTGGTACTGATGTGTGTGTGCTGCTTGCGGTAAGTACTGCCTTCCAGTGCTTTGAGAGTGGTTTTTGGCTAGCGGCAGTCACTTGTTTGATTTATTGAAAATTCATGTTTGTTTCCAGTAAAATGTCAGCTAGCAGATAATGACTTTTCCCTTCAAAATTAGTATCTCCAGGCATACAACACTATTGCAGACGGGGTGTTTCCTAAGCATGTTTATCAAACGGCTCCCAGATGTACAATACATGTAGCTGCCTTTGCTATCGTATGCCCCCTCTGTGCACGTGTAACCGATCCTGTTCAGGTTGGCCAGGATAGGTATATTCATAACAGCGTCTGGCTTGGTGCATAGCACCGACCAACTTATCGATGTGGAATACGTGGATGCAGGTTCTTGGGTGTGGTGCTTACACTGAGAAGGATTTTTAGGCTACTTAATCTTCTTCAGCAGGTTGGAGGCACTCCCTTCCCCCCCCCCCCCCTTTTTTTTTTTGCTTTTAAATCTCTCTGAGCAGCTTACTGCTTTGCAAGGAATACTTCAGAAGAATTGTTTCATAGGCCATGTTTTTTGGAACGAGGCTTCTGGAAAGTAGATAAATAAAGGGGTTTTGCTACCATGACTGCTGTCGTTCTAACTGTACTGGTGTGATAATTTGTCTATTAGTGTGCACCTTTCCATCAGATTCCTGTATACTTAGCTGTTCTCCATGCTGAATAGCTTGGATATTTCAGGATTACCAGCTGGTGGCCAGGGATCATATGCTTTTTCAAGAAGGGGATTTAAGCATACTGCGCTAGTGACATTGGAATAATGCCTTTTTAAAAAGCTTACGTACTTAGTTATCTTACAACAACAGGTTTTGCTTAAATATTATAGATTGGATAGTGGTCTTAAGCGTAATCTGATGTTCACTATTCCATTTCTACTTAATGACATAAAATACTCTAAAATAGTAGCATAATTTAACAGTCGTATTATCACAAAAGGAAAAAAAAAAGGCTACTGGGTCTCAATAGGATTTTAAATTGTTCATCCAATAGCACCAAACTAAAAAGTCCCCAAACTAAATCCGTACACTGAAATGAGTAGGTTGATGCTTGTTCATGACTTCTGCTCTGCATCTCCAAATAAATAGAAACTTCTCCTTTCTGATCCAATTGGCACACTTTTGAGCTGGATATGCACACAAGTTTAAAAACCCTACTTTTTAAGGAATACTAATAAGGAGCTTTCATAGCTGAGGGTGTTTTTGTTTTGATTTTGGTTTTGCATTAAAGCTATGATTAAAGAGCTATTTCTCTGATCCCCGTCTTCACAGCTGTGTGAGCTGGTCAAACGTTGGGGAAAAAAAGAGGCGTTCAGTTCACCTTTCTCTCTGAGCAAGCTCGTGTTTTCCCCCATTCTCAGCACAAATGTTCGGTGTCACCTGGTGGCAATTCCTGTTGGAATTGCTCGCAGAAGTGCTGGCAGCAACTGGAAAACTGCAAACCAGTCGTGAAGCCGGCTTTGGGAAGCAGCGGTGGTACTAGGTATAGACTACAAGGAAAAGTCAAAAATTAAGAAAGGGCAAAACTGTAATGCAAAGTCCATGCTCATAGCAGTTGACAAGTTGAGTAAATCCTGTTTGAGATGCAATTTAACATTTTTTGTAATTTGGTGAAGCTTTGGGCTGCTTGCTGAAAGGGCTGATCCTTTCAGCACCAATGAATCTGTAATGGGAGGAGAGAGAGACGTTCTAAATACAGAGTAAAAAGATGTGAGGGGAAAAAATAGCATAAGGAAAGAAGAGAGGACAAACGAACTGAATGCTTTTAACTTTTTGTTAGCCTTCCTCACAATGCTAAGAAGATTGCTGACTTCTGAAAATCAAATTTTGGAAACCTCGGAGTATGCCAAAAATATGCAGTGCTGTGCATTGATAGAGATACACAACTAAATTAATAAAAATCTCTGTCTTCTCAGTAAGCTTTATTAGGAGGTCAGGGAGAAGATGGTTTAAATTTTTACCTGACTAGCCTAGTAGTAACCTAGAGAGAGATTTCAGTGTCTGTTAGAAGTTCCTCAATGTCTCATGCTATTTCTTCTTGATTCTCTATTTTCTGTCTCCTTTCTTTTTTTAACTCCACATGATATTCTTTCCTTACTCTGGCAAAGCCAGCTCTGCCTTGGCTGCCTGACCTTCTCCACAGCCTGCCTCCCAGCTTCCAGAGGGGCTCCCAGTGCCACCTTTCTGCAGAATGGGAAGGAAGCATCCCCGTTAAGAAAAGTTCATTGCTCAGGGTGCCACTGGTGCCTGACTGTGCCTCCCGTGTATAAGAAGTCATCTTTTCCTCTCCTCAGCCCTTTCCTGCAGTCCTTCCATCGGTAGCTAAAGCCGGGGTTGCCGTGCCCCGGTGGGTGAGCACGTTGGCCGTGGTGCTTCTGGCTGGCTCAGCTGAAGGAACCGTGCCGTTGTGCGGGGAGGAAGGGGAAAGGAGCTGCTGCCACGTGCACGTGGTGTGGTCCACGCAGAGCAGGAACACCTTCTGGTCCCTCTCTCTGTCTGTGTTGTCCCAAAGTAGGTGTTTCAATTTTCCTGGGGCTGGGAGAAAATTCTCCCAGTTTGGGAACTCAGGTTACCAAGATACAGTAGACAGATTACTCTATCCAGTTAGTCAGAAAGTACTGCCAACCTCAAGAAATGACTTCTGTGTCTTTATTTCCCTCTGGCAAAAGCTTTATACGATGTATTGAAATTTATTTGGGCATAAACCGTGTAATTTTTCACTATTAGTTAAACCCAGTTAGGAGTACTTCATTAATGTTCAAATATTTTAATCAGAGGAGTGTTAGCTTGAATGATCTAACTGATCCCTTTTGGATTAGCATAGTGAGGGAGGAGGAGAGAAATAGGGATGGAAAGGACCAATGCCAGAAGTGACTTCATCAGTTTCTACCTTGAATTAATCCCAGAGGCAATAGTTGTGATGATGTTGGTGTTAGCAGTTCCTGGGTTGGGGGTGAGGGGTAGGGGAACTTCCGTCAAGGAAAATCCTAAACACACCCAACCCAAAACTCAACAACTGCCCCTGCCACTAGAACTCTGAGTTCAAGTTTTTGTAATTAGAAATGTTTATCACAGCTGTGTTGTGCAATATCTGAGCAGACAGCATGGGTACACTTTTTACTAGTACTTCTCTTCTAGTGTAGTGTGAATCATTCTCTTAATATACTGCAATTCCTAATTGTGTAACTGTATGCTTGCACTTCTGCGTTAGGTTAGGGCTTACCTGTAAATCAACATTTTGAAGACTCAATTAATTGAATGCTGCTTTTGTAGTGTTCTCCTAATACACAGTTTGAAATGAAAAATATTTAAAGCAATGAAAGAATTTGATGGAGTGATGCCCAAAGCAGGATGTGGACTGACCAGACAGTCCTACCTATCAATTGTTCTACCAGGCAACTGATAACAATAGCTCTTCCGGGATCAAATCTCTTCATATTGCAAGCATTATCATAATGCAAACAACCGTATTCTGAGATTGAAATTTGAGTATAAGCTGAAAACAAGCATTAGGAAACCTTGAGTATGGCCTAAGAGTGTAGTCAAGTGGTGATTCATCACATGCAGTGCTGAGGTTTTTTGCTTTAGTTTCTAGCAAAATCCCTTAAAGCATAGCTACTAATAGCAAAGATGGTGAAGTTCATATAACTTGGGTAACCAGCTTGCTTCTAGATGAAGTATGAGCTGTGCTGTACATGTAGTTCAGGGTTTAAAGGGTAAAATGCCATTTTAATTCTGTCAGCCACTATGTCAGGGTATTTTTAAATGAGCACAGAAACAACACACCTCTGTGTATCTTGACGTCATTCAGCAGTGCTAGGGAAAAGTCTGGACACCACCAAAACCCAGCAGCTATGTTCTGATGATTTACTCGCTCTGCGTCTCCCTGCTGAACACCCTACTCGAGCAGGCTGGCCACTGGACTTTCTGTTAGCACGTCTGAATGGCAGTAGCGTGGCAAACTTAGAAGAGACTAAGAATTTATCAGTAATCATGATCTACAATGGTCATTTTTTTCTTTTTCATGTTGCTAGAAAACTATTATTTAAAAGTAACTTGAGAAGCAAAACATTAAATGTCACCTACTGTTGGGATAACTTGCAGTACCCCAGGAGAATCAGCATTGCATTTAGAAAACAGTTACAAATGATCTATTTGCTATGTCAATCAAAGGTGCAGTGGTAGAGGTGGTGGACTGATAAAGCTTTCTTAACAGTTATTGTTGAGCCGAGAGGATGGGAGGAAGAAGGAGGTTATTCCTGAACTTTCATTATTTTCTTAAAAGAATAACCTTGGATGGCTTGCTTTGTTTATGCAATTGATATGTTTCATATGTTGTGAATGCAAAATTTGGCTTTCTTTGCTGAAGTCGGATCAAGTGCAGGGAAAGCCATCCGTGTCCAGAAATCTTTACCACTTCAAGGTACTGCTTACTAAATGGGAAAACTCTGTAACATGTCACAAATTCATTTCAACTTTGGGTGAAAGTTTGTAAGGCTTCCTTCTCTTTCCAAAGGAGATGGGACTGGTATAAGTCCTCAAATAATGCTGAAATTATGAGAAGTTTCGTTGCTGACCTCACTGAGATAACATTTACCTGTAGAATATATGTTTATATACTTGCAGGGAGGTTTGAGAGCTAAGAATATTTGTTATTTGTAATGTCAGATGTACAGCTTTATCTATTGTTTTCATGTTTTTAAATGTTGCAGAAGTAGTGAATAGCTTTTTGGTCCGTTGCTTAGAGAAGATCTTCTTTTATAAACTACTGTGAAATATTTCAGGTTTAATTCCATGGTTTAATATTTCATATTTCTTTCTTCTTTTCATATAATGCCTTTCTTCAGTTTGTCTTGTACTGAAAAAGGCTTGGAATATTATGTCTTTCCATTGTCTTCCCTTGAACAAAGCACTCTGTGTGTAAGATGTCTCTAAATATTCCTGTGGTTACAGCAAACAGGACTGTTTTGTGTGTAACCGTGTCTTGCACAAACAATTTGGTCACAAGAGAGTGTAAGCTTATTTTCAAAAGTACAGCGAATGAGAACAGAGGATATTTGGTAACTATTTTGTAATCTTTTTTTAGTTTCATAAGCCTATCCTGACCCTCTTTGAGACTTGGACACAGGCTCCTTTTGTATTTTGGATGTTATTTCGCAGTTTAATAAATCTGTTAATACTCTCATGATTCATGGTAATGAAAAAAGGTAGGAGCACTGAGGGCTGCTTGGTATAAGTGGTCTCCTGTAAATTGGGAAAACCACGATCATCTTAGTTACCTCTAGATTCATGCCTTAACAGCAGACTTCAGATACAAATACCTTGTGCTAGCTGAGGAGGTATAGAGCAAACCAGTCAACTTTGAATGTTTTTCTATGAGAAACAATCAGCAAAAGACAGAACCACAAATTCGGAACAAGAAGCATGCACGTTGCCAACCCGCAGCACGCATCCTCCCTAATAACTCCATGGCTTCACATACCCAGTTTAACTGTTTTTGGTTTTATTTTGCTAGGGTTGCAATTTGACTTCTAATACTTATTTTTCCTAAATGTAATAGGAAGCAAGTAAAACTGTTGAATGCTTTTAGAAATGTTTCCACATTCTAGAATGTTTATGGGTCTGTCCAATAACTTCTAGAAGCATCGTACTCCAAAGCATTCGTACCTTTGAACCACGATACCATCCAAAAATCTATATGACATTTGATATTCATGTGGAAATGGTCAAGTTTGACAAACCAAGTTCAGCAGATTTCCTGGGTGAGGAAGATCTCATGTAGATCTTTTGTCAGCAGCAAAAATGAAAGCTGCGGAGTTGGAGGTGGAATGAGTTTATTCCCTATCTGTACTGTGTCTTCATTTGTCTTCCGTATCAAGATCTATTAATACTTCCTTTTTTTTTTTTTTTTTTTTTCTTCAGGGAGGCAATAATGCAGGGCATACAGTTGTTGTGGATTCTGTGGAGTATGACTTCCATCTTCTGCCAAGTGGGATCATCAATCCAAAAGTCACGGCATTCATTGGTAAGTGGGACATCTCTGAAACAAAAATGGACAATAATGTAGTGACAATCTTTGGACATATTAAAATAACAAAGTATACCCGAGGGCATACAGGATTAGGACACTTTTTCCTCATTCCCAGAGGCTTGAGCTTTGCTTGTAATTCTACTACCTTATTAATATTGACTTAACTCAATCATGAAGTTTAGATTATGGGTGTTTTATTGTCTTAGGTCATTTTTGTTCTTATCTCCCCTATCAATGCAAATGGCTATCTGCCCAGTGTATCTTCATTGTCCCTTCCCCTTCCATCTGATTTTTTTTCTACCACGTATTTCTTTTATTCTCACAATTCCTCCTGTGTTTCAGTCTTCAGCCCTCCTAAATGACTACCAGTACTTACAGCAACATAAATCTTTCCTCCCTTTTCCACTGGAATGTAAAAGGAATGCTGAATCCAAGAAGATTTATGCACTATATAGATCTTGCAAAAGGTCTTTTCAAGAGACTACATTAGGTTTGGGGTTGTGGCAGTACTAAGTGATATCAGGATCTATGATCTATTTGCCTTCCAAAAGGAGGTTTAGATTGTACTATCTGTTGCTCCATACCAACATACTTTCCCTCCTTCTGCTCTTGGAATCTAGTCCTACTTTTCCTCAAATTACTTGTATAACCAAACTACTTAACATTGCATAGCCCTTAAAGTTTCCTTCTAAAGATGCAGGTGAATATATAACAGTCCTACACAGCATTATAACTATGTATGTTTGTGTGCTCTTTCACAAATCAGGTTAGTTTCTAGGTTACTTAAAGGCTATATGACCTATCAACATTTCCAGCCTGTTTTTGTGATAATTTTTGGGTAAGTGCTCATTGACATTTTGCTAAAGAGCACAGCAACTGAAGAGCATCTGTCAGTAGTTTGTTGATTCATAAACGATACCCGCTGAATTATTAGGACCAGTTTGTAGTGACTGTGTGCTTTCAGTTAGCATTAACACCATTCTTGATGGGAATTTGTCATTGATTGTGCCTCCTTTCAGCTGTTACGCTGTGACTTGGCAGTGGGGTGGTTTTGGATTAACTGGCCCTTCCTAGTACTTTCTATGGAAACTGGGCCAACAGGCATGGAAATAGATCCCCGCTGACAGAGGGGAGGTTGGGTTGTTAACGACTCCTGGTTTGGGGGGCTGTGGCAGATGATACTACCAATACTCTATTTTGGTGTCTTACTGTATTATGTTTCTTTTAAAAGTTATTGCTGGTAAGCAGTGGAAAAAGGGATGTCCATTTGCCATGTCCTGTGTGCTGGACTCAGGGTCAGGTAGAAAAGACTAAATCCTGTAAAAGTGCAGTGGGCAGGGGAGAGCTTTTTACAAATCTTTTTGTATCTGTCTCCCACCTCTTGGCCCGTCTATTCTGAAGTTTGCTGTTCTAGCTTCTTTGAAGTCAGACTTGTATTTAAAAACTCTTCTGGTGGTTCAAGTGTATTTAGTAGAAGGAAAAAATCTGATTTAGGATTCCACAGAAAAGGTTTATAATTAAAAGAGAAAGTGGGAAAAGGGCAGAAAGGTTAGAGTATTATAATAGATTATTACGATCAATTACGATTATATGCTGAAATGTATAACAAAAAAGTCTTAAATAGTTTGTATTTTGGTGTTTAGAATGCTTTCATCTGTGAAATCAGGTGATTTGTATATAATTTCAAATGGTAGGTCCCTTCATTCTTTAGTAGGTATTGTTATACTGGCTGCTTCAAATCTACTAAGTTTGGCATGACCTTAAGATGGTTCAATATCGTTTGTAGAAGTGCTTCTTCTTAAAGCACTCGCTGATACTGGTTAATTGTATGAGCTAACAGTCCTTCTGAGCAATGTGACATTGTGGTAAATCTCTGCTGTCTTTAGGACAGTGAGCTGGCTTTTGATGGAGCCTTTTCCGTATTAATTCTGCTAGTCTGTTAACAAACCGAACTCTGTGTATGGAATACACTATGTCTATTTACAGATGAAAAGTGCCTGAGGGAACGCTAACGTTTATAACGATGCTAGAAATGTGCTAAGCTTTTAAAAACAATTGGGTGATTAAAACGAAGTGCAAAGAAGGAAGTTAATTTTAGAAATGAGGAAGAGGAAGTGGCATTCTGAACTGTCCCACAATGGTGTTACTGTTTGTCATGATCTAAACCGAAAGTTTATAAAGCTTCTTAAAAAGGTTCAATGCATGTAGTTAAAGATGCATATTTTAAGTCAGTCTTTTAAAGATACGTTACAACTTTCATTCTTAGGAATTTACTGAAAGGTTAAAAACTTAAATACATTGCATGCAAAACATGAAGTGTCGTTGAATTTGTTGAAATACTATTTTTCCATGTTCAGTGTAATCCATTAAACTTTGTCTAATGATTTTCTTCAGGAAATGGTGTTGTAATTCATTTGCCAGGGCTCTTTGAAGAAGCTGAAAAAAATTTAAAGAAAGGAAAAGGTGAGAAAACTTGAAGTTTTACTACTCTTAAAGTAGTTTGTGGGCACTTCATTAAAAGATTTAGATAGAGGATGCCTCTGCAGAGGTTACATTTGATAATTTTTTCCAGAACTCCATTTACCTGCTAGTTCCTGACAGAGTCTTATCAAAAAACCCAGAGCCTTGATGGGAAGTATAGATGGGCAAAAAGAATCTCTGTACAGTTTCAGAACAGAACATGTTCTAAATATGAATTATCTGCAGACATATTTTGTTGCTTAATAAGTAAAACAACTTTTTAAAGTGTGTTAGTAGTTTGTAGACACATTACTTCTTGCAATCTTAGCATATGTTTTGACAGCACATGTTAATGCAAATATATGCAATATAAATCCTTTCTTGATTCTGAACTTGCTTTTTGGCTTCTTGTTGTCATGTCAATGGCCATGCTTGATAGCAGTCCACTGGAAGTAAGGTAAATCAACTAAATTATTCATAAGTAAAAAGCTACTAATTGGTTGCTGAAATTGAAGAACTAGTAGAATCACCAGGAGTTCTTTATCATAATAAGCCTGACTTTCTCAGCTTTATAGGCTGATGTTAAGTTTTCATAATTCCAATCCACTCTTTTTCTCCAGAATGTGGTTGCTTATCCTTTAAATAGATCAACTAAAGACTAAACATGAAAAGTATTTTTCCTTTACACATCAGAAGAAAAAAAAAAACTATATAAAACATAATTTGAATTATTTTCCTTTGTCTTTTAAGGGCTAGAAGGCTGGGAAAAAAGACTAATAATTTCTGACAGGGCTCATATCGGTAAGTTCCCAGATCTTTATTATTATTATTATTTTTTAACTTTGTGTTCTCTGAACTTTCCATGGCAGTAAGAGTGACTGTTTTAGCCTTCCTGACCATTCATTGGTATGTAAATTTCTTTGGGCTAAGCCTCTGTATGCTAGGCATTGTATCTACTTTGGCTTATAGAAGATCCTAGAAAAACTTGTCCATCACTCAGGACCCTCCTAGGTTTATTTTTCAGTGAGTCCTTAATCCCACTCTGTAAGCATACTCTACTCAGGAAAGCAGGTTCGCTTTCCAAGCTGAACGTTAGATGTGAAAAGCAGTCATAAGCAGTTCAGAAGTTAATTCAGTGAAGGATTCATTTCCCTTTTTGGTGTAAAAGCAGTTATGCTTTTCTTTCCTGAAATAGAGCAATTTTTCTGGTGGGAAACCATGTGAGTGGGTGTGACTTCCAAATTAATGAGCTCCCTACCAACTAAAATGCCATGTACTTCATAAAAGACACTGTATGGGAAGAGCTCTGTAGGAATCAAGAGAATGGCTTTCCTTCTCTCAGAGGGAGTTCATCAATCAAGGTTTGGTTCTAGCTTTTGTTCCAGGAAACGCTTCAGTTCAAGAGCCTGGAGTAAAATGTTGAGAGTCCAAACCACAAAAACAGAACTTCAGTGCTAAAGGCTATATCTCTCCTAGGCCATCTTTATTACTTAATTTCCTCCTTTAAATTAGATATGTGGCATAATAGTTACGTAACTGCATGTATTAGGAAATGGAATTATTGCTGCAGTGGTAGTCATCTTCTGAAGATGCAAACTTTTCAGGTCTTTATCAGATAAAAGCTTATGACATGGGTGGAAAAAATGTATTTCCTTTATTTTTTGTTGTTGTTTGTGTGTTAACCAATCTGGAAATCAGGAGTAGATTAGTCAGTAAACGTGTTATTTCAGAATAAATATGCTTTTACTTTGATGTAATTACTTTGCATTTGGAATAGTTGAGTAACTGTTCCTAAGTTACTAAAATTCTTTTGAGAGTAGAATCACTGTAGGTGAATACTTTGGAAGTTGTTTAGAGAGGCTGTTCTGCAATTATTATGTTGCAATGGCAATACTGTGAAATTTTCATGGATAAACAGGTCCTGATTAAAAAAAAAAGGACCAGTTACCGACTGCCACCTGTAATTGTTCAATCTGTCAGCATAAATGGACTTTCAGAATGCTTCTGTTCAGAAAGTTTTGAGGGCGGTCTGGAGATGTGTTGCCATTACAAATGCCTTCTCTGAAATGGGTGTTGGCAGTCTGTGAGCTATTAGTCTGTAACAAATGATCAACTAACAATAGGTTCAAGCTGCTGGGGATGATCTAGTCCTTGAGTTATAGGAATGTGTGGAAGTAAATACAAAAATAACTTGGTAAGGAAGATGAGGAAAATCACTTATACTAGAGAAACCAGCACACTTATTAAATCAGTAAGTTTCTTACAAGTTTTCAATCTTATCCTTGTAAAGAGTAGCTTAATTACTTCACTTTGAGGACATAGTGCTGAAGAAAAATGAGCCAATATCTGTTGAACTGCAAAGTGTTGCTTCTCTGTTCATATTTGCCATGAATCTGTCATGTTTATTTTTTGCCTTTATGGTAGACAAGAATCGATGGAAGGAATATTTTGCGTAATCCTTGTTTGTCATTAATAGTATGTAATGCTTAAGAAAAAATCAGGGCTTGTAAAAATGACTTCTGTTGTCTTCAGGTAACAATTGCATTGTTTACATGGGTAATGTTTTTGGGAGTTTCTTTTATTTCCAAATTCATTTCCATTGATGCTGTCTTGCTAAAATTAAAATGGTCTACGAAATCTTCAGAACGAATGAGAATGTTTACTTAAAGTCTCCACCTTAAATTTCAACAGTATGACTTCTTACCGTAACCTGTTTTCCAGGATTTCTTTCAACTACATGTTTTCTTTGTTTCTTGTCCATACATTCTTTTGGGCCACTAGAAGACTGTAATGTCTTAGCTTTTCTATGGAAGGTGTGTACACAACTGCTGAACTTGGGAGGGGTGGGGGGCTATCATGGAAAAGAAGAGAAAAAGCTCTTGTCATTTTATTTCCCTCTCTTTTGTGTGTGCATGTTTTTTTTCCAGGTTGATAAACAGGACTAAAATTGGTTTGAAGAAATCATTACTGATACGGCCATTTGTTTCATGCAAAATGTCAGCTTATGTAAAATATTATTATTTTTTTTTTTTAGTATTTGATTTCCACCAAGCTGCTGATGGCATCCAAGAACAACAAAGGCAAGAACAAGCAGGGAAGAAGTAAGTAGTTTTAATGGATGGCTTAGTACAAGCGTGAGTTGCTGCATTGGATTTCCGTTATTGATTGTCATTGAATTTAAAATGTATTGATTATCCCTGTAAGTCTAATGTGGAGTGTTCTGGGATCAGTTACACTTTTGTACTCCAGTGGCTAGCAAAACATTGTATAATGAAAGGGTTTTATCTTGATATGTTGCCGTATGGAAAAGTTCCTGGTTCTTAATTTGCCTTACAAAAATGGTTCCTTTGTCTTCATGTTTTAATTGTTTACTGAAATAATGTTTGTATCATGGATGAAAAGTAATTCAGTCTTCCTTACTGAGAAGTCTAAAAGGTCTTCATCCATGACAATAGCCTTTAAGAGTGTCTCTTCTGGGCATATCTTCATGCAGGTTGCTATTGCATGTTAACTTGTCAATTATTCTTGCATTTGGTCATTTTCACACTTGACTGTGCTGTACCAGCTGTCTTGGTACCTGTTCTCTTAGGAATTAAAAAGTAAACAGGTAGAATATGTGTGTGTATTTCTAATGAGCTACTACTTTTTTTATTAGCTACTTTGAGGAATGCTTGGGGAGTGCAAGCTAAAATAGCTCTGTGGGATTGAAAAATGCTATCAGTCACTGAGCTACTTTTGAGATGAAACTACTGTTTCATTAGTCAATGTTAAAGATTGTAAGGGAAAGCCCAATTAAAACATTCCTGCCTTCATCTGATCTAAAGAACCCTGCTCCACCAGAAAGTTACATTCAAAGCTAAGAAATTTAAGACCCTCTTAAAAGTGCTGTATATATTCTTTATGTAGGGATTATTATGATCCTGACGTTCTGCAATGATCATACAGTTCTCAAGCTTGTTAAAACTGCCTGTGGATTAAAAGCATTAATCTATTTACTTCCTCCTAAATTCTAAGGCTATCTAAGTCACTGTAGTGGGGGAAGTACTATTGAGGATTGGCAAAGCATGAGATGTCAGAAACTGATTATCGAAAGACTCCTGGTAGCGTGAGGGGGAAAAAAAAACCACTTGAAATAGCTTGCCAATATGTCTAACTGTAGATTTGACTCTGTGTCGCATTTTGTATTAAACTTGTTTTGAATCTAACACTTAAAAGCTGATCATTATAAATAGTAAGTTAATTTTTAATTGAATACTTTCATCTGTTCAAATGTAGCGCAAAACCAATCACAAGTGAGGGTTCTATAGCCTCCCTTGCAGAAAGGTTATAGAAAAAGGTAATCTAATACAGAAGTATGTTATGCTTATGCAATTGTTCTAACAACTATAAATACAATCTTTTGACAACTTAATTCTTTTATGAATTGGCATGTCCTAATAAATGGAAGCTAACGCCTCTTAAAAAAATTACCTGGGAAGAGTATGAATAGGGGTAGAGGCTAGAGTCAATTATTTAAGCCACAGCCTCCTGGTTTGGTTACATGATATTGTATTACAGGAGGTTGGTTACCATGCTTTCATTTCAGACTGGAGACAAACATACCACACCCTGAGATCAGTCTAATTGGAACATTTGTTTTACCTTTTCCAAGATTATTGTTTTGAATCTACTCCAAACTTGTAATGGTCTGGATAAAACAAGTACTTATCATGAACTGTATTTCAGTTCACTTGCATATCAATTGATACATTCTAATATGAAGTTTAGATATGACCTTGGGATTAACCTGTATCTTCTACTTGAAATGGAGTCGCTCTTGAATTGGGTTATGGTATGATACCTTCGAGACAATTTGAAGATACCAAACTTAAATTTGACATTCTTGCTCTACCAGTATCAGCTGAAAAGATCCATTTAATATTCAACAGTAAAAACTAAAGTATATTATAAAAAAAAAAGTATTGGCTCTAGTCTTTTTAATGGTACGTGGCAAAGGAGTTACTTTGCAGTCTTTCAGATTATTATTTGATTGATATGAAACTGTTGCTCACATTAAGCAAGCCAGCTTTATTATATATGGCGTCATTCTTCTGAGCAAGTTCAGATCTACCTTTACTTGTCTGACTTTAAAGTCAATGCAAGCAAACTGTGTCTTATGATGTCGCTGACTTAAGCTAAAAAGGATTGCTTTAGGTTTTAAGCTATAGGTTCTTCAGGAAGTATTGTTAGGTAAGAGTGAGAGCAATAATCTAGGTTTTCAGAATCAGCTACAGGGAAAATCTATTCTTCAACCATTTTGTATGTACAGTGTTTGGGCATCAGTGTTACTTAGATACTTGCCAGTATTTGTTTTTCTGGCTCCATTGGAGGCTTTTACTATTAAATGAAATATTTCTCACAAATCTGAAATCCATGCTGGTTGTATTTTTTTCGTCTCTTCATGAAATATGTTTTTAGGAAGGTGTATGGTTAGTTTCATTTCATAGCATTGAAGGATATTGTTTTAGCATTCAGTTCCTTAAGTAGAAAAGTCGGGATTTGTGTTCAAATAAGATTCAATGAAGTATAAAAAGTTACTGGTCTAAAAACAGAAGTATGTAGAAGATGAATATATTTATGTCTATAAACAGTGATGTTCTGAAACTAAGTTATGTACTAAAAGTATCTTGTATTTGAATGTTTAAAAGAAGGTTTGCAATAACAGCATTTCACTTTATGGTAAGAATGTATTAGCTTTAAAAAAAAAAAAAAACACCTTAGTTGTATATCAAGAATAACTCCTGCTATTATCTTTTTAAAGTTTGGGAACTACCAAAAAAGGAATTGGTCCAGTATATTCTTCAAAAGCTGCACGAAGTGGACTCAGGATGTGTGATCTTGTTTCTGATTTTGATGAGTTTTCTGAGAGGTAATTTTTGTCCTTTAATGCAAGTTTTGAGCATAGTTTTCAATATCTGGGTGTGTCCCTGTGGAAACAGTTACAGCTGGTTGCTGTTAAATTTTTTTGATTTCTCAGTCTCCTTAAAATTATTTAATTGCAAATAATTGTAAATACATTATCAGTAGATTGTAAGGTTGGTGGAGGAGAGAGAAAGAAAACAAATAAAACAAACCTTAATGAATTTTTGTCTTCCAGGTTTAAAGTGTTAGCCAATCAGTACAAAGCGATATATCCTACCTTAGAGATAGATATTGAAGGGGAATTGAAAAAGCTCAAGGTAAGCCTGCTTCTGTTTGTTAAATGATGTAATCACTGTGTAGGGTTACTGATATGTAAATCTCAAGGTGGTTGACTCTCATACTTCTGTGAGGAGTGGGAACTTAATATATAACATGGGAAATGGATATGTATCAATTTAAAAAGTCTGCTAGCATCCTTAAAACACCTTAGCCTCTTTATGCAGTATTTAAAAACTTGGTTTCAAGAGAACTACTGTAGACTTTAAGAACTTACATAAGGAGAATTATTTCTGACTTATACTAGCTAGAAAAAAACACAACAAAAACATCAAGATTGTAGTTGGGGAAGGCATGTCTTCGTTGTAATGCAGAATATGATTTCCTCGTGTTAGAACCTTAAGAACTGAAGTAAATTACTATTCTGAGCAATAAAGCCTTAAGGAAAAAACATTTTTTTGCATGTAGTTGGACTGTAAGTTGATAGCAGCAGAAGTAATGAAGCCTGATTGCCAGCAAACTGTTCTTGTGGTTAAATATGAAATTTAATTTGATCCCTCACCCCCCCAGCAACTGGGTTACACTTGTGAGGATTCTCTCTAGTGTTGATTCCCTTATGCCTAGCAGTACAATTTCACAGTGCAGCTGTATTCTTATATATCTTACCCTTATTCAGCCTTTATTTTTTCTTTTTTGTTTTATAGAAGTTTAGTTGTCTGAGACTTCTTTTTTTACCCCTTAGAAAACCTTGATCAAATTTGACAAATGGGTTAAAAAAAAAAGTGGAGTATATGTGGAACAGAGGAGGGTGTGCACAGTTATATATTTTTAATTCTTTCAGAAAATCAGGCCAAAGAAATCATACTTCTCGTATCTTTAGTTGCTGCTTTACTCAGCTTGCCAATTCTAGAATGGAGTATGTGGGAGTTCTTAGAACTTCTGCTTGGTTCACATTAAATGATATCTGTTACACATGCTGAATTGCAGTATTTCTATCAATATGTAGACCTAAAAATTAGTTTCTGTTGCATATGTACTATGTAAATCTGAGTATGATGTTCTTCCTTCCCTTGTTCATATATTATGGCATATTTATTTAGCATTTCTTTACATTTGCTTTTACTTTTCAAAAGGATTAATAGCGTGAATATGAGCACTTGCGCTCTGGCTAGCTTTACTATAATGAAATTGTGCTATAAGCTACTCTTCTATTATTTAGGCCTACATGGAAAAAATAAAACCAATGGTAAGAGATGGTGTCTATTTCATGTATGAAGCTTTACATGGACCACCAAAGAAGATCTTAGTAGAAGGTGCAAATGCAGCACTGCTGGACATAGATTTTGGTAGGTTTAACCTTAATGAGACACAGGTTGGTATATATTTATATTGTGAAAGAATTCAATATAAGCTCTTCTGTGCATAGCTGTTCTTACGGAAGAATTGTTTTCTATTCTGGAAGAACAGTACCATCTATAATTAGCAAATAATTAGAGGAAAAAGTAATGTTTTTAACTACATACTTTCAAAAAGCTTAAGATTCTCCCAAGATCAAGCTTTTGAATGACAGTAAGGATTAGGCGATTAAATTTCTTTTCTTAAATAGAGTGGAACTATTACTTCAGTGTATACAAATTTCACGTGGAGTAGCTCACAGTTGTATACATCTTGGGAAAAGACTTGAGAAGGAGGGTGGAAAGCTTTTTAATACTCCATAGGAGAGAGGCAAAGTATATGCACAAAATACTTACTGACTTTTGAAGAGTCATACTGCATTTTTCAACTCTGTTTAACAATGTTTCACTGATTTACAACTCAAAGAACAAACCAGGAATCTGGATTGTTGCTGGGGTAAGACTGAAAAGGTTATCCCAAACAATTTGAAATTATAAGTGGTAATTAGCACTGTAATTTTGCTAATAGAATGAGAAGCTTCTTGATAGAAACACCTTTTGTATTGTGAGATTACTGTATTTGTTACCATATTGTAAGGACAGACATTATTCTACCTTTATGTAGGCATAAACAACCTATATTATAGGCTCCTGCATTTTGTCACATTTTTGTTCAGTCTCACTAGCGTGCAACTGCATCATTTTTCTTCTTACAAAGATGCTTATGCCTGAGATAAAAGCCTGTAAGCAGTAATGTCAAATGAGTATAAAATTGGCATGGGCTCTGTGTTCAACTGATTGGAGTTCTGATATTGGGCATTTTCAAACAAAACAAGTTTGAAAATCTTTTTTATACTTTAAGAGGAAGATTTATCTAAGAATAGCCCTTACAAATGTAAGCACAAAGTTTTCCCATGATAATCTGAATACTGGAAGAAAGTTCCGTTTTTAGAAAGTCAGAAGAAAGAAGCCTTCAAATAGGCTTTTACAGGAAAGTGTTTGATGCAAAACAGGTATTTGCAATAAACTCTAGTGTTTTTTTTTTTTTTTTTAAGAAGAATTTTGGTTTTCATATAAGCACAGGAAATGCAGATCATGTCTGAAAATCATCAGGTATGTCTGTAATATTGACAGATCTCTGTGTCACTTAGATTTTTTTTCCTGCCCATGCTGTGAGGAACGGATTGATAGAAAAATCTGTTCTCTTTTAGGTAGATACTGTAAGCTGGTTGGACACTTAGGTTGACAACAGGCAAGTCCTGTTCAAAAGATTTGACAATACCAAATTTGATTCAGTGTTCTGAAAGAGGCTATTTTCTGTGCCTTGTTGCAGATACATATAACTTCTGTTCTGATGCAGAAGTAAATTTTATTAGTGTGTGTGTCTGTGGGCACTGAAGATGGTTAAGTCTTGCATTCCGTGCTGCTTCTCTAGAGTGTGTAACGAGGCTTGTACACATCTCCCTGACTGTGCATCTGGTTTTCTGTCTTTTTAAATAGTGAATGAGGGTAAACCACTGTCAGTTTACCTTGCGGGGAGCTGAAAATAAGTAAGAGCTATCTCATTGACTGCATTTGTGACATCCCCTAGCTATACTACCTGCTACTGAAGAGAAACTCAGCTGTGCTGTCACAAAGATGATAAGGACTTAGTGCTTGCAAACGGCACTTACATATGTAACATGTTACACAGGTAAACCTGTGTCTTTCTCTAGAGATTTGAGTTAAGCAAAAAAGCCATAGATAACTTTGCCAAGTCTGCAAAATCTCACTGAACAGTCTTTAATTGCTTCCATTTTCTGTCCTGCTGTATTTTTGTCTTGGCTGTCACTCTCTTACCCATCTCTTGACTCCTACACCAAAAAATAAAAATATGAAGCACAAGGTGGAAAACTCTCACTTGTAGTTACTGTGTGGCTGAAACATTTGTTCGATTCAAATCAACTAAAGATTAGTATACTGTTTCATCTTCCATTGTTTAACAAAAAAAAAAAGGTGCAAAACTGTTAAAGATTTTATAGGAAGTTCAGCTATCTTTGATGTCCAGGCTGCTCTTTAAGTGAGGGCTGAATATTTAACCAGAGACAAACTCTCATAATTGGTGAACTAGGTTATATTGTAGAATTTGTGGTGTGTGTGTGTTTTTTTTTTTTTATGTGTGTCTTTTGTTAATTTTTTTTGAACTTCAGTTGTGGCAATCAATTTTTTCAATTAATTTGGTAAGCAAAATTCTACATTTTCCAAAATTATTTTCTAAACGTCTACATTGACATTTCTTTGTGATTTCTTATTGTTATATTATATTGACCAGTTTGTAGAACTCATTATTTTTCCTCCAAAAATAGAAAATGCTAAATCCATATTTTCTAATTTCCCAATATAATTTTCTTAAGGGTCTCACTCCAAATTTTTATATTGTTCTGTCAGTGAATGTATTTTGTATAATATGAGGTATGGTTTCCTGGTGTCTCATTCAAATTCTTGACTGGTATGGTCATTTGGAATTGTTACGTCGTCAAGTTTTGCAGGTGAAGTGGTAAGATTTCTATTGATTTAGTAAAGAAGGATCAGACATTGTACGTAAGATCTAGGAGCTTATTAAATCTGTTACCTCAAAATACAATTATTGTGTAGTTGGTTTTGGTTTTTAGTGTTATAATATCTAGGTAAGTGCAATTTAGTAGTGATCCTTACCAGGTTAGATTTTTTTTTTTAGTAGTTTTTAAAGCTGTTTTTAAAAAGTGATTTTAACACATCCCCTTCCCCCCATTTTTTCTTCATAGGCACGTATCCTTTCGTGACTTCATCAAACTGCACAGTTGGTGGTGTTTGCACAGGTCTGGGCATGCCACCACAGAACGTCGGGGAAGTGTACGGAGTTGTGAAAGCATATACAACTAGAGTTGGAATTGGTGCCTTTCCTACAGAACAAAATAATGTGAGCATTATCTGCCCTAGGTGTGACCTGTAACTGGGTGAAATAACTTGGTGTGTTTGTCTTACGTTAAATTAAGTACGGCTGGTTAAATGCGAGTAGAAGACAATGTGTTGTGATATCTCATTCTTCCGATCATATTATTTGTTTATTCCTGCTCATTGTCATCATGGCTAAGATTCCTACACGTCTCCACCAGCAAGTAAAGTAATTTCCATGTTATTTGTGGTATAAGAGTAGCCTTAATTGCAAAAAAAACGTATCATAGCTTTGTTCAGTTTCTGGACATAGCAGAAAGTGTTCAGGCAATGAGCTGTGTTTTTTGAGAATATTATCAAAGAAGGAGTCCAGTCTCCGAAGTTTCTTCACTGTGAGGGTGGTGAGGCCCTGGCACAGGCTGCCCAGAGAAGCTGTGGGTGCCCCATCCCTGGAGGTGTTCAAGGCCAGGCTGGATGGGGCTTTGGGCAGCCTGGTCTGGTGGGAGAAGTCCTGGCCCATAGCAGGGGGTTGGAATTGGATGAGCTTCCAACCCAAACCATACAACGATTCTGTCATTTTAAACTGAGTTTACAGGACTGCCAAATCTGATTATCAGCTTCTCAGATCTCCCTGTGGAATAGAAGGCTAAAGCAGGAACAAATTTTGAGAGACTTGCTCAGGTAGCATTCTCTTGAACTGGAAATAGAATTTTGTTTTTCTGTTTTCATCTCTATAGACAATGTTGTGAAAAATAGGGGGAAGAAGTTTTAAAGTAATTAACAGTATTGTAAAATGGTGTTAAAATACATGATGCAGATGTGTACTTAATGCAAATGAAAAAAGGCTCACATGATAGTACTATTCTTTGCTAGGAAATTGGAGAATTGCTGCAAATGCGAGGTAAAGAGTATGGTGTTACCACTGGTAGAAAGAGAAGATGTGGCTGGCTGGACCTTGTGCTACTCCGATATGCCTACATGATTAATGGATTTACTGCGTAAGTTATTTTCTCAGCTTTGCTGGCAACTTGACATAGAATCATGATACGCTACAGATTAAATTACATATGTAGTAGTAAGCAACATTCAGACTGTTAGTACTGATTTATTGTTTTGATATTTTCATAAATTAACTATCCCTTATTTTTCTCAGTAGTAAATGTTTTTGTATCATATGTTTTCATATCAATTTTTTTCTATTATATTGTAGAAGTGCTTACATCTCATAGTATTTGATTCTTCAAGCTGTGCTATTCTCTTTGCCATCCTACCAAACCAAATCAAATGCACCACAAGGGCCTTAAAATATATTATAGTTTGTGGGGTTCTTAGTTAATTTTCAAAGAAAGACAGATGGAACCTATTGGTATCTTTAGCAGTGTGTGTAAGTGTAGAAAACATGTATACAACTTGGGATTTTCATTAAAATGAAAAATGGGTATGTGAAACAAAATTGGTATAAAATTCTGGTAGATCAACTTGTATAAACACATGCTTTACTTAAATTGTCCTGCTTTTCTTGTCCCTTGTGCTTTGCATTTAAAATAGTATGCTTTGGTTATGAAACTGGATATTTACAGAGACAGTACTTCCTTATTTCGTTGTCTTCTCTATAAGGACAGAAACATTTGGCAGAGGACAAGAACAGACAGCAACAGGCATCATGCTATGTAACCACGTCAAATGAATGGGCATAAAGTATCTTGGCAGCACTCTGTCCAGTTAAAATTCTACCACTTAAAACTATAAACCAATTATTTTAATTGAAGAATACTTGTCGTTTGAATTTTGCCCTTTTTTAGTATTAGATCTAAGTACACAACAAAAAGGCTGTTTTTTTTTTTTTGTCACAAAATAAATGGAACAGTGTCATAGAGGCTATTTCTCTAAGGAAAGATGATTAATTGTAGTATATGCAAAGTGCAGGAATCATTTTTTTCCTGTATCTTTAAAATATGATCAAAGTTGAGTTGTTAAAAACATGTTTAAACGGAATAATGTTTCTTTACAGATTGGCTCTTACCAAATTGGATATCTTGGATGTATTTCCAGAAATCAAAGTTGGTGTTGCATACAAACTAGATGGTGAAATCATACCTCATTTTCCTGGTAAGACTACTTGTTTAACAATTTTAAATTTTGGTGAAGTGTAATCTGATACTTAAATCCATTTGAATTTTTCTTGTAAAATGTATGACAGGAATTTGTCACTTCAGCACCAAGCCATTAATGTCTTCTGAGATGCACTCTGTGCCACACCTGTACCTGTACCCCAGTGTCATTTGTTTACTAGAAAGGTGCAAAATGCTATCTAAAGCTTGACTCCTTAAATGTAAATGTTATCTGCTTTATCCCTTTATTTTAATACAGCATGCATTACCTTCAAGCTAAATCCGAAGCTCTCGTTTTGTACTCTATAGCCAGTGTCTTATTCTCAGTACTGTGTTCATCACATTTTCTTGCGGGACACGTCTTCATTTAGGTGTGCAGTGAACCAGATGAGGAAACTAATGCGCTTGAAAAGCCAGACTTCTCTGTGTTTGTGTTATTTTTCTAACAATTCAGTTCCCTTTAACGGATCACAGAGCAGCCAAATGCCAGACACACCTGCACCATGGAAAAGAGGGGGGAGAAGGTGCAGGGAGGAAATGAGCAGTTGACATAGGAGAAAGCAAGACTGTATCTTTTAATGCAGGACCAACGTACATCAGCTTAGCGTGATGGAAACTATAGCTCCTCTCTAAGGAGGACAGTGGTCAAAATGTATCTGGCAGTTGAAGTATTCAAAGTACTGTTTTCACGGGTAACACGTCTTTTTCAGTTTGTTGTAGAGATACTCCGGGGAGAAAAAAAAAAAAAACATCGAGTACTAAGGATTGGGCTTTTTGATTTTCTGATGTGCACATAGACATGTTTTCATTCCACTTACTACCTCAGGGTTTGAGGCTGGTCACAGGTTATGATGTTTTATATGATAGCATCAGCAGAGAATTTTTTGTGGGTGATATCAAATGTAGTAATCAAATACAACTCACATCAGGGTTTATGGAGTATTCAGATGTAATTATGTACAAAGGTATAAGTGTGATCTGTCAGTAGTCATTGAAATTAGCAGGTCTGTTGGGAGAAATTTGTAACTCTCTTTTTCCACGTGCTTGGGGGAATTCTCGGATTGATTAACCCTCCAGTATCTTCAAGCTAAAGCGTCAGCTACAGTGTGAATGCATGTTGAGTAATGTGGCATGCACTGTTATTCAGGAAGTTTAGTGCTCATTTGCACTAAACCAAGGAGTGCTTTTCTACTTTTAAAACTCAAGTATTGCTTGTTTGATATCCTTTTCAAAATACTAAGGACATCTGTGTACTTTAAATACCCTTTGAACATAATGAACAATGCATGTTTGAACTGAGGACTACTCAGCAAGTACTTTGTAGCCCTGTCGTCTAACCTGAGGGTTGTTTGCACTGTCTTGTGCTCAAGCCAGGGAGACATCCTCTGGTAGTCCATCATTAAAGATGATGTAAATAGGTGTCCGTGTTTCCCAGTGCTAAAACTTAACTGAGTGATTTATTTTTTTTCCCCACTCATTGCATCCCAAATGGGACCAGAATCTTGTTAAGGCTCCTGAGGACAGACTTTGCTCCCTTAATGTGCCCAGGTAAAAGGAAGCTGACCTTTGGTCATTGCAGCACAACCTGGCTCAGCTGCCTAATAATATTTTTATTTATTAACTGTTAAGAATCCTGGTAGAAATGTAGTAGAAGCTGTTGTCTTTGCTGTTGATACATTGTCTTCCATAAGTGGCAGGAAGGAGTTTGAGCTGATCTATTAAACTGGAAGATGCTATCTCTCACAGTGCCTCAGTGTGTTCCACATCTCTTTGCTGTGCTTCTCAACATTTGGCTGTGTTTTCAGCACATACACTGCAGGCTACTTGTTATCCCTGCCCCTGTCATAAAAAAGCAAAAGGAAACTTCCTTTACCCTTTGTTTTGCAGGCTCTTAGAGAGGTGTTTATTTCTTAACTTGCCACTTTAACTATTTGAATTTAATTTAAAAAAATTCTAGACTGGGAACCTTTTCACTAGCAGGCTGTTTCTCTCCCTGTTCCTTCCCTACCTCCCACTTTCTTGGAGATGTTATTGACTTACCCTTCTTCTGAAATGACTGTCTGTAAATTAGAAGCACGCAGAGTACGCAGCATCTCAGGAAAATCATGCCATATTTCATATATTGTTTCTTTTTCTTGCTGCATCTGAGAATCATAGGAATCTTGCTCAGTTCTTCAGCTTAGTTTTCTGTGGACACTTCATAATCTGGTAAGAAAGAGCTAAACATGCTTTGTAAATTTACAGCTCACCTCAGGTGGTAACACTGAGGCTTTAGTCTTTTGCTGTGGAGCTGGCCACTTCATTCTCATGTGCTCATGGAAGAAAGATGGAAAGATACAACCTCTTGCTCAGGAGACTGAAACCACAGGTTCTTAGAAGGTTGCAAGAGTATTTCTGAGAAACTTTACTTCATGCCTGCCTTTTTTTTTTTCCTTGTGCTCTTTTCCTGGGCATTTAGTGTTGATTACAGAGCCAGGACACTGTAGTAGACGGATCTTTGGTCTGACCAGTGTAACTGTTTGTTCGGTTTCTGGAAGTCTTGTAAGCTGAGATCATTTACTTTGATGCCGAGATCCCAAATTCCAGCTATTCTTTTTGAGTTGGAAGTAATATCACACCCCTCTTTCTCTAAATTCTAGTACCAGACTACCAGATGTCATTATATCTGCTCTCTCCATTATCCAATTCAGCTCTTAATAAGCGATGTTTCAGAGAGCCTGAAAGATAAATCCCCTCAGGGAAGAGCTCAGAGAAATCTAGATGGTTACTGTATCTGTTCCTACAGGGAGCTCACTTTATGGCTTATCTTTACCACATATCTTCTGTTAACACACCTGCTGGAGCAAGATGAGAGAATCGTGTGAAACATCAGGAAATTTCACATCTTTTTCTACCTTTTTTTCGGGGAAGTAAGGAATTGAACAAAGAGTAATGGAAGTCTGTAGGCAAGATTAGACTATTCAGTTCTAAGTGCTTTCAGCTTTCTCCCAGTTATCATCATTAGAGGGGCTTCAGAGTAAAACCAAGATGTCTGTAGACTTTCAAGGTTAGGTGTTTGGTCACTGTGTGTTCCTTAGAGGAAGACTGACATCTTATTCTGGATCATCTGCAATGTCTGGAAATTAGTTTGTGGTTTTGCACTCTGAATATAGGTATTTTATAATTTACCTGAGCAGCAGACAGCAGCTCAGTTGTTACTACTGGTGACATAAAAGAAAGTGCTTGTTCTTGGCTTCTGCAACCCAACATTCTTAATATTCCTGCCTGCTTGTCAGGGCTGACCTTATTACAGCAAGTATTGATTCAGAACCATTTGCCTTAACCTGTAAACACCTTGGTCCAAAAATTGTGCACTTCTTCACTGTTGTTGGCTCCAAAGTCAGTAGAACATAGCCCTCTTTCACCCGTACTCAAAATGTCTAGCTCATAAAGGCTGTGTTTATGACATCCCTACTGTTGAGCTCTTACCTGCACCAGGACAAATAGTTCAATGTGCTGAGCCTGAGCTTGTTGGCTAAACACACACTCGGGAGGATTAGCTATGATCTCTATTTGCACCTTTATTGTGCCTTTTGTACCTCAGACACCTTCCCAGATGAACTGGATGTCTTCTGTCTTTGCAGCAGTGACTTGATTGGGTATCTGAGACATGGAGCCTATGTAACATTAATTACAATGCCTTTGGTAAAACACCGTTGTCTTCAGGAAGGCGAGAATGCCCAGTAGCCTCCATTTTTTGTTGAAATATTTTTACTGTCTTTGGGTTTAAGGTTTTTGTTTTGCTGCCCAATGTCATTCCAAGATTAATGTTCAGAAAATTAATGGAATGATTCGATTCCAGAGCAATGTATTCTTCCAGTGCTTGAGATCATCACAGGATTCAGAATTGATGGACATCATTATAGCAGGTTATTAAATAAAGGGCAAAATAGAATAGAGTCATTGCTTCTATTCTGAGAAGTAACTGGAACAGCTACTGTTCGTACATCACGTGTGACTCCACCTTCAGGTCACAGAGCTGACCTGATAGACAAAATCTGACCCCTGTGCTGTTGACTGTCATGGTAGACACTAAAAACTGTCTTTAATATAGGATGATACTCATTCTATGTCTGATCAAGGTAAATGCTTCAGGCTCTGCCGTAGGAAGAGGGCTGGTAATGTTGTATACTGTGTCGGCAAACTGCCTTCCTTGCAGTATTCTATAGCTGAGGCCCTTAAGAGCTTAGCTGGCTGCAGACAAACAAAAGTCTGTTGCAGAGTTTTGGGGCAAAGGCTCTGTGGGCATGACAATTTTATTATGTATAAACAGTACATGCTATGTACTCTTGACGTGCTATGACTCCGTTTAATAAAAAGAACACTCCAATGCAATTGTAAAATATATTTTACCTGTCTAGTACTTACCAGCTGGTACATAATTTTCATTTCACATCATCCAAATTCCTTCACAAAGGGAGGGTTGGATCATGGTATTTGTATAGCAAAAAGAATCAATATTTTAAAGAATTAAACTTCCTGAAAAGTACTCACAGTCACACAGATATATTTTGCTTAAACCACAAACTGTACAAGAATTCCTAAAGTCTAAGTCCTGATAGTTGCTTGGGTTTATTTTCTCCACTTATATTAAGAAAAAGGTACAAGTTAGCACCTTTGGTGCTGGTATTGTCTTCTGAGAAAATCTGTTCGTATAAGAAAAAAAACAAAAAGCTTATAGCTGTGTTTAGTGGCAGAAAATATATAAACTTTGTGGATATATCCTGTTTCTGTTTGATTTTCAGCCAACCAGGAAGTCTTAAATAAAGTAGAGGTTCGGTATGAGACACTCCCAGGATGGGATACAGACATATCAAATGCAAGGACATTCGATGAGCTGCCTGTAAATGCACAAAACTATGTTCGCTTTATAGAAATGGAATTGGGTGTTCCTGGTAAGTAAAGTAGATTTTTTTCAGCTCCATAAAACTTCTCTCTCATGCACTCTGCCTTAATGAACATGCAAAATATCGAAAATCGGTTTGTATCTACAGTTATTCTGATGCACCTGGTGATACTTTTAATTACTGTTTTACTTCTTTTTATTTATCTGTTTGGCTGTTGTTTTAATATGCATCCTTTCTTTGGCTTACACTGTAGCTCGTTTTCAACTGAGACTTTTAGAGATTGCTTAAGAAACTGTTTTTTGGATTGGGTATAGTAGGGGTTTAGTTCTGCTGCCATTATAAAGTCAGTGAGACCACTGGTATGCTAATGTGATGTTAAATATAGAAAAAGGTCCTAAGATAACAATTGCTCATTGCTCTTAAGTTTCCTAATAAACCTGGTCTTGTGATTCCATCCAAAGCCGGGAGAAGGAGGTGAGGCAGACCTTCACTTCTTTGTCAGTTTCTGTGTCTTTTTTCATATGATCTGGAAGACACTTTTTTTTTTTATAATGTGAGCCTGAGACGGTTCTAAGTTACCTGTGAATTCCTACTTTAAGAAGAGTAGACAAAATTATCGTTTCTTACCCTACTAATAGTGTAATATTTTTCTTCATAGACTATAGTACTTATTTTCTTAAGTATTTAAGGTCTTAAGTTTGTATCTTACCTTAAGATAAAGTCTGATCTTGCTTTGTATTACTTATAATAAGAGTTTGTTTTTCTCTTCTGCAGTTAAATGGATTGGAGTAGGGAAATCCAGGGAATCAATGATCCAGCTGTTTTAAAGATTTCAGATGCATGGAAGAAAGCACACTCCTCAAAAGACTGCTCATTCTTAAATGCATTGGTAGCCCGCAAAGCAAAGATGTTGGAAAGATAGATTTTTTTTTTGCATGGAAAGAAATGCTAGAGTTGATACCCCTAAATCAATTGCTACTCCTGAAAGAGACTTTAACATGAAACCGTGTCTGTTCTTATTCAGCTGCAAATTCAAGGACATTTGTTGTCATTTGTTGTTCAAGGTGCCATCAGATTTTTTTTCTATACCTAATATTTACTTCATAATGTAATTCCTGTTTGAAAATCTAAGGTATCATTACTTTCATGACTGTTTGTCTTTTGTTATCCTCTCTCTGCTTTTGGCGGTGTTACTTCCCTGAAATTCTAGACAGTAAAAATAATGCAGTTTTGCACAGATAGTTTTACATCCTCATTATTTGTATTCCTAAAGCTGTTGTATTCTTTATGGCTGCTCTTGTGAGTGATTAAAGAGAGGGATTCTGATTTTGTAATGCTATAAATGCTGTCTAAATTATTGCGTGATCTGTTTTTTTAAAAAAAGGTGTGATGCCAAGTTGTTAAGAATGTCCAGCTTTTTTAGCTGTATAGCACAGGAAACTTACTCTTTGTAACTCACAGAGGACACTCAAATGTTTACTGGAAAGTGTGCCCAGAAAGTTAGAAAATTGATATTGTAAAAAGTTCATTTGCGATTATTAAAGAACAGTTTTGATTTTGAGTTAAATGTTTTATAACGTTACTTTTTTTATTTTTTAATATTAAAATCACTGCACTTCTTTACTTCCAAAGTGCATGTTTTAGGAAACTGTATACTTATAGTTAGGCTGTTGCAGTTTCAGCAAACTGAGCTTTTATTTGGTGAGAAGTCTAACATTTTGATGCCCTTTTAAATTCCTTTTTACATAACTAATAGAAGATCTTTCTCTGGAGAGCTAACAAAGCACAAACAATTTTGTAATTATAAATTGAAGATGCTTTAGAAATAACATGAAGAATATTCCGTGTATTTGCCTTAGATGTAGGAAAAATAAGTATTCACCTTATGACATTGACATATTTTGGTTCATTAGTGTTGTAAAACAATCCAGAATGATTTTCATTTATAACCATTACGATTTAATACAAAGAATCTGATTTTTTTTGGCAATAACCCATAATTACATATTCCTACTCCTGATTTTTTGACAATGACTTTGTTTCTATACATTTTATTGTGGTATTCGTGTGCTTCCTTTTCACTCCAAATAAAATTTACTTTTCCTAAAACCAAGTTTGTGTCAGGGTGAGGCAGGGCAGCTCAGTAGATTTCAGCTGTGCAGGTGAATGTAAGAAACTTTTAATGTAAAATAAAAGCAATCGGACCTTCCATGTTATGTCTTAGATTACCATGTTGTCTGAAGTTGGGTAGACTTGTTGGATTATTGCTGCTTCTGCGGTGTTCAGCGCGATGCTTATATTCCCAGTTGGCATCAAATAGGATTGTCCATCACAAGCTGAGGAATAGGAGAGTTGGGCAAAATTACTGACATGTAGGGAGCATTTTCCTGTTAAATTGTTTGCACGTGACAGAGCAGTTAACAGTGTGTGTATTTTACTGGCCTGATGGGGAAAGAGGAGGATAACACAGAATGCTGGAAAATTCTCAGATAAGTTGAGAGACCCTTGTATTAGCACTGCATGCAAGGATCATTCCCCTCAGTAGTTTAAAAAACAAAACAAACAAAAAACAACAAACTTTTTTTTTCTGGAAGGGGAGAGGATAGGGACCTAGGGGACCTAGTTTTGCTCTCAGCCTCACTGTTCAGGAGAAAACCATCACATGAATCCCTAGCTAAGGCAAATCCAAGAATTTGAAATATGTGATGAGAGAAGGGTGATGAGAGAAGAACTGTTACACATAATGTACAAAGTTTATTTAGAAGGTTAAAAACCACAGTATTTTCTAGGAGATGGAGGGAATAAATCCTGAAGTGTGAACTATAGGTAATAATTACAAAGTGTTCTTGTCTTCTGTATAGCTGTAGGAGGAGCTGTCAGTGAAACTACCACCCCAAGGAATGGGGGCGTCATTGGCTCAAGGAGTGGGTGAAATGAGGGAATGCTTTGCTTCTGCAGCAAGTAAATAAAAGAGGGCTTACTATGTACCAGTCTCTCACTTCTGGTAAGCAGAGACTTTACAGTTAAAGTCTGTTTCAATTTTCACGCTGTTGTAATTCCATTGTACAAACTACCCTTGTTTTTTAGTTGAGGAATTCATATTCCCAGGCTCAAGAGGGTTTCTAAGCAATATAGCAATGTCCTAAAATGATATGAAATATTTGTGCAGTTAAAGAAACAAAACAATTGTCTTGGATGCAAGAGTGATTTATGCTCCTCTTCTAAGTTCAGCTGAGATTTTTCTTTGATTCTTCCGCTCAAATGCAGGCCTGGAAGGTTGAAAACATGCTCTGACTAGTACTTGTCCAGACAGTATGTGGTCCAGGATCTGTTGTTGGTGTGCGTTTATTCTCATGACCTGAAACAAAGAATTTTTCAATTTTGGGTGGTTAAACTTGGTATCTGTAAAGCTTATTAGGTTGTCTCTGCATGCCAGTTTTGTGTAAGTTTGCTTATGAGTTAATTCTTGGATTGTTGCACAGCTGCTTTCCTCGTGTCAAAAAAAAAAAGATTATAGAAAGGTTATACCCTGCCTATTTTTTTGCTATTTTTCCCCTTTTTTCAGTGCTGCTTTTCTACCCCTTCTTTCATTTGTACATGTGGGGAAATAAATCTTGGTCAAGCTGAGATACATGTCTGATCACCAGCCTGAATGTTGTAGAAATGAGCTAAAAGTTAGGAAGATTTTCAAACACTGTGTGGTTTGCTCTTGAAACCGTGTTGTGTTCAACAACAGAAGCGAGGAGAAAGCCATTCTATGAAAGAAAAGAACAGCCCAGTGCTGTACCAACAGTAGGTGTGTTTACTGGTGGCAATGTTTAAGTCGCTTTGAAGGCTTTTATAGTTTCTTTTCAAGCCAAAATACACTGCTTTGCTTCCCCCAGCACCTCCCATTTGTGATGTCAAGAGCCCTTTGGCCTCAAAGGAATTGCCCCAGTCATTAATAATAAGCTTTCAGTTGTCTGTCACAAGCTACGTTAGTAGTGAGCTGTCATAAAAGACACAACCTCTGTCCTTATGCTTGCCATTGAAAAAAGCAAGTCTGTATTTTTCAGGCCATTCCTGTATACTCCTTTCCTCTATGAAGTCTCTTCTGTCATTAGTGTGTAAGGGGATAGGATAGTAGTGCAGGATAGCACCTGAAACCGATTCTCTACCAAATGCCCCTCCTGCTAATGGGATGCTTTCAGGAGAGGCGTGAATCCCTGGTTGACCTGTCAAGGTGTCTGACAGAAAAAGTATTCCGATCTCATGCTGTTCTTGCTTCCACTTAAATACTTACTTGGTTGATACTCCTAGGTTTGTGCTGTACTGCAGCATTTAGTAACCCTTATGTCCCTGTGGTTTAGTGAGTCTGCTTTGTTAACCTAATGGGAGAGGAAGTGGGGGACGCTTCTGCTTAGCTTTTCCATTTGTATTCCACATGTAATTGGGTTTTGGTGTGCAGCTAATGGACAAACCCTTCAGATAAAGTGGCAGACAGATACGGTGATGTAATGCATGACAGCTGCTTTTGTCTATCATCATCCTGGAAATCTACTTTCTAATAGAAGATCGTAGTTTCCTGTTGCTGTCACAACCAGCTTCCCTAATGAAACATAATCAGAGGCTTAGCTGGTTTAGAAAAAGTAAAAGGCGAAATGGTTGGGATTGAAGGTGAGGGATAACTCATTCCATTGAGTTTTCTCCCACCCATACTGCTCCTAGTCTCTGAAAGAGTGAATCTTAATATACCCGGTGGTATAATAATCAAGCTTATCTCTTGGTGTATAACAGTTTTATGTACTTAAGGTACTCTGCTGCACACAGATACATACAAACAAGGATAACACATAATTTTCAGGTACTTAGAATTTTATACCATTCTTTGTTGGTCGGAGTGTTGCAACTGTGATTGTACATAATGAGCTTACTTTTGACATATCACCTGTAAATATCTTTCACATTCAAAGACTTTCAATACAGCTTTAAATGGATAATTTTCAGTTAAATCCTAATGCTCTTCACTGCCACTTTAGAACTGTTATATCAAATGTATTAAATCAATGTGTTTTCTTCCACTACTCAGTTTTTTCAGTGATGAATCAATTTGTTCACACATTCAGGTACTTGCATACATAGAGCTAAAATGTTACTGGCACTATGTACAGCACGTTTAACTAATCATTTTTAAATAACGAAATGCACAACTATCAGTAGCTTGCTTGTTCTCATCCATTGTTTGCCTTCTGTATATTAGAGAGGGAACCAGGGTACTTGAGTGTTGGTAGTGGAGAGAGAATATGGCTTTGGGGGATAGGTGGCAGCTCTCTTTTGGGAAAAAAAAATGAGATAACACTATTCACTTTTTTTCTCAATGAAATTTAAGTTGGTTAACATTTACAGCAGAGCAAACCTCCCTTGTTTGTCTTATGCCCCTCTTGCAAGTCAAATGCTGCTTTGTATGAAGTTTGATTGTACCAGTCACTGGTGGGCTTTCTCACTATTTTTTGAAAATGAACGTACTTCCTGAGAGCTGCATTGTCAAAGGTTGAAATGGAGTTTCAGCTTTGTAGCTTACTGGAGCTGGCTGCAGTTTACTGAAAGGTCTAGGCAAAAAGCATAAATCATTCTGTAATACCATGCTGACATATGGTATGTAAATACCATGATCTACCCAAAGGGTAGCCAGCATTATAAATGTACTTTCTAATCTCCTGCTGAAATGAGCACTCAGTATAATGCAGCTGTAATCTAATAGATATTAACAGCCTGAGATGTACAGTAAGACCTTAATAATTCAGTATTGTTCTATTATCTCCATCTGACTTGTAATTAGCATGATAAGGGTTGTGCATCTTGCAGGCAAGCAACTAACTGGATTAGTTTAGAATTTTTAAAGCCTTGACTTCTGAATTGAAATAGCCTACGATACTTAAAAAAAAGTATACTTGTTTTGAAGTTGATATGTAATACAACAAATTTTTATGGGGGGAAAAGTACCGAACAATTTCTATCCTGGATTTTCAGATACATAATAAATTCCGGACATGCAGCACTCCTCGTATGGCCAAAACCCCTTTGGATGTAATTTTGGTTTACTCTGCCTGGATTCTCTTGTTCCTCTTTTAGGCCAAAGTCATAAAAAATCATTAGAGTTGTTGTGATGTTGCCCATAATAGGCGTAAACAGGAAAGGTTTATTCCAAAGTTCCTATGGCTTTACTTTGACACGCCAGCTTACCCTGGATTTCCTTTAGACGTGTTTGCCTGGTGGACCCGTCCTAGTTGCCCAGGGTAGAATCCATAGGCATCCTGGGCGAACCACTAAGCTGGTAAAGCAAGCAAACAGAAGATAGTGGTGGTATGAGCAGGAGGCTAGAGGGCAGGATCCCGCCCATTCTGTGGAAAAGCAGATTGTCTATGTGGCAGTTATGAATAAGCAAAGAAATATTTTTATGCTAGTATTGCACTTACTAGGAAATAAGGGAATGACTTTGATAACAAGGTACAATCTTGCATCTTTTGAAAAAAAAAAAAAAGGCAACAAAAAAAACCTGAGCTTGTGCAGATGAATGTGCTTCTTTACAAAAAGTACCTGTCTGAGAAGGTAGGGTCTCGAGCAGCTTTCTTGTACAACTAACTTGAGAGCCTGGCCTGTGCACATGCCGTATGGTTCAGGAGCCTTACCCTGGTGGAAAGATCGGTGCAGGATCTATAAACTCCCTTAGCTTGTTTGCAGAGTACGACACGACAAATTCCAACAAACAGTGATGTAAAATGTTAATTTTGTTTGTTAAGGAGCTACTGATAGACCTAAAATGACCTGTTTACATGGCTGAGTGTATTAATCTCTATTTTGGTAGCCAAAACCTCTATGGAATAGCATACCAATTGGGAATCCCCCAAGAAATGACTAGAGGAAGAAAAGAACCAATATATGTGTAAAAGTGAAGTTCTACAAAATGCTGCATTTTTGCAGAGATATAGAAGCTCACAGAATGAGTTGCACAATATCAGGTAGCAGGTCTTAAAATAGAAATAAATGCAGGAACTAGTTAACTTATTTAAATGGTGCTTTATAATTCAGGACAACAGTGCTGCTCTGTGACTCAAAGCAGAATTTCTTTGCAGACTGATTCATTATATCAGTGGGTCTGATGGTCTGCTCATTTGTCACAATTAAGTAGTAATTTGCTCTACCTCCTGAGGAATGAAATTTGGCTAATATGTATAAAACAGTGACTCACCAGTATTTGGAAAACAAAGTAGATGTTTTCTGTATTTTGTTGCCCATCAGAGTCAGTGAATTATGTTTTGGCCACTCCATGGCAACTACTTCACTGCAGTGTGAATTAATATTATAGCTTGAGGTGTTTGATGTTAAAAGCTGTTCTCAGCAGAGATCTTAGTCACAGGCTATTGTTTTGAATAGTATCACGGCACTGCTGTCTTAGAAACTCCTTGAATGTGTCCATAGTTTGATTCTTTTCTAAAACTAAGAGTAGTGCATCTTCCACTTAGTTGTAGAGCACTGTGTAAAAACCCCTTATCCAAATCAGTCTACAAAAGAATGTATTTTCATGCTTTAGATAATTTCAGTCAATCTTGGAAAATGTAGCTATACAACATACAAAAGTGACAACTCCAACACTCACACACAATATGAGCTGTTGAGAATCACTGTTATATTTACCAACATTTCCATATCCCTGTCAGCCAGTTCTGCACAACTGTTGTCCTCATCATAGTCAGCAGCACCAACAGAGATTCTTCTCCTTTCCCCGGCTCCTCCCCGTGGGTGATTATTCTTCTCCGGCTTTACCCTTAGCATGACTCTAGTAGGAAGCATTGCTCGTATGCTCTTCTTTGGGAAATCAGGGAAGTTGCACATTGCTTCCTTCAACAGGAATTATTTATTCAGGTTGCCAACCCCCTTACCTTATGTAATGCCAGCGGTAGCGACTGTGTCCCACAGAAGTGACAACCTTCCTTCCAGACCTTGGGTTCACTGTCTGTTGGTGTACACTTTAAAGGCTCTCATCTCAAAAGTTGTCCTCCATCCTGGACGCAGCCAGGACGATTTTTAGTATTTGCCAAGTGAGTGCCTAGGTTACAGCTTTTTTCTAACTTTGCATGCGTAGCTTCTGTTACAGGTCTTGGAAGCTTTTGAGACATGATGTATTAAAAAGCTCAATGTACTGTGAGCAACGTGGTTTTGGTCGGAGCAGACCAGGCATGTAGAACCTAAGACAGGTTAAGTGATTCATGGAGAGGCCTGAAGGAAGCCTGTGTCAGGCAGGGAAAAGCAGTATATCCAAGTGCCAAAGCCATACTATTAAAATTGTGGCCCATCTGTAACCTACCTGCTCATGTTAAATAATGAGCAGCTATTTAAAAATGCCCTGATCCTGTTTTTGAAACTTACCTAACATGGCACACTGAAGGACGTGGTCCCCTTTTTCAGGATGAAATCCATTCCGCTTTTCAGAATCGAGAAAGTCCATCCCAGTGAAGTTTATTTTACCACGTGGTCTTTCTATTTACAGATTAGGTGAGGATCGAGGCTATAACATGAGCTTTCCTTCCCAAGTTCATGCATGGTGGGTTTATGGATGAGATGAATCACAGAGGGGCGATCGGGCACTGCACAGCTTCCAGGCACAGCGGTGGGGCTGCCTGCCCGGATTCCGTTCCCCTTGTGAAGCTGATGCAACAAAGCCTTTTCCCCCACCGTGCCTGGCTTTGTGATGCTTCCTTCTTTCCTTCAGGCGCTGACAGGGGAGTCCTGCCCTGCTGTGGGCAAAGAGATCAGGCCTGGCACTGTCAGACTTGCAGATTTGTCTGTGAATGCTGCTGGAGCCAGTTTGCTGGCAGTGTTGCCATGTGCACAATAAAATGAAGGACTGGCGTCATACTGAAGATCGTGATGGAATCACAGACTCACACAGTTATTCAGGTTGGAAAAGATGTCTGAGGTTATCGAGTCCAACCGTTAACCTGGCACTGCCAAGTCTACCTCTAAACCATGCCCCTGAGCACTGCATCTACAAGTCTAAGGAGACTGGGAGCTGGACAGGGGAGGGGGAAGTCTAGTCTGCCAGCAGACCTGGTGGAAACTTGTGCCCCTGTACTCCCGACCCACCACTCTGAGTGCTGCTGGACTTTGGTGAACTAGACAGTTGTGTCTTCTGGTCCCCAAGCTGCACTGTCCTCACGTTACTCCTAGGCCTGAGTGTAGGAGCATCCCCTGACAGCAGGAGATTTAATAAATTCAAAGGATGGGAAAACACAGAAGGACTGACACAAGTAGTAAAGCGTTCAGGGCTGGATATGGAGTAAACTTTTTATTTTTTGGACATTTTTTTAGACCCTTCGGTGCATCTTACTTGCTGTAGACAGAAGGTATAGCTTTATTTAGCCTTTCTGGAATTAGAGGTGTAGGTGTAATTTGAGTCTGGAACTTTTTTACACACCCTTCTGTCATGTGAGCTACAACCTGCATCTCAGCAGTGAAACAGGGGGACCTCGGGAGAGACAAGGTGGGGCAGGGAAGAAGGAAGAGCTTTGTTTGCCTCCTGGGACAGACCCCTGGAACCAGGGAGAGCCACGAGGGACCCTCTGGTCAGTGTGGGCCTGGGATGGGAAGGAGGACTCTGCCTTCGCTGGTCCAGGCAGATACTTGTTTAACCTCCTGACATGAGACTTTATAACCACCCAGAGGATCTGCTCCTCTGTTTCACCATTAGGAAGTTTCCCCTGCTATCCACTCAGATCCTTCCTGCTGTCATCTTAAGCTTGCTGTTTGTTATGGACACGGAGGACAGATTATTCCCCCTTTCTCCACAGTGATATTTCAGGTATTTGCTATATCCCAGTAGTGTTTTTTTTTTCCTCAGACTGATAAATCCCTATTTTCTCCTTATTTGCTTGGAGATCTCTGAGCCTGTTTGCGACTCTTGTTTTTCCTCTGTCACCAGGAAGTTGGGACCTGATAAAAAGTCAGTTTGTTCGCTGATGCTTGCAATACCGAGTAGAATGGATAGATGACATCGCATATCTTGCATCAAGAAGTCTAATTATGGATTCCAGTATGATGTTTTCCATCTTTCCAATGCCATAGCTTTGCTGATTTATGTTTCATTCCATTTTGCATTTCCTGTCGATACTTTATTTTTGTTTACAGGTAGAGTCTTGCCTAGAGCCTCGCTGCATTGCACCTATTTTGCTCAGACCATTTCTCTGGTTTGTTGAAGCCATTTTGAACTATTATTCTGCTCTCCAGCATCCGTGCAGCTCCTCTCAGCTTTGCAACACCTGCACTTTACGAAGTGTATTCTCTCTTCTGTTGCTGACTTCAGTAACGAAGAACGTGAACTGTATGGAAGCAGAGCCTCTCGCTGAATGCGTTTTGCTGTTTTGATGGTGAATCGCTTTCTGGGATGCGATTTTTTTCCCCTTTTCCCACTCTGCACCTACCCCAGCGCAGGTCTACCTAGACCACGTTCCTTCCTTGCTCATGAAGGCATCCTGCAAGCTGAAACGCGTTGCCGGTTGAGCTGATACCAGCGGCTTGCTAATACTTGAAGAAAACATCCTGATCTTCACCTCGTGATTGTGCCAGCCTCAGCAGGCAGAGGATGGGCGAGGAGGTCCCTGTGGACGTGGCTCCATGAAGGCCCCAAGGAGCAGTGGGGGAGCACCAGGCGAGGGGCAGGGGCCTTCTCCCACTACCGCCCATGGCTTCACGCTGGGCCAGCAGGGGGTCCGGTGTGAGGGCTCAGCCCGCTGTTCCCCACATCTCCTCAGGAGACAGGTTGGGTTTGCCCATTGGATAAGGGGTTGGGAGGCAAATACAAACAACATTTTCATCAATTTCTAACTAACCATGACTTATTTGTAACTAATGATCAAGCCTAAGGTGATTGTAGTTTATCCTCTCTAGTTAGATGACTTTTTGTGCTGCTGCTTTTTGTGTGAGAACAGCCTGAGCGTACTTGTTCAGTCAGCTGCAGTCCATTAGTTAACGTGGATGGCGGCTCTGTGTACTGAGTCACTGGAAGGCGGTTCCAAAAATCCCGCACGTCCCGTACCTGTTACCTCTCCCTCACCTCGGCATCCCCCTGGCTCCACAGCACGTCCAGGGCTGTGGTCACTGCTGGAGAGCCCGACTCAGCTGTCATCCAGAAACAGGCTGTGAAGGTCCGAGTCAGTCCCTCCATTTTGTAGCCCTTTTGTCTTCGGTTTCTCTCCCCTCAGGCAGCACTGTGGGCACCCGGTCACCTTGGCACGGGTGGGGACTCGTCCCCGAAAAGCAGCCGTCAGCACTGGGGCTGCAGCACGCTGGTGCTGAGGACAAGCACCCGAGCGGTGCCTCTGCAGCCCCAGGATTTGCTGGGCTGGCAGTTTAGCAGAGGAAGAGTGATCGATAGGTTCAGCACAGCAAGGAAACGGATCAGACGCCCTTCAGAAAGCAGCCTGCAAGGTAATTTTCGCAGCCACTCCTGAGGGCAGGTCTGGACTCTGCAAGCTGGGCTCTCCCTTAGCCGAGGAGAGCACCTGCCCTCGCCTTTGCCGGTGCCCAGCCTGGGGTCGGCGTTCGCTGGGTGACAAAGCCAGGCGTGCTCGAGCCGCGCCGGGGCTCAACTTGCCGGAAGAAACCTCACAATTCTTATTTACCAAATTGACAAAATCCTATCATCGCAATTAAGGGGATATGTAATTAACTGTGTCTTAATTACAGCAGCTGCCACTTCATCTGAATGCAGCAATTTGCGGAGAAACCGGGGGAGATGCTTTAAATCCGTGTGTGCAAACAGGGAGAGCGCGCACAGCGTGAAGTGTGGGGCTGCCGGGGCGGTGCGGCCGGCCCTGCCCGGAGGCACGGGGTGGAAGCAAAGCTTTGCTGCTTGCCACCCTGCACGGGAACCCATTGCCTGGGCGTTTTGGAGCGTTTTGTTCCACCTTGGCTCCCTCGGCCGCAGAGCTGTGTGTGGGCCAACCTCACGGAGACCTCGTGGTGCAGAAACATTTGTGAAGAGCTCCTTGTTCCTGACCCCGGCCTCTCACTCGGGAGCTCTGGTGGTGCGTGACGAGCTGTGCTAGGCCAGGGTGAGCTTGTGCTCTTCCCCACGGTGTCACCCTTCCCAGCTGGAGCATGTTGTGGGGACGGGCAGCTCACCCCCATGCCTCTGCACCCACCTGCAGGTACTTCTCCGACTCCTCAGGCAGCACCAGGGTGTGCTCGCAGCTCAGCAGCAGCTCACGGCGGTCTCCAGCCCCAGCTCACAGGCAGGATCTGTGCTACAGAGGGGAAGGGCTCAAGTCCCTTTGGCTCCACAGAGCCACAGACGCCATTTGGGCTCCGTAATTCAGCTGCGCGAACGTGCTCCGTATGTTTCACACATGAAACGAGGTCGGGGCAGGAAGGACATCCTGCTGTGCCGGGAGTGCTCCCTGGTTTGCTAACCAGCACCCAAACCATTTTCTGAGTGTTTCAGTACCTTGTGTTGCCGGAAAAGATTGTCTTATTAACATGCACGTCAAGAACATGAAAAGATGGGATGACGTGCCATTGCTATTTAAATAAGGGCATGAGCTCCCATGGACTCCTGTGTGACCGGGCTGTCCCCGGCAAAAGCACTGCTTAGCTGTCTGAAGCTGTCCTCACATCATGCTGCAGGCCTCCAGGCCGCAGCCAACATCACCTTCAGGAAAAGAAAAAATTAGACTTGTTAAAACTTCTCCGTACTAATCTTTTAAAAAGCATTTATTCCTAGTGTATTTACACTCTGAACGAGGCTTCACAGAAAAGTTCTGAGTGCATTTCTCTTTCTGTCTGATTTGGGATGGAGTGCCAGCCACACGTTGTTGTTAATAGCAGTTATATTTGCGTGGAAACATGCTCTTTGCTTCACTGGCCTTTGAATTTGGCTGCCTACGTTTTTAAAAGTGAAATAATAGAGTATTCTGACTCAGTTATTTCCACATCAATTGTCTGTGGTGTTACTGACTGTGCTTTGGGTATGGTCCTACCAGGAGATATTAAATAAGTAAATAATAATAAAAAAAGAAGACGAAAACAAAGCAGCCTTTCAGTTTGTTTAACCCCAGCAGAGCCTGTAGGCAGAAATGATGTGATTTTCGTAGTCACCGAGCACTTGTTCTTCCACTGATGTCATTTTTGGGCCTCAGTACGGGTACCAGGCATTTAGCTTTCGGTAACAGGATTTGAAAACACCACTCAGAGGTTCCCACTTTGTCCGAGTGTCCTCAGCAGCAAGCATAAAAGAAATGCAGGAAATACAGGGCATGAGAAGAACTTTTTTTTTCTTTTTCTGCAAGTTCCCTGCTTTGTAGGTGCAGGGTTTCCATAGGACACGCAAAACGCTGCCAGCAAAGCCACCTGGTGAAGACCTCCCCCTGCCCTCCCACAGGTTACACGAATCCCGTTTGCTCTCCCACTCGTAAAACTGGTGAGACAAATCTGCAGCTGGTCACACTGAGGCAGTTTTCTTCAAACATCTGCTGCACAGTCAAAAATAGTGTTTTTTTTTTGACATCAAGGTGTCTGACAGCAGCTCGCATTCGGCTTCCCGGAGGTGGTGTGTCGGTGCTGCCGCTCTCCAGAAGCGCTCCGTACCCGACTCCTGCTCTTTCAGGGGCTGTGAAGGGATGGGGCCAGGACCCCTGCATCAGGGGGGGCTTTCTGGCTTTTGCTAATGCGCCCCGCCTCTGACCTGCAGCGTCTCTGGTAGCCAAATGCCAGGCCTCTCTCCGCACGAGGCCACCGGCTGTATCAAATCGTGGCATGTGAACAAAGGGCCGGGAGGAACGGGAATGAGATCACCAAATCCATTTGATTTATTCAGGATTGAGACCCGGTCTTCTGGGTGAAAGTGAGTGTGTTAACCCACTGTGGGAGTTAATTCCTTGCCTAGTAATTATTCAGGCACCATTAAAGCATGCATTGTGCTGGAGGTCAAATGAGATTACTCTAAAGAATTTGGAATGGGAAAAATGTTGGTATTTTTTTTCATCAGCCTAAGTGTTTAGTTATCTCAGTGTTTAGCTATTTATATTGAGGCTGTCACTGTGGCATGTCACTGTATAAACACAGGGATGCTCTAAATCTCTTATTATTTTAATGCCATTAATGTTCTTCAGCTGGGAAAAAAAAAATTCCCCCTGGATGATAATAGAATAAGTGGCTTAAAGTAAGCAGCAGCTCTGGGAAAGCCGCCGGTGCAGGCGCACCCAGGCAGAACGGTGCCGGGCTCTGCATCTCCCAGCACCCACGGCCACCCCTCGCACCGAGACGGCTCTGCCTTCGCCTGCTCCTGCCCCCTGGAAGGCTGCCCTGCACCTACAAATGTGCACGGGAGCATGGCAGTCCAGGCCTGCTCCCTGCTTTTTGCGTCGAGATAGAGGAAGGGGAGCAGCACTGCGTTATTCTCAGCTCTCGCGCCCGAGTGTGACTTTGAGCAGAGCTCCCCTCCGCAGAGGTAGGCTGGGTGCCTCGCTCAGATCATATGCGCTGGCACCAGGGGGGAGAAGCAACACATGGGCTGGATCAAGGAGCATTCTTTTCTTGGCGATTCACAAAGATACAACTTGTAATTGCAGATCCAGACATATGCTGTCCTTACTTCTGAAAAGGAAAATGCTCGGGTAGTGGCACCGGGTGCAGGGGGATCCGGGAGGCAGAAGCAGGAGCAAACCCAGGGCATGCAGAGGAGTCGGTTCCTACCCCGGAGAAACCTGCCTGGCTTTCTGGTTGTAGCAGCCGGGGGAGAGGAGCTGGAAACTGGAAAACTAGCTCAAACTGGTCTGTAACTGCAGCAAGATGTTGGGCCCCCTGGGGAACGCAGGGTGGCTGAGGAGAAAGTCTGGATGCTGAGGCTGTTTTAGTGCTGAGGGGTGGTGCTGGGAGGGTCTTGGTGCCTGGCACACTTCTGCGCGGATGAGAGAGGAAGGGTGAGAGCATGAGCTGGCCAAATCAGGGAGAACGGGCAAGGGGACCGTAAGTGTGAAAGAAGCATCCGTACCTTTTAGCCTGTGGGTTTTTGAAAGCCTAGAAACAAAGCCTAGATGATCACTGTTAGCTCCCTCCAAATGACTCCTGAACTTTCCAGCCTGTTTGGCTGAAGGTGATGTTCTCAAAGACACTCAGTCCTTGCAGTTCTGTTCCTTTGTGCAAAAACATCTGGGAAGAAAAGGTAAGTCCAAACCCACGTGAGCTCGGGTGCAGTGTTAACTAGGAGCCATAAAGGAGGGAGGTGTTACAAGCATTGCAGCTGCAAAAGGAGCACTGCAGAAGCAAAAAGTGGTGCTACAGGGAGCACATTAGGCACGGAGGCATCCAGGAGCAGGACACGCAGTGGTAGGGGTCCAAGCCCCATTCATTCACCTGCCCAGCAGTAACCACACCTAATTCACTTCACATTGAATCTGAATCTGCGCTACTGTGCCTGGACGGCGTGGGAGGACAGCACCGAGGTGTGCAGACCCCAAAGCAGGAGGAGCTCCCTCCTGTCATCACCATTCCTGGTGAGACAGGCCTCTGGAGGCACTTCCAGCCCCACTGGCTACGATTCTGACACGCAGCTGAAGTAGCGCGTAGCTGAAAGGTCTTTGTTCCTGGCCGATAAAGCAGAGAGCGCTGAATGCCAGGCAGGGATCCAAGCGACATCACTCACTCATGTTTCAGCCTAGCATGCAGGGGACTGATTCTGCGTGTCAAAGCGGAGATACAGATTGCTGCCTGGGTTTCCACATGTCCTGGTTCTGGCCTTTGCCCTGCAGCAAGGGATCCTTGAACACATCCATTTCCTAAGGAGGAAACTGTTTAGTGCATGGCGGGGACCCTAATGGTGAAAAGCACTTGGTGCAGCAGCAGGGGAGGTCTTGCTCCTTGACGTGTCTGCATTTCACCTTGGGTACAAGGGCTGGTCTGTGCCCCAGCTGGGAGCGAGAACCCTTTAGCAGCCGTGTGCTACCAAGCACCAAAACATACAAAACTGGGAGCACTCGCATCCTGGGGTGCCACGCATGCAGGTGCTGGGGCAGGTTGAAGAAGTGTCCTTTGTGGCTGCTTTTGCCTTCCCCCCAGGTTCATCTGGACCAGCTCTTTGTTGCCCACCCATTCATTAACCCAGTCCTTACACCCCATATATAACGCTTTTGCAGGCTACGTCTGGGAATCACCTAGTCCAGCACTTCCTCCCAGTTGTAGGCGATGGTGTACAGGGCTGACCTTCCACAGGTGGTGGGACAGAAAGCTTGGCAGCAAGCAAAACTTTTCTGGGTAGGACCATGCAAATACCTGCTGATCAGCATGACTTTGTTTTTCCAGAAGCACGGACTCATTTTACAAGGCAAACTAGGCTTGCTGCACTCCTAGGGCATTGAGTCTGCCTGCTTTGCCTACCTGCTCCAGCCTGGCAGGTTGCTGGGATCTCGAATTCGTCAGTGATCATCCTGTAGTGGCTGTGGGAGCACAAAGATGGAGCCCTGCCCTGTTCTCCTGTAGGGCAAGGCCGCCTGAGAGTGAGCTGAGTGCTGGGGAAGCTGGCTGGGTGCACCTATGGGTATGTGGCAGCCAGCACACTGCTGACAGTCTGCCCCGAGCGATGGTTGCGGACAATTCTATTTCTTTTCTTCAGTTTTTCTTTAGAAATATTAGAGAAGAGTTACGCTGGGGCTTGCTAATTGAACCTGTGGTGGAGCCCATTTAACACCTCGGTGGAAGACTGTGGTGTTTACTTCTTGTTCTCCAGCAGCAGCGGGATCCAGTGATGTCTCTTAAAAGATAACTGGGGCAGAAATGATGCTGATGCTGTGAAATAGGTCAAACGTGACACGACACCTTATCCATTTAGCTGTGAACCCCACCACTACTCCTCTGCCTCTGTATCGATTATCTGACAGTTTTAAAACGCTCCTGAAACCTTTGCCTGTCGCCTTGTATGACTGCGCTGAGCAGTTAGCGCTGGAGAGGCCTTGCGTCATGCTAGCTGGGGGGTCCAGTTCTCGTTCCTCATCTCTGTAACACAGAAAGCAAGAGGGACATCTTACCACACAGACGGCCCGTGGCTTACATCAGGAGCCGGGGGGATAGGAAATGTCCCAGTGGAGAAAACAGGCTGGCCTTCCTTTTAGTGAAGAGTTTTCGAATACCGTGCAACCAAAATCCTGGCCACCTGTGGCCACTGAAGATCCAGCAGTGCTTCTTGCAGGACTTTCATAAACTCCCGCATCCCAAGCGTATCCCAGGGGTGTGTATGGAAATGTGCTCCAGCTTCCCCGATTCTGCTTCCTGATTACACTGCAAACAGGAGGCATCATCCCCTTCCTGCACGGGATTTTCCCATGTTGTTGTTAAACCACAGGCACTCAAGCAGCCACTGCGTATAGCCCCGGAGCTGGGAGTGCTTCAGCTGTGTTCTCATGAGGTCCAAACGTGTCACTGTGGTCTGTGAAGTGCCTGGGGATGGCGGCCACTGCCATCAGAGGAGCTCGTCAGTCTTGGAGGCATTTTTATGAGTCTGTAAAATGTCCCTGTGTCTGCTAGAGACTGAAATATTAGGAAAAAAAATAAAAACGAATGCTCTCTGAAGCTTCACCCTAAATCATTGGATCCGTACAGAGGATTAAGACAGCCGCTTGGGATGGGCTGTTAGCCAGGAGGCCCGGCTGCGGCGGCAGAGGTGAGCTCCTGCAGCAGGGTCCCGTGGTGCTGCGGGGCGTTGGGCAGACCTGTCTGGAAGAGACACCAGGCACCCTTGGCCTTGTTCTTCCCCTAATTATATGACTGCCACTGAGGAACACACATAATGAGCACTTAAAATTAAACTCTGAGAGCTCTTGCTTAACTGAAGAGACTGCTGATATTTGCAGAGTGGTGCTCAGGCTCAGCCAGGCAGCGCTGAGCACGCTGCACCTGAATGGCTGAATACATGAAGCACTCTCTTCCCTTTCTCAGTTTAATAAAAAACAGAATGGGGAGAGCCTGATTTTGCTTTTTAGATTTGTTTTGCTCATGTTTTTTCCAGATGTTCCTGAGCTTGCTCTTTACTTTTCAGCAACTCCTCCAAATAGCAGACTCAGCACAATCACACGTACTGGCCTAAGACTATAGGGAACACAAAGCAAAAGGAAAAAAAAACAAACACAAAACAAAAGTCTTTTCAAATATTGTAGGTTTCTGCTTCCCTACTCTCCCTTTCTCTCTGGATTGTCAGATGAAATGCCCAGTGCAGGCACTGACTGTTTCTGGAAGCAGAGCAGCAAGACGTTGCCTGGGGGCTGGGCTGACTTGTAACATGGCGTGATCTTGCCAGGACGCCTGGGTAAAGCTTCCTGCCCAGCATCTCCTTTCTTGCACTTTTATCGCAACTAAATTGTAATTTTGAAGCTGATGGGCACTACCATCATTTGAGGACTGTCCCAGGTGACTTGCATCTCTTTGTGAATCTGTTCTTGCACTTCGCCAGGTGGCCAGACACCAGCGCCCGCTCCCAGGCGATCCCATGGCTCTCCGGCAGCGCCAGGCTCTGCAGGAGCCGCAGTGCTGCACGCTGGAAGTAGCCACAGTAAGGCTTCTGCCCTCTCCTCATCCTGTGCTCAGGGCATTTCTTACCCCTCCACGAGCTCTGCTCCCTTGGTCCCTTCAGCTTTTGCAAAGCACCAGCTGCCCTCCCTCGGCTCTGCAGGCCCCCCCCATGAGGGGTCACCCTGCTGGCTGGGGAGCACTCGCTGTCCCCTGGCAGGACCAGGGTGTACGACTTCCACACCTGATTTCGTGGGACAAACCAGGCATGCAGGCACGCCTGTCTGACAAATTTGGCCTGGCACAGGCTGTTCGGTGCAAATCTTACTGCAAATAAATGTCAGCACTAAAAGAAAAAAGAGTATTTTGGAGGAAAAAAGAAATATCTTGTGCTGTTTTGTGGCATTTGTGAATAAAATAATGAGACCAAATATATCACCATTGGGTTTAAGCCAGATAAGTTCATACCATCTAATCCAGCTGGTGGATCATGACTCCGTTCATTATTTAAAGCAATGCTGTGGGAAAAGACACACAGCAAAGCTAGCAAGATGGTGCTTGAGCTGCCATCCTCCTGGCAGCCGAACAAATGCAGCGTGCATTTTCTCACACCAGCAGGGAAAGGAAAGGAAAACGTGGAGCTAGCAGTGAGCCCAGCATCCCCTCACGACACAGACTGAGCCTCGCCCCACATTTCCATCCCCTCTCCGGTCTGGTTCTCTGTGTTTCAAGTGACTGAAACACAGTCTCCGTGCTCCTCCTGACCATGGCCTTGGGGGTTGTAGCATCCAGCCAGGAGGGCAGTGGTGAGCAGAGCACTCTGTTCTGCTTTCCACCCCATCTCCAGGATGCCCAGAGGCAGGCAGCAAGCACCTGCTTTGCCACATTTCCCCCAAATGCATTCCTAGCCCTTTGCACGCTGTCCTCTGTGCACTTCTGTGAGGTCAGAAACAAAGTTCTTGGCTGCATCCTCCAGAAATGCCCCCAGCTGTCTTCTCCTCTCCTGCTCTCTGTGTCCCTCTTGGCACTTCTGCATCCTTGCTTGCATCTTCTCCATGGTGCAGCCGACGGGGCCTCACAGTTTTTGTCACACTCAGGGATTTGAGGACTGTGTAGTACACCCTGCCACAAGCCCACACCCTACCCACCACTTATCAGGGCCTCCTCACAGGAGCCGCTGGATATTTCCCCAGGACCGCCAGCACATCCCCATCCCCAAACACCACCCAACACCTCCACCATATTCCAGCCCCACCAGGCATCATGCTGCCTTGCATTTAAGATGATGTTTTCCACCCAGTGATGTTCTCCATCCGGCTGCTGCAGCAGAGAGTGCATGAGTACTGCGTGTACCTGGGGGTGTGCGGCTCAGCTCGGAGGCAGCCCCGCCTCGGGTGATCTTTCTCTGCTGTGCTACCAGGCCACGTGTGCGTGTGCGTGTGCATCTCTCACGTAAAGGTGGGGAGATCCATCAGGGAGCATGGCATTGGCATGCAGTACTGTGCTGCTCCTCCTCCTCACTTACATCTTCCACTCCTCTTCACCTGTTCAAGGGGGCATTCTGTGGAAAAAAACAGCACGCCCTTTCTTCATTACTTGTGATATATAGCTGGTAGGACAAAGTGTTTTTTATTTTTCTACGTAAAATTAACAGGAATATCCTGGTCACAAAATTCATCTTCCCTGTGAGGTTTGTTTTCCAGGAACATTGATTCGGGTCTCAGGGAGCTGGCCTGTGAGACTGCCTCATCTCTCATGCATGTCCCAAATACGAGACACAGGTCTAAAAGAAAGCTCAAGGCACAGCCAAAACCACAAAAATACAATAAAGTAACTTTCCTGCAAATCAATTACACTCGCTTTTTTCCTCCCATGTCTCAATCTGACAAGCTCTTCTGTCATCCATCCAGGTTTACCAAGAATAAAGCAGGGCAAGACTAAAGCGGGGCAAGACAAGCATTACCTTCTAAGATGGGAAAACAAACTGACCCCTCTCTTTATTTTAAGTTTTTCCAGCTCCGCTTCACACAAAATAAAGAACACAGAGTTATGCACCTATTTGCACATCAGCAGCCAAATCTCTGAGCTCAAACAAGAGGCGACAAGGGGCAGGAAACAGCAATGGCCTTGTTGAAGCGCTGGGTGTTTCGTCAGGCTGGTGGAGAACAAGGAAGGACAGGAGAGTTACGAGAGCCTGTAAATACCCAGATGTAGGTGTGGTGCATTTGCCGTGTGCTCAGCAGCTGCCTGGGGTGATGATTTTGGGCAGGCACTGGGCTGTGGGGTGGATGGGAGCAAGACGGTGCCTGCACGGAGGGGCAGAGTGGCAGACTCCTGTGCCCCGGCAGGATGAGCAGGATCCAGTCAAGGCTCTGGCTCCAGCACCATGGCTACTGCTGGCTCTGCAGCTCCTCTGCCTGCTTTGCAGAAGCAGTTCTGGGGGGCTCACCAGGCTGCTGTTTCGCTCAGGCTCCCCAGTCTCAAAAAACACACTTTAAGTTCTCTGAGGTACTCTGCTATAACCACCAAGTTACCTGGCTGGCTGGGAAGGGCGGGCAATGTATCTCACAGGTGGAGGCACCTCACCGCCTCGCTGAGCGCACCACTTCTGCCTCTGCCTCCAGTCAGCGCAGAGAACAGCCTCTTCGCTCTCCCTGTGCCACGAGGGAGCCCATTGCCATGCCCTCCCTCACTTTCCTAGACAAAAACCCTCACGATGCCACTGACCGTTTCAAAACGATTGGTTTTGGCAAGGCTGGCCTTTCTGGTGGCTTGGCAGCAGCCTCTCTCCGGTGGAGGCCAGGCGTGAGGTGGTGTCAACACCTTCTTGCCAAGCGTTGCAGGCCCTTTTTGGGTTTTCCTGATGGGAAACCCCTCAGATTTTGCTCTCCCTGTGCTTTCCATGTGGCTCTGCCACGTGGTGTGAGGCTGGATAGGGACAAAGATGGGGTCAGGGAAGATTGTCAGCACCCGAGGTGCTACCTAGCCGCAGAGGAATGAGACCCGAGGCCACGTGTAGTGTGTTGAACCGCACATGTTTTATTTTTCTCCATCAGCTGAGGTGTAGGAGCCCTGCACAGGGAGGCGGCTGCCCCGGCCCTTGCTCTCTTCCCTCGGAGGAGGAGGCAAGGGGCCTCGGGGGTGCCCGCACCCCCCTGAGGAAGGCGCTGGGCCCGGTGCTGTTAATTAGCAGAGGCTAATTAATTGGCTGCCAATTCCCGATTCTGCCTTTACAAGGGGCCCCGCTGATCGGCCGCACCGGCTCCCTGTCGCGACCAGGGCCCTGCCGTGGCGCAGGACACTCGGGGCTCGCATCCCCGCCGCCACCCGCCCTCCGTTCCTGCCGGCGGGGCCGGGGATGCGGCGGGCGAGCAGCAGAGGGTGCCGCAGCCCCGGCGATGGGAGCCGGGCCCGGGCGGCTCGGACGCTAGGGGTCCCTCACCGCCCGCCGTTGCGGGATCCCGGCGCCGGGCGGCGGGGCGGGGCCGGCCTGGCCGCGGGGCTGGTGCCGCGGGGCTCCCCGGGCCGGGCCGGGGCCCGCAGCCGCAGCGGGGGCACCGCGGGAGGAGCCGGGGGCCGGGCCGGGGGCCGGGGGCCGCGCCCCGAGTCCTGCCGGGGGGCAGCGGGGCCGGGCCGGCGGCTCCTGAGGGCGGGCGGGGGGAACCGGGGGGTCGGGGCGGCCTCTGGTTTTAGGGGAGGTTAAGGCAGGAGGCGGCATTAATGGGCTTCTTTTTGTTTTTAATGCCGTGCTCTGCCAGGTCATGCTTCTCTCCAGCTCCTAAACGGCACAGGCAAATTTCCTGTGCTTGGACGGACACAGAGGGCCGCTGAAACCTCAGGTCAACGGGGAGTGATTTCACACCGCTCAGATTTCCTGGCCGCCCGCTTTGTGCCTTTGTTAGCGGCCCCGCGGTGCGAAGTGCCCGCCAGCGCCTTGAGGTGGGTGCACCTTGAGAGGCAGAAGGAATAAAAGGCAAGTTTAGCAGGGGGTTTCACTTTGCTCGCTGATTTTAGGGCTGCGATGAACCCCGACTATGAAACCCGACTCTGAGAACCGAGCGACGTTTTTTTTTTTTTTTTTTTTTTTCCCCCCCCAGAGACTCTGGGTTTTGTTTCAGAAACTTCATAGGCGTAGGAGCTGGCTGTAAAGGTTGAACCAGATCTATTCCAAGTTTTATCTGCTTCACAAAAGTCATTTTGGCAGCCAAGGAGCCGACAAGACCTGAATCCAAAACCCAGCAGAAGTTCCGTGTTAGAAACTTTAGAGAAGGAAAATGTCTAGCACTTAGAAACAATGTAGGCTTTCATGTGAAGCTCTTTGAAAAGTTAATACACAGTAAAAAGTCCTTGGATTAAATATTGTTTGCTTGCACTGCAAACTGACATCGAGTCTAGGGTCCGCTACCTAATAGGAACAGTTTGCAGGAGTGTGCAAAAGAGGCTCTAAGTGCATATTTGTGTATGGCACCAGCACAAAAAAGCTGTGACAAGCAACTGAATGAAGTAAATGCTTTCCCTACCAGAGTAGTTCAGTGAGTGCATTTAAGGCCACTCCTGCCCTCCTTTCTCGGTTGACATTTTCCTGGCCCCGCATGCTAATGGAATACATCCTAAACTAGCAGGTAGCACCTGCCCCTGCAGGGAAGCAGCAGCATCCTGTCCTAGTACCTGCCACCAGTGAAAATTTGTGGAAACAGCTGAGAAAACTCAGATAAAAGGCTTTAGCTTGCAATTGTAACACTTCTGCTGAATGTGATTCAGAGCAGTGGGAATCTGAACCCGATATAAAGCTGCTGCTCGGCATCAAAGCAAGCGTCATGAGCATCACACCGTGTCCCAACATTGCTCTTCTGAGGTCCCCAACATGGGGCTTTCCACTCACCAAAGACCTTTCAGATGGGGCAGCAATTACCAGGGGGGGAATGATAGCCGAGGAAAGTGGAATTAGCCATAATACAGATGAGGCTTGTGCATCACCGATTCCCATTGAAAAATGTGTTCACCCTACTCGTTATTTGAATTGTGGCAGCAGCCAGGAGTCGCAGCAGTGGAGCAAGCCCCTCTGTGCTGCACTGTGCACAGCTGCACAAGGAAAGGACAGCATGCTCTACACTTGGTTGTGATCAAAGCAGTACACTTCCTCAACCCCCTGCAGAAATGGTCCCATCACAGGGGTGTCAGCCCGGCTGTGGAGGAAAGTCTGCTCTACTGGGAGCTGTGGGCACAATAATTCACAGGAAGAAGAAAAAGAAGGGGTACTCTCAGTTTGTGGAGAGCTTAAGGGTATCATAGGAACCTACACAACCCTAAAGACAGTTGGGTAAAGGATAATGCTGCAAAGAGTTGGACTGGGGGATATTTGCTGTGTAATTTCCCACTCATGGAGTCATTTGCAGCCTCACAGGACTGAGGTTGGGTGGTAGCCACCAGTAAGAAGGCTCTGGCTGTGTGGGGATGTCAGGACTTTGGGAGTGGAAGCTGGAGGCTATCAGGCTTCATACGAAGAGTCCTCTGAGCCGCTCCAGGAAGAGTGCCAATTAAAATTGACATTAACCTTCATCAGTTATATTCCACAACTGCCTGGACATGGTAGCTCTTAAAAGAACATCCTTGATCTTAATAGCATGTTCTGCCTCGTGAATCAGAGCACCCTGGCACATGACCTCGTGGTGCAGGGGGCGGTGGAGCAGTCAGTGCCTGCAGCAGTCCCAGGCTGGGGCTGAGAAAGCCTCACTCTGCTGCTTTCCCTACTGGTATATTTTGCTGCTCATGTGCGCCACGTGAAGAGCACAGAGACATTTTAACCTGAATTTTCAGGCAATGTTTCATGTCTTGGTCTGAGAATCCTTGCCTGCATTCTGCTTTGGCTGTCCATCTTTTCATGCCTAATATTTATTGTGTTACAGAATTCAGGTTTGAAAGGAAAACTGCACGGACATGTGACCTAGAAACTTTCTGGAAGCACGATCAAGGCAGAAACGCAACTTCTTTGATGACTTTTTATATTTAAGTGCTTTCCTCCTCTGCTTTATTTCTGGGTTCACATCAACAAAGCTTTCTTATTTATCTACTTCAACTGTGATGTCTACTTCCAGGGCTGCTATTTAATTATTTTCCTGTAATATGCATCTGGAAACATTGTAGTTTCTTTCCTCTGTATTGCAGTGCATGTGATTTGTTTTCTTGCTATCCAGCTGGATCATACACTTTTATGGGCAGAGATTTACTTCAGTGAGACTCCTGTCTCAAATTAAACGTCCTCACAGTTTAAGAAATCATTATATCAGCTGGGTGATGCTCGGCCCTCAGCCGGGGCTGCAGAGGGGCAGGAGTTACGGACCCCATCCCAGGCTGTCTGCGAGGCGTACTGCGATTTCAAGGCAAGAAGTCCCTTTAGCATGTAGTAATTTGGGGAGACTTCAAAAATATACAGATGCTGGAGCCATTCCTTATCGTTTGAAGCTTTTCTTTGAGACCCGTACCTGGACAGTATGCACTGAAGATGAAATGTCAATTCAGTCTTTCTCCAGTGATGTGTTGTTGCCTTTCTTTTTTTTTTTTTTCTTCTTTTTTTTCCTAAAGATGCATTTAAAGGGCAACTCATTTACATAACATTTTCATATCCCTGGTCTTGAAAAGGCTTGAGGAGTCAGGGCTATGATCCGAAGTCTAATATTCTTACCTTTCACTGTGGCTGAGGAAAGGAGGACACGTCACTGAAAAATGTCTCAATTCTCTTTGTAAAAGATCATTGTGTAGACTAGGGAAGGCAGTCAGTAAGGGGTTAAGACAGTAACTAGTGTTACTGTTGGGGTTTTTTATTGCCTTACCCTAGGCATTCGCTGTGGATCCTCTATGTGAAATGTGGTGGAATTATTGTGAAGACGTGTTGTTTAGATATTAAACATTAATGTTCTTCTTTTGATGGTTAAGCCAGTATTAAAACCGTTAATTTTTCATTAAAGCACCTTAAGCCAAATTTGTTTAAACTCTCAGTTTGCTGTCATCTTCAGGGTAGAAAACACTAAGTAAAAGCTGTGCAGACCTGCGGATAAATAGGAGAGAAGCGCAGGAGCCAGCTACAGGCTTCCTCACACCACGGAGGGGAGATGAAGGGGAAGGGAGAAGCAGGAGGAGGGGAAGGAAGGAGAGGAGCAGCTCTGGGAGGAGAGGACGAGGGAGGAAGAGATGAGCACGTACAGAGCCACGGGAGAGGCAGTGCCACGCTGTGGCGGGGTTCGGCCCCGGCTGCCTCGTTTTATCTCAGCGTTGTGGCGAGATCACCCCAGCTCCCAGGTCCTAATGGCTGTGAGAAGGGGAGACCTGTAAAACCGCACCCGCGTCTTCACCACTGCTCTGAGACCGCCAGCGAGGGGTGGCAGAAAAATAACTGCTAGGAGGTGTTTGTGCGTGATCCTTTGGTGCATAAATGGCTTTAAGCTGCGGTTGGCGGGTGAGGTGGTGGCTGGGCAGGGAGATGGAAGAGGAAGCGCTGGCTGAGGCTGCCTTTGCCAAGCAGGGAGAAGGATTTTGCAGTAATTGAGATGTGAAACGCTGAGAGTCTTGACAAGAGTTTTAGCTGTACAGATGGGTAAGGAAGGCCATATCTCAGAGACGTGCTGCAGAAAGAATCTGCAAGCGGCAGAGCGCGGGCTTGGACGGGAGCCCGGGGGAGGCGCCGGCGGGAGCCGCTGCCCAGGTGACACCGTGGGGCGAGGATGGAGGTGGTGGGATGGAGGGGCGGGGGGCTGGAGGGCGGTGGGGTGGGTGAAGGGGTGTGCGGGACTATCAGAGATACGGGGAGCCGCCAGAGGGACAGGAGAAAGACGGGCAGCCGTGTTTTTGCTGGGCACAAGCCGATGGCTGCTCAATCACAAGACGATGAAAGACTTCAGATTTTGATGCAGGTAGGAAATGGGTCTCCAGCAGAGACACGGGAGGCACGATAACATGTCCCCAAGACCAGCATCAAGGAAGACTTCTGGTTCTGGGGTATGAGGATCCATCCAAAACCTTGCCAGGCAGCCTGGGACCTGCAGAGGTGTTGTGTTTCTCTCTTCATGCCCCTACACAGATGCAGAGGTCAGTGTCCTACATGACTAAGGACTAGCACAATGCCCTCTATTCTGTGAGATTTCCAGCTGCACAGAAGACCAAAAAGTGACCCATTAATATTTAATATAGGCTATTTTATTAGAAATATCAGGGAAAACAGACCCATATTTAACTTTGGTTATTGGACTCTTTTTTTCTTAAACACCACTTTTTTGTTGTTTTACCAATCCAATCAACCCTTAGGGGAAAATCCCACTCCTTTTAATAAGGATGACACCTACAAGGACCTGCAGCTCTGTCATGGAACTACTCCAAAATCGGGGGGGTCCTAATTCATGGGTGGTGTGAGCTGAGCTTCAGGCACAACTGCACCGATGTAACAGATGGGTCAGTGCAAACAGTGCTCTTTTCTGTTGGATTGTGCAGCAAACTACATCTGTGCTGCTGGTCATGCTTCCCACCTGAATTATTTAAGCCCCTTCCTGCAAGGGCCAGCTATGTGTGCTTCTCCCCTTCGCTCTGTCCTTCTCCTCCTCCCTGTTTCCTTCCCCCTCCACCTCAACGTGACCCGCTCATTTGCAACATTTCTGCTGCAGTCCTGCCGAGATTCATTTTCACTTTTTCATGGAAAAATCAAAATCTTTGGAATTAAAAGCTCCCAATATTGAATTGTCAATAACAGGTGAAAATTGCGCTCTGCGTGACAATGGGGAGAAGGACGGGCTGGGCTGGCAGCGCGGCGGCTGGGGTGCCAGTGGGCTCAAGTTTGAATCACATGGGATGATCACGTCAAGTGTTTAAAATACAAACAAACAAACAAACAAAAAAAACCAATGGTAATGGGGGGAGTGCACCAGAGAAGACTGGGGAAGGAAGTTTTCCATTCAGAAGACGGAGGAGCAGTTTCCCTGCCATCCCATTTACAAAGCAATAGCAGAAGCGGGGCTCAGAGTTTCTGAGCAATGGGTACAACTGTGGAAAAGCATTAGGGACTTGAGGGGTCCCTGAAGGGGACAGACAACTTCATAGGTGCTGCTCCCAGGCCTTTCTTTGCTGGCCAGGGCTTTCAAGCCCTCTTAACACTTTTTGAGCACCACCTGTCTCCCTCCCTCCCATGGCCATGGGCTCTTTCCCGGCTGTCCCCAAGTGAAGCCAAGCATTGGGTGCATTCACACACATGTATAGGTGGTGCTGGAGATCCAGTAGTGAGGGGCTCTATGCCGTAGAGTCTTCCCTGAGCACTGGATGCACTCACTGGTGGCCTTCAGGAATGGCCAGGAGGAGAAGGCTTCCTGATTTTATTCCCGGCCATGATGCACCGGGGAGGGTACGCGTCTCAGCACTGGGCCACGTGCACCCGCAGCAGAGAGGGAAGTCAGTTGCAGTGAGTGTCATCTAGGGGCAAGGAGCAGCACCGAACTGGTAAAATAAAAATAATAATGACGTCTTACTATGTGAAGTTATAGTTAGAGGCAGCTAATGTGGTTTTTCAAAGCATATTAGTAGCACAGATCTGAATAGCAGCGTACCACTAAGTGGAAATCATAAGCTGCCAGCTAAGCGTTACACAAAAAGGCTGTGCAATCAGTAAACACGCCTCTTGGGTGTTTGGGAATAGACCCACGACACACTTGTGTCCCGTGAAGAAGAGAGCAGGGAGGATGCTCTGTTCCCAGCCCTGCATCAGGTGATGGCACTGCCGAAACCACACTGGGAAAAGTGTCCCCCGGCAGGCTCACTCCACAGAAGGTGAGTTTTCCTTTGCCAAACCGGAGTAAGGCAACATTTAAAGGCTGCCCTTGAAGAGTGGTGCCCTTCCCTGTGTGCAGTAACTGCGTTTACCATCAGTCATTACATTAATGGGACTCTCAGCGCAGGTTTTTTCTGAAGTGCAGCTTGTATAATAAACAATTATGGCAGAGGTTTGATTAGCTCCCGTTACGGACTCGATCCGACATCTGGGGGAATCTCTCAAGGTGATGTTTATTATCCTTTTTCTGCACAAGAACATGCTCAGTTGCCTTCCAACAAGTCAGCAGGCAAATGCATATTTTCCCAGACTGGTGTCATTTGTAATTTTATCGGTCACTACTTCTCTCTTTGAAGAAACTGACTTCTCATAAGCTATTAAGGGAAGTTACAAAGAAACTTGATTTTGGTTATTTGGCTCCTGTATGTTGGACAAAACCAGCTTGCCTTACCCGTAGGCCCAAGAGCCCAGCCGGGCTGCGCAGTGCTGTGCCTTGCCCTCCCTGAGGCCTGCGGGCTGCCCTCCTTCAGGGGCATCTTCAGATGCTTTTGTTTGCGTTTTCCTTATGAAGAAGGTTTTATTTGTCATTAGGTCCCCTTTTCTTATCTGCCAGAAGCTAGGGAAGCACATTGGTGTCTGTGGGAAGGGCTCAGGCATTAAACCGGTGCTAATTACCTGTGCTAATTACCTGTGTGCAGCACTGCGAAGGCACCTAGGTACCACAGGGCAGAAAGTGCTCTGTGTGAGGGGATATGCAGTGGGAGAGGGGCCATGCAGAGGAGAGGGGATGGTATGGGGAGGTAACGAAGGAGATCCGGGGAAAAAGAGACAGGAATGGCTGAGCCCCAGAAAAGTGAGTTGTGGGTCATTGATGGTGGAGGAGAGGCAACCGGATTAAAAAAAAAAAAGAAAAAAAAAAAGAAAAAAAAGAGAGAGAGACAAAAAGAGACAGGAGAAACAGGAATAATAATAAAAAATGGACTAGCAGGTCAGAAAAAGAACAGGGCAAACTGAAAGTACATATAGAAACAAAAGGAGGCTGAGACCAAGTTAAAAAAGGGAGATGGGAAAGCGGCGTATTCATTCACTGCTGCTTTCCCTGCCCTAGTGCCCGGAGCACAACGCTTCTCCCAGACTTGTGGCTTGGCCGACAGGCATGATTGGGACGTGGTGGCATGGGGCAGGTGACACCCTGGTGCCTGGGACCTTCCCCTGCTCCCTGCCCCTGCCTCGAGGTGCAGCTCTGGTTTTCAACCAGGTGTCCCCTGCAGCTGCTGCTGGGGAACCTGCATGCTCCCATGCCACCCACAAAACCCTGCTGGTGCTCGCAAAGAGGGGAGAGCGCCAGGCCCCTCTCCAGGGGTGTGCAGAGGGATGGGCAGGGGGTCGGGTACCTGGACCCCGTTTTGGCCCTGGATGGAGCTGGGATGCAGCTGGGGCTGGCTCCCCCTGTCGCATCCCCTCCCCAGGGATCTCCTGTTGGGATGGCAGCCATGGCTCAGTCCTGGCTTTTACAAGATTCACATTGTACAAAATCCAGTTCAAGCCCAGCGTTGAATGAGGTTAAAAAACCACCAAATAGCTGCTTGCAGCAATCTCACCGTGTCTGCATTGGACCCCCCATGCCAACGAAAGGCAAACCCCAGGGAGGCCAACGTGAGCTGTGGGGCCCCAGGCTGGGTGCCACTGACGCATCTTGCTTCTCGAAACGACACCATTGCCCTGCTGAGGTACAAAAGCCTGCGCTTCGTCTCCACACAAACCAGGATGAGGTCCCGAGGGGGCTGGCAGTGGGAGGAAGCGCTGCTCCCACCCGGAGCAGAGGACGGGGCGCCGGGCTGTGGCACACAGCCCCTGGCTCTCCCTGCCACCAGAGCACCGGGGCTGAGCTGCCTGCAGCCAGCGGGCACCGGCCCCGTGACAGCGCCCAGGGCACTTAGCCTTATTGCCTGCTTTGCTGAGGCCCCCTCGGCTAGCCCAGCAGGGAGGATTAAGTATAAAATTTCACGATTCCCTCCCCGCCCCGCTTGTTTGCCATGTTTCTGCTACTTTCGTAGCGGCGATCCGTCACGGGGAGCACGCGGGGCTGGCCGAGGCTCGCCGGGAGGTGGCTGTCCCCTGGTGTCCCGGTGTCCCCGGCAGAGCCGGAGCAGCCAGATAGCGCGGCACCGGCGCACGCCGCGACGGGGGCTGCAGCCGGAGCCTTGGCACCGCTGCCTGGATGCGAGGTGGCAACAATGGAGAGGCGCCGGCTGCCAAATCTCAACACAGCAGGCAGGGCTGGGTTCAGCTCTAGCTGAACGCAAGCCGTGTAGGACCCTCCATTTTGGAAGAGAGCTAGCAAGGTCTGGCACTTGGAATTCTTGGCATCCACAAGTGTCTTCACTCTTTCTTATCCCCTCCTGTTCCCAGTAGATTTTGCATCCTTTACAATGGATAAATTATACATGCAGAGTTTACTCTCCTACCCGAGCTTCGAGAATACCCCGGTGCCAGCCAAAGGAGCTGGTGCATGGGGGAATAGCCAGGAATGTTTAAAATAGTCTGGCCATGTGACTTTGGAGATTGAAAAAAAATATATATATTTAAAAAAAATCCTTCCCCCCAGCACTTCAGATGTAAGAGAACTTTCTTTTATTGCAGCAGGGAGCCGTGAACTGGTGGTCCTGGGCCAGAAGCCCAGGTTTCCCTCCTGGCTGCACCCATGGATGTGCCCAGGTCCTTGGGTGAGGAGCACGGAGGCAGAGCCAGGACAGAGGATGGGACCCATGTGGGCAGCAGGATCCGAGGAGCGAGCTCTGCACGGGGAGCAAGGAGAGGGCAGAGCACTTCTGTGCTGCCCTGGCTTGTGCTGGGTGACTGCCACCAGGGGCGGGTGTACCTGGGCACATACGCACACATTGCTCCCTGCTGGCGCTTGGTGCACAGAAAAGCAGCCCTGGAAAGAAAGCTGCGGGCGATGCAGATCCTAGTCTGTGCGGGACCGGCTGGGAGAGGCAGAAAGCTCCTCCTCATGCCCCGTCCCCCTCAGCCTCTCCCCACGTCCCCAGTGTGGGGGCACCGCCAGGCCTAACCCGCTGTGCCTGTCCCAGGACGGCGCTCCCGCTCCTCTGGGGGCAGATGGGCAGCCGTGCTAACGAAGCTTTTAATTACGGCTACTGGCTTGTGCTACAGGCATCCGAGTCTCATTTGAATGCAGGCAACTTTAAGCTCTTTTGGCAGTATAAAAGGGCCTCAGAGTGGATTCCAGTCACATGTGCACTTGCTTTTAGGCTCCAGTGCGGTGCCAGAGTGATGTAAAGGGGCCTCCGTCAGCCGGAGGATCAGGCCCTGCATATTTTACACTCTTTTGTAGCTTGCTGTGACTCTGCTTATCTCTAACAGTTAAAAACTGAGTGCCAATGGTCTACACGCTGGATACGTATCATGCAAAACCAAATATAGCACGGCTCAAGAACACTCTTTGCATAATGTACATATGTATTTCATTTATTTTTGTAAAAATTCTGCTTAAGCATATGGAAGGGAAGGAGTGATAACACTGCCTAGAGGCAGATATAATGTGGTCAGGCAATGTGCAAGCTTCCTCACACAGCTCGAGGAATGTGCCTGAGTTTGGAGCTGTTATGTGAGTCCTGGACAATTCCTTAGCAGCAAGTAGGTCATACAGATGACTGTGTGGCAGGGGTCTTCCTTCCCATCAGATGGCAGAGAGCTTCCAAACGCATTTCACCTGGGGCTTGTGTTTTTCTAACCCAGAGCTATGGATGTGCAAGACTCTGGCTGAAAATAACCGTGTAGATCCATATTTAGGAGCCTGCATGCATGGATTTTTCTTCAAACTTTTGGCTTGCCACATCGACGCTGTCCTACCAGTGATTCTACAAACCCTCTATTTTACATTGCATATCAGAACTACTACAGCCATTTGACAAATAAATAAATAAAAAAGTAACAGAAAAAAATGGCTATACTTAATAACATTTAATTTCTTTGTTGATTGTCCTCCCTGCGTGGGGACAGCCAGCCAGGACTGACCCCAATGCCTGGCAGTGCTTCAAACAAGCTTTGGTCGTCTCCAAATGTGCCTCCGTCCATGCTGCTTTCTCCTACTTTCCTTGTATGCAGATGAAACCATATTTTTGAAAAATGGAGTGGCTGCTGCTAGAGATTGGCTAAACCATGTGTTTGCTGTGAATTGTGCATTCATTCACTCTGAACCGCCTTAGGAGCGCAGGCATCTGTTTGACGCCGCGTTGGGTGTTACCAGCTTCTGGATGCTTGCCCAACGCCAACCCCAAGCCTCTGGGGGGCCTTGGCCAAACCCGGTGGCCTGGTTGTGCTGGGGAGATGCTCCCACGTGCCCGGTGTCATGCCATGGCTTTGGCATGGTTGTTTGCAGGCTGGGACCCCGTGGTATCCCCAGGGCAGACGGGGAAGCTGGGAGCACTGGAGCCGCGTTCCCTGGCTGCACGCACCATTTGCCCTTATTGATCTCTGCTGCATTTGTCCCTGACTTTTTACAGGTGCATGTGATGGGGGAACCAAGCACGCCAGTACTAGCTGTTTTTTGTGGACCAGCAGTGTGCAAGGCATTTTGAAGCCAGCTGCCTGTCTGGGGGTACACAGGTTAAGGGCTGGTTGTCTGAGGGCTTGTTGCACCTGGGGTGGAGAAGGCACTGAAAGAAAATCTTGGGTTCGTGTTTAAGTCTGTCTCAGTCAGGGAAACACCAAGGCACACCTCTAGCAACGAGTGGATAATTTAGTGTAAATCTTTAAAAAGAGGGATGTGGAGAACACAGTTAAGCTAAGCCACAGTCGATGGGCTCGACCTCTGAGTAACATCAGCCCTGGGCTGAGGTCCCAACAGGGCCAAGGTCTAAACAGCTTGGAGAGATGGGAAGGGTGAAGAAACAGAGGTTACGGAGATACCTCCACGTGGTTACTCACGGGCACAGCTGTGGGTTTAACTTGTGACATTGGTTTTATCTATGGGCTCGCATAGATTTTAGCCAGCAGGCTTTGTTTTAAAAATTGGGGGATTCTTGTGTGCGGTGTTAACTTACTGGCATGCAAGCACTTTCTGTTGAGAGGCTGCTTTACAGAAGCGATTAGAAAGACTGATCTGAATGGGGAGAGGTTGAAGCAGAGACATTATAGGAGGACAAAGAACTGCCAGAGAGCAAAAATATGTAACAGAGGCAGCAGCATCCAACAACAAAATACCTTTTTCTGTGTCATGCTCTCCCTTTCTATCCCGAGCCAAATTTTAAACTAATTTTTTTTACTTGTACAAACTGATTTGCTTAATATAGTCTTATGCAGCTGTAACCGAGAATAAAATTAGATCTTGGTCTGCTAATTGGGGCCCTGACCCAGAGGAGCAGTTAAGCACACGCTTAGTGTGAAGTATGGGAGCTGTTCCCCCGAGTCAGCAAGGGTACGCCTGAGCTTTAGGTTAAGCATCCTTTCAAGGATTTGGAGCATACAGTTCACAAGAGCTGGTATCTAACCTCCTCCCTTTCCTGCCTTTGTACGTCAAACATCCAAATATTTTCATGTCAAAATAGCGTTTCAGAGGGAAGTATTACCACTTTTCTACCTTCCTCGGAGAAAAAATGGCCTCCAAATTAAAGGTTGAGTTTCAGTTTAGGAGAACTGCCAGAGCACAGACAAAGACATCTCTCCTTTACTTACCTCCATCCCTGTAGCACTGGGTGTGCGTGGCTGTGCCTGCAAGGGAGGAATTAGAGCAAGGTATTTGTGGGAAAGTCTGTGGTTCGTTGCGTTGCACGTCGTATGAGACCAAAGGACTGGATTTTAATTTAAACGATTAATTTAGAGGGAAGTAATAAAACAGAAAATCGAGTAAAGATTTATTTGCCCCCAAAAAACTCTGAAATGTCTCCTATTTTTAGAATGCTCTGCAAATGCTTTTCATGCAAATGTACACGCACGTATACATACGTATGTATATCTCTGTTATGTAAATCAACATTGGCTTCTTATTCACTGTGTTAACGAGCTTTGAAAAGGCTTTGACATTTCCTTCTCTGTGCAGGGATTTTTGTTTTTTAAAGAAATAATTAAAGCTTTGTATCATAAAGGTATTTTTAAGCAGCCAGACTCTGATAGCTGTATTCAGGCTGAATGTGATCTTATTGTGCGAGCGGTCCGCTGAGTACCGACAGACCTCCCATCGCTGGCTTAGAGCTGGCGCCCAAGTTCCTTGCTGATCTGGTGTGGTATGGGTGCTCTGCGGGGTTAGAGATGTATATGCACGTATACATATATATGTATATCTCTGATTTACACCCCGGGAGCCAGGCTCAGGCCAAGAGCTCCACAGCATCTCACTGGCAGCCACTGGGTGGGAATTACACCGTCCCTTTCTATGGCAGTCCTTCACCCGGCAGAGCTCTACCTGGTGTGTTTAAAAGGGGCTGCTTTCCAAATAGCCTTCTTCTTCAGGTGAGGTGAGCACCCTGCTTTGTTCCAGAGCTGGGAGCCTGAGGAGCCAGGCAGGCGCTGTAGGTGATTTCACCGACCTTTTCCCCACAGACGGGGTGCTTGAAGGGTGGCTGCGCTAGGGATTTGTGCAGTCTCCTCACGCTGCCAAAAAGCCCAGATCTGGCCCCTGGGGCCATGGGGCAGCCTTTGCCTGAGGGGCACAGTCGCACCGAGCCCCGTGTCCTTGCTGCGCCCGATCCCGCAGCCACAGCTCCAGCGATGGCCCCGGGTGGGCACAGCGCCGGCTCTGGGTGCGCAGGGAGCGCAGCACCCGCCCGGGGGCGCATCTTCTGGAGCGAAAATTCGGTTCTTCGAGTCACCGTGTGAGCCTCCATCCTGCTGGCAGGGAGTCAGGAGATGACTACTGCGGACCTCTTCAGTGCAAAACCACCTCTTATAAAGTCATCAAAACCCAGCGGGAAGCCAAGAATTCCTGAGGCTGGATTGCGTCCCAGAGTGTCCAGTAAGCAAAGATGTACATTACACGTATGCCTAAAATGGAAACACGAGCTGGTGCTCGCTTCCACAGCTTCAAAGGCAGCAGCCAGCACATTCTCTCTGGAGCCCAAATGCTGGTCCCAGCACACAGCCCACGATGCCGGCGGGGATCAAAGGTGAGCGCCAGGTCCCAGCCCGCAGGCGCTGGAGCATCTGCAGCGCAGCAGCCAGCTCGGGAGAGCTGCAAACGGAGCGGTCGGCTCCCACCACATCTGTATGAGGGCTAAAATGTGCAGCAGCCAGAAAACATCTTGGCATATCAGATATTTTTTTTTTTCTGTAACTGGAAGGATGTTTCTTAGTAGCAGCTTCTGCCCATGTCCGTCAGCTGCTTTGTGTGACTTTCCTTTTCACTTTCAGCTGTCTGTACTGAGTGCCAAAGGAAATGAAAAGGGATTATTTTACACCCAAGTCATATATCCCGTAAGAAAGGGAGCACCCTGCTGTGCCAGCTAGTGGTTTCTATACAGTGGCAATGCATAGAAAACAGACACTGACTTTGAAAAGTAAAACTCTCCAGGGAGTTGCTGCTCTCCCTGAGGAAATACCATTTACTGTGCACCAGCTCCATTTGTTTGAGGGACGTTTCTAGCATGTTTCCTGGATTTTAATGTGGTGCAGGTTGTCACAGCACACCAAGATAGAAGCTGCTTTTGGTGGGTAAGAACAATGGGCCCAGAGGATTGGACTTTGTGGCTATAAATATTGTTTATTTAGGAAGACTAATGAAGGAGCAGGCAGTGGAGACCAGTCAGGTAAGAGAGGCAAAGCAGTGTTGTCTCTCACCATGGATGTCCCTCTTGGTGTACCTTGACTAAGGACAGGAGCGGTGGTCACCCCTGTGCTGGGCTTTTGCTGGGATTTCAGCCCTGAGCTCCAGGCAGAGAGGTGAAACCAAGCAGTTTCCATGTCATCTGTGTTCTGTGAATATCCATCCCTCCTGCTCAAAAAGAAAAAAAAAAAAGTAGAAGAAAAAGGAGAAGAAAGAAAGCTTCACATTTTCTGTGGCATCTCAAGCTGGGGGGAAAGGCCAAGATAAATGGATACTTTCAAGGTCATTAGCTTGTGGAGCTCACAGTTTGTATCGCCCTGCCAGAGCTCTGCTTGGAGAGGTTATAAATGTTTTTCAGCTGGAGCAGGGAGCTCATTGTTGGAGTTTGGATCCTCTGCTTGGCTGACAGTGAAAAATCCCAATTCTGGCGGAGCAGGCCCCCCCTCCCGCCTGGAAGGTCTTTTGTCTATTCATCTGTAGCAGAAAACACAATGAATTAGATGTGCAATCGCAGATACCGCAGTGCCTCGCCAGCGTGGATGCCACCACCAGAAACGCTCCTGGGCAGCTGACCTTCCTGGCAGCCCAGCCAAAGAAACACAAGGTGAAGGTGTTGTTTGCTGCCCGAGGAAATTACCTTGAAATGACGGCCAGCCCTCTCCCAACTCACCATCTGGCAGCCCCACTGGCTGTGGTGGAGGGGCCGAGGGAGGGACAGAGCCAGAAAGCCGGGGCATGGGGCAGGGTGCTGGTCCTCACCTCGGCAGATGTGGGTGCCACCCTGCTCTGGGACAGGGGCAGGTGAGTCTTTTGCAGCCTCTGAAGCAGGGGCTGCCACCACCCTGCTGGACTGTCCACATTTCTTCAGCCTTTTCTGACGGCTCTGCCACCCAGCGGTGCTGCTGTGCGCAGGGCGGGTGTGCTGAAGGGCAGGGGGCACGTTGCCTCGTCATCCGCAAGTACACCTGGAGCATCCTTCAGCCTCCTCGCCCTGCCTGAAGGCTGCTATATCATGCTGTGCAGGAGCTATCTTCCTTCAAAATCAGGATTTCTCCATTCCCCTAGACGCAGGCTTAGTTTGCTTGGCACATCGATGCTGCTCCCGGCATCATGGGCTCCACAGGTTCCAAGGGACTCAGAAATGCTGCAGATAAATTGCTGTTTGGGGTCAATGCCACAGGCTGAAATGGATAGAAAATTCCAGCTATTTGGTGCACAGTCAGGCCAGATGTTTTATAGCCTCTGGTGGAATATCAGTAGATGTATTTCACAGCGGTAAAGGTCAAAGATGGACTCTAAAATAAGTGGAGCCAGCATTTTTGATGGCTCTCAGATTAGAGGAGCATTTACAGGCAGATAATATCTGCAGAACAAGAACGTCTTGGTCAGGGACTGGAGAAGACTTTTAGCAAAAGCCAGCACCTCCAAGAGCCAGGTCTCCCTGAGCCCTGGGCTGAAATGGAGGAGCCACAGTGCCTCCATGGGGGCAGCAGGCTCTCTCCCTTTGGGGCACCCCGATACATGGGGCCGTGTCCCTTTCCCCCCTGACTGTGCAAGGGCCTCCAAAAAGCTGCTGCTCTGTAGGGATGCCTCAGCACAGAGCAACTAACATTCATTCCCATTTATTCACACCAGGAGTTGCAAGACAGTCAGACTGATCAGAGATTTCACTGCCACAGGTCCATCTGGCCGCAGAGCCTATCCCCAAAATAATATTCTGTGTAAGTTTTAGTTTGTATAAGATTTATCCCCAAGCCTATATAAAGTAGGAGCTGCAAAAATACAATTCAAAAGTGGACCGGGCATGAATTAGTGGTGCTTTTTCAGAGGTATTTCTTAAATGGCACACACAAATACTGCAAACAGATGTTATATTGCTTTTAGAGGACAAAAATGGGTCAGACCTTATAGCAGAGTCTCTAACCATCACGTAGTCACTGCTGTCCTATATTTCTCAGGATGGGGCCAGGAAACACTCCTGGTCCAGTTGTCTTAAGCAGCATAGGTGTGCATGAGAGGAAGGTCTGGCTTCCTGTCTTTTGTCTCCAGGAAAATAAGTGGCATCCAATTCTGAGACAGACAAAAGTAAAACAACCACCCCAGATGCTTCCATCCTAAGAACAAGAGGCTGGGGAACAAACAGCTCCCAGTGGGATGCAGTGCCAGTAGCTGCGGTGCCCTGGATGCAGTGGTGCCACATGGCCAGGGCTGGAGGGGGAGGAGGAAGGCCTGTGAGAGTGCTGGACACCCAGTCTGGCAGCCAGGGCAGGGCAGGGGCAGAAGCCGTGCTGGGGCACATCCCTCTGGGGACCAGAGGCAGGTGGCAGGTTGTGCCTGCGGCCCGGGCAGAGCTGACCTTGGTGGTGGCGAGGAGGATGGAGATGGCCATGGGGTGCTCACGGGACTGCCCGACAGCCAGGCCAGCCAGAAACGTGTGGCCCCGGGCAGGAGCCAGCCTGTTCGCCAGTGTCCTGGGGTGACCTGGAAACGGAGCCGCTTGGGGCCGACTCGACGGCTGGAGAACAGCCTGTAGCTCCTTGGACAAACTTGTCACCTTCACCTCAGCACGGCCGGTTTGGCTAGCAGAGGATTACACTGCAGTTCTTTTTCAGAAGGGTTGATCTTTTGTTCAAGTAATAATTTCCCTTTACGGAAGGTCTTCCTGAAGAATTGCTTTCAAGTCGTCTGATGCTTGTTGGAAAGTGAGGTTTCCCTAAGCAGCAATGGTTAAAAGATCATGCGCTCTGTACCTGTGCCTCTCTGTGCTGTGTAACAGGCCAGTCCCTGGTTGTGAGTTACAGGAAAGGGAGAAAGTGTGCATGGGCAATATGTCTGAGACTCCTGCTAGCAGGCCTCCAGGCCAGCACAAAGCAGGTCGAGCGATTTTAACTCTGCCAGAGACATCAGCAAAGGTCCCCACACACCCCCACAGCCCACACTTCTGCTCCAGCACCCAGAGCACAAAAGCAAGGGGTCAAGGCGGGCTGTGCTCCGGGGCAGGGCAGAAATCCCAGACGAGGTCTCAGAAAGAGTGTCCCCTGCTGTGTGGGGCTGTGTGGAGGTGACGGCCGGCCCACTGCCAGCTGCCCCGTGTGCCCGTGAGCACCTCCACAGCAGCTCCACACCCGAACGGCACCAAGCGGGCCGTAAGTCAGGAGGGGCTGTTTGTACCCAGAGTTATGTCATGGGGCTCGCTAGCACCGGTGGAAGCTTCACCAGTCCTAGTGCTTTAAATAAACTGACCTAAAATATCCTAGCAAAGTACCCAGACGGAAAAAAAGGCCAAAACCAGGCAGAAAGCTTACCACAGCAGGCGACAACGCAAAATAACTCAGCCGTTCAAAACCATTCATTTTTCACGTCAGTCCTTGATTAATAGGCGCTTAAATTAAGTTTTGTTTGTTTGTTTGTTCTTCTGGGATTAGCTGTTTTGCTGTGAAAGAACACACGCCCCTCACAAGATAAATGGGGGTGACACGCAACAAATGCCCCCCCTCCTGCTTTTTGTGAAAGGCGGCGGTGAGCTCTGGCTCTGCTTCTGCATTCTCACCTGCCTGGGGAGTAAAGAAGGGGCTTTGTGGGGGTGTGAGGTGGCTGCAGGCTCGCTGCTACGCCAGGCCACGGCGAGACAGCCAGCAGAGCTGTGCTTTGGTGACTGGTAATGCAGCAGACGGGAGGCTGTGGGTCTTCCCCTGTGCCTGCAGAACGAGTCCTGGGAGGTGATGCCAGGCTCCGAGCGCTTTGGTGGAACAAAAGTTGGACGCGCTTCCCATCTCGGTGAGGGGAACAGAAATTAAACTTCATGAGGCCGAACAAAAGATGAATCACTAGAAGGGGAGAGGGGAGGGAAAGATAGAGGAACCACAGACAATTAGTACTGTACAGGCTCTGACAGAGTCATTAATGAGGGATAATATCCAATTAAGGAGGAGGATGGAAAATCTGGGGAATGCTTGTACATATTCCAGTAAATTGCTCGCAGCTCCTCCCTATTCCCCTCCCCAACTTTGATGATCATCTAAACGGGAAGAAGATGTCCAAGTGAAATATAGTTGATGGAAATATCTGGAGCTCCCAGGTAGGTGGCTTGCTTCCCGGTTGTCCTGGGAGCGTGTCCCTGGTCACATGCCTAATCAGAAGTGCGTGCATCCAAGGGTGCGCTCTCGCAGCCTGGAAGGCTCTGGCAATGATTTAACTCAATTAAAGTCTGTGGGAGGGCTCAGCTTCACATCATAAGGCAAACACAGGATGAGTAACTGATATAAGACTGAAAGGCACTTTCCTTGTGTCTTTTGTCTTTAGGATGGCAGGAGGTGGATAGTATTCCTGCATTGACACGGTGAGGCTGGAGCTCAAGGGACTCTGGTAAAGCATTAGTTTTTTGTTGTTGTTGTTGTCAAAAAGGTCATCAGCAGCTTGGAAATGCAGATTTCCTTCTAACAGGAAGCCTTTTTTTTTAAACTTTCTACTCATCTCAGCATTTCTTTAAATGGAACTGTTAGTCCTGTTGATGTGACCTAAATCAGCAATGTCCTGCATAAGAAAGAGAAATAATTCACAGTCCCTAGTGTCTCAGAAACACTTGTCTGGATTGACAGAGCCAGAGTGTTTCCAGAGAGTGTCCTATAAAATTATCTGGTAGCAGTATTCAGAATTTTGATTTGTCTGATTTTAATGTTTTTTGTTTGTTTGTGTGTGTGTGTGTTTTAATATAATTTTATTTGAAGGCAAAAAACATAATAATCACCAAACATTACTTTGGTCAGATTTTTTGTTATTTTTTATTTATTTTTTATTTAGCACGTGTGTGGTTTTTTATCTAGCACCTCTCTACAAGTGATTCCCAAAGTGGTTTTAGGAGTAAAGCTAAGTTAATTTGTTTCAGTCTTTGCACGTGCTGTATAGTAGGAGAGCTGGAAGAAATTCTAAGACTTTTCCAGACCTTTAGAGCTTTTTTGAACACCAGTAAGTCCTTTTTCCCCTGAACATTTAGGATAAAATTCCTTCTCCATCATTGCTGTAAGAAATGTGGACTTTTACATGCCTGCATTTACAAATGGGTTCTAAACAGTGTAATCACTGAGATCCCAAAGGTCTGAAAGATGGGACTTTACTTGGTCTTGCCATCATTTCCTTCCTCCATAAAAATATATATATACTTAATCCCTTTCAGACGCAGTGTATACAACTGGTGGTTATTGCCTCAGTGAAAGTTACAGATCCCATTTTTCCCAGGGCAGGGCTGTTAGTGTGCACAAAGGCACAATACAGGCAAGATTAATATTGGCTTCTGCTTTGCCATTCCAAGCCCCTGCTAACTGTAAATAATATTTTAGCAAAGATCTTGATGCATCATGATCTATTGTGTTGCAGTGATGATGCTGCTTGTTATGTCTTTAGCAGTGATTTATCATCCTCTGCAATGACACAAATCACGGATGGCTCATGACACTCCAGGATGTATGATCTCTTAGTGGTGGCAGTGATGAATTCTGCGCTTAGATCATAACATTTTGAAACCTGGGATGTGGAGCTGATCCTTTGCTTTCTACTTTTAAAAGGTAGCTAAAGCAATAAAATCCTCTCTTTGTTAACAATACGTCAAGGAGCACATCTCTCCCTTTCACGATAGCTTGGTGTGGTTAATTCTGGCTAAGCCTCGAATGGTTATCAGGCAACTCCAGATTACTCACTCCTTTTGCTTTTCCCCTACTACCTCCTAACCTTTAATGTCCTCCTCCTGCATTCTGGTCCCAGGGACATATTTTGAAATTCTGCTGCATGTATAATGAGTATAAAATGTTCCTCTCGGAGCTGGAGAAAGCTCAGATGTTTGGGTACAGTAGGCCCATTCCGACACAACAAGCCTACGCTCAAGCTGTGATCCCAACAGAGAAGAAAGCTTTTCAGGTCTGAGCTGCTCTCCTCCAGCGAGCTGCAGCCCTGCCGGCTCTGCTCCCAGGAAGTGGAAGCACTTGCTCTTGTTTATTTTTATCTGAAACACCTCAGGTAAGAGAGGACGGAGTGGGGAGGGGGTGTCAGATTCTCAGTCTTCACAGCTGGGCCCCTGCTGCCAGGACAGTGCATTTCTCTGTTAGGAAACACAAAAATTATTGTAAGATTGAAGATTTTCGGAGCTTAGCATTGATAAAAGAGACATCAATGTCAAAGAAGAAAAAAAAAAAAGAAAAAAAGGAAGAAGTGAAATCCCTAGCAAATCATACAGGGCCAAATGGTGCCCCGCGTGGTGAGCACCCAAGGAGCTGGCACCCTGGGCTCGGGCCTTGGCCCAATGGAGGTGGTGATGGGTCCTGGTCAGCCGTCCTCTGTGGGGTGACAGTGACCCAAAGGGGCCCCATGTACCCCCGGGGGGACCTGGGGCCACCCCGAGCCCCTGTCCTCATCATCAACGCCTGCAGGCTCCGAGGTGGCTCATCACCACTGGATGGAGCACAAGAGGTGGGCGAGGAGAGCTGAGGAAGCCTCCTGGGATGCTGGGCTGGCTGCCTGCCCTGGCCCAGGCCCCATCATGGCTTCCAGGGAAGCTGTTAACAACCCCGAGCCTGCTCATGGGGACGGGACCCCTCGGGGTGCCCCCGCCACTCAGTGCCAGCCCCGCCAGCCCCCTCAGCCGCAGCTGCTGCCCACCAGCAGGGAGCTGGGCGGCCGCCAGCTCTCCAGGTGCCCTGCCAGCCAAGACGTCCTCAGTGTGAGGACCCACAGCGGCACCGGCCATGTTACGGGGCCAAGGCAGTCTCCTAGAGTCGCAACAGTGCTGACACAGCAGCCGTACACCAGGGGTGGGCAGGGCAAGGAGCGAGACACAGGTGCTGCACCCCAAGGCGATTTCTGCTCAAGTTGCCCAGTGGACTGAGGTGCTGGTCCCCAGACCACCTCTGCTGGACATGACCAGACTGGCCTCTTCGAAGCTGTAATGTGGTCGGAGTTGGCTGCATGTGGCTGATGGTCCGTCCCATGGTCAAATCTGAGGGAACGGGCGTTTCTGCCCTACTTCTTCCCTCACAGAAAAGGAGTCCTCAGACAGTCAACTCCCTGTAAGAATTTACTTCTCAAGAGAAGGCCCTTTTTTAAGGAAGCATTTTTTATATTTATTTTTTTTCTAAAACTTAGCAAATATAAGAACCGTAATTACCAGCCAGGGACGGCCGAGCATCATGGAAAATATTACCTCCAGTGGTGAATGTTCAGACACATTAGGACGTAACAAAGCAAGATTTTAGAATAGAAAATCTTGGCCTATACTTTAGTGCTCATTAGTGCCTGTGTTTTCAGTAATTCATGGTATGATACGACATCATGATATGATATTGCTGCAATAAGCAACGTTGTCCCCTAAGAAGAGAGTTATATTGAGCAAGACACAAATGCATTGTAATACAGACTTTTTAGGCTACCTACCCAGGAGTGGTCAGCTATAAAAATCCACAGCGGCCATTCAAACCAAAGCCTTCCTTATTACTAGTCTTAAATGCCCATTTCCAGAAAAGGAAACATTTCTCAGTGGCTTGCAAAGGTGAAAGAAACCATTTCAGATACACCTTCTCATGGTATCACATTTTTCCACTTTCCAGTGCATAAATGTGGTTGTCACTGAAATTCTTAACAGTGGAGATTTTACACATATAATAAATTTATCGCATCTAGCACTCTATAAATATAAATATGTATTTGAAACTTAGGGATATGCACCAAGAACAACCTTATTTCTTTTAGTATGTAACACTTTACAATATACTTCTCACTATTTTATATTCTTGCACTACAAATATATTTACATACCTCATATTCCACCACGTATTTTCAGCTTGATCTGTTGAAAACGTTGTAGGAAGGACTGTGTGACTGAATGTGTGTATTGGAAGTATGAATAATTGGATTTGATAAAAAAATAAAACAGATTAGACTGACCAAAACCAGACTAGAATTCAAAAAGAAAATCTAAAAGTGATCTGATTCATGTGAAGAAAATAGAACAATTTCCTAAGCCATAATAATGACAATAAAAATAGTAATGAAAGTCAAGTGTAATAATGAAAAATAGTAAAAGTTGGAAACACGGAATGGACTGGAAGTGCTCCTGTGAGCCAGTATCTCAACAGCTAGAGCAGCCTTGTTGGCATGGAGAGCTCAGGTTTGACATTTAGTATTTCTCCCATGTACAGAAGAGATGTGAAGCCACACCACAGCCCCCTTCAGACAATACCCTGTGCACTGGTCTACAGGCTTAGCTGAGTCTCCTCAGCTGTGCTATTAAATAAAAGAGGATCCTTTGCCCCCAATTTTATAGGAAGCCCCTTTTTTAACAGGTGCCTAAGTCTTCTAAATGTACTAAAACAGCTAGTGTTGGAAATAATTTGATGGATTTGTCCACCATGTTCTGATGTATTGGTTTCAGATGAGATTCTCTAGCAAATTTTACTTGAATTTAAAAATGTGCTTGTGCTTCCCTGAAATACCATTTGTGGAAGCACTTGGTATTTTCCAAAATATTAGATGATGGTGAAGATTATAAGAGTAAAGATAACAGTTGCTATTATTCAGGTAACTCTAACACTAGTTTCTTATTTCTTCTTTTACACCACTTTTTTACTGCTTCCTATTTCTTTACCTACCTGCAGCATATTATTTTACATCTGCTTTGCCATTTATTTCACTTCCTCCTACCATACATGATGGTGCCCACATCTCTTTATAGATCCTCAGGTGTACAAGCCCCATGACTTCTTTTTATATTGCCTGGTCCAAATTCTTCACAGTATTACTTCAGTTTCCCTCGGGTGCAATGCCAATGAAATCAAGTTACATGAACACAGAGCTGTGTAACTCTGTGGAAGAGCAGAGCCCTTATCTGTATAATGCCTCAATATATTTTTTGTTTCATAATGTCTTTCTCTACACATATCGTTATTTACAGATTTATTTATTTATTTATTTATTTATGTGCAGCACCTTTTACAAACCTGGCTTCTTTACATTCAGTAGCCACCAGTGTGATCTATCTGATCTAGACAGCTGTGCGGAGACGGGGTTTTGAAATATTACTGTAAAAATCTGGAAGCTTTTTGCCACACTTGTATTCATTTTAGTGGTTATCACTGTAACAGTTAACAAAAGACACAAAGACATCCATACCCAAAACACAGCATATGAAGATCTAATTTTTTTTTCAAATGGCACATACATTTAAATAGCTACTACTTCTCCCATTTGGCAAGGCCATTGTTGTGGCTAATGTATGTATTTCTGAAAACAATGATACATTTCCAATAGTATCTTCCACGATTTTTTTCAATGAGCAATAAAGGAGGTTGAGGTGGGATGTGTTTTATCCCACCACATTATATCATTCCTCTTTTTCCTCTTTGTTGGATGGCAATCAGGAACCCTCATGCCAAGCTTGGGAAGCAACAGCATCTGGCTCCTTGGCAGATTCTGCAGGCGGTCTTGTTGCCAGCCTTTAAGCTGTGTCTGGGTCTGCTGCATGGTTTGGCTGCAGATGGGATCTCTGGGTTGCCTTGTGCTTATGGGTGCCAGTTTTGGCTTACCTTTGATTCTGAGGACTTTACTCATTTTTATTCATTTGTGAATAAGGACCCATCCAAATGCTTCATGAAACCAATATCAAAGTGTACCGATATTTAAAATGAAAAGGGAAGGAGGCTGTTTCCCTTCCCCCTCTCCTCCCCTCCCCTCCCCAGGATGAAACACTATAATAGCATCTGCAAATGGATCTGGATCTATCAGTATTTCCATTATAAATCAGAGGCTTAGAGCTTAGCCATGAATATTCTTCCCAGAATGAAATGCAATGCTGCCGTTAGTATCAAAAAAGTGCCGAGGGTTTTTTCAGACCACCTAGGCATTCCCGCACTCGGTTTTTCCTCCTTCAAGGGGGATCATTTTGAAGACGTGACAGTCGAACATTGAACATACGTCCAAAAAACTTCTGTGTGACAAAAAAATGTTTCTTGCTGGTGTTTCTGGAAGCTGAGGTTCAGTGCAATTTTGGAGTCTCTAGGACTGGAAGAAAATCTTTGAAATCAGGGAATTTGTGGGTACCAAACGAGCTGTGGCTGTGAACGTGGCATTCAGCATCCCCGACCGGCAGACCCCTTAGGGCTGGGGGGTGAGCAGGGAAGCTGTCTGTGCATCTCCTGCTCTGGCACCGACCACCGGCTCCTGCCAGAGACAGGGCACTGTGCGAGGGGGGCCGCTGCTCAGAACCCATCCAGCCACCTTTCTGCCTGGGTTTGGGGACCCTGGCAGGAGCTGCCTCTCCCAGAGAGGGTGCGGGGACAGGAGGCTGTGGGGAGGCTAGTCGGAGGTGTCAGGCTGCTGTCAGTGGTGAGCGAGGCGGGGGGGAGCCGAGTGCCTCTGCCCACCCAGTGAGGGCTGATACCGCTCGGCACAGATGGCCGGGGGCGCTGCCCAGTGACCAAATTAAGCCTTCAAAACACAAGGCGACTTCTTGCATATTAGAAGGAGCCTTTCTGGACCCCAAGCCCCGGCACCTGTACTTCCACGTGCCCTGCTGGGTGGGGAAGGGCTGCTTCCAGTCATCTTGGGCTGGGGCCTTTGGGCAGCTTGATTTCTTGGGAAGCAACCTTCCCACTGCAGCAGGAGGGGTGCGAGGAGCTGGCCTCCTGGAGGCGTCAGGTGGGACAGGGCTGCAGGGAGCGGGTCAGCCGAAGGAGCTTGCTGGCACCCTGCTGGAGTGTGCATACGGTAACACAGGCGATGGCGCTTGGGGACCAGGACACGTCCCGCGCCTCCAACTGGGCCCTCGGTAATGCTGGATGTGGGCAGAGCTGGGTCACAGCTGGCCGTGCTGATTCCCAACATGACCCTGTTTCCCTGCTGAGTGCTTCTCAGTGCAGCAGAGCAGCCTCCGAGCAGCCGGCCAGACACTGGGGACAATGCACGGCAAAACCTCTCCTGATTACAGCAGGATCCACGTGCAGATGTTCCAATACTAATAATGACAAAAGAAAAAAAAATCAAAAGGGTATTTCTGTTTTTTCTCTTTGCTATACACAGTGTAAAATGCCGCTGCACGGAATTTTATCCTTATGTATAGGATATCAATGAGGTAGTCATGTCAGTGACACATACTGTTACACGAAATCCAACCAAACATAATGAAACATTCAAAGCAGCAGTGTTCCGGTATCCCTTGCTTCATTTTTTTTTTTCTTTTTAAACCTATCTTTTCTGTATTTAGGAAGAAGATCTCTTTTCTTTCCATATTTCCCTGCAGTCTATAGACAATCTCTGCACATGATTTATAACAATCATTCCTGTGCAATCGCTTCCAAGATTCATCGTTTCACAATTCTTTGTAACAGTCTTTCTTGCAGTCTTATGTTCTTGCAGTCTTCCTTAAATGAATCAAGGCAGGATGTCAAATATGCAGGCTAATGGCTGGCACCTTCCTTCCCCCCACTCCCCCCCCTTCTTGTTACCAATTGGGATAAAAAAAAAGTTAAATCACAACAAAACTGTTATATGTTCTTGTTTGCAGGCTATCTGGAGAGAGATAGGGGTTCACCTTTAAAAAGAGCAACGCTTATGGTCTGATGAAGGACTGGAGCACCTGTGCAGTTCTAAGCATGGGAGGAAACTGCATGTGTTTCGTGAAATGACTTGCCTTTAAAATTAAAGCACTCAATAAGTTTCAAATGTCGGGTCTCATTTTTGCATGTAGGTCAGAACCGTGTCTAAAGATAATTTGATTTTTGTCTGGTAAGAGCACACATTACAGATCAAAATAATAACCAAGTAACTGGTTAGGATTTTTAATGTGAACCTCTCCCCTCTCCTGTGTGAGTACTAACAGAATTCATCAGGAAATCACACACTAGCATTAAAAATACACACTAATATTATCTCCAAAAAGATTCTTACATGGCCAAAAGGTGAGGATCCCAATAACAGAACAGGTTAAGCACTAAAAACAAGGATTGGTGAATATTTGTTTAAATTCCATCTGATTTCTCTTTCCATGATCTGTCTTCTGGACATTTGCTTAGGGAAATGAGGGTTGTCTATTGTTGGAGTGGTTGGTTGCTCTTTGTAATGCCCATCTCCACATAAAAACATGAACGTTTTCATGGTGGTATTTCCTTGTTTACTGTTCTCTTTGACTACTTTTACCTACCCAGAGGGAAACAGAAGGGGTACTGTGTGGTTTAGGTGATCAACTCAGTACCATGAGGGGTGAATGGCAAGCAGGAAACTGTCAGCTCAAACAGCTCATAAATAAGGCACAAGATGAAAATCATGACCCTGAGCCATTGGCAGCCAAAAGCAAAAATATACCAAAAAGTTATGAATATGCTCAATACAGTTCTGGCTGGCCCATCAATCATTCACCAACAGAAGCGCTACAACCATGGCACGTAATATTTGAACAAATAGCATTACTATTGCTCTGCTGTGCATGACTTCCACCTCACAGAGGAGGACCAGGCAGGGATCTCAGGCCATGAGTTTAGAGCATGTCAGAGAATCTCTGCTGTACCACTCAGAGATGTGTACTGGCCTCTTCTGCCTGTCCAGAGCCACCTCTTCCATTTCAGGTCATTGCTATCTAAGCATAAAAGTACCAGACTGAGTTGTTAATGCTGGTGGTTTGCTATGGATCTAGGTGCAATGGTTGAGAATGGCAGCTTTACTGCTGTCTCACTGTCCAGTTTCTAGTGGGCCAAGGAGCATGGCAAAAAAGCTGTCATCCTTCTTGGCTCTACTCGCTCTCATTTTTGGCACCAGCAGCTGGAGGCCAAGGACTGTATGAGCACAGGGGATGGATGAATCCTGCTCTGAAACCTTGCAGATCAGGACTGCAGTACATTGGAAGAGCGATGCCAGATGCCTGCACACCTCGTTCTTGCATGGACCTGCTCTCTGGGTAAAGGAGGGAATTTTGACCCCAGGGGGCTGAGGGCTCCTCCACCAATTTCGGCATTCTCAGTAGTGGTGTCTGAAGGTAATCATGTTTAAAAGCTGTATTCCAGGAAGGGGCACTTTGGGGGCAGACTGGCCTTTGGGCTGACAGCAACCCATTGACTTCCTGGCCAAGGGTGATTTTTTAAAGGAAAATCTGGAGTAAGTCCATGCCAGATTTCTTTTTCTTCTTTTAGTTTGATTTTCAAGCAGTGCCTTGCCCTACTTTGAACAGTCATCCACAGAACATTTAAACAAACACCTTCTTACGTTTTTAGTTGGGCCTATCTGTTCTTTTCCTTTCCATGGCATTTTACCTGCAAACTTAAGGCTCTTGCCATTTGCCAAGACACATCCTCAACTCCTCACTGGGCAACATTGCACGCACACATGAGCAGCAGCTGCTCCTTCATGTGTCTGGAACGAGTGAAACTTGGAAAATCACAACAGCCATGTAGTGCAGCCTGATGTATGCAGAGCAGGGGTATTTGCCGCACAGTGAGCCAGCAATGTACACGCTGGCCCCACAAAATGGCAAAATCCCTTCGTACCTCTTATGCCTGCCCACTTTACTCTGCTTTCCAGCTCGGAGAAGGCAGCCCAGCATGTGTCAAGTTTCCACAGTGCCCCCTGGCCATCCTGCCCATGGGACAAATGCACTGCTCCTGCCCCAGCTCCTGACGCAGAGGAGCTGTCTGCCAACAGCACAAAGTAAAACAATTGAAGTAAATCTTCAGGTTTCAATAGTTTTTACTCTTCTACTGTGCAAACTCTCTCTTGCTTTTATTTTCCACAGGTTTGGCAAATGTTTTGCTTTTGCAGTTCAGGCTTTGCCCAATCACTGAGCTGCATATAGGCTTCATTTAGCTTTGGATTTGCATGTTAAGCAAGAATTGAGAAATAAAAAGGGATATTATTAGGGTTTCAACTTTCTGTTTTTTGAGTCAACAGGAGCTTTTCTGTCCATACCTGGCAGAGGAGGACGGAGCACAGACTGCCTTGCTTTAGCCCCGTAACCTGGTAAGTTTGCTGTTTGCTCTTGAACCCAAGGGCAGGTATGTGCTCCCCAGCTGATTTCCTTTTGCAGCCTTGCTTTCAGTCCCTGGCAAGAAAAAGCCCTTCCTTTACGTTTGGCAGCAGCAGGATGGTGTCCAGGATGTTTAAATCCTCAAAACTTTCTGTTATTTCCTGACAATACCCAATTCATTGGGCCAAGATTTGAATACACATCTTCCTCGCACCATTTCACAAAGGGCTTGGATCCCAAGAATAGGAGAAACCACTGCAGTACAACAAGGACATATAAATATGAATGTCAAACTGCCCCATCAATGAAATGCTTTAAAATGCAGGGAGTGCCATGGTGCAGTGGGCCACGGAAACACAATGAAATGATAATGAGGACAAGCGAGATGAAGACCACCCACCAGTAGTTTTATGACTGTGACTTGGAACGACAGTTCTCAGCGGGGCCATTGCGACTGGATGCCATTGTCATTTTTAGCACATGCGAAAGTAGCAATTGTGTACGGACATTTCAACTGTTGCCTCTGACAAACAGCAGCCAGACTATTTATGAACAACCCCCAACCCCATTCTTGTGCATTTGGCTGCATCTGTAGGTAGGAGAGAATGGAAGACTGCTACTTTGTTCTGACAGGTTTTCCCATAGTCACTGTCTGTGACTCCTTGCATACGCTTAATTTTCTGAGGAAGAGAAATGATTTACTACAGCCCCTTCCTAGCCAGCGTTAATCTTCTCTTACACAAGCTTCTGCCCCACTTAAGCTGCAGTCTCCTTCATGCTCCATTGTGTTCACACTCCTTTCCTAGAAAAAAAACACAACAACCAACATTCAGAATTTGGGTGTCAAAGTAAACTTTTTTAGGAGTTGGTTGTGCCTTTTAGACAAAACTTGGGTTTTGGAAGAGAAAAGAAGAGGAAGGAAAGACGAGGCACAGGTGTGTTCCTGATATGTTGGTTTTTCTCTCCCACCCTGCTTCCACTTCAGAAACAGTTAGACTCAAGTTTCAGATAAGCAAAATGTCTCCAAAACAAATCTTTTTTGTTTTGTAACTCCACTGTATAACTACCAAGTCACATTTGAAAAATACAGCTTTTTAGGTTTGCTCACTGTTTCATAAATATCTACAGATTTCATGGCACATACCAACTTGCCTTTGGGTCTTGTTGTATTGAGAAACTTGTCAGAAGAGAAGCTGATAACTAACACATTCTTAATCCTTCACTCTCTCTTCAGTTCCTTCAGCTCCAGTTATAAGATGCATAGCTGAGAGAGGCTGTTCGCATGAACCTGCTACCATTCCAGGTCATCACTCCCAAAGCTTTCATCATGGCATGTCACTGAAAGATGCCACCTTCACAGTCAAAAAATGCCTAATTTGTTCATTAGCCATTTCCTTTGGTAGTTGTTTAAAGTAAACATGATTTTATTTTATTTTTTAAACCATGGTTTACCAAGAAGACAGCTATAGCATCACTAAAAAATAAGCATTTACCCAATGGCCTGGGCAGAAGAATATGTTTAATTTGCATACACCTGATGGTAGAGGGAGCTGACTCAGTGAGCTGTTGGTAACAGGTGCCTCTGGATGTTCAGATTTAAGGGATTCTGCCTGGACCATAGCATTGTGTCTCTGGGTGCTGTTCTAGCTATTTTATAACCCTTTTACAAAAAGATGGGGAGTTATGTGCTCATCCCTGAAAAAAAAAGAGAAATAACAGGAGCTAGAAAGGAAGAAGGAGAGGATGAGGTTGAATCCTGATAGTTCAGGACTGCCAGCACAGCATTTGCATCACAGGAGTGTCTGTGTAATCCAGACCTCTGCCTGCGGAGGTAAAAGAGCCAGAAAAGCCTTCACTACGAAGTTGTGCAGACCAGCCCCATGCCCAACCCAACCCCATCCCATTAGGGAGCAGGGGGCTCCGACAGAGTAGACATCATCTCCTGCCCGATCATCTGCTCTTCATCTTAGCTTTCCAGGGTACAAGGGAGGGAGAGTCCAGTGACTTTGTGCCACGAATGAGATTCTGGTTTGCAGATCCTGAGTGGGAAACTTGCCTTTCTGTGCAATACAGCTTTCCATGTATAAAGCCACTGTGCCTACAATGGCTGTAGGAGTGACTGAAAATCACTGAAATTTTCGTGGCTTTGTTCTTTGGTTTGTGGTGGAAATGTGCAAGTATATGGCAGTGGTCTTTCACACCTCATGGGATGTTTGCTGTTGTGTAGAAACAAGAGGAGCCACCTCACAGGAAGTTCAGCAGAATATGCTTGGCAATAATATTGACACTCTTTGCCAGGCATGAATCCTCAGACTGATGTTTCCAGATCTCAGAGCCTCCGCTTCCTTTTCTGCCTGCTTAGTTAAAAGCTTCTGTATGGTGCTAGCCAGTGTGGGATCTGAGAAACTTACAAACATGCAACAGGAACACCCAGCAAGACATCCTGTTGTGGGGTGTCCGGTGTTCCCAGCTGACGAATTTCCCAATCGAGGCACATGCTGGTTAAGTGGAATGTCCAAAGGCATGCAGGATGCTTTCAGGTAGAACTGGGAAAAGAACTCAGAGACTTTCACTTGGACTTCTCTGCTTTAACTCTCAACCTTATTTTCCCTTCATCTTCTCTCTCTTTGAATCCCCTTTCATCTCAGCGCCTCAATGTATAGATTCAATAAGACTTATCATTTGAAAAAGAAGACACTTCTGGCTGGAAAATACCATCTTTAAATTCAGCGGAGCTGTGAGAGCAGGCAATATGAAACAGGATTACAAACAGACAAGCAAGTTCACACATGTTAGTTATGTCCAAAGAGAGTTGCTTTCCTTTGTTCCAGTGTGCTCCACTCATCTGTGCAGCTGTGCATCTGGCCTTTTGTTTCTTACCTATTCTCATAGGTGACTGTTGTAATGAGGAATGACAGAGATGAGGAGTTGACGATCAAAATCCTTCTGGATGGGGTGAAGTGTGGGACTTGCGTGAATAAGGCACTTGAAGCAAGGGAATCTGGAAAGATGTTCAAATATATATGAGTACATAAATATTGTGAGCAACACTATCATATGTCAGCTCTGCTTTCCAACAGACCTCTGTATACAATCAGCCTTGCATCGCCGCCACTAGCAAGTCTCTCCTGGTTGTTCTGCGTGTGATGGGATACCATGGTGGAGACAAGGCAGTAACTGTGTTCGAGCACCTATCCCCAGTGAATAGCTGGTCCTCCTCTGCACTGCACTGGGCTTCTGTCTGCATGGTACAGCTTGCTCTCCGTGCCCAGCACAGACCGAGTGACCTCTCACAGTATTTTTCAAACTCTGTGGCCGATCCCTAAATGGTGGCTGTAATACTTTGTAGGGGAGATTCAAGCCTGGCTGCCAAGGAATGTTTATTTTTGTGTCTTGCCTAATCATTGTCACAGATGATTCAGCAAGAGCAGAACCACTACTCTGCTTGAAAAAATTCTGCCGGGGCTTGCTCTCGTTCAATTCGAGGTGCAAATGAACAAAAATATATAAAAAGCCATCCTCGTGCTCTCAGCAAGTACTTCTCTGCATTTTGAGGGAGGAATATTGCCTAAAATGGGAGAAACTGCACAGGTAGAAACATAATTAACATAATTAATGGCTTTTGTAAACCAGGAATAGTATTGTCTGGAGGATGTTTTGCTGTCTGCAAAAAACCCAGAGACTTAACACGTACCTGCAATTCCACTTCTTGATGTTATTTAGCCAATTTTCTCATGCCATGAGGAGGTCAACAGTCATGTACCTTCTGTGTTGGACACTATCAAGCCTTGTTTACTGTCATTAGGAGGTCCCGGGAGAAAGCTGGCGAGTTTTTGGCAGTTTGTGGCAGATGAGAGAGAGCTACAGCTGCAGAGCAGTTGTTGTCATAACACCTATTCATCATTATCCCTCCCATCATGAATCACCTCATGATAACCAACCCCTCTTTGTTTACATCCATCACAACTAGAAAACCCGCATTTGCTTCCAGGGCTCACTTCTCTACCTGGGAAAAGCCTGGCTGATTTTGTGCCAGTACTCCTTCCCCAAAACCAGAAAATTCTCGAAGTCTCCCTGCTGAGAGAACGGGGACAGCTTTTCAAATGTTTTGTTCACTTCCACTTAAAATTCAACCAGAGTATCTAAATTAGGAATGCTGCTACATTCCAGCTCAGAAAGCTGCAGTGCTCTGTTATAAAGAGGGGCTCCGTTCCTCCTCCTCATCCAGAATCACGTCTTTTGGGATCGAGCAGTCCGTTTGCTTAGGTGGAAAGCTCGGTCGGGAGCCCGTGTTATGCCCTTCCTTCTGCATCCGGTACAGCGTGGAGCACCATGTCAGCGACGCACTAATACACAAGAATAATCAGCTCATCAAATCAACTTCATTAGTTGGAGCTGGAGAGCACAGCTCCGCTGCCCAGCCCTGCAGACGCGCAGCCTGCCTCCCCGCTCCATCTGCCGCAGCCGAGCAGGAGGGGTCTGCCCGTTCGGCTGCTTGCACAGAAGTGGAAAAGCCCGGGACACCGGGGTATCAAGCGTGTGCCGTGTTCCTGCCTGACACATGTCCCTGGGGACTGCTGCTCCTCCCCTGACTCTTGCAGGCGAGACCTAATCCAGCTCCGGTGTGCCAGCGACGAAGCTGCTGGAGCGAGGTCTGAGGCCTGCGGTTTCAAAAGTAGCCCTGACACTGATGGTTTTCCTGGGTTTTGAGGGAAGGGAGCGGGGTCTGGTCCAAAAGGTCTGCTTTGCACCCCTAACACAACGTGCTGTCCCGGAGGCCACCCTGCTCCTTCGCCACGAAGGTGTCAGGGCAGGGCTGCTGGAGGGTGGCCCGTCCCCACAGCAGGCCCAGGGCTCGGTGGTCCCTGTGTTTCCACAGCAGAGGAGCGGGACACCAGCAGGTCATGGATTTCACAGGTTTGCTCATTGCTTGGGGTTTCCAAGCGAGAGTATTTATGGATAGCTCTGGAGATATTTTTACGGGAACGACTCTGTAACTAAGCACTTCAGAAAAAAAAACAGGCCACCGTGCAGATGAACAGGCAGGTGGAGAGGGCCCCACTTGGGCGCTTCCAGCTTGGGAAGGGATGGGTGCAAGCACCTAGTGGGTGCTTGCTCTGAAACTCCCTGGGGGCCAGATATCTTCACAAATGCTGTTCAAACAATGACGAATAATAAACACATGTATGGATCTCTCAGACTTTGGTATTGCCAAAGGTCTGTGCAGAAGTATCTGTTGCTTACACTCAAGTTCTCTCTCCCTCTCTTTCTCTCTGTGTATTTTTAGCATGGATGAAGATATAGTTTCAGAAAATGTAATGACATGTGACATGCAGGATTCGTATGTATCTAGGCAGTATGGGAATGTACCATGTAGGAGGAGATGTAACATACTGCTTGGCTTCTAATACCCATTACTTAAGCATAATAAGGCGCATTATGAGAGCAGATAAGGGGGCTCCCCATTGTGCCCAAGCACTAGAAGACTTATGTTTATCTCTTACCTGTATTTTCCTTTTGCTTTATGTCACTACTTTAAAGTTGATTTGGGCAATATTGGCTGAAGATTTACAGAGGCTTGTCAAAAATGCTTTGGGGGGGGTTGTCTTTAGAAGATCAGTTTTCACAAGAAGACAACCATAAACTCGATACCATCTCTCCCATGCCATTAGCAAATATCAGCTAATGAGTCCAATCAGATACCAATGCAATGCTATAGCAAATGTGGTGTTCAGGAGAATTTCTCTGCTGATTTTAAGAGAGTCAAAAGGCAATGTTCTGTCCTGGAGTTACCTTTGTAACTCTAACGAGATGAGACAGTGAAGTTTTGCCTCGTAAGTTGTTATAACACAATGTTTTTCTACAGAATAGCATGTTTAAGAAGGCATTTATTGTCCACAAAATCTCTGCCACTGGGTGTATCTCAAACAGAAGAGATCAGCTTCTTTCCTTCCTTATTTCCATGTTGCAATGTAGTTTTAACAGGAGCTGTAGCCTGCAAATTGATGCAGAAAAGGGCTGGCAAATGATCTTAATATCCTAGATCAAGTAAAAATGCCTATTTTCCTAACCAAGGTTTGAATTGCATTGTAAAGATAGACACTTGAATGGTTGACAGCTTTAACAAGAAAACTGTGACTGCAATCCTAGTGCAAACCATACATCTTGTGAGATCAAGTGGAATGCTCTGTACAGATGCCAAAAAGAGCTGAATTTTTAAAGCTTGTGTGTTTTTTTTTTTTTAATTTTATTAGTAGTTAATGGTATATATTTAGCACTGAAAAGATCATTTGACAGCACATCAGTCTTGCAAGATATATGAGTAAAAGGAAACTAAAAAAAAAAAATAAAATCCACCATGTTTATGTGGGGTCTTTTTCCTCTGAAATTTTAGAAGGAACCAACCTACTGGGTGCAAACTCTGCTGAACTAGATGGAAAGACTGCCATTGATTTCCATGGACTTTAGATCAGCCATAAGGAGAGGAAGCAAAATGCATGCTAGGATGTTTCCTTGGTTATTTGCCTGTCCTTTTAAATGCTATATGTGACATTTTAAAGTTCAGGTGTTAAAAAAGGAATGATAGCTTCATGAAGGGTTTGTCAGTGAACTGCAGAGTTTAGAAGGCTGTTAAAAATATGAATATAAATGTCTCTGTGCATACACACTACAGGGACAGAATTTAATTTAGCTGGAGCTGGTGGTACCTGACACTTTCTGCTATGAGAGCCTGTTTTCGGTTTTCTATAACTTTGCCAAGTTTTAACCATTCAGTGTCTACCTCACACTGAATATTTTGCATCTCTTGATTCCACCAGCAAGGTGATGAAAAGCAACCCAGTATCACAGAATGGAGAAGGCAACCAGGAGATCTGGCCACACAGGAAAGGGAGTAAGTGACAGCAAGAGAAGCATTTGGGTGGACAAAGGAGGGGACAAAGTGAAATGGAAGGTAAATCAGACGGGGGCAGCCAGACAGGAGCAAGAGTGATGGGGTGGGGTGAAGGGCTAGGCCAGCAGGAAAGACAGCCTGGGACAGAAACAAAGAAAAGGGTAAGGAATAAAAGACCCCCACAGCAATCTGAGCAGTAAATCCTTGAATCATGTATTCATCTTCTTTCTTTCTTTATTTTTTTTCCTCCTTCTTTTCCCAGGCTAAAGAAAATGATTTATGCAGCACCAGGCATAAGGGGGCCCCATTCTCCACTGGCTGGTAAGCATTGATGTAATGAACACAACGGCAGCAGCAGCAAAGGCAGGAGAAGATGCCTGTTGTCATTCCAAACGCCCTGGGAACGAGTCAGTGGTCAACTGCTCCCAAGAAGAAGAGTTGCTTGTTGCAACTCTTTGCTTTCTTTTACCATTGAGATCACAGTTTTTATTCTCATTTTCCAAGCACCAGGAGTGCACTCTGGGAAAGGCAATGGGACCTAAGAAGAAGTCAGATGAACAGAGAGGGGAAAGGGAGGGCAAGGGCAGTGGGGCCGAGCAAAGACCCATAGTGAGGAGGAGGACAAAAGCGCAGATGAGGAAAGAGAGCAGGTCAGGAGATGCAGAGAGGGGAGGAACTGCCAGATGGGGGGCAAAAAGTCAAATAACAAAATCTCTCTGTATTTGGAGTTCTACCACATCGTGTACCACCAAAGGCATGTTGTCTATGCTAACATTTCTTTCCAGAGGCACCTCATCTCCTGGATACAGGGGTAGGTGCAGCATCAGTAGGAAGGAACACCAGAGAGGTAGATGGTTAGCTGCTGACATGTCAAAGGATGCAGGCCTATATGCAATGCTGGTGGAAATGCTTGAGGAAAGTCCTGCTTTCTGTGTGCCCTCACTCCCTAGGTGCTGTGAACCAGGTTTAAAGCCTAATTTAATTTAACCCTCATTTACCAGGTTTAAAGCCTAAAGGTTTAAAACCTTTCCTTGTGCACTGACCATGGGACCAGAAGCCAGCCCCACCTGTGGTAGGGTGAATGTTTCCCATCTTTAGGTCCACCAGCAGGCACATGGTGTATCACGTCTATTTTGTGGAGCTGTTTACATGGGGTTCCACTAACATGCACACTCCTTCTCTAGCAGCCTGTGTGCGTCCCTGATCCACAGATTAATGGCAGGCTTATGCTTGTGGCAGCCGCCTTGTTGCACTGCTGCTGGGAGACAGCATGTAGAGAAGGAGGTGGCCTCATGCTCTAGCGGCGTGTACCCATCATTGGCGTTTGTGTAAGGGAGGTTATTTTGGAAGTGCAAGGTGTCACACGATTACAGCACAAATGTTTCCAGGAGATGTTGCTCTTCCTGTAGCTGTTCTGAAGGGGGAAGAAAAGGGGAAAGGTGCAGTGAGGCTTCCAGCCAGCCTGATCAGCTTTTGCAAATGAATTTTCTAATAAATGCATCCTTCTACTCTCAGCATGAATTTTGCACACAGGGTGCACCAAGTTCATGGGTATGCTCCCATTCATAGCTGCCTGGCAAGGAATTAGGGCAAGAAAAAAAGAAACATTTAAAAATGCTGCCTATGACTTGACTGTAAAGAGGTTATTTGGAATCTTGGCTAATCATTTTCTCTGATGAATGTGTCACATAACCTTAATGGCATTGTCTTTGTGTGTTGCCTCATAGGAAGAAATTAGTTTTGTTTTGTTTTTTTCCTGTTCAGAAATTATCCGCACACATTCCCTAAACATTTGATAGGTCTTAGAGTGTGAGGCTTTTCCAAACGGCTGCAGAAGCCCTTCTGCTGCTAATTTATCTGGATGAATATTTATTTCCTAGCAATGATCCCATTCCCCTGATGGATGCAAGTGTCTGTGGCAGTTAGGCTGCTTCGCGTGATAGGACCCTAAGTCATGACAAAGACAAAAGGAGACAATATAGATACATGAACGGGGTGAATGAAAGAGGTCTGTGGGAAAGGCCGAGCAGGGTAACTGCTGTGGTTTTAACACCACCCAGTTGTGAAGAGGTAGCAGCTTCTCTCCATTGTCTCTCTTTTCCTTTTACAGATATTATTGTGACTACAATCTCAGGTTTCACCACCTTGGTAAGTAAATAAGGTTTATAATACCAGCAGAGGGAATCAGAAGTTTTTATTCACTAAAATATGCATTTTTTTTAAAGCCGTAGTCACACAGCTGTAGTCTGGACTCCCACGTTTCAGCTGTTCCCTCTGTCCACAGGCAGAAGTAATGCGTCACTTTCTGAATTGTTTCTTTTTTTTTTTAAATGGTTAATCAACAGCAGCAGTAATGCTCAGTGGAAGCAGCCCATTTAGCGTCAGCCGGGACAGATAACGAAGACAAGCCAGGTATCTCTGTTTCTCTGGGAGCACATCCCACATCTAGAGCAGGACTCAGAAGTGCTGTTTGTAGGGGCCGGGGGAGCAGAAACAGGGAGACAGATGTTTCTCTTATTATTTCTGTTCTGAGACAGCCACAGCTATTGCGGTGTGTCACCATCCTTGAGGGCCACAGACACAAATGCACAGCAGGACAGCTGTGTTTAAATTATCAGTGTGATTTCCACTGGGGCACGAGGCGGGGATACGCAGCCCATGCTTTTTATTCAAAAGCAGTCGTGCAACGCTGTCTCGTCTGAGTTACTGTATTAACCACATTGCTCAAAAAAAAAACCCAAACGCGAAACAGACAGTTTCTGTGTGTCTGTCCCAGCCGTATCGATGGCGTTTCTTAGTGCCACAGCCCAGAGCTGTCCCTACAGCAGATATTAGCTGAGAAGCTCAGCTTTGTTTGAGGTTGTTCCTGCCACCCCTCAGTCCCCGAGGCAGGGCAGCCCAGCCGACCACCGCGCAGCACCACACACCACCCCCAGTGCCTGGGGCTGTGTGGGCACCTAATAAAGTGCTCTCTGTTAAAACTGAACAGGGGTTCGTCGTGGGCTGCTTCAAGCCCAGCTGCTGCGGGCCCCCAGAGCCGGGGCTCAGCCGCAGACAGCGCAGGAAAGCGCTGCGTTCCCCTGCAAGACGCACAGGATTTCCTGCAGTGGGTCACGAAAACATACCTTCCCATTGTCCCTGCTCGTATCACAGGGAGTCCTTGTGCTCCGCCAGGGACAACGTTAATTCCTACCCTGGCAACCGAGGAAAACAATTAGGGTTGTTTGGCGTTTTACACGGCGCTGCTGCCTGCCTCCCTTGCAAGGAAGGCCCGGCCAGCCCTGGAAGACGGCGTTTCTCATGGGCGATAACAAACCTTCCTCACCGGCCGTTGGCTGGCCACCGAGGTGGAAAATCTGTGGCAGCCCAAGGAAAAAACCTGTATTTAAGACAAACAAATGTTGTTGCCGAGGGGTGTGGAGTGGTGTGTGGGGTGGGGGACTGTACACCAGCCAGCTCTCCAGAAGCGCAGGGGCCGGTGCTCACCCTCAACGGGCAGGCTGCAGCCATGGCGGGGCAGTGGTGGGCGCCAGGCCCGGCTGCATGGCCGGGCAGGGCCCTGGGGTGCCTTTCGGGCCAGCGCCAGGCCTGGTTTTGGCAAGGCAGGGCCTGTTATCAACGTCCTGGCCCCAGAAGGCAGAGGGTTTGCATGGGAGGCTGTATTGCCAGCCCTCCATTGCCACCAGGCAGCCCTGGTGAGGCCAGCATGGGGTGGCCAACAGGTCCAGGGTTTAGATGGATTAATCCCCAGTGCCCCAGCAGGGGCACTGGGGCTGACTGTGGTGGCTGAGACAGTCAGGTCCCTGCATGAGCCCAAGAGCCCAGAAATGTCTTGGGAAAGGACGCAGAGGTGCCCTCGGTGCCCCCCCCAAAGCCTGCCTGGAGAAAGGTGCGAAGCTCCACTGCTACAAAAGTGGTTCTACCTATATAGTGAACACCTTTGTCATGCTCTTTGTTTCCTTCTGGTAAATCCATGAATAAATCCGTGAAATACCTGTTAATTGTATGATGGGTTTTATATTGTCCCTGTCCTGATGTTTCAGTGTATTTTTGTGTTAGCATTGTATTTTTTTCCTTCACTGAAATCACTTTAATGTTAAAAGGAGAGTCTCGTAAGGGGTGTTGAGCACGCAGAAATGCTACACTTCATATTGGACCTTGGAGACATGACACAGATCATGCCAACAAATGTCCCCAAAGTATGGAAAAGGGCATTACCAAATGTGCACTGTATGCAGCCCCGGTCTCTGCAGGCTGGATCCTGAATGTCTTCTGAGTGTCGTGCTGGAGGTCAGGGAAGTCTCAGGCTTCATTTTGTTGGGCTGGCTCTTCTCCAACATTAAAAGCACTATTTGCTTCCTGTAATGTTTTTGCGAATCTGTTTGCTTCTTGTCATAATTCCGAAGCAGCAAGTACAGGATGAGAGTCTGTAACTGATGGGTTGCAACCTCTAAGACAGAGCTCATGGCAGGCAATTGCAGAGATTGCAAGAAACTGAGCATTTTGCTCCAGCTTAAAGCAAAGAAAGGCTCACTCTGACCCTTTACAATAATGTGATCTCAAAATATACACAGAAAAAGCATGAATTGACTTACTATTAACAGCAACGCTTGGGTATGTCTTTGTTTTTATACTGATGGTAAGACAATCTCTGAAAAGCTGTCTTCAATAAAAGAATATCAGATTGTAAGAGCTGAAAAAACACACATCCAGTGCACAGGACATTGACTCTGGGTTCAAGAAATGACATTTCAGTTTCTGGCTAAAATAGTTTTTGAAAAATAAATAGTTTTTGAAAAAAATA